>NC_059103.1:84930960-85547210 GCF_020740685.1 Jaculus jaculus
GTCTCGAGGTAAGCAAGAACTAAGTTAGAGGACAGAAGTAACTGCCATTCATCACACAGTTGAACTTAGATCACCTGACAATGAGGATAGCCATCTGTGTTAATAAGTTGATTTATCCCAGAGGAAAGGAAAGTTCTCGTCCCTTTACAAAAGAGCATTTTGGAAGTTGGAGGAATGTTATCACTATCATTTGTTACCCTCCTACTGAAGCTGGGGGTAAGGAGTGCTATCTTCTTTGATGATTGCATGTAAGAGATGATTCCCAAACCTTGAAAAAGACTTGCCTTTTTAAAGCTTCCACAAAACTTAGCTCTTAAAAAGATTTACATACATTTCCAAGTATTTACACATTTTCAAAAGTAAATATTCCACAACAAAAATGGAAATCTCATTTTCACAAGTGAGTGACCATGTCAAGTTGAGAAAGCTATTACTTTTTGAATTCTAGTTTGTCATCTGTGAAGTGGGAACCTTACTGCTTGTCCCAGCAGATTATGGTGATAATAAATTGAGATGATGCATGCATATGTGATGAATTCTAGTGCAAAGTGAGAAACTGCAAGCTTTTACCATTGTAGGGTAATTTGTCTACCTATAAGTTTTAACCTTCCCATCAGTGATCCCACAGAACCCCCCTAATGATACGTTACCACTTCCACTCCTTTTGTTCATACTCACATAACTTGTTTCCCCTATGTAATTTTTCCTTCATTCTTCAAGTACATTTATTTCCTAGTCACAAAACAACATGCAAGTTAGGTAAATTGGTGCCTACTTCTATTCATGCTGACCTGCTTTTATTTTTTTTAAAAACACACTACTATAGAAGCACATTTTATACAAAACAAAGTACACACATTTAAAGCAACATTTATTTTATTTTTTGAGGTAGGGTCTTGCTCTCTAGGCTGGCCCTAAACTCATAGCAATTCTCTTACCACTGCCTCTTAAGTACTGGGAGTAAAAGCATGTAGCACAATGCCTGGATATATCACCATTTTATCTCTGTGACAAACAGATGTCTATATAGCCACCACCACAGTCAAGATATGACAAGAAAAAAAAAAAAACAAAAAAAACTCCTTGTTTTCATCTTTAAGTCAACCCCCATATTAAACCTTGCCAGGGACTAGGTAGATAGCACAGTGGCTAAAGGTGCTTGTTTGAAAAGTACGATGGACTGGGTTCAATTTCCCTGTAGCCAGATGCACAAAGAGGCACATGTATCTGGAGTTTGTTTTCAGTGATAAGAGGCCCTGGCATGCTCATTTTCTCTCTCTCCTTCTCTCTTTTACAAATAAATAAAAACATTAAAAAAAAAAAAAAAAAAAACTCCTCAGAGACAAACTCAGCAATCTGCTTTTGAACCAGGTGTGGTGGTGCATACCTTTAATCCCAGCATTGAAGACTGAGGTAGGAGGATTGCTGTGAGTTCAAGGCCACCCTGACCTACATAGTGAATTCCAGGTCAGCCTGGGCTAGAGCGAAGCCCTACCTTGAAAGAAGAAATCTTCTTTTAGTCTCTTTGTATGTGTTTTTCATATAGTTTCTTATAATTGGAATCACATAACATATATTGTTTTGTTCATGTCATATTTTTCTTTGCACAGTAATTTTGAGATTCATCAATGCTGCCATGTGTATAAGCGGTCTGTTTCCTTCTATTATTATATACTATCCCCTTAGGTTTTCTTTTATATTTTGGAATGTGCATATGATATGTGTATGAGTATATCTGTACCTATGTTGTGAGCATAGGTATATATGTACTGTGGCATGCATGTTGAGATCAGAGGAAAATCACAGGTCTTGGCTCTTTCCTATATCTTGTTTGAGACTGAGTCCCTTGCTGCTTGCCATTTTGTGTTCCAGGGTAGCCTGCTTGTGAGCTCCTGAGAATTTTGTCTTCCGCTCCCATGTCACCATAGTTGTGTTAGGACATATGACTTTTATGTAGGTTCTGGTTATAAACACTGTTACCCACTGAAACATTTCCCTAGTCCTTTATATTCTTATAATAGTTTATTGGCTCAATGTTTGGGTTAATTAGTATTTGAGATATTATAAATGAATCTGATATAGATTTTATTATACAAATGCTTATGGGAATGTAATATTTACTTTTCCAGTGAGGCAGCTTATGGTGATTGGGTGCTCCAAAAGTAAAAGTAGGGAATAGGGAATATCCTTGATTCTGCCCTTGTAGTATCTACTTTGTTAAGATTAGAGAATGATCTGACTTCCCTTTATTTCTTCTTGTCTACAGGAGTTCAATATATCTGTTTTTGCAAAAACAACCTAGGTTGTTTCCTAGCAAGGGGTCACCCTATACTAGAAACAAGATTCCTGGATGGATTAAATCTGAACCTGGTATTGGGGCTGCTTAATCCAGCCCTTTAAATTTGGCGTCAAAGCTGGTTAGCTCTGCCACCATTCAGAACCTATAAACAAACACAATTTGTGTTTCTAGGTGGGCTTTATCCCCTTCTGTCTTCTCATGGGCAGTAGTTGTACTCTGAGCTTCACCCCAGTCTTGTCTTATCATGGACAGGAGCTCTTTATATTCTCTCTCATTCTTTTTTTGTTTCTTTTTCTTTTGTTTTTGCTTTGGTTTTTTGAAGTAGGATCTTACTCTATCCTGACTTACCTGGTGTTCACTATGTAATCTGAGGCTGGCCGCAAATTTAGTGATTCTCCTACCTCTGCCTCTGAGTGCTGGGATTAAAGGCATGAGCCACCAGGCCTGACTTCCTTTCCTTAATCTAATAAAATATCTCTAAACTTTCCCCTCTTGTCTGTGGATTTAAACATTTTAAATTCCTAGGACAAGAATCTTGGGACATCCCCAAATTCTCCTATCATGTGGGTACATTGGCATATACTGGTTCATTGTTTCATATTGGTGTATTTTGTCAGGAACTAAGAGGGTGAGTATTCTCCTATTTCTTGCCATGCATTGCAGGAATTATCATCTGATCTGTCCCCTAATTCTCTCCTTGAAACTTTCTGCAGGTTAGGAACTGGGCATATTTAAACTAGGTTGATGGTAGATTTGGGAAAGTTCTGTGTTGACATGTATTAAAACTTTCTGTTTTCTCTTTTTGCTTTCTTATAAAGCCAAAAGCAAAATATAAATGCTATTTGTAGAATGTTTACTGAATTCTGTCAAGATGTATTTTGTGATTGCTCTGTGGAACACTGACTTTGTTTTAAATGCTAATGTCCAATGCTACTCTGAGGGAAATTCCGACTACAGCTGGGATTGTGATGCTGCGTTTGTGCAATGTCATGGGACAAAGATTTAAATAGCACGCCCCTCCTGGATAATGTCATCCCTAAGGTCTCAGCCAGGGATTTGCTCTGAGGCCACAGACTCAGACTCATCTCAAGGTCAGTATGAATCAAGCAAAAGAGGAAAGAGAGGTAGAATGACCTTTGAACTTCTATCATTTCCCTTGCTTTCCTGACTAGAGGAGGCTCTCAGCCATGGCTTTATTCTCAAGATTTATTTTTCTCCAGTTTATTAAGGACCCCTCCTTCCTTGGGTATGAGTGGCAGTGCTCACTGTTTATGGTAGAAATGGTAAAAGTTTCTCAGAGATCTAGATAGAATGTATTCAACCAGTGGTCTAGGAGTCATGCTTCTTGTGGAGACAGGGGCTCACATGGGCGGAACCCTATGAGCAGTGAGGGTAACTTTATGTGGCTTCAAAGCCTCATAGGGCTGCAACTGATACTAGGCAGAAAATGGTGATGGGGTGGTGGTAGAGAAAGCCCATATTTTATCCAGATTCAGAGCTTTGGCTTGTTTAGCATAAACTCATAACTGGGCAGGAGTCTTAAGACACAAGTTTGCCTGATGCTTTCTGGTCTGCCTCTTTAGATGTCTTCCACCTGGGAACTAAGAGTCTAGCTCAATGATCAGAACTCTAGTGACTGAGTCTGTCTGACAGTTTCTGGTTTGCTTCTTATTTTACTGGAAATAAGATGCTTTATCTGTAGATAAGACATCTTTTGTTTTCTACATTGCATGTAGTAAGTTACAGTATGATTTTCTTAATCCAAGCAGTCCAACAGATTTAAATGGGGAATTCACCTACCATACTTACATTCTACATACTTTAGAGTTTGTTATTTCTGTTTGTCAATACTGCTTCAGGTAGAAACATGTTTAGAGACTAAATGTGTAAATGTGTGGATGAGATGTGTCCTATTCACAGAGACTATCCATAGATCCTACACAGGCAGGCTAAGTTTAATTAGACAAATCTAGATAATTAGACATTCACAGTGACATAGTTAAGGATTTAAATCAATATGCCTAAGACTTAAGGTTCCATTAGTAAGAGTCCAAATCCATAGATCTTATACAGAGTTACATTGATAAATATCCCATTGGTGAGGATCTAAATCTATAGCCCTTAGGGTCCCATTAATATTCCCAAGATATTTTTATTTATCCAAATCCCAAGACTAGATTTAGGCTTCAATTGCTAAGATATAATTCCATAGACCATAAGAAATGTAAAAATGAGGAAAAACAATGTAAGTTCCCACTGGCATGGCAGCCACAAACCAGAAAGATCTTTCGAGGTTCTATTCCCTGAGTATAGAGCATGAAGAGAAATGTCTTTTTGTACATGAGTTGAGGCCCTGCTGGATACATCTGGATACCATAACTTAGACTTGTAATTTTTTCTTTCCCTGCAGGTTTGAGGTCCCATCAGTGAGAGACTGAATCCATGTATGCTAGGGTTATTGATAATCCCACTGGCAAGAAAATAAGTTCATGGACCCTAAGCTTCCAAGTATGATCTTGAAAGTGCCTTATGGGTAGGCTACTATTGCTCTAAAATTCTATGTCACCTTGGCACACTTAGCTGCCATGGCACCACATATGGTCTGGAAGGGGGCATGATCTTGAGGCCCCCAGGGACTTCCTTTTCTAAAAAAATAAAGATGTCACAAATAGGTAATTTAGACTTTAAATCAGTGTCACCATATTGAGATTTTGATTCTCCATTTCTCACATATTTTTTTCTGCCTCGTTGTAAGGTAAATTATACTAACAGATTGTTACATACTACATCAATTCATGGTATGCTGATTTCTAAGAAAAGGTTGAGTTTCCCTACCTTGTCTCATATCTCAAGCAAGTTTAAACCATGTGTCCTCCAGACTTTATCCTAAGGTAAAATGGGCCCTTGCCTCTGTGACAATTCAAAGGAAAATGAAAAACAGTATATTGTTTAGTATTTTCTAGAACATATTGATCTTATCTAAGGTTACTAAAGCTTTGTTAAAATGTAGTTCTCAAACTTTTGTGAAACAGATAAAGGAACATACAAAACAAGTGACAACTAGGTTTAACTAGGGCTAGAATTTTATAACTTAACAACATATAAGCCAGTAATCTTAATTTGTTACATGATTTCATGAATGTAATTCAGACTTGTCATTGCTGTGCTTATATTTCAGGTTTTATAAAAGAAATAATCTATCTTCATTTTTCTTGTCATTTTCTCTTAGGTAGGTGAGGAATTCTTCCTTATATACTGATTACCTGTGTGCTTTTTCAACTTGTGAAAGGTTCCATCCACAATTCCTGAGTCAAAGTGAGTTGACGCTGAGTTAATAAAATTATCCATGGTCATCTCCCTAGTTTTTCTTATTTTGGGCAATAAACCCTCCAGGAGTTAAAGAATCCTGCCTCCCTCATGGCATAATACTGTCTTTAACTGGAACTATTTTACTAAAAAATGAGAAAATGTCCCCCATGTCTAACTCTTTTTGTCTCCTACTCACTTCAAAAGACCCCCAAGCAGTTTAAGAATCTGCTAGGTGTGGTATTTCAATAACTATGATCCCAGAATCAAGCATTTAATTCCAGCACTTGAAAGATAGAGACAGCAGGAATAGGAGTTTCAGGCTGGACTACCTCTTGGCAATGACTATAGCCCTTTTAATCCCTAAAGATCAGGGAGACTTCTTATGATGTGCTAAAATGAAGAGGTCAGAACTATATTCTGCCCTAGTTGCTTTTTTTAAAAAAAATGTTTTATTTATTTTTATTTGAGAGAGAGATAGGCAGAGGCAGAGAGAAAGAGAGAATAGGCATGCCAGGGCATCTAGCCATTGCTAATGAACTCCAGATGCATGCACCACTTTGTTCATCTGGCTTATGTGGGTCTAGGGGAAACAAACCAGAGTCCTTAGACTTTGCAGGCAAATGCCTTAACTGCTAAGCCATTTCCCCAGGACCTACTTGCTTTTTTCTCAAAACCAATTCCTGATATTTAAATTTTGTTGGCAAGAATTATCTCCAGGTCTATTACCGTGTTTTACCTGGGCTTACAAACCCATGTTTTTTGTTCAATACTGGTTTAACTGTCTTTCTTAGTGCTAAAGAAACATATGTAGACGCTAAAGCCAACTGGAAACAGTAGAGCTGAAAAGATATATACTTATGTACTTGTTGACAGGTCAAAAAGACCTTAGGAGATAACAGGACACTTTTAGCATGTCCTATATTGTTGGTAAGCCATCTACATTTTTTTAAAAAAATTAATTTATTAGTTCTCTTTTTAGCAAATACAGTTTGGTACCATTGTTTAGGCTCATCCATGACCTACCCCTCCCAATGGACCCTCCTTGTTGAGGTAAATGGGTCGTGCATTGTGGAGCTAGCCCACAGTTATTGGGTATGATAAATGTCTCTGCATATCATGACCCAACATGTGACTCTGACATTCTTTCTGCCCCCTCTTCCGCAAAATTTCCCTGAGCCATGTTGGGTTCATTTTTGGTCTGCTTCAGTGCTAAGGTGTTGGGGGCCTCTGAGGCTCTGGCTCTCTGATTTGGTAGGAGTTGATTTTTCTCTGTGTTGGTCTCCTTCCCCTTTGTACTGATATCCAGTTCATCATGAAAACAGCACCCTTGCTTATTTCGCCAATTATCCTTAGTTTCAGTTGGGCCCCTGTTTAGGTAAGTTGGGGCAGCTCTCTCATTAGGCTCTGCATCTATCTGAAAAAGAGAAGCAGATTCTCAAACAGAGAGTAAGTTAGCACCCGGAAAATTAAAATAACACTTACTTTTTTGATAGAGAGTTTAATAGGTCTAGGCCCTCTTGTACACCATGATTGATGGTAGCTTGATATTGGAGAGTGGGCTTATGTTTGGGTATGGTTATGACTTGTTTCCAAGCTCCAGCTATGGTTCCCATACCACTGAGGGGAACAGTTAGCCAAAACAAGAGCAGTTGGTTCCCCACTATGGCTGTGTGCCACTATTGCACTTGTGTGGGCATCACACCAGGTTATTTGTTGCTAATCAGATTAGACCATGAGTTGCTTGGACAGATATTGGTCATTTCCCCCAGTCGCCCATGTAGCACCTTCTGGCACTAGACACGCTGACTGTCTGGGGACTGACTCTCTCCTGGCTTCCAGCCATGTCATTCCATTTTACGTGTCAGCTGCGTATGGAGTCTTCAGCAATAGGGTCTTACCACTGGCCTTTGGTGGGTCATCAAGTACTCTGACAGCAGTCTGTCATTGTTTTAGGAAAGCTTATAAGTTTCTCTGATCAAAAGCTCATTGTGGATGATAGCCCCATGCTGGTAGTGGGGGTTACAGGTCAGTGCCCAATAAAAAAATGAGGAAAAAGATAACTAATATACAAGAGCTAGAGAGGAGAGAGAGAGAGAGAGAAAGAGAGAGAGAGAGAGAGGAGGGGGAGAGGGAGGGAGGGAAGATGTAGAAGACTTAGGTTAGTCTTGATCCTACACTCTCCAGTGTCTTGTGGTTCAGGTGTTTCCTGTAAGGGTCTAGTGAAGGTTCAGCCATTTGGTCTGCCTTTTAGGAGTAGAATCTTATGGTATCATTGCCGTTTGGGTCCAGATTAGTGTTTCCCACCCCTTTGATGCCCTCTCCTCCCTCCCCATCCATCCTAGTGTCTAGTCCATGAGGTGCTTGCTGGGTATGTAAGGTATCTTGGGTAGATTCAGGTTAGGTGCTGTAGATGAGTGAGAAAATGTGTCAAATTTTTTTCTGTGATTGGGTAAGTTCACTGAGAATGATCTGTTCCAGGTTCAACCATTTTTCCTCAAATTTCTTTGTGTCATTTTTTTCTTACTGCTGTGTAGAATTACACTGTGTAGATATACCACAACTTAGTTATCCATTCTTCTAGTGATGGTCATCTGGGTTGATTCCAGCTTTTAGCTATTACGAATTGAGCCGCTACAAACATGGTTGAGCAAATCTCTCTGGCCTGTGGCTTGAAGGTTTTAGGGTAGATGCCCAGTAATGGTATAACTGGGTCTGTTGGTATCTCTATAGTCAGCTTTTTCAGGAGTCTCCATATTGCTTTCCAAAGTGGTTGTAGCATCCTACATTCCCACCAACAGTGAATGAGAGTTCCTGCTTCTCCACATCCTCGCCACATTTATTTTCATTTGATTTTTTGATGTTTGCTATCCTTATTGGGGTAAGGTGGAATCTCATAGTTGTTTTAATTTGCATTTCGCTGATGATTAGGGATGATGAACATTTTCTTAAGTGTGTGTTTGCTATTTGTATATCTTCCTCTGTGAACTGCCTGTTCAACTCTGTGCCCCATTTTGGGAGTGAGGTGTTTGTCTTCTTATTGTTTAGAATTTTGAGTTCCTTGTAGATTCTAGAGCTTAGGCCACTATCAGTTGGATAACCCGCAAATATTTTCTCCCATTCTGTGGGTATTCTATTGGCTTTGCTTATTATATGCTTGTCTGTAAAGAAACTCTTCAGCTTCATATGATCCCATTGGTTGAATGACTGTTTAAGAATGTGAGCCACTGGGGTTTTGTTCAGGAAGTCTTTTTCCATTCCTATATCATGGAAAGTACTTCCTAAATATTCTTCCAGTAGTATTCAAGTTTCTGGTCATATGTTGAGGTCTTTGATCCATTTGTACTTCAGTGTAGTGCATGGCAAAATGTGTGGATCAAGTTTTAGTTTCCTGCATGTGGTTGTCCAGTTTGTCCACCACCATTTGTTGACTATGCTGTCTTTTTTCCAGCCTATATTGTTTGGGCCTTTGTCAAATATCAAATAGCTATAGTTGCTTGACCCAAAATCCAGGTCCTCAAGTCTATTCCATTGGTCTATATTCCTGTTTTTATGCCAATACCATGCTGTATTTATTACTATGGCTTTGTAGTATAGCTTTAGATCAGGTAAGGTGATGCCTCCAGAGGTATTTCTTTTGCTGAGGTTATGTTTGGATATGTGAGGCCTTCTGTTTTTTCATATGAAATTTGAGATCATTTTTTCTATCTCTGTGAAGAACACTGTAGGGATTTTAATTGGAATTGCATTAAATCTACATATTGCCTTTGGTAGGATTGTCATCTTCACAATGTTAATTCTGTCTATCCAGGAGCATAGGATATCTTTCCATCTTCTCAAGTCCTCCTCAATTTCTTTTTTGAGAGTTTTTATATTTTCGTTGTGTAGATCTTTTACTTCCTTGGTGAACATTATTCCATGGTATTTTTTTGTTGTTGTTGCTATTGAAAATGGGACTATGTCCCTTATTTCTTTTTCTGTATCTTTGTCATCTGCATACAGAAATGCTACTAATTTTTGTGCATTGATTTTTTATCCTGCTACTTTGCTATAGGAGTTAATCACCTTCAGGAGTTTTGGGATGGAGTCTCTCGGGTCTCTTACATATACAATCATGTCATCAGTGAATAGAGCTAACTTAACTTCTTCCTTTCCAAATTGTATCCCTTTTATTTCCTTTTCCTGTCTTATTGCTTGAGCTAGGACTTCCAGAAGTATATTGAAAAGCAGAGGTGAGCGAGGACATCTCTGTCTTGTTCTTGATCTTAATGGGAATTCCTCCAGCCAGTCTCCATTAAGTATTATTTGGGCCTTTGGAGCTTTGTATATTGCCTTTATTATGTTCAGATGTGAACTGTCCATGCTGATTCTCTCCAATGTTTTGATCATGAAGAGATGTTGTATCTTGTCAATGTCCTTTTCTGTATCTATTGAAATGATCATGTGATTTTTATGTTTAAGCTTGTCTATGTGGTGTATTACATTGACAGATTTTTGTATGTTGAACCACCCTTGTGTTCCTGGGATAAATCCCACTTGGTCAAGGTGGATAATGCTTTTGGTGTGTTGTTGGATTCAGTTTGCAAGTATTTTGTTCAGGATCTTTGCATCTGTGTTCGTTAGGGAAATAGGCCGGTAGTTTTCTTTTCTTGTGGCATCTCTGCCTGGTTTTGGGATTAGGTGATACTAGCTTCATAGAAGGAGTTGGGTAGCTTTCCCTGTTCTTCAATTGTGTGGCACAGTTTTAGTAAGATTGGTTTGAGTTCTTCCCTGAAGGTTTGATAAAATTCAGCTGGGAATCCATCTGGTCCTGGACTCTTCTTTTTGGGGAGTTTTTTTTTATTACTTTTTCAATTTCCATGAGTGTGATGGGTTCACTGAGGTGTAGTCTGTGGATCTGGGATGGAAAGTTATGTAGATGTCCGTTAGGTCTAAGTGTTCTATGGTTTTGTTGAGCTCTCTTACTTCCTTGTTGAGCTTCTGTTTGGATGATCTGTCTGTTGCTGATAATGGTGTGTTGAAGTCCCCAGCTATAATGGTGTTGTTTGTTATTTCTGTTTTATTGTCAAGTAGGTTTTGTTTTATGAACTGTGGTGCCCCTGTGTTTGGTGCATACAGATTTATGATTGTAATATCCTCTTGATGGATTGTTCCCTTGATAAGTAGGAAGTAGCCTTCTTTGTCTTTTTTGATTATTTTTGGTTTGAAGTCAATTTTATTTGATATGAATATAGCTACACCTCCTTGTTTCTTATTCCCATTTGCTCAGAATATTGTTTTCCACCCTTTCACCCTGAGGAGGTGTCTGTCTTTAGTGGCGAGGTGGGTTTCTTGAAGGCAGCAGATTGAGGAGTCTAATTTTTTGATCCATCCTGTTAGCTTGTGTCTCTTGATGGGTGAATTAAGGCCATTAATATTTAGGGTATAGACTGTGAGATTTGATTTGATCCCTGCCATATTGTGATGTTATATGTAGGTTGGTGTTTTCATGGACTTTGAAATTTTTTATGTCCTTTCTGGGTTTGGTTGTTGTGATCTGCTTCTTGTAGGCATTTGTGTTTGGTTATTTGTTTCTTCTCTATGGAGAATTTCCTGGAATACTTTCTGTAGGTTTGGTTTTCTGTTCATATAATTTTAAAACTTTTTTTTTTTTTAATTTTATTTATTTGAGAGCGACAGACACAGAGAGAAAGACAGATAGAGGAGAGAGAGAGAATGGGCGCGCCAGGGCTTCCAGCCTCTGCAAACGAACTCCAGACGCGTGCGCCCCCTTGTGCATCTGGCTACCGTGGGACCTGGGGAACCGAGCCTCGAACCGGGGTCCTTAGGCTTCACAGGCAAGCGCCTAACCGCTAAGCCATCTCTGTTCATATAATTTTAAAGCTGAGTTTTGTCATGGAAAGTTTTTCTTTCACCATCTATTATGTGGGAGACTTTTGCTGGATAGAGTAGTTTGGGTTGAAAGTCATAGTTTCTTACAGTTTGGAGAGTTTCATTCTAGGCCCTTCTAGCTTTCAGTGTTTCCATTGAGAAGACTGAAGTAGTTCTGATGGGGTTTCCTTTGAAAGTGTTGTGCTGTTTTTCCCTAGCTGCTTTTAGGATTTTCTCTTTGGTGTCAATGTTTAGAGTCTTAATGATAATATGTCTTGGGGAGTTTCTCCCTTGGTACAGTCTGTTTGGAGTTCTGTTTGCTTCTTGTATCTTGATGGGCCTTTCTTTGAAGAGACTGGGGAAGTTTTCTTCAATTATTTTGTTAAATACGTTCTCCATGTCTTTGGTCTGAAATTCTTCTTCTGGTATTCCAGTGATTCTGATATTAGGATGCTTAAGTGTATCCAACAATTTCCTCATGTTCTGTTCACAGGAACTTTTGAACTTACTGAAATTTTTGAACTCTTGAACTGTTTCTTCCATCCTGTCTTCCAGATCAGAGTTTCTATCCTCCACTTCGCTAACTCTATTCTTGAGAGCCTCTAGAGAGTTTTGGACTTGTTCAATTAAGTTTGCATTTTCTACTACCTTCCTATGTATCACTTCCATCACTCTGTCCAGCTCCCTTTTCACCTCATTTTCTGATTTTATTGATGATTCTTGAAAATCATCCTTGCATTTCTTTATATTTTCATTTAGTCTGGCCAGCTGATTTTTAAGGTCCTCTTTTTTTTTTTTTCTTTTCACTCTTCCTCAACTCTCTTAGCTCTCTTTGAATTCCTTCCAGTGTCTTAACATATTGCACTAGCTTAGTGATGGTAGCAGCCACATGATTATCAGTCCTTTATTACTTTCCTGTAAGTTCTAGCAGTAGGTTGGTCAGGGTTGCATTGCTCATAGCTTCCACTTGATGTTCTGATCCTAAACACTCTTCTATGTTTTGGTTAGATGTAATCCTTGTTGGACTGGTGATCTATCTGGATTTTCTTGCATTTATTTTTCATGTTATTTCTTTTGCGCTGTGGTCTACCCATGTCAGTGTATGGACAGGTAGGTCGGTGGACCAGCTTGGGCTCTAGCTCAATGAGAATCCAAGGCAGCCTGGGGCAGTTGCCAAGCAGCGTAGGTTTTTGCTCTCTCTTGCCAAAGCCTCCTATCTACTGCCTGACAGGGGCGCCAAAGTTGCCTGAATTCTTACCCAGTAATGCACCAAAGCTGCCTGCCTTCAAGCTTGGAAGGGGACTGAGGTAGCAAGCCCTGAAGCTGCCCAAACTCTGTCTGGGAACACTGGGACCTGCAAACAGTCTGCGCTCTCTCGCCACAGGGGAGTGGGGGATGGGCGGCGATGGACAGGTAGGGGATAGCACCTGAACTGGCACTAGTGACTCAGTGTGGACTTGTGTGGCCCTTGCTGTAGGACTGGGCCCACTGCACGTGCAATTGTGGTGCAGAGGCACCTGCTGTGGGCACGGGACTGGGGCACATCGGAGGCTGGCCGGTGGGTTTGCCATTGGTGCACAGCAGCGGGGGGTCTGGTAGCCGCCTGATCACAGCAGTGGTGGTCCCCATGGGTGTGCGAACTGAGCACAGCACGGCCGGCCGGTGTGCGTGATCAGAGCACAATGGCGGAGGTCCCCGTGGGTGTGGAGATCCCCACAGGTGTGTGAAGGGAGCACAGCGGTGGAGGTCCCGGCGGGTGTGCGAATAGAGCACAGCGGTGGATGTCCCCACGGGTGTGTGATCAGAGCACAGCGCAATGGGCTAGCGGGCACACAATTGGAGCATAGCCGCTTGGGGCGCGGGGCGCGGTGGCTGTATGGGGGGGCAGACTACCCACCTGAGGGGGATCCGCGATTCCCTGTTTTTCCCCACTCTGTGCCCTCCCACTGGCAGGAAGACCCTGATAACCCTTAATTTCTTGCCTTTCTTTCCCTGGTATTTGCAGTGCAGCTAGGCAGTCGCCATCTTGGCCGGAAGTCTGTCATCTACAATTTTGGTCAGGGAGAACATGGAGACCCAGAGATTGGACAACAAATCAGCATACAATCTTTAAGAGGAGAGTCACACCAGAGGAATTCTTCCAAGGAATGCCACCTGGTTATCACATCACTGACTTATTCTATCAAATGGTATACAATATGAGCCACAGAGCTCATCCCAGGTCCCTAAAAGTCTCTCTTAAAAACATGAAGTTGACTTTAAAAATATATAGATAAAGACAGTTAAATTTTGGCTAACTACTTGGTCTTAAACAATTAGAAAGAAAATTTTAGCCTGCAAGTAAAGTAGTTACTTACAGTGGCATCTGTACCATTATCACAGTTATGTATTATTGACAGTTCTGGTAATATTTCATTTGCTTTAGATCTTTAAGCATATGTACAGACCATGCCAAGCATCAGCATGCCATTTGGTGATGAGGGAGAATTCTCCTGCTTTTGGGAATTATATAGTTAATAAACTTTGAGTCTGTGTAATTCACCTGAAGACTGAGAAACTCCAATGTTGGCTGTGGATGTGCTGTGGCTATTTGAGTCCACCAAGGCTCTGGGAGTTCATCTGAAAACATTGTTGCTGGGAAGGCTCAGTCACAGCTGGGTGCTTCTAATGCTCGTTTGTGGTCAGCTTACCAGTTCACTTTCTTCTTCCCCAATTCAAAAATATATCCAGGTTACTACTCAACTTTCAGTTAGGCTGGGACACTCTCAGTTATGAATAGAAATACTTAAACCTCCAGAATCCAGCCCTCATTTGAGTTTCCTACTCTTGGGATCTCCTGTTAGTGGATGCTATTTTATATTCTTATATTCTTATCTTATATTTCTGCCTATTCTGTATACCTGAATTCTGTTTAATAAAGCCTATTGCATCTCACTCCCACTGGCCTGCATAGCACAGCTAATGAATAGAGAAGTGCTCCCCTTCCTATTTCAGTGAACAGCTTTAGAAATGGATTTCTGGACCTTCATAGTATGAAGATTTTGCCTATTATTTCTGGTAACAGTAACTATTAATTTTAGGACTTTGTGTACTTAACTGTTCTTTTAACTTCACTTGCTCATGGTAAGCTCATACTCAGATGGTACTATGGCAATTTAACTTCATCTACCTGGGTCTCCTCTATCATCCTCCAAGAAAGTCTACAAGAATGGGAGCCCTGAAGAGCCCAGTTTACTCAGTGCCTACTTCCTCCTAACATCTGTTTCTGGATTTTATTACTTTCCCCCTCAAATTTCTTCCAGGACTGTCTCCCCTCACTCTACCAATACACTTTCAAGGTCCCTTAGATAGCCCCACAGAAGAAGATTCCCAACTACCAAAATGAGGATGCCACTCAGCATGATTGGTTATCACTCATATTCTGTAATGGAAGTTAGGGTTAAATCTTCAGAGGTGAGAGAGTGGAGATTGAGGCAGTTTAGGATGTTGGGACCTCCAAAAGTAAAAGCAAGGAGTGTCCTTGAGCCAGTCCTTGTAGTCTCTACTTTTCTAGAGGTCAGTGAAGGATTTGTCTTCTCCTTATTTCTTGCTTTCTATGGGAGTTCCATACATCTGTTTTTTTCCCCCCATAAGAAGGAGTTTCCTGGAAGGATTAAACCTGAACCTGATATTGTGGCTGGTTAGTTCAGAGCTCAATACTTTGTATTAGGGCTGCTTAGGTCAGACCCAATTCATAACCTATAAGTGACCACAATTTGGATCTCTAGGTGGGCTTCCGCCTCCTCTGCCTTCTCATTGCCAGGATATCTTCATATACTTTCCTTTTCCCTTCTCATAATTTAATAGAGTCTCTCCAAACTTTACCCTCTGGTCTATGGAATTCAAGTCTTTAAATTCATATGATAAGAACCCAGGGACACCCCCAAGTTGTCATATCATATTGGTGTGTAGGTATATATTTGTACATTGGTGAGGAACCCCAAAATTCCTGTTTTATCTGTAGTGTATTTAAGTTCTGTTTTTTTTTTTAAATCGTATAGTGAATATTTTAAATTATAAGCATTCTAGTAGATGTACCAAAATTCCATTGAAACTTTTGTTTGACTGTTTAGGATTTCTGACATGTTACTTGCTGCTGCTTTTATTTTTGCTGGAGTACTAAAACACCTCTTGCCTTGTTGAAATGGGGCTGGATATTAGTGTTGGGTAAAAGAGGGCATCTGAACAACTTTTGTAGATTTTAAAATGAGGCTTTCTGGAGCTATAGCTATTGCTCAGTGGGTTTACTACCAATATGTGAGGACCTGAATTCATACCCCCAGCATGCACACAAAATCCATGTGGACATGGTGGCCTCTGCACTCGAGAGGCAGAGACAGGACGAGCCCAGGAGAAGCATGCCAGTTAGACTAGCTGATTTAGTAAACTCTGGGTTCAAGTAACAGAACTTGTCTCAATAAGGTGGTGAGTAATTGAGGAAGACACCTGACATAAACTTCTGACCTTCACAAATATATGCATATGTGAATGCTCACTTATACACATACACATTCAACCACCATATGCAAACACACAAAAACCCATGCATGCCATACACACAGATACATATGAAAATCAATAAAATAAAATGAAATGAGGTTGCCACCCTTTCTTATTGATCCTGCTCCCAGTAGAACTGTGCTTCAGGTTCTGGCTTTCAAGGGAAGAAGCCTGAGGGGTTGGTTTCCTGGGCGTACTTTTCTACATGTACACATGTCTTAGCTTTCTGAATGCCATTGTTTTACCCTTAATCAGTCTGCTTTCTGTTATCCAAAACCTTGTTGACAAATTTCACCTGTGGCTATCTTTCTCTACCTCTATTTGTCTTTGTGATTCTCTTTATGTTAAATATTTATTTATATCAGTTAGAGGGAGGGGAGGAGAACACAGATGTTTACTTTTCTCTAGTCTTTCTTTTTACTTTTCTTTCTCATTTTTTCTTCAGTATTGTACACTGGTCATTGATGACACAGCTCATATTGTCTTTACCTATAAATCTAGTCGATGTAATGAAGCACAGGAAATGGAGGACACCAGTAACATTTCCGTGTTCATTCTTCCATGATACAGATTCTTTCTGTCTAACTACATGTGGATTTGGTATTGTTACTCTTCAGTAGTGATCTCATTCTGGAAGGGAGGAGAAATCTTGCTTTGCATGCATCTTGGCCTGAGCTGTGCCAGGTAAAATGTAGAGGAAAGCTTAATGGCACTTCTCATTAATTTTGGCTTCTTTGGTTCCAAGAAACTGCCTCATATAATATGTCCACAGGGAGAAAATGTGATATCTAAACAAGGAGATATTTAAAGAAAAAGGCCAAAACCTTTTATCATTTACTTTCAGGAGGACAAAAATTCTAAAACTTCTCCAACTATGAGAATAGTTCTCATACTGGCATATAATGCTTTAGGGTATAATAAAGTGATCACAGTATTAGTCACCTTTCAAGGCATCCAGGATCATACAAAAATATGATAGTACTTGGCTTAAAATGAATTTTATGAATTCTTTCAGCAAATTTAGAGATTTATAGAAGGCATAAAACAAAGTATCTTAAAACACTAAAAATTTGAATCAGGGTTGCTCTGCTATATGTTTTTATGTTTCAATACTTTTACATAGGTTATTATTGCTATTACTTTGTAATGATTTTAACCATCAGAATGTTTTGATTGATGTTATATTAAGACATTGGACCCAAAGATATCAGTTATTTTGTAATTACAGGAGTCTTTTCTGACAGATGTTAAATATCAAATGTATTTCATATTGAACCTTTTTTCATAATATATGTCAAATGACCAGTCATACCTAGATGTGCTATATTTGGACGGACATATTCTTCTCTAGAAAACAAAAGAAACCTAAATGTTCAGGAAACTGAATGGCATGTGAAAATGTTCACCTTTAGGTAGTTTACTGATGTATAAAGTTTACTGGAAACTTAATGGCAGTGTGATAATTTGTAAGGTTTACTACAAGCTTAATGATAGCCTCTGGTTTATGCTTTCAGAGAACATGCTGATATTTAAGTTGAAAAAGGTAGGTCAGAGGAAGATACAAATCAGAAATATGAAGCATCAACTTCAGCATATTATTTAATTCATATTTCTAACAGGGAGTTTCAAGGATTAGATGGAAATCAGAGTTGTGGCATGTAAGAAAATATCATGGAAAATGTGTCAAGAAGTACATCAGGCTATAGATTTTGGAACTCTATAGAATGCTTTTTGAGGATATTTCTTATTTTAATATTTTATTTATTTATTTATTTGAGAGAGAGAGAGCAATAGGAGGAGAAGGGTGCAGAGAGAAAGAGAGAATGGGCACTTCAAATGAAGTCCAGATACATGCGTCACCTTGTGCATCTGGCTAACATGGGTCCTGGGGAATCAAATATGGGTCCTTTTGCTTTGCAGGCAAATGCCTTAACCACTAAGCCATCTCCCCAGTCCTTGAGAATATTTCTTGATCCAATTTTCCATTGTCTTCACCCTTTTCTAGTGATTATCCAGCAAATTTACTAGGAAAAGTAGGTAAATATGAGAATCAAATTATGTAATTGTGTTTAACAAATCATAAAACATCAATGAAAGCATAACAAAACTATATAATGTAATCAACCTTAATTAAAACTCTGCTAACTAGAATTTGAAATAAGAGGAAATACATTAATATGTTTTCTATATCACATAGAAAAGTAGCTTTTTTAAGGTAGCCTTTTTCTATGTTGAACATTCATGTGTACTCAATATGAAACTGAAAAGTTAACAGTAATTTTGTGCTTTGTCTAGCAGAATTAACTTCCCCAGGATTCATTTCTGTGGGGATTTTCCTGTTATCATATTGTTTTTTCACCTGGAGCAAAATTATTATGCTGTCATATGTAAGGAAATGTCTTTTTAATGATTGGTCTTATTTCACCTATAAAATGTTCATGAAACATTGCATATACATTTTGGCTTATGAATGACTAGCATACTTTAATTAACCTCTTCATTAGTGCTTTAGACTAGAATGCATACACATGATATATCAGGTATGGTTTCAGAACAGATTTTATACATCACTAAAACTTTCTTTATTTTAAAAAATGCATCTGGGCTTAATGAACAGTAGTAATGGTGAATTAACCTTTTGTCAGAGTGGAGACTCTGGTGTACATGGACTTTGTCTAAGGCTTCTGGGTGCTGAGCTTCTTACAGTAGTGCTGTCAGGGATGGGAGGTACAGAATGGAGAGGAGAAGAGGACACAGGCACCAGGCCCACAGTTTTGTTTCATCACCACTTTGCACTTATTTTGTACCCTTCTGATTGTTTATCAAAATCAACTTCAGGATCTTTAAGAAATAACTTTATTTATGTTTGTGTTTATATGCGCATATCCATATGTGGATGTGTGGGAATGGTATGTGTTACCCCAGCAAGTGTGTGGGTCATAGGATAACTGCAGGTCCAACCTGCCAGTTATGCCTCACTTAAGGCTGGGTTTCTCTCAACCTGGCTCTGCTGTTGTTGTTTTTACTGTGCTCACAGTGCTCTGCGAAAATCTCTTGTCTCTGCCTCCCATCTGCCCAGCAGAATGCCTGATTACAAGAGCCCACACAGCTGCCAACTGGCTTTTTACATGGAGCCTGAGGGTGGAACTCAAACTCGGGTGCTCAGGCTTGTGGAGGGTTGCTTTATCCAGTGATCCATCTCCATAGGGCCAATACTAATATTTTTTCTCCAGCTTAACCTCAGTAGCTATATTCTTGGCCTTTAAGTGCACTTTCTGAAAACTGTTGTGGCTGACCTCCAATTACAAGGTACAGGGGCTGGCGATGGAAAGATGGCTTAGGTTAAGCGCTTGCCTGTGCAGACTAAGGACCAGTGTTTGAGACTCGATTCCCCAGGACCCATGTACATCAGATACCCAAGGTGGCACATGTATCTGGAGTTCGTTCGCAGTGGCTGGAGGCCCTGGCACGCCCATTCTCTCTCTTTTTTTAAAATTTATTTATTTATTTATTTGAGAGCGACAGACACAGAAAGACAGATAGAGGGAGAGAGAGAGAGAGAATGGGCATGCCAGGGCTTCCAGCCTCTGCAAACGAACTCCAGACGCGTGTGCCCCCTTGTGCATCTGGCTAACGTGGGACCTGAGGAACCAAGCCTCGAACTGGGGTCCTTAGGCTTCACAGGCAAGCGCTTAGCCGCTAAGCCATCTCTCCAGCCCGCGCCCATTCTGTCTATCTGCCTCTTTCTCTCACTGTCTGTTGCTCTCAAATAAATGCATAAAAATATACAATTTTTTTTTAAAAAGGTACAAGGGCTGTTATTGCCTGTTCATTTAGCTTTCCTAACCAGTTGAGGCTGTTATGGTAGCACTCCTACTTCAGTTCTTTAATATTTCTGTTTTTATTTGGTTTCTTTCTCAGTCTTCTTGAGACATTGACAAATGTTAATAGCCCCTCTATTTCAAATGTAATGTCCATAATTCCTTTTGTTCCAGATTTCTATGTGTTGTTTTCATTCAACTAAGCTTAATAGCACTCTACACTGTATGTCTTTATTTTTCTCCACATCTTTTAAATATAAAATATTAATATTAAATTAAGTATGTAAATTAATATTAATATTAAATATTGGTGTCTAATTACTGGTCCCCTTTCTTTTGTTGTTTACCACTGTCTCATTTAACTAAGCAAAAATCAATTGCAAAAACATAGACTACTTAAAATGCTATTTTATCAGAGACAAAAGACATGGCTCTGTCTTCAGAGTCACACAGTGGTGGGAGAGACATGATATGCAGCCTCCTGCAATAATGTTCTCATGCAGCTTTTTCAGGTATGAAAATCCAGGAGGGTCACTTCCCATGCTTCCTATATTCCAGTGGATTCTTGCAAGTCTGCAGGGGCCACAGTTTTAAAGTGCAAGGAGGAGTGATTCCGCTGGAAATGCTGTGGCAGGGAAGGGAAATCTTGGAAGAGGAAGGAGATGGTTGAGAGGCCTGATGTACATAGGGAAAAGCTGGGATCTCATTGCCTTCAGAGGGGATTGATGTGATTGGAAACAGTGCAAGTCTGGGAAAGAGAAAATAAATAAGAGAGTTAACAAGATGTCATTTATGAAAGTCATTTTTGATATCTTAAATCCACAAACCAAATTTATAACTTTTAGTTTTAGACCTTGATATTTTCCCCCTTTCTGCTTGTTTTTTATGTGACCGTATTTACCAGCTTATTGAGGAGAGACTCACTGAATAAACAGGATTTCAGAATTAAATACTTTTCTGGAGACCTATTTCATGAAACTGCTGAACTTTCCTAATAATCAACCTATTACTGATTTGATTCTTTTTATTTCTGTCCCAAATACGCATACTCTAGGTAAAAAGAGGACAAGACTATCTATCTCACAGATCACTTGGACCACTGTCAGGAATGTGATAAAGTGGCCCACATGCATGTGTACAGGATGATGAATGGCCTGTTGACACAGCAGAGACAAGGAAAGGAAAGAGAATACCAGGTCCATCCATTGTGAGGTGCTTGAAGAAATGTTGTTCAGTTTCTCCATGTACTTTAATGTTACTGTTATAAATAAATATATTGTATATATTAATTTCAGGATTTTGCCACTGTGGATTTTAAGTGGGCAAACAATGAACGAGAAAGGCTGCATTATTATTGGGCCTTCCTTCCCAGAGTTTCAGTGTCACCTTCATCAAGAATGATGTGGGGGCTGGAGAGATGGCTTAGCGGTTAAGCGCTTGCCTGTGAAGCGTAAGGACCTGGGTTCGAGGCTCGATTCCCTAGGACCCACGTTAGCCAGATGCAAAAGGGGCACACGTGTCTGGAATTCGTTTGCAGTGGTTGGAAGCCCTGACATGCCAATTCTCTCTATTTCTCTCTATTTGCCTCTTTCTCTCTCTGTTGCTCTCAAATAAATAAATTTAAAAACAATTAAAAAAAAAAAGAATGACCTGGGATACTTGATATCATGTTCCATCATGTTAGATAAGATTTCGCTCATGAGTTATTGTCTTCCATCAATTAACAATCAGTATGGTTTCAACTGTCAGACTTGTTAATTGTATAAAAACCATTGTCACTACACTGGAAATGTTTTTTTTTTTTTTGCATTTAGACTTTAAAATACACATTTTCCATTTAATTTTGCCAAATTTCTATCAGCACCTTCCTATTTTTCTAGATGACATACATGAATCTGCTCAGACCTACACAGCACTGAAGCATGTATCTATTATTATCCTCAGCACATTAACATGTGCAGAGACATCTCAAAGAATGCCTGATAAAAATTGTTATTGTTTTCTTGTTGTTATCTTTGAAAAAATTAATAAATACCACTAAATGCAAACAGAAAAGAATTATCTTACCACCTGTATGATTTTCCTATTATGCAGATGCCTTTGCTTTGGATCTTTACATTTTCATTACCACATGCTACAGGGCAAATTGGTAGAGTTATTGTACCTTCTGTTTGCTGTTTGCACCTGTACATTAACACCATTAACTCTTTTATCCAAGTTGCTCAAATATAATAGCAATGAAAAAAGCCTGTTTTCTAAAATCATGTGTGTCATGCATCACCTTTGTGATGTGTTTTCCATTGCTCCAGCAATTGTCTTTGCTTTAAACTTCCACAAAGTATATTGTATATGGCTCTTAGCCTGTGTGTGAGTCTAAGATAGGAAAGTAACTTTAAGTCCATCATGAGGTCATGGAGTCTCAGAACTCAGACTCAGTAGCCAAGCCTCTAGGTTTTGTCTTCTTATCTTCAACTTTGGACCACCAGTGTTCCCAGTACCTAATCATACACTGAACAGGACCACAGAGAAGGCCTTACCTGTATGTAAGGAGTTACTATGTCACGTATTATAACAACTTGCTAAACTATTTTAGGTTATTTGCAATTTTGTATACCATTTCCTTCCTTATCCCACACAATTAAAAGTTTTCTTCTAATCAGCTAACTGTATTTTCCATGTATTTTTCTTTATCAGAGGTCTAATTTCCTTTAAATCTGGTCTTTAGCCATTTTCTAAAAGTTCATATAAAAATGCTTTTGGTTTTTATTTTAGGCTGTATTGGAGGAATGTTATGAGCAGGCCTGAATTAGTACTGCCATTTGAGGCTCCACATGACTGACGATGACTTGTGAATGTAAGACTTTCACACAGTCATTAGCAATTGTTAGCTAGTTTGCTTATTTATTTTTATTTTTTTATTAATTAGTTTTGTACTCAGTGAATACAGTCAAGTTGGTACCATTGTTAACCTCCTCCCTGTCCTCCCCCTGGCCCTTCCTTGTTGGGGTATATGGGTCATGCATTGTGGGGTTAGCCTTTAGTTATGGGTAGGAGGAAATTTCTCTCTGTATCATGACCTAATGTGTGGTTCTGACATTCTTTCCACCCCCTTTCCCACAAATTTCCCTGAGGCATGTTATGCTCATTTTAAGTCTGCTTCAGTGATGATGTCTTGGGAGCCTCTGTGCCTCTGCATATCTGATTTGGAAGGAGTTGATTATTTTCTGTGTCAATGTCCTTTACTCTTGTGCTATAGTGCCAGGTTCACCAAGCAAACAGCACACTTAACTTGTTTCGCCAATTATTCTTAATTTCATCTGGGGCCCTTTTGAGGTATGGTGGGGTGGTTCTCTCCTTAGGATCTCCATCTATCTGAATAAGAGAACCAGATTCTCTGACAGAGAGTAAAGTTAGCACCACATAAATGGGATAATCATTATTTGGTTTTTAGAGAGAATTTAATAGGTATAGGCCCTCTTGTAGTCCATGATTGGTGGTAGCTTGATAATGGAGAGCAGGCTCATTTTGGGATCTGGTTCTGACTTTTTTCCCAGCTCCAGCTATGGGTCCCATACTACTGAAGGGATCAGTTAGCTGAATCAAGAGCAGTTGGTTTCCCACTAGGTTGTTCACCACTGTTGCACTTGTGTGAGCATCACAACAGGCTATTTGCTACTAAGGAGGTTAGACCATGAGTTGCTTGGATAGATATTAGTCATTTTCCCCCCAGTTACCTATGTAGCACCTTTTGGCACTAGATGTACTGACTGTCTGGGAAGTGACTCTACTCCAGCTTCCATCCATGTCACTCCATGTTACGTGTCAAATGCATATGGTGTCTTCAGCAGTAAGGTTTTACCACTAACCTTTGGTGGGTCATCAAGTACTCTGACAGAAATCTGTCATTCTTTTAGGAAACCTTGTAGGTTACTCTGTCCAAAAGCTCACTGTGGATGATAGCCACCTTTTGGTACTGGGAGTTACAGGTCAGTGCCTGAGAAGAGAAGGAAGAAAAAGAAAAGTAATATAAAAGAGTTAGAGAAGAGAGAGCGAGAGAGAGAGACTAGAAGATTAAGATCAGTCTTCATTGTACACTCTCCAGGGCCTTGTGATTCAGGTGTTCCCTCTAAGGGACTGGTGAAGTTTTGTCTTTTAGAATGTAGAAATTTATGTTACCATTGCCATTTGGGTCCAGATTTGTGTCTCCCACCCTCTCCCTTGCCCTCCCCTCCCTCCCCACTCACCCTATTGTCAAATCATCGAGATGCTTGCTGGGTATGTTGGCATCTTGGGTAGATTCATATTAGGTTCTGTAGATGATTGAGAGTATGCAGCGATTATCTTTCTGTGATTTGGAGAGTTCACTGAGAATGATCTGTTCCAGGTTCAACCATATTTTTCAAATTCATTGTGTCATTTTTTTTTTTCTTACTGCTGTGTAGAATTCCATCATGTATGTATGCCATATCTTAGTCATCCATTCATATAGTGATGGACACCTGGGTTGATTCCAGCTCTTAGCTATTATGATTTGAGCTATTATAAACATAGTTGAGTAAATCTCTCTGGACTGAGGCTTGGCAGTTTTACATGCCCAGTAAGGGAATAACTAGGTCTGTTGATAACGCTATAGTCAGGTTTTAGGCGTCTCCATATTGCTTTCCAATGGTTGTACCTTCTCACTATCTTAAATTCCCACCAACAGTGGATGAGGGTTCCTATTTTTCCACATCCTCCCCAGCATTAATTTTTATTTGATTTTTTAAAAAAATTTTTTAATTTATTTATTTGAGAGCGAAAGACACAGAGAGAAATACAGATAGAGGGAGAGAGCGAGATGGCGCGCCAGGGCTTCCAGCCTCTGCAAATGAACTCCAGATGCGTGCGCCCTCTTGTGCATCTGGCTAACATGGGACCTGGGGAACTGAGCCTCGAACCGGGGTCCTTAGGCTTCACAGGCAAGCGCTCAACTGCTAAGCCATCTCTCCAGCCCTTCATTTGATTTTTTAATGCTTGCTATCCTTACTGGGGTAAGGTGGAGTCTCATAGTGTTTTAATTTTCATTTCCCTGATGATTAGGGATGATGAACATTTTCTTTAGTGTGTGTTTGCCATTTGTATTTTTTCCTCTCTGAATTGCCTGTGTAGTTCTTTGTCCCTTGTTGTGAGCAGGTTGTTTGAGTTTTTATTGTTTAGGTTATTGAGTCTTTTATAGATTCTAGAGATAAGGCCTCAGTCAGTTGGGTAGTCAGTGAATATTTTCTCCCATTGTATGTTTGTTTGTTTAGAAACTCGTCAGCTTCATGTGATCCCATTGGTTGAGTGTTTCTTTAAGATCCTGTGCTCCTGGGGTTTTGTACAGGAAGTCTTTTTTACATTCCTATATCATGGAAAATTCCTCCTATATTTTTTTTCTAGTATTAGCTCAGTTTCCAGTCTTATACTGAGGTCTTTGATCCAACTGGACTTGAGTGTTGTGCGCGGCGAGATGTGTGGATAGAGTTTCATTACCCTGCATATGGTTATCCAGTTTGCCCAGCACCATTTGTTGAAGATGCTGTCTTTTTTTTCAGCCTACATTGTTAGGGTCTTTGTCAAATATCAAGTAGCTGTAGTTATTTGACCCAAAGTCCAGGTTTTGATTATGTTCCATTGGTCTATGTTCCTGTTTTTATGCAAGTAGCATGCTGTTTTTATCACTGTGTGTAATCTAGATTTAGATTAGGTATGGTGATGACCCCAAAGGTGTTTCTTTAGTTGAGGATATCCTTCATATCTGAGGCCTTCTGCAATTCCACATAAATTTTGAGATCATTTTCTCTATCTCTGTGAAGAACAATGTTGGCGTTTTTAAAGGTATTACATTACATCTGTATAATTGTCTTTAGTAAGATTGCCATTTTCACAATGTTAATTCTGCATATCCAGGAGCATGGGAGGTCTTTCCATTTTCTCAAGTCCTCCTCAATTTCTTTCTTGAGTGCTTTTATGTTTTCAATGTATAGATTATTACATCCTTGGTAAATATTATTCCAAGGTATTTTTATTACTTTTTGTTGCTAATGAAAATGGGACAATGCCCCTTATTTCTTTCTCTGTTTCTTCTTTTTTAACATATAGAAAGGCTACTAATTTTTGGGCTGGAGAGATGGCTTAGCGGTTAAACGCTTGCCTGTGAAGCCTAAGGACCCTGGTTTGAGACTCGGTTTCCAAGGTCCCACGTTAGCCAGATGCACAAGGGGGCGCACGTGTCTGGAGTTCGTTTGCAGAGGCTGGAAGCCCTGGCATACCCATTCTCTCTCTCTCCCTCTATCTGTCTTTCTCTCTGTGTCTGTCGCTCTCAAATAAATAAATTAAAAAAAAAAGAAAGGCTACTGTATATATTTTTGCATCTTGGATTAAGGTAATGCTTGGATTTTCTAGCTAACTGGGTATTCTTAGCTGTATCTAATGTTTTGATGTTATATATCTTCAGTGGAGGAGCTTCAGTTGTTAGGTGTGGCTCTTAAGACTCTCAGAGTATCTACAAAGGTATCTTAGGGTGAAAGTTTGTAAAACGGTGTTTCAAGAAAATGGGCCTAGAAAATAAGCAGGGGTTGCTATCCTAATATCTGACAAGGTAGACTTCAGTCCAACGTTAGTCAAGAAAGATAAGGAAGGTCACTTTATATTGATTAAGGGCACACTCCAACAAGAAGACATTACAATCCTAAACATATATGCACCTAACATGGGGGCTCCCAAATTCATCAAGCAAACGCTATTAGAACTAAGGTCACAGATGATACCAAACACAGTGACAGTGGGTGACTTTAACACCCCACTCTCATCAATTGACAGGTTACTCCAGGGTGGGGGGACGGGAAACAGAGAGGCATCTGGACTAAATGAGGTCATAGAAGGAATGGATCTAACAGATATATACAGGACATTTCATCCAAATGCTGCAGAATATACATTCTTTTCATCAGCACATGGAACATTCTCTAAAATAGACCATATATTAGGACACAAGCAAATCTTAACAAATTCAGCAAAATTGAAATAATTCCTTGCATTCTAACTGACCACAATGGAATTAAACTACAAATCAGTAGCAAGAAAGGCTATAGATCATACACAAAATCATGGAAACTAAACAATACACTACTAAATGATGAATGGGTCAATGAAGAAATCAAGAAGGAAATCAAAAAATTTATAGAGTCAAATGATAATGAGAACACAACATACTAAAATCTCTGGGACACGATGAAGGCAGTTCTAAGAGGTAAATTTATAGCTTTAAGTGCCTAGATTAAGAAATTAGAAGGCTGGGGAGATGGCTTAGCGGTTAAGCACTTGCCTGTGAAGCCTAAGGACCCTGGTTCGAGGCTCGGTTCCCCAGGTCCCACGTTAGCCAGATGCACAAGGGGGCACACGCGTTTGGAGTTCGTTTGCAGAGGCTAGAAGCCCTGGTGCGCCCATTCTGTCTCTCTCCCTCTCTCTGTGTCTGTCTCTCTCGAATAAATAAATAAAAATTAAAAAAAAAAAATTAGAAAGGTCACAAGTAAACAACCTAATGCTTCACCTTAAAGCCTTGGAAAAAGAAAAACAAGGCAAACCAAAAATCAGTAGGCAAGAAGAAATAATAAAGATTAGGGCAGAAATTAATGAAATAGAAACAAATAAAATCCAAAAAATTAATGAAACAAAGAGTTGGTTCTTTGAAAGGATAAACAAGATTGATAAACCCTTAGCAAATCTGACCAAAAGAAAGAGAGCAGAGACACAAATTAATAAAATCAGAGATGAAAAAGGTAACATCACAACAGATTTCAGAGAAATTAAAAAAATCATAGGGACATTCTATAAAAGCATATACTCCACAGAGTATGAAAATCTGAAAGAAATGGATGAGTTCCTTGATTTATATGACCTACCTAAATCAAATCAAGATAAGGTTAATCACTTAAATCGACCTATAACTAGCATGGAGATATGGACAGTTATCAATAATCTCCCAACTAAAAAAAGCCCAGGCCCAGATGGATTCACTGCTGAATTTTACCAGACCTTCAAGGAAGAGCTAACACCATTGCTTCTTAAGCTTTTCCAGGAAATAGGAAAAGAAGGAATTCTACCAAACTCCTTCTATGAAGCCAGCATCACCCTGATACCGAAACCAGGCAAAGAAAGAACAAAAAAAGAAAATTACAGACCCATCTCCCTCATGAATATAGATGCAAAAATTCTCAACAAAATATTGGCAAACAAAATACAAGAATATATCAAAAATATCATTCACCCTGACCAAGTAGGCTTCCTCCCAGAGATGCAGGGATGGTTCAACATACACAAATCAATGCATGTAATACATTATATAAATGGGTTGAAGGACAAAAATCACATGATCATCTAATTAGATGCAGAGAAAGTGTTTGACAAAATCCAAATTCCTTCATGATAAAAGTCCTACAGAGACTGGGAATAGAAGGAATATATCTCAATATAATAAGAGCTATTATGACAAGCCTACAGCCAACATATTACTAAATGGGGAAAAACTGGAAGTTTTTCCACTAAAATCAGGAACAAGACAAGGTATCCACTGTCCCCACTTTTATTTAATATAGTTTTGGAAGTCTTAGCCATAGCAATAAGGCAAGAGACACACATAAAAGGGATACAAATTGGAAAGAAAGATTAAGTTGTCATTATTTGCAGATGACATGATTCTATACATAAAGGACCCTAGAGACTCTACTAGCAAACTGTTAGAGCTGATCAAAACCTATAGCCATGTAGCAGGATGCAAAATAAATACACAGAAATCAGTAGCCTTCATATATGCTAACAACAAACACACAGAGGATGAAATCAAAGAATCACTCCCATTCACAATTGCATAAAAAAAAAAATACCTTGGAGTAAACCTAACCAAGGATGTAAAGAATCTCTACAATGAGAACTTTAAAACACTCAAGTGAGAAATTGCAGAAGACACTAGAAAGTGGAAAAACATCCCTTGTTCCTGGATTGGAAGAATCAATATTGTGAAAATGGCAATCTTACCAAAAGCAATCTACACATTTAATGCAATCTCCATCAAAATTCCAAAGGCATTCTTCATGGAAATAGAAAAAAGAATCGAAAAATTCATTTGGAATCATAAAAAACCTCAAATATCTAAAATAATACTGAGCAACAAAAATAAGGCTGGTGGTATCACCATACCTGATTTTAACCTATACTACAGAGCCATAGTAACAAAAAGAGCATGGTACTGGCACAAAAACAGACATGTAGATCAATTGAACAGAATAGAGGACCCAGATGTAAGCCCAAGTAGCTATAGCCACCTGATATTCGATAAAAATGCCAAAAATACTCATTGGAGAAAAGACAGCCTCTACAGCAAGTGGTGTTGGGAAAACTGGACATATATCTATACAAGGATGAAAATAGATTCTTTTCTCTCTCCATGCACCAGAATTAAGTCCAAATGGATTAAAGACCTTAACATTAGACCTAAATTCTGAAACTGCTAGAGGAAAAAGTAGGGGCAGCTGGGCGTGGTGGCACACGCCTTTAATCCCAGCTCTCTGGAGACAGAGTTAGGAGGATCACCATGAGTTCAAGGCCACCCTGAGATTACAGAGTTAATTCCAGGTCAGCCTGGACCAGAGTGAGTCCTTACCTCTAAAAACCAAAAACCAAGAATAAATAAATAAATTAATTAATTAATTAATTAATTAAAAAAAATAAGTAGGGGAAACCCTTCAACACACTTGGAAATGACTTTCTGAATACAACCCCAATTACTCAGGCAATAAAACCACAGATTAATCACTGGTACCTCATTAAATTACAAAGATTTTGCACCACAAATGACACAGTGAAAAAAGCAAAGAGTCAGCCTACAGAATGGGAAAAAATCTCTGCCAGCTGTATATCTGATAGAGGATTAATATCTAGGATATACAAAGAACTCAAAAAGTTAAATAATAATGAATCAAACAAGCCAATCAAAAAATGGGCTATGGGGCTCAGTAGAGAGTTCTCAAAGGATGAAATACAAATGGCATATAAGCATCTAAAAAAATTTTCTATGTCCCTAGTTATCAGGGAAATGCATATTAAAATTACATTGAGATTCCATCTCACTCCTGTCAGATTGGCTACCATCATGAAAGCAAATGTTCATGAATGTTAGTGGGGATGTGGAAAAAGAGGAACCCTCCTACACTGCTGGCGGGGATGCAATCTGGTCCAGCCATTGTGGAAATCAGTGTGGAGGTTCCTAAAACAGCTAAAGATTGATCTATCATATGACCCAGCTATAGCACTACTAGGCATATATCCTAAATACTCATCTCATTTCCTTAGAAGTACATGCTCAACCATGTTTATTGCTGCTCAATTTATAATAGCTGGGAAATAGAACCAGGCAAAATGTCCCTCAACTGATGAGTGGATAATGAGGATGTGACACATTTATACAATGGAGTTCTACTCAGCAGTAAAGAAAAATGAAGTTATGAAATTTGCAAAAAAATGGATGGATCTGAAAAGGATTATACTAAGTGAGGTAACCCAGGCCCAGAAAGCCAAGCACCACATCTTCTCCCTCATATGTGGATCCTAGCTGCAGATGATTGGGCTTCTGTGTGAGAAGGAAAATACTTGGTAGCAGAGGCCAGTAAGTTAAAAAGGAGATATAAAGGGAAGAGAAAGGAAGGGAGGAGGGTATTTAATAGGTTGGTATTGTATATATGTAAGTACAATGATTGTGATGGGGTGGTAATATAATGGAGAATGGAATATCAAAGGGGAAAGTGCAGGGAGGGTATTACCATGGGATTTTTTTTATAATCATGGAAAATGTCAATAGAAATTGTGAAAAGAAAAAAATAAAAATAAAAATAAAATTGAAAAAAAATTTAAAAAGTTTTAGAATGGAGGCTTTCAGGTTTCTTATGTATAGAATCATATCATGTGCAAACAGAGCTAACTTCAATTTTCCATACTAATTGTATCCTTTTTCTTTCTTTCCCCTGTCTTATTGCTTGTTCTAGGACTTCCAGTACTATATTGAAGAGCAGAGGTGAGAGTGTACATCCCTGTCTTGTTCCTGATCTCAACTTGAATTCCTCTAGTCTCTCTCCATTATGAATTATTTGGCTGTAGAAGTTTTGTATATTGCCTTTTTTGTGTTAAGATATGAACCATCCATGCCAATTTTCTCCAATGTTTTGATCATTAAGTGACATTGTATCTTGTCAACGGCCTTTTCTGCATCTATCGAAATGATCATGTGGGTTTTGTGTTTAACTTTGTTTATATGGTATATTACTTTGATAGATTTCTGTATGTTGAACCACCCCTGTGTTCCTGGGGTGAATCCCATTTGATCAATGTGGATAATGTTTTTGATGTATTGTTAGATTTGGTTTGTCAGGATTTTGTTCAGGATGTTTGCATCTAAATTCATCAGGGAAATAGGCCAGTAGTTCTATTTTTCTTGTGGCATCTCTGCCTGGTATTAGGGCTATACTAACTTCCTAGAAGGAGTTGGGGAGCTTTCCCTGTTCTCCAATTGTGTGGCACAGTTTGAATAAGATTGGTTTTAGTTCTTCCATGAGGGTTTGATAGAATTCAGCTGAGAAGCCATCTGGTCCTGGACTTTTCTTTTTGGGGAAGTTTTTGATTACCTTTTCAATCTCAATGATTGTGATGGGTTTGTGAGGAGATTAATCTTCTCTGAGTTTTGCTTTGGTAGGTGGTATATGTCCAGAAATGTATCCATTTCCTCCATATTATCCAGTTTTGTGGAGTAGTGGTTTTTGAAATAAGTCCTGATGACTGTCCAAAATTCACTTATGTCTACTGTGATCTTTACTTTTTCATTTCTAATTTTGTTAGTTTGAGGTCTCTCTCTCTCTCTTTCTCTCTCTCTTTCTTTTTTGCTTGATCAAATTGGCCAGGGGTTTGCCAATCTTGTTTATTTTTTCAAAGACCCAGCTCTTTATTTTGTCAGTTTTCTTAACTGTTTTCTTAGTTTCCAATTCATTAATTTCCTCTCTGATCCTAATTATTTTTTTCCATCTGGAGCTTTTTGGGTTAGATTCTTTTTGCTTTTCCACTGCCTTATGGTGGAAGGTTAGCTTACTGATTTGGGATCTCTCTGTCTTTGTTATGAAGACATTTAATGCTATGAATTTTCCCCTGAGGACTGCCATCATTGTGTCCCATAAGTTTAGGTACAATGTGTTCTCGTCATTGATTTCTAGAAATTTTGAGATTTCATTTTTTGTTTGTCCACTACACATTAATTGTTTAAAAGTGTGCCATTCAGTTTCCATGCACCAGTGGGATTCTTGGTGGGTCCTTTGTCATTAATTTCTAGCAATATATCATTGTGATCTGATATCATGCAGGGAATTATGTCAATCTTCCTAAATATATGGAGACAGGCTTTGTGACCCAGTATATGACCAATTTCAGAGAATGTTCCATGGGCTGCTGAAAAGAATGTGTAGTCTGTGGATTTGGGATGGAATTTTCTATTGATGTCCATTATGTCTAAGTGACTATGGTTTTGTTGAGCTCTCTTAATTGCCTGTTTAGTTTCTGTTTGGATGATCTATCTATTACTGATAATGGTGTATTGAAGTCCCCAACTATGCTGGTATTGGGGGTCATTTCTGTTTTATTTTAAAGTAGGTTTTGTTTTATGAAATGTAGTGCCCCTGTGTTTGGTGCATAAAGATTTATGATGGTGATATCCTCCTGATGGATCACTGCTTTCATAGGTAGGAAGTGGCCTTCTTTGTCTGTTTTGATTATTTTTGTTTGAAGTCTATTTTGTCCAATATTAGTATAGCTACATCTGCATGTTTCTTATTCCCATTTACCTGGAATATTGTTTTCAACCCTTTCACACTGAGGAGGTGTCTGTCTTTAGAGTGAGGCGGGTTTCTTAAAGACAACAGTTTGAGGGTCTAATTTTCTGATCTACCCTGTTAACTTGTGTCTCTTGATTTGTGAATTAAGGTCATTAATATTTAGGGTAATGACTGAGATTTGGTTTGATCCCTGCCATATTGTGTTAGTGTATGTGGTTTCATGTTTTCATGGACTTTGACATTTTTTGTGCCTTCTCTGAGTTTGGTTATTGTGATCTGCTTCTTGTAGGCATTTGAGGTTGATTATTTGATTCTTCAGTGTGGAGAATTTCCTGAAATTCTCTGTAGATTTGGTTTTGTGTTCATATAATTTTAAAGCTGAGTTTTGTCATGGAAAGTTATTATGAGGGATACTTTTGCTACATAAAGTAGTTGAGTTGGAAACCATAGGTTCCTAGACTTTGCAGTGTTCCTTTACAGGCCCTTCTGGATATTTGGGTTTCCATTGATAAGTCTGATTTAATTCTGATGGGGTTTCCTTTAAAAGCAATGTGCTGTTTTTCTCTAGCTATTTTTAGGTTTTTCTCTTTGGTGTCACTGTTTATAGTCTTAATGACAATATGGCTTGGAGAATTTCTTCTTTGGTCCAATCTGTTTAGAGTTCTGTTATCCTCTTGTATCTTGATGGGTGTTTCTTTTGAGAGAGTGGGAATGTTTTCTTTGGTTATTTTGTTAAATAAGTTCTCCATGCATTTGGTCTGACTTTCTTCCCCTTCTGCTATTCCCATGATCCAGATGCTAGGACATTTAAGGGTATCCCACACTTCCCTCATGTTCTGTTCACAGAAAATTTTGAACTTATTGAAACTTTTGAACTCTCTAACTGTTTCTTCCATCTTGTATTCCAGATATGAGTTGCTATCTTCCACATGGTTGACTCTATTCTTGAGAGCTTCTAAACAGTTTTGGGCTTGTTCAATTAGGTTCGTATTTTCTACTACTTTTCTATGGAGAGTTTCCATCCCTCTGTCAAGCTCCCTTTTCACATCATTTACTGATTTTCTTGATGCTTCTTGGAATTCATCCGTGCATTTCTTTATGTCTTCATTTGGCATCGCCAGCTGATTTTTGACACCCTCTTTTTTTTTTTTTTAATTCTCCTTCATGTCTCTTAACTGTTTTTGAACTCTTTCCATTTTCTTATCTATTAGGTCTACTCTACTGATGGCAGCATCCACACAATTATCAGTCCTTTGTTGCTTTTCTGCACATTCTACCAGTAGCTTTTTCTGGGTTGCATTGTTCATAGCTTCATTTTGGTTTTCTGATCCTAATGTCTCTTCTATGTTTTGATTAGAGACATCCATTGTAGCACTTGGTGATCTTACTGGATTTTCTTGCATTTGATTTTTCATATTATTTCTGTTGTACTTAGTGTGTCCATCACAGTGTATGGGCAGGGAGAGTAGGACTGTGGTTTTGATGGGTGAGGGAAGTGGTACATCTTAGAGGAGCCAGCCTGAACTTGCACGCAGGAAGGTGGATTGTCAGAGTGGTCCTGAGCTCATGCATGGGTAGCTGAATCAGCCTGAGCTCACTCATGTGGTGGGCAGACAGGGGGATTGGGCCTGATCTTCACAGGTGGACAGTTGGAGCTGGCCTGATCTTGTGTGGCAGGTAGAACAGGCCTGAACTCCCATGGGTGGATGAGTGGTGAGGGCCTAAGCTTGGGCATGAGGCAGGTAGGTGTTCTGATCAGGCCTGAGCTTGCTTGGGCCAGCAGGTGAAGCCAGCTTGAGGTCCTGGATGGGCAGGGGTAACCAGGCAGTCACCCCTGAGCAGTAAGGCAAGTGAAACTTTGCTGGCCTGGGTCCTCTTTCCTGCAGTAAGTGCAGAAGTATCCTGAGGCTGAGACTACGGCAAGGGTGGCTGCTGGGTGGGGAGTGGGGGAGTGCGGGGGGACTGGTGGCCTACTCCATAGCCAGGGAATCAGAGGATTCCATTTTTTCCCCTCTGCACCCTCACACTGGCCATCTATTAGAGATTGCTCTCCCTTAAAAGACCCAGTGAACCCTTAATGCCTTGCCTTTCCTTCCCTGGGAGGTGTGGCATGATTAGGTGGTTGCCATCTTGACCAGAAGTCCCCATGTTAGCTATTTTACAAGTGAGAATAGGAGGTTTCAAAAGCACTGCCACTGTTGAAACTAATTAATTACACAATGGCATGGCAATTTGCAGTGTACTACTCATTGTCAGGTTTAATTTAAAATATATAGTTTTTCTTTGTTTCCCAAAGCAAGTGTACTTACGGTTAGAAGCATGATAAAAAGTAGAAAGTGGATTAATTTTGAAGAAAGCGCACTTTCTCTCTCTCAGCTTTCTTTGTGTAACTAGCATCATAGAAGAATAAGAAGGCAGATGGGAAGCTTTATGGCACAGTGCATGCAGCTCATGCCTTCTACATAGTCAGGTTTCTTTGAGGTATGTGTATATTCAATTGCAAATTTGAAGGCTAACAGTAAGTATATTTGGACTAAGAGCAATTCCAAATTTTCTGATCCCAGGCAATCTTATTCAAGATATAAGAGCCAACTTCTCTCACCCAGTTTTCCTTCCAGGAAGCAATTCTTGATTGAAATGGTCAGACTGTGATTCTGGATCCTTCTAACCATCAAAACTGAATTTGTTGAATGTTAATGTTTATGGAACCTACTAGCATGTCCTGGACATTTTAAACATCCTAAGTTTCCTTCAGAATAGAGAAAACAGACCAAGAGATGCTTGTACTGTATGTTCCATGACATGACAGAGGCATCAACTCAGGTTGACAGACAGCACAAAATGGGTGCACACACCAACCTGAGAAAACCAAGGATGGCTTCAGAGAAAGATGAAAACTGACTTTTCTCTAAACTTGTTTTCTAATTGGTAGAAGGAATGGAAGCTTGTTTACTCTATGTCATGTACTATTTTTTTAAATATCTTATTTAATTAATTTATTTGACAAAGAGAAAGAGAGAGAGAGAATGAATGGGCGTGCTAGGGCCTCTAGCTACTGCAAATGAACTCTGGACACATGTACCCCCTTGTGTGTCTGGCTAATGGGAGTCCTAGGGAATCAAACCTGGGTCCTTCAGCTTTGCAGGTAAATGCCTTAACTGCCAAGCCATCCCTCCAGCCCTCATACACTATTTTAAATGACTTGTAAAACCATTTCATCTTCCTTACTAAAATATTAGGCACCTATTGCTATTCTATGTGTGAGGAAATTAATTAAAACACAGAATGCTAAAGTAAGGTCACAAAAGCTACATAGCTAGCAAACAGTAGAGCAGAGATTTGAATCATACTGTCTGACTCCAGAGTTCCATTTTCTTAACCACTGTAGCATACAGCTACTTGCTGTCATTTATTGATGTGTGTAGTGACCAAAAAAGAAATTGAAATTGCTGGGATAAAAATCCTAAATTGAGGGGAAGGCAGAGGACACATTTTGAGTGACTGATGGGTGGCATATACCAAACAGACATGTATGTCTTACTAAGAAGTTAGGCCAGAGCTTCTTACTTATGTTCATTGAAGGGACAGTTTTATTTCATTATTGTATTTAAATTTGGTATTATTTGAACAGATATGCTTGTAAAACATAAAACTGCAAGCTTAGACATTAAGACAACCACAAATTGCTAGAAAGGATTATAGGCACCCCTGCTTTCTTCATTGGTTTGTAACAGTTTCTGGAGTAGTGCTTTGCTTTCTATTGATTGATGACTTTTACTTTACATGTTGTAATTTTGGATTAGTACCCTTCATATGGTCACATCAGCATGTTAAGTATCCATACCTTTGCACAGAATATACTGAGGCAAAGATTGATTGCAAGGAGTATAATTATCAATCAGTGACCATACTTAGGGCAAGAGATAGCTAAAAGGTACATTGAACAGTGAAAAGTAAGAGATAGATTCTTGGAAATTTGTAGGAAAGAAAACAGGCCAGAACCCCTCTGTGTCATTCCACATCTTCTTGTTCCAGGAAAACAACTCTTGAGTATTTCCTTGTCTTCCTCCTACATTCAATATTTTAAAATATTAACATCAGAAGCTACCATTTCTGTGTTGCTTAAATCAAAACCAATGCTTCTGCCCTTCAAAATGCACCAGGCATTCTGCCAACACGAAGTTCTCTCTAGGCCCTGTGTTTAAGTGGTCCTCGTGGCTGAGGAGGGCAGGATAGAGAGCTGGAAGGTGTCATTCCTTTATTAAACAGGAGTATTGTGTGGAATCTGGAAGTGCAGTAAAGGGTAGAGATGTTGGCTTAGGAACAGCGGGAGATTCAAAAGCTGTAGCTAAAATTCCTCAAGAAGTTTAAAATATGAACAGCCTATCTGGGAAGCAAGTCATCATGGGATTTCCGCAGTGGTGACCTGGGGCAAGCGATGAGACTGAGAGTGGCTAGTCTGCAGCAGGGAGGTGGCATGGGGACTGCTACCCAGTCACAGGTCAGAGTTTCAAGCTTGAACTTCGAGTTTCTAAGTAAGGAATTATTGGTGGTTGACAAAAGATGAGTTCATTTCCTCTGTACTTGCATTTGAGATTGAGATTTTTTAAAACTGAATGTGTCTGCCTCTTCTATGTATGAGGTATATTTCACTGATACAGCACATTCTTGAAAACATTGAATCTAAGACACATTAAGATACTTGCCTAAGTTCGCATGCTCATGATGTGGGGAAACTTGGGCTTTCACCACAACCCTGCTTCTTCTCTAGAATATCCTGACCCTGCTAGCTGCAGGTGGCCCATGCCCACCTTCCTCGAGTTCCACTGAGGCTCGCCTTCACTTTTCTTTGCACAAGCCGATACACACTTGGGGAAACCATTCTTTTAAAGTATTATTTATTTATTTATTATTAAGAACATATTTTGTATGGATACATCATGTGTTGGTACCAGATTTACCCTCCTCCTTGCCCCCATTCTTCAGGGGGCCCTCCAAAGTGGAGTTGTTGGCATTCTCCATGGGGGTGTGGGTTATGCATTGCGAACATATGGTAATTATTGGTTGGGATGCAGTGCCTCTAGGCATGGCATCCCAACCTATGCCTCTTATAATCATTCTTTCCACTCTTCTGCAAAATTTCCTGAGCCTTGGTGGGTGAGTTTTAAGTCTACTTCAGTGATGAGCTCTTAGGAGCCTCTGGATCTCTGCTTTGGTAAGTGTTGAGCATCTACAGTGTGTGTCTCCTTCACCCTGGTGCTGCTTGTCAGGCTCACAATGGAAGGACCACTCTTGCTTTTTTCCCCAATTCTTCTGTGATTTTACCTGTGCCTTTATTAAGACACGAGGGGTGCCCCCCCCCCACTCTTGGGGCTTGCTATCTTCTGAAAAAGAAAAGCAAATTCTCTAAGAGAGAGTACAGTCAGCATAGATTAAATTTGATAAGTGTTATAAATATAAGGAGAGTTTGATGGATTCACCCTTCTTTCAGCCAAAGACTAGTGGGAGCTTGGCATTTTAGAGTGTAATCTTTGTATTAACAGGATTCAGACCTGGCTCCCAGTTACTCTTCATGGAACAGACCTTTCAGCCAATCATTGGTTACCCACCAAGGCTGTGTGCCACCATTGCACTGGTGTGTACTTCTTGTCAGGCTGGTTGTTTATGAATAGCCTGGACCCCTGCTTGCATTCCTTAAATATGCAAACATTTACTATATGTCTCCCCCTAAAGGAGAAATCACATAGGAAATTCTGGGCAATTTAAAATGCTTGTTATTTTTAATGAATATTTATTGATCCTTTTCTGTCAAGTACTATTTTAAATACTTAAATGAGACAAACATAAAATCCCCCCCCTTTTTTTTAGTAATGTTATACTATACAAAAATAAGTATAGTCACTAAGTAAAAATACAATGTGAGATGGTAACTTAATGCAAAAACATCACAAGAATGGGGCACCAGAATTTTCAATAGAGCTTTCCTGGTTTGCATCATTAAGTAATAAATACATTTAGCAAAAGTCAACCCTATGCTTAGTCTATGTGCTATTCAGATATAGTTGTGTGCTAAATACCACAATGATTTTGAAGAAGGTCAAATGCCTGGGGGATGCTGGTATCAGCAAGTGCTACCTCAGCTTGTGTTTAGCACTGCTCACTGACAGAGTTAGTGACCACATGTTTAGTCTCTGCTCTGCTTTGGGGTTGAATTGATGAGACAAAGTCTGGGGACCTGTGGGAGTTCTTTACTGGTGAATGAGATTTAAAAACAGCAATTGCTTTAATGGGAGCAAATGAAATTTAACAGATTTTGTGAATATTGGCAGCAATCATATTAATTAAATCCATCCTTCTTAGCCTGGACATATGATTTGACTTCCACCCTATTCCTTGAACAACGGATTACCTGTCACTCACAGGATGCAGAGGACCACAGTTGCTGAGAAATCTGTCACTATATTCTCCTTTTCCTTTGGCATTTTGTTTGGTTTCCTTAAGGATGAATGACCCATTTGTAGTTTCCGCGGTCTGTGCAGACAGAGCTACCCCCTGTGTGCCACTGCTTTGCCAGCTGTGCATGGTGAATTTCTATGGTATTGCAGAGTATATATTTTCCTCCTTTGGTACCCATCAAAAATAAAGGAAATACTGTATGCCCAAGGAACTGTTTGAATATAACAAGACTATTTTACACACCTAGTTTTCTTAAAATCTAATCTGTGATATGCAAAATACAGTAAGGCTTGAAAACATCTGAGATATCAAACTTGTTTGAGCTGAAGTGTCTCTGTGCCAATATGTGTTAGCAGATTCAACAGCTGTGTAGTCTTTCACCCTGAAAAGCCTAAGTTGTGAAGCAAAATCTCTGTCATGTGAAATTTAAACTAAAATAAATTGACATTTTATAGCATGCAAATTTTATTTAAATGTATTGCCACTTACCTTTAACCCTATGGAAATATGTATATGTGTGTGTATACATATAATTTGTATGTATCTTTTAAAAAATATTTAATATTTATTTATTTATTTGACAGAGAAAGAGGGAGAAAGATAGGGAGAGGATGGGCGCACCAGGGCCTCTAGCCACTGCAAATTCCAGATGTATGCACCCCCTTGTGCATCTGGCTAACATGGGTCCGGGGGAATTGAACCTGGGTCCTTTGGCTTTGCAGGCAAATGCATTAACAGCTAAGCCATCCCTCCATCCCTAATTTGTATATATATTTCTACCAAGAATAAGATTTGTTTCCAAAATTTTTAGTATAATTACTATTTAATTATTAGGTCTCTAAAACATGGACACACACATGTATAGCCAATACATGCACATACATATACACATTCCACATGTACATCAAGAAAGCAACCTAAAACACAGCATTAAATAAATGAAATATTTTGTTACCATAAGTTATTATTTAGCCAATGCTTCTAAAAACAAAGTGATGTTTGTTATTAAGTATGAAAACACTTTCCAAATGTTGGAAATATTATCAAACTCTTAAAAATAAATTAATGCAGTTCATGGAAATTAGCATCTCAATTTCTTGCCTTGTTATTTCATTTTCATGGAGGTTGCCACCGCTGTGTTTATCACATTAAGTTAATGACAACTAGGAGATCATTGCTCAGTACTTCAGGCTGAATGAATCAGAGAGCCTGACTGACTTCTTACTGTGGGATGAGCTATTTTAAGTGCTGTTGTCAAAACAGAATGTTTTTTAGTCACCAAAGAGTTTACAAATAAAATGGCATGTAAACATGCATGATCCAATGGATTGACATTCACCACATTTTTATTTTTATTTTCAATATTCACCAAAACATAATAAACTGTAAGTAGGTTAATTTGTTTTCCATTATGTTTTCAAATTGTAATTTGTTTTAAAGTTATTATACTGATCATAACATATATACAATATATTCACCTAATAAAGTTTTAAAAATTATAATTAATTTAATAATAATATATTCGTATTTCAAAATATCTTTAGAAAAAGCATCTTTGTAAATTTTCAGCCCCTAAACTATTATCTGTCTATTGTGCTTATAGGTAATACTTCAAACCTCATGTGGGACTGTGGTTATTTCACTAGTATGTAAATTTGAAAATGTTAAGTGATTATCTTTGAGGACTGGATGTTTTTCATCATGATGAGTGTTATGCATGGGATGACACAATAGGAAAATGCTGTCAGGAAGTACTCCTCCCCAGACTTTGGCTCTTATATTCTTTCCATCTAATTTATCTCATTAATTTTATGAGTTTTATCTCCCCTGTCATAATTGAATCTTTAAAAGAAAAAAAAAAAAAAGAAAAGCTTCGCTGACCAAAAGTAAGAGCAGGACTAATCTATGGATGCAAATGTAATGAAATATAATAAAAAATTAAGGGAAATGGATAGGTACAACATATCCTTTTAGTCAATGGACAGTATTGGATTCTACTCGGAGTTTCATGACCTTCCAAGTTTTATTTTGAAGTACAACAGCTTTTTAGTTTCTGGTTTTGAATTAATTGATCCAATTATGTCTTGTCTTCAAGGTACTATTCTGTTTTCCCCTTGATATAGTCCATTGATGAAGCTATTCATGGAATTATTTTGTTTAACTTATTGTATTTCTCATTTCCTGCTTTATTTTAGTTTGGATTTTCTTTAGGATTTTTGTCTACTGTTTCATTTTCCTACTTGGGTTTGATTTCTTCATGTTATCAAATTTTTATAATCTCTTGGAATTTATTTAGGTATTTATTTGTGTATTTGAATCTATTTAGGGTTTTATTCAAATGCTACTTTAAAAAAATATTTTATTTATTTATTTATTTGTAATCAGAGAGAGAAGGAGAGAGAGAGAGAGAGAGAGAGAGAGAGAGAGAGAGAGAATAAATGGGTGTGCTAAGGCCTCTAACTGATGCAAAGGAATTCTAGATGCATGTGCCACTGTGATTCTGGCTTTACATGGGCACGGGGAAATTAAACCTGGGTAGTTTAGGTTTGGCAGACAAGTTCCTTGATTGCTGAGCTATCTCTCCAGCCTCCACGTCATTCTTTTGAGCTCTTTGGCTATAGTTTGCTTTAAGTAGCTTCCATGTGATTCCTTTACTGGGGGATTGGTAGTTCTTGGGAGTAATATACTGGATTGTTTTTTCATGAAACCCATTTGGTGTTGAGACTTATGCATCTTAACATAGTTCTTGGTCAGCTTTTCCTAGAGTCACTGTGTTTACAATGCTGCTTGGTGTTTTTGTTGTTATTTTTGTTTGCATATAGTAGCTTGTATTTGGTCTTCTTTGTGCTGCATGGAGCTCAATCTTGGAGCTGGTTAGTTTTGCTAATGAGATAGGTGAGGTGATATTAATTTGACTACCAACTATGCCTTGACTCTTATGGGAAGCCCTAGTCTCAATGCTGAGTTATCAGCAGCTGAGGGAGGGCACTGGGAGAGGGTGTCAGGAAGAAGCCAGTGCCTGAAAAGCAGAGGTATATCAGTGGCAATCCAGGGAAAGAAAGGGTGCCAGAGAAAGGCTGGTTCCCAAACACATCGATGGCCGATCAGGGGCAATCTAGTCATTAACAAAGGGTGTCATGGAGAAATGCTGGCATAAGAACTTACAAGTGGGTGGTCAGTGTCTGCATGGAAGAAGAGGAGAGAGTGCTAAAGAAAAACTGGTATTTGAATTCACCAATAGCTCCTTGTGAGAGAACAAGGAAGGAAGATACCACTGAGAAAAAGCTGAAACAGAGCTCAACATTTTCTAGCAAGTGGGATGGCTGTGGGAACAAAGAATGTAGCAGAAGGTTAGCTAAACCTTAGCTTAGCAATACTCAACTCTCCCACACACTGGAATGAGGCAGGAACTGAGATGGTCACAGGAATTCACCAATGGTGAGTCATGGAGAAGTGGCGGAAGCTGAGCCATCACAGGACAGGAGCCAAACCTGAGACCAGCAATGGCAAGCCTGCAGGAGTAGATAGGTAAAGAGCTGGCATGAGAGAAAAACTGGGCCCATGACCATTCCCTAGAAGGCCAGGGGCCTCAGAGCAAGTATAAAAGAAAAGTCAGACCAGAGATCAGCAATAGTAGGCCTATGGGATTTAAGGATGGGTAATGGGGAACAGAGCCAGCACAGGATAGCAGTCAGATATTTATTCTTCAATGATAAGACCATAGGAACATTGGGATCAGACCCAGTGGGAGAGAATGAATTCCCCAATGGTTGGTCTAATGAAGTACCACAGTGAAATGATTGCTATCACCTACATATAACCACTGTTGAAGTTTACTATATATCCTTCTGGATTTTTAAACTATACCTATATATCTATATCTGTCTCTCTCTATATATGACATTGATGTATTTCTATTATCTGTTAATATACATTATAATACATGTATTTGTATATGCACAAATTCATGTGTATCATTATAGAAGAATAGTTTCATAGTATAAAGTTTCTTTTCTTTCTTTCTTGGTTTTTCAAGGTAGGGTTTTGCTCTAGCCTAGGTTGACCTGGAATTCACTATGTTGTATATGGGTGGCCACAAACTCACAGTGATCCTCCTATCTCTGCTTCCCAAATGCTGGGATTAAAGGCATGTGTCCCCATGCCTGGCTCTATTTTATTTTTGATGGAGAGAGAGAGGGAGAGAGAAGTACTGACATGCCAGGGCCTATTGTCACTACAAGACACAGGTGCCACTTTGAATATCTGGCTTTATTCAGGTTCTAGGAGTGGAACCCAGGCTGACAGGCTTTTATAAGCATGGAGCCATGTCCATCGCCCATAATCATATCAATTTAAAAATCATCTTTTTTGTTGCTTATAAGGAATTCAACATGAGAACCATGATTTGAATAGTTTTCACTGGGTAGAAAAGATAACCATGCCATTTAAGTCAGCTCTGATTTTTATCTTTCTAGTCACTACAATCAGGCTATCACTAAGAACAAATTACATTTGAATAAATTTCTGTGCTTCCAATTTTACACATTATGCAAATTATATCTGATTTCCATGTTAATTTTTTACTTTTTTCTTTTCCTCAAATTTTCAGCATCTGCCTCCTCTGTCCTTGTCCCATATTCAGGAATAATGATTTCTGAACATATATGGAGTAGGTGATTAGTGTCTTAAACCTTTCTGGGAGGTTTACTTTTATCTATATTATGACATCTTAAGAAGCAATGACATTTCTTTTTATTGAGCTGCCTATATTTATCTAATTAATGAAATATTAATTTTTGGCATATCTATTCCTTTCAATTTACTTTTCTTATTGCTAATGTCTTTTTATTTAAGATTAACTTTATGTAGAAAATTATAGTTGACTATATACTCTTGAGATCTCTTTTAATTCCTTTCACCACTAACAGTCAAAGTGATTACAGAAAAAATTAATGCCCACCTTATATGCTATGCTTTTTTTTTAAATTTTTAATTAATTAATTTATTTATTTATTTGAGAGCGACAGACACAGAGAGAAAGACAGAGGGAGAGAGAGAGAACGGGCGCGCCAGGGCTTCCAGCCTCTGCAAACGAACTCCAGACGCGTGCGCCCCCTTGTGCATCTGGCTAACGTGGGACCTGGGGAACCGAGCCTCGAACCGGGGTCCTTAGGCTTCACAGGCAAGCGCTTAACCGCTAAGCCATCTCTCCAGCCCTATGCTTTTTTTATATATTGCCTTTACACTTTGTTTCTATTTTATCTTCCATTCTTAGTCGTGATTTTATACTTTTAATTGGATGTCTTGTTATTTTCTTATAGTTCATTTCCTATATCTCTTAGCACATCAATTATACTTTGCAGTTGTAGGGGTTGCCCTAGAATTTGCAATTTACATTTGCAACCAATCCAAATCCATTTTTAAATGATACTCTGTTGCTTCACAGATGTCAAGAGGGTCTTTATAGGAGTAATAAAATACAGTGAATTTCTTCATTGTTTTTATTTATTACATGTGCATACCCACATTGTTGCCATTGTCTTACAATCATAAATATACTTAGATCTGAGGAAGAACAAGTCTTTTCACTTTTCCTCCAGTTCTTTTCTATAGCTCTAAATTTCTTATTGTGTCTTTAAACTTGTGGCTTTTGTAATTTTCTTTCTCCTTGAGGAACATTTAACATTTCTTTCAAGGAAGCTGTACTTAAAAAAAATAAATTCTGTCTTAGTAAATCCTCATTTTTTTCTCCTTAAATTTGGAGTATCATTTTTTAAAGAATCTACTTTAAGTATGATATATGTATATATATTTTATCTATAAAATGCATTTTACATGAAAAATTTTATTTAAAAAGTTTGAAGTGATCATCATATTCTGAAAACAAGTTAAAAACTAAGAAAACTGAAATAGCAAGGGTATTCTGTATCCTCGAGAAAGAAATATATTTGTGTGTGTGTGTGTGTGTGTGTGTGTGTGTGTGTGTGTGTGTGTGTGTGGAGAGAGAGAGAGAGAGAGAGAGAGAGAGAGAGAGAGAGAGAGACATATTTAAGACTCTAGACATACTTAGCACTTCATCTTGTTCACACAGTTTCAGAGGTGAAGTCAGATATAATTCTTATCTTTACCTGAAGGTAAATTACCCACTGTCCCAAATTTCTTTGTTGATTTTTAAATTTAGCTTTAACTTTTATGTCGCTTTAAAAATAACATGCATATATCAAGATTTATTTGGGGGGGTAGGTTGAATCTGGTTTAGTGTCTAACATTAATTTGGGGAAATTTTTCCATTTTTTATTTCATTTTTCTCTCCTTGTTTTGGACTACACACAAGTATTGTTTGTGTGTGGTTGTCTCATGTCTCTTGCTTTTTAGTTTTGGTCACTCCTATTGAGGTGTTCTTAATCTCAGAGTCCTTTTTTACATCTATATCTAGTCTACTAACCAGCAGATCAAACTCATTCCTGTTTCTGTTACATTATTATTCTTTAATTTATTGATTTTTCTTATAAAAAGTTTTCACATATGGACCACTCTCTCCTGCCTCAATTCTACTGAGGGTCTTTGGTTGTAGATTTATCTGTGTTCACTGTGGGGACAGAGGCCTTAGTCATACTCTGCAGTGATGGAGAAACACGGTATCTTGGGCTATTTCCAACCACCCTGAAGCTTTCACAGTCTTTCTGCACACTCTTCTGTGATGCTCCCTGAGCTTTGGTGGCAAGATAGAGATCTGATTTGGCGTTGTTTTCTCTGTAACTCCAGGTCTCTGTTTTTAAGAAGTTTGAATGACCACAGTGTCTGTCAACATTTCCCAGGAACAGGTTTTCAGGCTAGCCATGAGAAATGCTTGTGTCACATATATAAGAACTTCAAATAATTGTATGATTGTGCTAATTATATTCTAATTAAACATTCAAATTTGGGTTTGGGACTTTCATCATAAAATTAAGCATTTTCAGGAGCTAGGTGGTTAGCTTTGGGGTATGTTAATAGTCATGTAACTAGCTCTATTAAATGTTAGTAATATGAACATTGGTTCATTTCTCTTAATACTAGGTGACTTTTTTAAAAAATTTTTTTATTTATTTACTTGAGAGCGACAGACACAGAGAGAAAGACAGACAGAGGGAGAGAGAGAGAATGGGCGCGCCAGGGCTTCCAGCCTCTGCAAACGAACTCCAGACGCGAGCGCCCCCTTGTGCATCTGGCTACGTGGGACCTGGGGAACTGAGCCTCGAACCAGGGTCCTTAGGCTTCACAGGCAAGCCCTTAACTGCTAAGCTATCTCTCCAGCCCCTGGGTGACTTTTCTTAAGTGACTAAATGAAAATGTACTTTAAAATTACAGCATGTAATGTATTGAAGATATGTTTTTACAATCAATAAAATTGTAATGCAAAGTTGTTTTTTTTTTTTTCTTTTTAAAAAAGAAAGAAAGAAAGAAATACTTGTGTCAGTGCTTCCCCTATAATGACTTCTGGGCCCAGGCAGATGAGGTAGAGGTGACCCATCATCTGGTAGACAGTCGGCTCCATCTTGATTGCATCTTCATTGAGTTTATTCCACTGTCTTTTGAGGTCATTTATCTGCTGTTTCTCCTTCTTTCCTTTATCCTTCCTTCAAGTGCTTCTTTAGTTGTGTTTGAGTTGTTTTTGCTGATTTGTTTCCTTCAGCCATGATTTGAGTTCACTCTTAAATTCTTTTTGTTAATTTTCTTCATTCAACCAGACTTTAAAATCTTTTATGAGTTGTTTATTGAAGGTTTGAACTAATTCTCCCATCCTGTGATTCATGTCCTCAGTAAGTTGGTTGAATATACTTGTTATAGCCTATTTTGGAGTTGTCTGGCTGAAACTTCCTCTATGTTTGCAATGGAGGCTGCCATCATGGAGCTAGGTGACCTAGGTGGGGATATTTTAGCTCGGTGTCTTGCCTTCTTTGTTTTGCATTACGGTTTGCCCATTTTGAGGTCATTGTCTTGTTTTGCCAGGACTGGCAGTTAGTAGTTCTTACAGAATTTATGATGTCTTGTTCAGGGTTGGTCAAGGTAGGAGTGAGAAATTGGTATATTCACCGGTTTTGACTGGGTACTCTTGAGCAGGAACAGGTCTTTCTTGTATAGTCACTCTCCTGGGAATGCTGGGTGCAGCACAGGAGTGCCTGGGCAATTGAGTGACCAGCGAGGGACCTGCTGACTCTCTGGTACACGCTTCCTGCTTCTCTGTAGTTGGCTTGGTTTTGACAACTGGGGGAAGGCAGGGCGAGGGGATAGCTGGGATCCTACTTGGAGGTCTGAATCTTAGTCACGGTGGTTAGGTGGCCTGCCCATGTCAAGAGTTTTGGGTCGAGATGATTGAAGACAGATATTCCTGCTTCTGACCCTGCCACAACATGTCTTGCGTGGGGATTGAGTGGTTCCCTACACGTCCCACTGTGGCACAGGAACCCTGGGGCCCATTCTTGCCTCATGTGTGAGAGGGTTCCAGTGACCCTGCCCCATCCTCCAGGGAACTGGAAGCCACCAACCAAGAGATGGGGGAACCTGTTGGCCAGGCTTACTTGTGCTGTGAGCTCGCAGGGTCCCAGCCACCCTCACCTGCTGCTGGGGCACTGGGAGCTGGGGAACAGGGAGGCAGGGAACAAGGGAAATTAGGCATACTCAGGAGCTCGTGTGGGGCCACTGAGATCCTGCACTCTTGCCGCATATCTTTCTTGAAACTGAAAGAAAGAAACTTTTCTTTTATTGTTATCTTTTTGCTTTACAAAACAGATATTCCCAAGTACAATCTCACAATAGCATGATAAGCCTTATCTTTCTAGATACATAGCCAAAAGAAAAAAAAATATTCAAAGTACAGAAATAAAATATCTATCCCAAGGCATACAATGTCTTTTAATGATATTCTTGTTTGGCTGAAGGTGTTTTATATATAATGATCAATTTTCACATTTATTTATCTTTTTTAAAATTTGTCCTGTTTATTTATTTTTCTGTAGTTCCCAGGAATAACAAAAAGTAGCATACATAAAATAAACAAGTGTTAGGATTTTTTATTTTATTTTGTACAGTGTTCCATGTTCTGTATTAGGCCATATAGATCATTTGAGGAAGTCATTGTAGTATAGCATTTTTTAAAATATAATTTGCATACATTCTTATTTTATGAATTGTGTTATCAAACTGTAATAACATTGTTAAGTGAGTAAGCTATTTGTTAAGAGTATAAAAGAGAGATATCAGGGCTGCAGAGATGGCATAGCAATTAATCACTTGCCTTTGAAGCCTAAGGACCCCCGTTTTGAGGCTTGATTACCCAAGAACCACGTTAGCCAGATGCACAATGGGGTGTGTGCATCTGGAGTTCATTTTCAGTGGCTGGAGGCCCTGGCGCACCCATTTTCTCTCGCTCCCTTTTTCTCTCTCTCTCTCTCCTTCTTTCTCTGTCTCTCACTCTGAAACAAAAAAATAATAAACAAGAATAAATAAAAAAGAGAGAGATATCAAGAATCAAGCTCAAACTTCCCCAGTCTGTTTAAAGAAAGGCCCATCAAGATACAAGAAGCAAACAGAACACCAAACAGACTGGAGCAAAGGAGAAACTCTCCAAGACATACTGTCATTAAGACTCTAAACACTGACACCAAAGAGAAAATCCTAAAATCAGCTAGGGAAAAACAACACACCACTTTCAAAGGTAACCCCATCAGAATTACTTCAGACTTTTCAATGGTAAACTTAAAAGCTAGAAGGGCCTGGAATGAAACACTGCAAAGTCTAAGAACCTATGGCTTCCAACCCAAACTACTCTACCCAGCAAAAGTATCCCTCATAATAGATGGTGAAAGAAAAATTTCCCATGACAAAACTCAGCTTTACAATTATAGGAACACAAAACCAAACCTACAGAGAGTATTTCAGGAAATTCTCCACAGAGAAGATACAAATGTTCAATCTCAAATGCCTACAAGAAGCAGATCATAATAACAAAACTCAGAGTAGGCACAAAAAGCTTCAAAGCCCATGAAAACACCAACCCACATGTACCATCACAATATGGCAAGTTCAAGTCAAATCTCACAGTCATTACCCTAAATATTAATGGCCTTAATTCACTCATCAAGAGACACAAGCTAATAGGATGGAACAAAAAATTAGACAACTCAATCTGTTGTCTTCAAGAAACCCACCTCACCACTAAAGACAGACACCTCCTCAGGGTGAAAGGGTAGAAAACAATATGCCAAGCAAACTGGAATAAGAAACAAGCACATGTAGCTATACTAATATTGGATAAAATAGACTCCAAAACAAAAATAAATTTAAAAAGACAAAGAAGGCCACTTCCTACTTATCAAGGGAATGATCCATGAAGAGGATATTACAATCATAAATCTGCATTCACCAAACACAGGGGCACCACAATTCATAAAACAAAACCTACATGACAATAAATCAGAAATAACCACCAACACCATCATAGCTCGGGACTTCAATATACCATTATCAGTAATAGACAAATCATCCAAACATAAACTCAACAGGGAAGTAAGAGAGCTCAACAAAACCATAGATCACTTAGACCTAACTAACACCTACAGAACTTTCCATCCCAAATCCACAAACTACACATTCTTCTCAGCAGCCCATGGAACATTCTCTAAAATAGACCATATACCGAGTCACAAAGACTGCCTCCACATATTTAGGAAGATTGACATAATTCCCTGCATGGTATCAGATCACAGCGCTATGTTGCTAGAAATCAACAAGAAAAGAATCCCCACGGCACCTGGAAACTGAACTGCACACTTTTAAACAATAAATATATACTGGATGAAATAAAAAAAAATGAAATTGCAGAGACATTTATCATACCAATAACTGGGGGCTAACTCCACAACCCATTTTCATTAACAAGGATGGTCTAATGGGAGAGGGTAGATCACAGATGAGCCTAAATAATGGTACCAAACTGCCTGTATTTACTGAAAAGAAAACTAATAAATTAAATTAAAAAAAATCAAATGAAAAAAAAAATGAAATTGCAAAATTTCTAGAATTGAATGATGATGAGAACACATCGTACCAAAATTTATGATACACAATGAGGGCGGTCCTAAGGGGAAAATTCATAGCACTCAATGCCTTTGTAAAAAAGACAGAGGGGCTGGAGAGATGGCTTAGCAGTTAAGCGCCTGCCTATGAAGCCTAAGGACCCCGGTTCGAGTCTCGGTTCCCCAGGTCCCACGTTAGCCAGATGCACAAGGGGGCACACGCGTCTGGAGTTTGTTTGCAGAGGCTGGAAGCCCTGGCACGCCCATTCTTTCTCTTCCCCTCTATCTGTCTTTCTCTCTGTGTCTGTCGCTCTCAAAAAAAAAAAAAAATAAATAAAATAAAAAAAAAAGACAGAGAGATCCCAAATCAATAACCTAACTATCCACCTAAAGACACTGGAAAAGCAAGAAAAATCCAACCCAAAGAGCTCCAGAAGGAAAGAAATAATTAAAATTAGAGCAGAAATTAATGAATTGGATACCAAGGAAACAATTAAGACAATTGACAAGACTAAGAACTGGCTCTTGGAAAAAATAAACAAGATTGACAAACCCCTCACCAATTTAATCAAGCAAAAACAGAAAAAAAAAAAAAAAGAAAGAAAGAAAGGCTTTAAATTTCAAAATTCAAAATGAAAAAGGAGAGATTACAATAGACAAAAGTGAAATTGGGAGAATCATCAGGATTTATTTCAAAAACCTCTATTCCACAAAACTGGATAATGTGGAGGAGATGGACAAATTCCTGGACACATACCATCTATCAAAGCTAAAGTCAGAGCAAATTAATCTCCTCAATGAACCTGTCACACTCATGGAGATTGAAATAGTAATAAAAAAACCTCCCCAAAAAGAAGAGTCCAGGACCAGATGGCTTCTCAGGTGAATTCTATCAAACCTCCATGGAAGAACTCAAACAATCATCACCAAGCTGTGCCATACAATTGGAGAACAGGGAAAGTTACCCAACTCCTTTTATGAAACTAGTATCACCCTAATTCCCAAACCAGGCAGAGATGCCACAAGAAAAGAAAACTACCGGCCTATTTTCCTGATAAACTTACATGCAAAAATCCTGAACAAAATCCTCTCAAACCAAATCCAACAGCATATAAAAAGCATTATCCACCTTGACCAAGTGGGATTCATCGTAGGAACACAGGGGTGGTTCAACATATGGAAATCTATCCATGTAATACAGCACAAAAACAAGGTTAAACATAAAAACCACATGATCATTTCAATAGATGCAGAAAAAGCCTTTGCCAAGATACATCATTTCATGATCAAAACATTGGAGAGAATTGGCATGGTTGGTTCATATATTAACATAATAAAGGCAATATACAAAGCTCCAAAGGCCCAAATAATACTTAATGGAGAGAGACTGGAGGAATTCCCATTAAGATCAAGAACAAGACAGGGTTGTCCACTCTCACCTCTGCTTTTCAATATAGTACTGGAAGTCCTAGCTCAGGCAATAAGACAGGAGAAGGAAATCAAAGGGAATCAATTTGGAAAGGAAGAAGTTAATGAGCTCTATTGGCTGATGACATGATTGTGTATGTAATAGAGCCAAGAGACTCCGTCCCAAAATTCTTGAAGGGGATTAACTCCTAGAGCAAAGCAGCAGGATACAAAAAATCTATGCAAAAATCAGTAGCCTTTCTATGTGCAAATGACAAAGATACAGAAAAAGAAATAAGGGACATTGTCCCATTTTCAATAGCAACAACAACAAAAAATACCTTGGAATAACATTAACCAAGGAAGTGAAATATCTATACAATGAAAACATAAAAACACTCAAAAAAGAAATTGAGAAGGACTTGAGAAAATGTAAAGACCTCCCATGACCCTGGATAGGCAGAATTAACAATGTGAAGATGGCGATCCTACCAAAGGCAACATATAGATTTAATGCAATTCCACTTAAAATCCCAACAGTGTTCTTCACAGAGATAGAAAAGATGATCTCAAATTTCACATGGAAAGGCAGAAGGCCTCAAATATCCAAACATATCCTCAGCAAAAGAAATACCTCAGGAGGCATCACTATACCTGATCTAAAGCCTTATTACAAAGCCATAGGAATAAAAACAGCATGGTACTGGCATAAAAACAGGAGTATAGACCAACGGAATAGACTTAAGGACCAAGACTTTGGGCCACACAACTATAGCTACTTGATATTCAACAAAGGCCCTAACAATATAGGATGGGAAAAAAGACAGCATCTTCAACAAATGGTGCTGGAAAAACTGGATAATCATATGCAGGAAACTGATACTTGATCCACACATTTTGCCATGCACTACACTCAAGTCCATATGGTCCAAAGACCTCAATATAAGACCAGAAACTCAACTAGTACTGAAATAAAATTTAGGAAGTACTTCCATGATATAGGAATAGAAAATACATCCTGAACAAAACCCCAGTAGTTCACAATCTTAAACAGTCACTGAACCAATGGGATCTCATGAAGCTGAAGAGTTTATTTACAGACAAGCATACAATAAGCAAAGCTCATAGATTACCCATAGAATGGGAGAAAATATTTGCGGGTTATCCAAATGACAGAAGCCTAATCTCTAGAATCTACAAAGAACTCAAAGATCTAAACAGTAAAAAGTCAAACACCCCACTCACAAAATGGGGCAAAGAGCTGAACAGGCAGTTCACAGAAGAAGAAATACAAATGACAAACATACACTAAAGAAAATGTTCATCATCCCTAATCATCAGGGAAATACAAATTAAAAGAACTATGAGATTCCACCTTACCCCAATAAGGATAGCAAACATCAAAAAATCAAATGAGGGGCTGGAGAGATGACTTAGAGATTAAGTTCTTGCCTATGAAGCCTAAGGACCCCAGTTCAAGGCTCAATTTCCCAGGACCCATGTTAGCCAGATGTACAAGGGGCACATGCGTCTGGAGTTTGGTTTGCAGTGGCTGGAAGCCCTGGCATACCCATTCTCTCTCTCTGTCTGCCTCTTTCTCTCTCTGTCTGTTACTCTTAAATAAATAAATAAACAAGAAAGTTAAAAAAAATCAAATGAAAATAAATGTTGGTGAGGATGTGGAGAAGTAGGAGCACTCATCCACTGTTGGTGGGAATGCAAGATGGTACAACATGGAGACTCCTGAAAAAGCTGACTATAGAGATACCAATAGACCCAGTTATTCCCGTACTGGGTATCTACCCTAAAACCTTCAAACCACAGGCCAGAGAGATTTGGTCAACCATGTTTGTAATGGCTCAATTTGTAATAGCTAAGAGCTGGAATCAACCCAGATGTCCATCACTACAAGAATGGATGACTAAGATGTAGTATATCTACACGTGGAATTCTATACAGCAGTAAGAAAAAAATGACACAATGAAATTTGAGGAAAAAACCTGGAACACGTCATTCTCAGTGTACTTACCCAATCACAGGAACAAAATCACCACATAGTCTCACTCATCTACAGGACCTAACCTGAATCTACCCCAGATGCCTTACATACCCAGCAAGCATCTCGTGGAGTAGACAATAGTATGGGTGGGAAGAGAGGGGAGGGAAAAGAAGGGGTGGGAATCACAAATCTGGACCCAAACGGCAATGGTACCATAAATTTCTACTCCCTAAAAGGCAGACCAAATGGCTGAATCTTCATCAGGCCCTTAGAGGGAACACCTGAGCCACAAGACACTGCAGACGGTATGATGAAGACCAACCTTAATCTTCTACAGCTTCCCTCCCTCCCTCTCCTCTTCCCCTCTCTCTTTCTCTCTCTCTCTTTTCTCTCTAATTCATGTATATTAGTTATCTTTTTCTTCCTTTTCTTAGTGGGCACTGACCTGTAACTCCCAGTACCAGCATGTGGCTATCACCCACAACTAGGTTTTGATCAGAGAAACCTACAAGTTTTCCTAAAAGAGAGACAGATCTTCGTCAGAGTATTTGATGACCAACCAAAGGTTAGTGGTAAGACCCTACTGCTGAAGACACTGCGTGTGGTCGACACGTAAAATGAATGGCATGGCTGGAAGCTGGAAGAGATTCCGTCCCCAGTCAGTCAGTGCCTCTAGTGCCCGAAGGTGCTATGTGGGCAACTGGGGGAAAATGACCAATATCTGTTCAAGCATCTAACCTACATAGCAGCAAATAACCTGTTGTGATACCCACACAAGTGCAATAGTGGCACACAGCCATGGTGGGGAACCAGCTGCTCTTGATTCGGCTAACTGATCCCCTTATTGGTACGAGTCCCATAGCTGGGTCTGGGAAACAAGTCAGAACTATTTCCAAACATAATCCCACTCTCCATTATCAAGCTACCATGAATCGTTGGCTACAAGAGGGCTTACACCTATTAAATTCTCTATAAAAAAATAAGGGTTTTCTCACTTGTCTGGCTGCTAACTTACTCTCTGTTGGAGAATCTGCCTCTCTTTTTCAGATAGATGTAGATCCTAAGGAGAGAGCCACCCCCACCATACCTCAAAGGGGCCCAGCTGAAACTAAGAACAATTGGCGAAACAAGAAAGGGTGCTGTTTTTCTGGTGAACTGGATACCAGGACAAGGGTGAAGGAGATCAATACAGAGAAATATCAACTCCTACCAAATCAGAGAGCCAGAGCCTCAGAGGCCCCCAACACCTCATCACTGAAGCAGACCAAAAATGAACCCAACATGACTCAGGGAAATTTTGCAGAAGAGGGGGCAGAAAGAATGTCAGGGCCACATGTTGGGTCATGATATGCAGAGACATTTATCCTACCCATAACTGAGGGCTAACTCCATAATGCATGACCCATATACCTCAACAAGGAGGGGCCACCAGGAGGGGGTAAGTCATGGATGAGCCTGATAATGGTACCAAACTGACTGTATTTGCTGGATATAAAACTAATTAATAAAAACAAAGCAAAACAACAACAACAACAAAAGAGTATCAAGATCAAGGTCAAGAATTGAATCAGGACTTGGGAGATGGCTCAGCCATTAATGGTGTTTGCTTGCAAAGCCTGATAACTTAGGTTTGATTTCTCAGTACCTAGTAAAGTCAGATCCACAAAGTGGAGTATGTGTCTGAAGTTTGCAACAGTACTAGACACTCAAGCACCCATTCTCATTCTTTCTTTCTTTTTCACCCCTCCTTGTAAATATATATGTTGAGCACTGTCAGTCACAGGCTGGAGCTTTCAGGAGAGGGGCCTGAGCTGTCAGGCATGGCTAAGGACCCCCAGGCTATAGGAGGCCACTCCCTCTCCAAGCCCAGCACACCTGAATTTAGGCTCTGCTCATAGCCCTGTAAGCTTTGGCCAGTTGCCTAGGAAACTTCTTATCAGCTGGCACTCCCTGACAATGAACCAGAGCTGTTCAACTAGCTCCTGGGAGTGATTCTTTCTCTCATCATGTGCTCACCCACCCTGGTTGTCTGGGCGCCTTGAGGGGGACCACAGCTGGCCCTCAGAGCTGGAACCCAGGAACATTATCTATCTATCTATCTATCTATCTATCTATCTATCTATCTATCTATCATCTATCTATCTATCTACATACATACATACATATAAGGTATGTATATTCACACATACATATTACATACACACACATACATATGCATATAAAAATTATTGGGTCTGTTTAAGTTGTTTTGTTTTAATTAATGAATTTTCCCATTGATGATTTCAATATATCTGTCACTACAGTTATAATTAATAGCTGGATATTTTTGGAATAATGCAAAGACTCAGTGTGATTTTTTTTTTTTTAATGAGAAGAATTTTCCAAGTGATGCCTAATGACTTACCTTTGTGAGCTCTATTGCCAATGAAAGGCATATAAAATATGATTATTTTCCATTTATAGAATAAACCTAAATTGTGATTAATTCCATCGTTACCTATTATAGTCACTGTCTTATATTAAAGATCTTACTGATGAAATTTTTTAACAATTATTTTTAGGAATTTTCTTTACCCATACTTCATAGCTGATGTGTTAATTGTAGAATTTGTGATTTATTTTTTAACTTGCCTATCAGAATATAAGTTATTACTTAGGTAGAAAAGTGATTCGCCAATGGAATTTATGCCCTAATTCCCAAAGCCTGCCAGTATATTATGTTGAGGATGAGAGAAATTAAAATATAATTAAGGTTGTAAATAATTGGTCCTTAAGTAAGAATGTTATAAAATATTGTAATTGGACAAATATAATGACAGGGAAGAGGGAATCTAAAGAGTGAACCAGAAACGCTAAGTGTTAGGAGGTAATGGGGAGATACTGCTTAACAGGTACAATGTTCTGGTGTTCTTTTGTAAAGTAGGATGACTATGGTTAACAACTACACTGAAGAAATAAGGGGCATTGCCCAGTTGTAGAGTGCTTACTTAGCATGCATAATGTGAGGGTTCCATTACCAGCAATAAGTAAATAAACTCAATGCTACTCTGAACATTTTCTTGTGTATGTTTGTAGGTTCCAGTGTCCTCCAGGGCCTGGCTACGGTCTCCTTGAAGGTGCCCAGGCAACCAAGTGGGGGAGTGCATGGTGAGAGAATCACTTCCAGGAGATAGTTTTAATAGTTCTCTCAGTTTATTATCAGGGAAATGGGTTTATAAGTATCTGAGGGAGGGGAAAGTGTCCTAAGGGGATTGGACTTATCAGGTTCATGTCTGATGCCTAATTGTCATATGAGGACATTCATTTCAGCACATGGGCAATGGCGGGGGTAGGGGGACAGGTGATCTAGGGTCTCAGGGGAATGGGCTGTGTGAAGGCTGATAAGGAGTTTCCTAGGAAACTGGCCAAAGGTTACAGGGCTGTGGACAAAGCCTAAGTTCAGATGTTCAGGTGTTCTGGGCTTGGAGAGGGTGTGGCCTCCTATAGCCTGGGGGTCCTTAGCTAGGTCTGGCAGCTCAGGCCCCTCTCCAGAAGGCTTCAGCCTGTGTTTGGCAGTACCTGACAACTCTCTCTTCATTTTCATAATGGGGCAGTGTCACCTTGAATGAGTTTTTTTATTTTTTACCAACAGATAGAGTTAGGTAGTGTCTAAGGACCTGATTAGTAATAACCTTGGCAATATTAGTTATTTTTTATCTGAGAAATTTGATGAGACATTGGCCTACAAGCCATGGGGTTATCATAGTAAGGAAGGAACTAAGGAGAAGCCAAGTAACTAAAGGGTTAGAGAACCAGGTGGTGGGGTCCTCAGGCTTATAGCTGTCAAGCAGTTTAACAATATTTGATTCGTTAACAAATAAAGCAATATTCTTGTTGCAAGACCATACATCCCCCCAAGTTCAGCAGTAATGAAGTCTAAGTCTAGATAGTTTTATTTATTTATTTTTTTTGTTTTGTTTTTTCGAGGTAGGGTCTCACTCTGGCCAAGGCTGACCTGGAATTAACTCTGTAGTCTCAGTGTGGCCTCGAACTCATGGCGATCCTCCTACCTCTGCCTCCTGAGTGCTGGGATTAAAGGCATGTGCCACCACACGTGGCAGTCTAGACAGTTTTGAAGTACTACATCTGTGAGAAAGTTCAATTGTCTCTGGAGAGATTCGAGGCTGTTGGTCACCAGAGGCACCCTGAGACAGTGTCATGCTGATGCCCACTAGCAGAGGGATGAAGATCTCTTTCAGTTGTTAGTGTGGTTGGTGCAGGTGGGCATTGTAGATTTTTTCTTATAGAGATACACTTGTGAAGCAATCAAGACTGGGGAATAATAAGTGGGAGAGTAAATATATATGTATGGGGTAGTTAGTCCTTTTGCACCAAAGGAGAGTTGGTGTCATGACACAACTGGTGCTGATTATGGAAATATTGAGGAGGCATTCAGCTCTAGTTGGTTTAGAGCTGGACAGGCAGAGAGACATTATTTGACTAGCATCAAAGCAGTCAAGTCCTGTCCTTTGCAGAGCCAGGGATGTAGTGCACACATGGAAAACCAGTTCTTTGGAACTGGGCAAGATATAAGAAATGTTCTTGTCCTTTTAACCTTCAGAAGTCCACTCATCCTAATTATATCCCCCTTTATTTCTCCCTCTCATGAGAAGACATTTTAACTGCTATTAGGGGACAAGGGATGAAGACATCAGATCACTTACTATTTCCTGCTAAATAGGGCATGAAGTTGTTATTTGTTGCAGTTAGAGAGTTTCTCCGAGAGAGGGGAACTATTCTAATGGACCTCAGAGTGAAGGAAGATAGTCTTGGAAGAGAACATTGGGGAGAAAGAATAAAACTAAGGAGTTAATGAGTGAGCACACAGCAAACTCATCCTTTTTGAGGTTGAGGGAATCCAGGTAGACAGGCTTGGATTGTCTCAGGACCATCTGAGGATGAGGTGGCTGAGATTTTCTTCCAAAACTGTTCAGTAAATGGCACAGTAGTATTCGACATGGCTTGTAAAACAGATGAGATATTAGCAGAGTTATCAGAAACGACATTAAACTTGATAATACAGAGCCTTTGGGTGTCATATATATATATATATATATATATATATATATATATAATATTTTTGTCTCAAAACTTGTTCATACATTTTAGATTTGAAAATAACCCTTTTGACATGTATAGTTGTTTTTCCCTATTATAGAATTAGAACTATGGGGGAAAGATGTCTTAAGGATTTTTTTTCCACCTCTTGGAAAGCTCTTGTTGTATTACTTAATGGGCCATTTATATATTTAAGGTATTTTAATCTTTGGTTATATATTTCTTTCTGAGTGTTTAAGACCATGAAGATAGTCAAAATTTAATTAAGGATTAATTTTGGAGGTCACCAATGGCTCTCCAAAGAGACTTTAGCAACCCAGGAGTAGTCCTAGATAGCTTACTGGTGTTTTCTTTCTGTAAGGACCAGTCTGGCCAAGTATTTTTCCCTTTTGGGGGAAGTCAGGAGGACTGATTGCTCCTCAATTATGACTCTCCTATTTCAGACTGTACACCAATTTTGTTTGAGCCTCCATACCCTCCCTGCTCAGGCATACAGGTGACTTACCAGGGGGCCAGTTGTAGAAGTGTCCCATCATCTCCAGTGGCCTCATGACCTGAGAGCACAGGCCAAAATATTGGCACCTTTTGCTCCAATGATTCCAATTGACTTTGGCTTCTACATAGGTGATTAACATACTTAGAAAGGAAGTTATACCAACCTGGATGTATGTACATATAGAGAACATGTGATTACTGAAATAGAATTAAAGAATGGCACAAGAGCTTCTAAAATCATTTTGTCCAATCTTTTAAAATTTTGTTGTACTGTGGCAGCATAAGCCATATGTAAAAGCATAGGAAGTAGGTACATTTCACACTTTAACTATCTAACATTTATAAATATAGGTAGGACCTGCTACCAGGCTTGAAAATGATTCCAATTAACTTACAAACAAACTAATTAGTTTAACCTAGAAATTATCAGAAAATGACAAATAAGACAGTATAAAGTCTTAACACCTCTGTTTGAAAACATCTTTTATTAGTGCAGATATCAGTATGGGTACCAATTACCCAGAAAACATTGGAAACAGAACCATGGAGCTTGAAAAGAAATTATTTTTGTCAGATGAGGACCATTGCTTGAGCATGAAGCTGTACCCTAAAGTAGGGAATATATCTTAAGAGTTAATTTTGTTATAAGCACTGGACTTAATTGAGAGTAACTTAACATACAGTACAGCAGAATCTCGGTCTTTTTTGAGCCAAAACAGCTAGCTAAATTCTAGTATAACCATTGCCTTAAATTTGATAAAGCTCAACATATTTTACCCTGAAAATTAGTTTTTTGTTCCTTAAGAGTTTGACAACAGTTGGAAAATCTCTAACTTTTGGGATGGTGTTTAGGTTTAGTTGAAAATTCTTTCCTACACATGCAGATCTTCATCCACATACTTTAACATGTTGACCTAAGTACCACTCAAAAAGCATTTTTTTAAAAAAATATTTTTTTGTTCATTTTTATGTATTTGAGAGCAACAGACAGACAGAGAGAGAAAGAGGGAGAGAGAGAGAGAGAGAGAGAGAGAGAGAGAGAGAGAGAAAGAGAGAGAGAATGAATGGGCATGCCAGGGTCTCCAGCTACTGCAAACAAACTCCAGATGCATGCACCACCCAGTGCATCTGGCTTACGTGGGTCCTGGGGAATTGAGCCTCAGACCAAGGTCCTTAGGCTTCACAGGCAAACACTTACCCACTAAGCCATCTCTTCAGCCCTCAAAAAGCATTTTTAATGAGCATTCTATGTCCAACATTGAAAAATTCCTTCCCGGTTCCTTCAATCAACTCATCTTACCCAATAATTAGCCATCTTTTTTATGATACTATTAAGAGAAACTACACCAAATTTATTAATCCTATTACTCATTGGCAAGCAAGTAGTCTAAAGACAATTTTTTTTTTTTTTGCTTTTGGTTTTTCGAGGTAGGGTCTCACTCTGGCCCAGGCTGACCTGGAATTCACTGTGGAGTCTCAAGTTGGCCTCGAACTCACAGCAATCTTCCTACCTCTGCCTTCCAAGTGCTGGGATTAAAGGCACATGCCACCATGTGCAGCAAAAGAAAATTTTATGTCATTAATACCAATAGCACACTTGGAAATGATTTTATTAGGAGTAACTAAAGCAAATTTTGTTGCCATCTTGAGGCAGGCTGGCCTAGAAGTCAGGTCAGTTGCCTCTTCCTTTCAAGTAATAGGACATTACGATTTTTTTTTTTTTATGTTAAAATACCTGACATGTTATAAGTCACCACTTCAGAGAGAAATACATTATTTTCAATAATCCTCTTTGTAAGTTGAAGTTGACCTAGAACATGAACTCAGTAATTATATTTATGATATCATGTATATGAGTATGGCATTATTTATATACAACTTCAGTTCACCATAGGCTTTAGTTAAACATGACTTTTTTTTCTTGCTGCTTCTTGGTGCAGGCTCTGCGGTGGCTGGGTGAGGCTTGCATACACCTTTAGGTCAGCCTCAGGTCCAGTCTTGTGGGTCCACTCTAGTACACTTGGAGGTAATGTCCAAGACTGGCCGAGATGGCTTCCAGAGTCTAAGTCCAGCTACCTGAAGAGAGGGGGGTTGAGGGGGGGTGCAAAAGGAGGGGAGAGGGTTCTGGGACTGCCTAGACTTCTGGAGAAGGAGGTGGAGACATGGCACCTACAAGGGCCAAGGCACCATCATCTGGGCACGTGTGAGCCCGCTGCTTGACACTGACTAGAGCCACTTTGGAGTGCTTGCAAAGCCAGGTTGCAGTTTTACTGCTTAAAGGGAGTGAGGGGAAATTTCTTTCCTGAACTTTTGTTTCCTAGCCTGATAAGCTATGTGGGTCTACATGTCTGGGCCACATGGATGCCCAGAAATCATCCAGGGGGTGATCTGGAGGACTTCTCAAAATGAGCCAGCCTCCCTCTGGGGGAGCTTAATTCCCTTAACTTTCATGAAAGCCCATGATCTATGAATCTGTGATTTCTTTTGCTGGGAGACAATATTAAAGTAAAGGAGGAAAAAGAGAAAAATAGCTTCTGTCTGATGGAGGAAAGAGAAATAACAGAGGTTTTATGCCAACACCCAATGGGCTGTTGGGATCCAGGCAGAGGACAGCTGGCCTTCAGTCAATATTGAAGAGTGGCCTCGGCCAAGAGACATCAGTTGTCAGTTTATTGTGTCTGTTCCCACATGATGGTAAGAAATGAAAACAAAGGAGGAAAAGGAGAAACCTGCCAGCCCTCAAAAAAGTGGAGGCAAGGCCAGTCTCTCTAGGAGACATTCACCCACGCTGTCTATCTCATAGGGTCCCTGTTCAGGTGCCAGCTGTGGGTTCCTGTGTCCTCTGTGGCCTGGCCACGATCCCTCTACAGGCATGCAGGCAACTGGGGTGGGTGAGCACATGATGAGAAAATCACTCCTGGGAGATAGTTGAACAGCTCTCTCAGTTTTTCTTGTCAGGGAAATGGGTTTATAAGCATCTGAGGGCAGGGGTAAGGGTCCTAAGAGGGTTGGACCTACCAGCTTCATTTCTGATGCCAAATTAGCATATGGGGACATTCATTCCAGCACATAGGCAATGGTGGGGGGGGTATGTCAGGTGATCGGGGTTCTCAAGGGGATGGGTTGTGTGAAGACTGATAAGGAATTTCCTAGGCAATTGGCCAAAGGTTACAGGGCTATGGGCAGAGCCTAAGTTCAGGTGTGCTGGGCTTGGAGAGGGAGTGGCCTCCTGTAGCCCATGCACATTATCCATGTCTGGCAACTCAGGCCCCTTTCCTGAAGGCTCCAGCCTGTGCCTGGAAGTGCCTAACATATATGTGTCTATTCATGTTCTCATGCACATTGGCACACATATGTAGGTGGGTGCATGTATGTATGCATACCTGTAGAAACAGAGGTCAATGTCAGATGTCTTCCTCAACTGCTCTCCAACTTGGTTTTTGAGTGAAAGTCTTTTGCTTGTTCTGAGTACTGGGGATCCTTCTGTCAGCAACTCACCAGCATACCCTGGCTTTTAAGTGAACGCTGGAGCTGCGAATTTAGGTCTTCATGCTTACATAGCATTTATTATACTGACTTAGTCATCTGCCAACACATATATTGAACCTTTCAAAACAGCTCGAAGGCAATTTTAATACTCTTACCACAAAGATATAGTTGACAAATGAGGTGATTGGCATGCTTGATTATCAGACAATATATACATATATTAAAACATTCACTGTCTTTAATAAATGTTTAAAATTGCATATCAATTTAAATCCCACAATATTTAGAATCAGAAATTCTGGGTTCACCTTCTACCATCATAAATTTCCCATCTGTAGGGGGAGACTGATATGCTTGGCTGGCTCATTGACAAAATGTTCCTGTGGTTTTACAAAATGTCTGGTTCAAGACAAGTGTTTGGTAAATGACTTTTATTATTTTATTGTTTCAAGTTATTTGTGAATGTGGTAAACTAAAAAAAAATATAAAAGTTTAAGAAGGAAAAGTTCAAGATAAATGGTAGCAAAATAATGACCCTGTTTTTTTATTTTTTGGTTTTTTGAGGTAGGGTCTCACTCTAGCTCAGCCTGACCTGGAATTTACTAGGTAGTCTCAGGGTGGCCTCAAACTCACAGTGATCCTCCTACCTCCGTCTCACGAGTGCTGGGATTAAAGGTGTGCCACCACACCTAGCTCTACTTCTTATTTTTAAGGATGACTCCAAAATATAATGAAAATTATTGACTGTTGTTTTACTAGGATATATTTTCCTTTGTCTGAAATTAATTATATTCTCTGAAGTCTGTTGTTACTGTTTAGCAAATTTCCTCTAAATTGAAAGGTTCCATCATGTAGGGACATAACAAAATTCTTAACAATTATATAGCATTTAAGGGAATCAGATCATTTGAGATTTATGGTAAATTGTAAGATCTTTGGCTTTTATTGTAGAAACAACAAGAAGTTATTGAAGAATTTAAGCAGGAATCATAGAATGCTATTTAAGATTTAACAAGATTATTCTGGCCACTCCATTGAGAACAGATGAGGTATGAGTGGTAATGGAATGAAATAAGACAGAAGTAGTGGAGATACAGAAGTGGTATTATTTTAGACTTATTTTAATATAAAATTTGCATGTGGGGAAAGAGTCATAGTAAGATGGAAGAAGAGAGTCAAGTTCAAGATATTTAGACTAAGTATTTTATTAGCTCCCCCCACAGGAACGATGTAATATGAAGAGTTGGAGATATTCATAAGGTATTCAAGTGACATTAGCAACAAAAGCTTGATTTCAGTATCTATGAAACAGATTTGAATGGAAGGATAATTGCATGAGTCATCAAGGTCTAGATGTTCTTACAGCCAGGATGCAGAATGAAGCCAACGGCACTAGGGGATGTAAATGTAAGACAGAATGAGGTATTTGCTAGAGAAAAAAAAAAATAGGGGTAAAAGAAGAACTTTATTCTTTGTTTGTGTTTTAATTAATTTAGTAGTGAGAGAGAAAAATTCAGAATACAATAATTTGAGAGTACAACTAATGTGAGAGAGTAGAAACAAGCTCACAAATAGAAATCTGGGCATCATACAAGATTAAAAGTTTTTGGCTGTTGTGCATCAATAAAATGTTGGTGATTCATTGAATTTTTTTCTGTTTTGGTGGTCTTATAGTGGGATCTAATTTTACTTTAGTTATGCATTTTTCTTATGTTTAATGAAATTAAGCAGTTTTTCATGACTTACTTTATTTATAAGAATTTACAGGCAAATTAATAAATGAGAGGTGGGAGAAATGTGCATTGGAGACTGTAGAACCATATTAGAGGATCTAATTTATGTGCTTTGAAGTTATGGGAGGACAAGTGAGAGAGAACTGAATTATTCAATCAATGGTTTACAATGTCCCCAACATTTCAGAAAATATCAACTCACATATACAAGAACCTCAGTGTACTGGATGTAGTATCTTAAATGACATAAATCAAAATTTAATCAAAGGTAGGGATACTGCTTCCAAACTTCTGGAGATGACCAAAACTAGGGAATACAAAGCATGATTTATCCAGAGGGGAGAGGGAAACAAAACACTGGCAGTAGGAAAGTAATGGACCTTATGTCTCATCACAGAGAATGCAAGTATATCATAAACACCAGACAGGATAATTGCTCAGATTCAAATGGCTCTTCTATTTGTGGTCAAATATGACAAATAAAAATCTTTGACTAAAAGTTACTGCAACAACCAGTCCAGGAGGCCACACCATAAATGCTGTGGACTGAATATAAATTACGTCCATAGGCTCATGTTTTGAACATTATTTTCCCATCTTGGGTGCTATTTTGAGAGGTTGTGGGAACTTGAGGTGGGAACTAGCTGAAGGAAGATAATCAGTAAAGTAGGTTTGTGGGTACATACTATCTCTGGATGCTCCCTGCCTCACTCTGTGCCAAAATGAACAGTTCTACTATGTCTTCTCCTCCTTGAACAGAACCTTCTTATACTGTGTCAAAATAAATATTTCCTCCGGTAACTTGTTTCTATCAAGCATTATGCCAGAGTGCAAAAATGTAACTAATAAAATAATATTTGCAACAGTAATCCCAGAATATCAGGACCTCATCAATGACTGCTAACTTCTCTACTCACCTGCTGCCAATTCAACACCCACCACATATTCTCTCTAAGCAGTTCCATAATGCCCCATTTTTAGTCATCTCACCTCCTGCTTTCCCATGATGACTTTCAATAAAATTATATCTGATGACTTTCTTTCCTTTTCACTTTATAAAGCTTTTTCATGCCTTCTTCAAGTTTATATCAAATGCAAGTTGCATGAGTTTCCATCTGTTGTAACAACCACATATTTTTGGTTAATAAAACAGATTTATTATCTTACAGTGTTAGAGTTGAGAAGTCTGAAGTGAGTTTTGTAAGGTTAACTATCAAACTGTGGGTGGAGTAGTGCTCCTAGTGCTCCTTCTGCAAGCTGTAAAGGAGGTTTTTTTTTTTTTGTTGATGTTGTTTGTTTTGTTTTGTTTTGTTTTATTTTTTGAGGTAGTGTCTCACTCTAGCCCAGGCTGACCTGGAATTCACTATGTAGTCTCAGAGTGGCCTCGAACTCATGGCGATCCTCCTACCTCTGCATCCCGAGTGCTGGGATTAAAGGCGTGCGCCACCACACCCAGCTTGAGTATTTCTTTTTTATTACCAGCTTCAGGTATTCCACATCTTAGCTATGGCACTAAATTCTGCTATAGCCACATCTCTTTAAACTTCAATCATTTTCGTCTGTCTTACAAAGTCCCATGTGATTGTATTGGGACTATCTCTATTATTATCATAATTTCCTTCTCTTATGATCACTAAAAGTTGGCTATGTTTATAAAGTTGGTCTCCTTTTCCATTTAAGGTGACATTAATGGGCTCCCTGTTTAGGCCATGTATTTATGGTTTGAATGTAAAATGTCTCTATAGGTTCATGTGTGTGAACACTTTCTTCCCAGCTATTAACACTGTTTGGGAAGTTTGTGGAACCTTCAGCAGTGGAGACTTCCTAGAGGAACTAGGTTCCTGGGAGCAGGACTTTGGGATTTCTATCCTGGTCCCACTTCCTGTTCATTCCATTTCCTTCCTGCTGACATAATGCATTAACTTCCCTCTATTGTCTCCACTCCTTCCCTGTCATAATTATATTCCCTTGGAGCTGCAAGCCAGGTTAAACATTTTTCTTTCTTAAATTGCTTTTGATCAGATATTTTGTTTCAGCGGGGGTGGGGGGGTGGGTGGGGAGTGGGGGGGTGGGGGGGAGGGGGTGGGGGGGGAACTAATACAGAAAACTTGCACCAAAAAATGAGGCAATTTTTGTGATAAAAATGCCCATATGATATGCAGGCTTTTGGAATTGTTTTGTGATAGATAAATGGTGAATTTGAAACTTTGGGTTTGAGAAAACTGACAATGTTATAATTCCATGGATCATTTTTGTAGGAATTTAGAAGACATGAAGATACAAAGAAATGTGGGCTGTGGAGGCTGTGCTTATGAGTTTTCAATTATTTATTTATTTATGAGAGATAGAAGAGAGAGGAAGAGAGTGTGAGAGCAAGCAAGACAGACAGAGAGAGAGAGAAAGAGAAAAAGAAAGAGAAAGAGAAAGGGAAAGAGAAAGAGAAAGAGAAAGAGAAAGAGAAAGAGAAAGAGAAAGAGAAAGAGAAAGAGAAAGAGAAAGAGAAAGAGAAAGAGAGAGAGAATGGTTGCTGTACCAGGTTCTCTAACTACTGCAAATGAATTCCAGATACATGTGCCAGCTTGTGAATCTGGCTTACGTGGATCCTGAGGAAATGAACCTTGGTCCTTAGGCTTCACAGGTAAAGGCCTTAATCACTAAGAAATCTCATGTAAACTGCTTATTAGTTTTCAGAGGAGCAGTAGAAGAAGGACTCTATAATGAACTGTGCTAATGACATTTCATGAGAGAGTGTGACAAAGAAATTGGCTGCATTCTGCCCATGTCCTGACAACTTGAGTGAGTTTCAATTTAAAGGTAATTGGCTAATGTTTTAGTAAAGAGAAAATTAAGTCAGAACATCACTGGCTCTGTGATGTGGCTTCTGTCAATTGCTGTTATCAAGATCAACAGAGAGAGAGCATAATGCAAAACATAAAGATATAAAATTATGAAGTTTGACAAGGAAAAGAATGTGATCAAGTTTAACATTCTGGATAAAGTTTCTGTAATTGTTAAAGACATTTGAGCCATTAAAGAGAAACATACTGCTCTTTTCTGGGATAATAGGAAAGATCCTATAAAGCAAGACCCCCCCCCCAATTAAAAGCTCTTATCTGGTGAAAATGAAAATACTTATGAAGGGAGAAGGCCAGATGGGAAATTGCCACACAAAGGAAACAGAAGTTTTCAGAATCACCAGTGTGGTACTGCTTTTACATACATGGCACATGCTAGATTAAAGGAGTCATGAAGCATTTCACCATTTTTTCAGAAATCCATTGAAGCCAGGCAAATATATGGTAGGGTTAGAATCCCTGAAAGGAGGCCGTGTGAAGTCACTGAATAAAGAGGTGAAAAGGAATCTTAAGTTACCATGGAAACTCCAAATATTAGAGATTCCAGGGCCATAGGATAACTACCACGGAAATCTGTAGGCTCAGAGCACAGCTGCCACATGATAGAGATTGTATGGGCTAAAGGCATCGGTGCTGGAAGGGTGAGTCTACCCTCAGCTTGTGTAACTTAGACAATTTCATCACCCTGGGTACTAGGCATGAAGTTTCAGGATTTGTTTTTGTTCTGCTTGGTTTAAGTCTTTCTTTGGTTCAATGTTTCTTTGCTATGCCCCAATTCTTCCCTTTTGAAATGGGAATGTGTGCCATTATATGTTGGAAGTTTGTAATTTGTCTTTTGATTTTATAAGAGGTTATAGTTAAGATGTAACCTTGAGTTTCAGGAAACCCTCTGGACTTTGAAATTTTGAGCAGTGAACTGGAGAGATGGCTTAGCCATTAAATGCTTGCCCGTGAAGCCTAAGGACCCCCGTTTGAGGCTTGATTTCCCAGGAACCACATTAGCCAGATGCACAAGAGGACGCACACATCTGGAGTTTGTTTGCAGTGGCTGGAGGTCCTGACACACCCATTCTCTCTCTCTCCCCCTCTTTCTCTCTCCGTAGTTCTCAGATTAATAAATAAAAATAAACAACAACAACAAAAGAAATTTTGAAAGTACATTTATTTCTTTTAAAGAATTTTTTTATTAGTGATGTACACAGTGTGTATACAGTCATGTTGGTACCATCGTTAGCCTCCTCCCTGTCCTTCCCCCTCCATAGTAACCCTACTTGTTGGGGAATATGGGTCATGCATTGTGGGGTTAGCCATCAGTTATGGGTAAGAGGCAGTGTCTCTGTGCATAATGACCCAACTTGTGGCTCTAACAATCTTTCCACGCCCTTTTCGGCAAATTTCCCTGACCTATGTTGGCTTCATTTTAGGTCTACTTCAATAATGAGGTCTTGGGATCCTCTGTGTCTCTGGATATCTGGTTTGGTAGGACTTGAGTGTTTGCTGTGTCTATCTCCTTCACCTGTGTGTAGAGTCTCACACTAGCTCAGGTGGACCTGGAATTCAATATGTAGTGTCAGGGTGGCCTGGAACTCTTGATAATTCTCCTACCTCTGCCTCCCAAGCACTGGGATTAAAGACGTGTGCCACCATGCCTAGTTCATTTGATTTTTTTTTTTTTTTTTCATGTTTGCTATCCTTACTGGGGTAAGGTGGAATCTTATAGTTGTTTTAATTTGCATTTCCATGATGATGAGGGATGGTGAACATTTTCTTAAGTGTGTGTTTACCATTTGTATTTATTCCTCTGTGAACTGCCTATCCAGCTCTTTGCCCCATTTTGTGAGTGGGTTAGTTGAGACTCATTGTTTAGGTTTTTTTTTTTTTTTTTTTTTTTTGAGTTCTTTGTAGATTCTAGAGATTAGGCCTCTGTCAGTTGGAAAGTCAGCAACTGTTTTCTCCCATTCTGTGGGTAATCTATTGGTTTTGCTTATTGTATGTTTGTCTGTGAAGAAACTCTTCAGCTTCATGTGATCTCATTGGTTGAGTGTTTGTTTAAGATCCTGTGCTACTGGGTTTTTGCTCAGGAAGTCTTTTTCCATTTCTGTATCATGGAAAGTTACTCCTATATTTTCTTCTTCTTCTTTTTTTTTAAAAAAAACATTTTTTTAAATTATTTATTTGAGAGCCACAGACACAGAGAGAAAGACAGATAGAGGGAGAGAGAGAGAATGGGCGCGCCAGGGCTTCCAGCCTCTGCAAACGAACTCCAGACGCGTGCGCCCCCTTGTGCATCTGGCTAACGTGGGACCTGGGGAGCCGAGCCTCGAACCGGGGTCCTTAGGCTTCATAGGCAAGCGCTTAACCGCTAAGCCGTCTCTCCAGCCCTATATTTTCTTCTAGTAGTAGCTGAGTTTCTGGTCTTCTGCCTTTCCATATGAAGTTTGAGATCATTTTTTCTATCTTTGTGAAGAACACTGTTGGGATTTTAATTGGAATTGCATTAAATCTGTATATTGCCTTTGGTAGGATTGCCATCTTCACAATGTTAATTCTGCCTATTCAGGAGCATGGGAGGTCTTTCCATTTTCTCAAGTCCTCCTCAATTTCTTTCCTGAGTGTTTTTATGTTTTCAATGCATAGGACTTTTACATCCTTGGTTAATATTATTCCAGGGTATTTTATTATTTTTTTGATGCTACTGAAAATGGGACAATGTCCCTTATTTCTTTCTCTGTGTCTTTGTCATTTACATATAGAAAGGCTACTAATTTTTGTGTATTGAAATACTCTTGAAGTTTACATATAAATATACGTGATCAGTTAGACCACTTTGCAATTGTTCCTGAATTTCTAAGGAAGGATTTTTATCCACATATCAAAGTAAGCAAAGTAAATACTAGTCTTTGAGCTCATGGAGCATGTGTTTGATGGCATATTAAAGGTGACAATTTATGTTTATCTATTTTCAAGGAGAGAAAGGGGAGAAGGGAGAGAGAGGAGAAGAGAAAAAACAGGAAGGGAAGGGAAAAGGAAGAAAAGGAAGGGAAGGGGAGATAATGGAAACACCTGGGCCTAGTATCATTGTAATGGAACTTCAGATGAATGTGTCACTTCGTCCATCTGACTCTACATGGGTACTGGGGAATCAAATTCAGGTTGCTGGCTTTTCAAATATGCACCTTTAACCACTGAGCTATCTAGCCAAAGCAACAATTACATCAAAATTGTTGTACCTAGATGAGGCTGCATTAATTTTACTCTTATTAGTACTTGTAGTATATTACTGTCATATTTCTCACCTTCTGAAATGTCAGCATACTATTTCATTCTCTGCCGTAGCAGAGGTTGTCTCACACTTGATTGCATATAATTTGAAGTTCATGCCATGTGGGACATGCCACTGAGAACTAACCTTTTCCCAGGACATTGTAGTGTTGACCCTTGTCTGTTAACTGTTGACATTGACCGGATGGTTTATAAAACTGATATGAGGTATTGCTTTGCTATGTCTTTTTAATTGACAACTTCCATGATTATAAACAATATTTCATGGTAATTCCTTCCCTCCCCCTAGTTTCCCCTTTGAAACTCCACTCTCCCTATGTAGTGAAAGATTCAAAACCAGCTTGTACTGAGCAAGATTCTTTCTATGCGGTTGGAAGTCAGCATCAATTATAGCTCCTATTCTTAGGGGTCATTTTCTGTTTTTGTTATTGCTTATCTATCCTTTTTCCTGAGACCAAACACAAAATATAGACTTAGGTATGAAAGTTAGGCTTTTGGCTTTGTCTTGTTTTATGTGCATACTCAGTTTATGGTATATAGAGTTGTAACAAGCAAAACAAAACAATTCCAATTATCATATGTGTATATACCCATATGATTTAGGTCAGGTGAATGCTATATTTCTGGTTTAAAAACAGTTAGTAGTAAAGAGCATGTATAATCTATAAAGTATTAAATAAAATATTTGTCTTCTTAGGGAAAGCAACTTAATGTATGTAGTTTCCCTATCCCTTTCTTGAACAAAACCTGAAACTGATAATTTTGATAATTTCTTGTTAAAACATGGCTTTGACATATACTAAAAAGATTTATGGTTTCACTTTAATAATATAATTAAATATTAAATCGGGTTGCTGGGAGCTTTGGATTAAAGTCTTAGTATATTATAACTGTATAATATGGATAACATGAGTATTTTCTGCTGATATCTCAGAAATATAGTGCTCATCCCCATTTTATTCTTTTAAATTTATAATTGTGCTTTATTTAGCAAGGATATTTTCTAGTAAATACTTTCTTTTCTTTAAAAGACTATCTGAACAAGTTACAGTTTTCAATATATCTTTAGAAATTAGTATTGATAAGACTTCTTTTTAGTTTTTTGTTTTTGAGATAGGTTTTCACTCTAGCCCAGGCTAATCTGGAATTCACTATGTAGTCTCAGGTTGGCCTCAAACTCACCATGATTCTCCTACCTCTGCCTTCCAAGTTCTGGGACTCAAGGTATGTGCCACTATGTCCAACTCTAATATTGATAAATCTTGACAAGGACACTGATATCTGTGTCAAATATAGTTTACATTATTTATGTAGATACTATATTTGACTAATTGGGAGCAGAGTGACACTTCTATGGCTTTCTGTGTGAAGTTTTGCAGCTTTACACAATATTAATATTTTATTGACTTTGAATGAAAACTAAATAGGAGCCAGGTATGGTGGTGCATACATTTAATTGCAGCACTCAGGAGGAGTATCAGTAGGATGATCACTGTGAGTTTGAGGCCAGTGTGAGGTTCAGCCTGAACAAGAGGTAAGCCCTGCCTAAAAAGAAAACCAGAACAAACAAAAACAAAAGAGATCCTAACTTCATTATGCAGATGATAAAGGACTTTATTATTAGACTCCTTTTTTATAAAAAGTGATTATTTAAAAATTTTTATTTATTTATTTACAAGCATTTCTGCTTAAAATCCTCCCTTCATTCTTAATTAGGATATGTTGACAATGGTGCTAATTTCTTCAATTTTTTTCTGTAGTTGCCTTTATTTTGGAGATGTAACACAAGAAATATAAATTAGTGAATTTTTTCCAAGGTCTCACTGCAATAATTTTGAATACAGATATTTTGGATTCCCACAACCCAAATGACTCAGGCATAAATGGTTCTGGAATAATGTGTTTTTGTTTATCTGCTTTTGATGAGACACAAGACCCAAGGGAGTCGACCTACTTTCTTGAGTCCTTTTTCACAGCCCTTCCCTTGGCCCAGTACCTTGACTACAACCTCGTTTCACACTGTGCCTGCAACTGTTGGAAGTTCCTTTCATATTCATATTGTTCTGCTCAGCTGGACTTCCTTGCCCTACTTCTCTCCAGCCTCTTCACTCATCCTGGCCTTCCTGGGAAATTTCCCTACTAGCCATTATTCACTCAGGATTGTATATATGTTCAATTTGTTTCCCATTTACTTTGAAATTCCATACAAACCACAAAAATTAGCCTAAATGTTGTTTGGAATGTCTCTGGATATTTCACAACTTATGAAAATTTCTCAAGTATCATCAGGCACTAATTGGTTTCCCTCAGATTCAGGGAAGAATTTTTTGTGGTTGTGTTCCCTAAGTCCATCAACCATCTGGAATGTTTTTGTTTTCTGAAGTTGAAAACAATAGTATAAAAACAATCACATGCACAGCTTTAGTTCTGGAACTCATTGTTACTCTGTTCACAATAAGTTTCACATAGAAAAATATTCAAAGATGGTACTTCCCACGATGGCAATATTAATAAATTATGGTCCATTGGTGTAAAATATTGAGAGAAAAACTTTGGGTATAGTTTAAGTCTTAGCTTTCCGTTTTGTGTTGGTTTCTTTTTTGTGTTTATGTGTATAAGTATGCATATGTGTGTGTTTAGTGTCTATGTTTGTTCATGTATGTATGTGTTCATGTGTTTATGCAATGTTCATGTGTGGATGTGTTTATGTGGAAGTGTTTATGTGCGTGTGCATGTGTACCACAGTGTACTTGTGCAGTCTGAGGAGTATATGGTCAGCCCTCACCTTTCCACCCTGTTTGATGCAGGATTTCACTCCTTGCATTTCACTGTGCTGCTATTCTTTGTTGCACTTGCCTTCTGGGAAATTCCCCTGTCTCCACCTCCCATTTTGCCACCAGTAAGCTAGGGTTACAAATACGTCCTTTTACATGTTGACTGTCTGAGAAGGATCCATTTTGTACTTCAGAGAGAGTTAGATGGGAAAGCAAAGCAGGAAATCCTTGGCTGGGCAGAGGAAGGGGAGATCATAAACGTCTCTCCCATAAGGGAGAGCCTCTGGGGAAGCAGTTCACACACACACACACACACACACACACGCACGCACGCACGCACGCACGCACGCACGCATGCGCGTGCACACGCAAAGCAAAGCAAATCAGGAAAGCGCCCAAAACAAAGCAGGAAAGCACTTGGACCGTTCTCTCCCTCCTCACCCAGACTGGGAAGGGGATTTTGAGAAGACCCGTCTCACATAGGGGGTAAAGAAAGCAGAAAGACGGGGCCAAGAGTTTACAAAGGAGCCAAGAGGCTTCACTGTGTCTTTCAGACCCATTCATATAAATGAAACATCCAATTAGAATGAACCTCACCACCAGACTCACATGTGTAAGGCAGAGACCTGATTGGTTGGTGGGCTCAGGAGGCTGAATCAGGAAAAAACATAGATATGCTAAGCTGGGAAAGGTTTAGGAAGGAGCAAGAAGCTTTTGCTGAGGAGTTGGTGCTTGCAGTCATCTTGGAAGAGACTGGATCAGACTTGGGCTCTACCTTGTCAGAGCAGACAAAGTGTAACCATATTTTTGAGGGCCAGTCCCTAGCTAACTACCCATCAGAAAAAGAAAGAAATAAAACTATCTTACTCTTAATCCACATCACTACTCTATTTTTTGTTCTTTGAGACACTATCTAGCTGTACTGGCTAGTCTAGTCTTGAACTTTTGGGTTCAGGGAGTCCTCCAAACTAATATTCCTGTTCATTTAGTATGGTTCTGAGCAAACAGGCTCAGCTTTTGAAGGCATAGCTAAACACTTACTGCTTTTAAAACCCATGGATTACAGTTTTGTGTGTGGAGTGGGGGTGGGGATGATCCTTGATTGTGGATATCAAATTCTTTCATGTATGGACCAGGTGATGAGGACTGTTATCTTCACAAAGAGGCTTCTTTAACTTGATCACTGTGATACTCGTTCTCGGGATGAAAAGGAGCTTGGACAATGATTATAATTATGGCAATTCTAATTCTCAACATGAGTAACTTTCAGCCATAATTTTGCAATTATGAAAACAATTAAAAAAATGTTAGCTCCTTAGTAATGCTTTTCTTTACACTGAGTCTTGAATGGAATGATTTATTTAGTTAGATTTTTTTTTTTTTATTCTTAGCACAGAATCTTTCCAATTTGTTTAAACATAGATGGTATATTTGAAATAAAAATTTGGGAACTCAAACATAGCAATATTATGCTACTTAAAATATTCCTATAGCTTTAAAGTCTGGAATATATTTAAAATTATGGTATTTATAATTCAGTATTTAAAATTCTTACCAGCTTAAGTTATAATTGCCATAAACTAAGCTGCACATAAAGTGTACAATTTTAAATATTTTCATATAAGTATGCACTGTGTGTTCTATAATAAAAACTGAACATAACACACACTCAAAAGGCTCACATACCCATGTAATCCCTTCCTTCTATCACAGCCCTTTCCTGGCATCCATTGACCAGCTTTATGTAATTATGTTTTAATTAGTGGTTTCTAGAATTTACATAACTACCATTGTTGTCTAATTTGTTTCATTCAGAAAGATTATTTTAAGACTTTCATGCTCCTAGCAGTATAACTTTTATTACTTAGTAGCATGTTTTTGTATGGAAATACAATACTGTTCTCTTTACCCTATCTGTGAACATGTAGGTTATTTCTACATTTTCTTTGTTATCACTAAAGTTCCTATGAGCTTACATGTCACTTTAACAAGAAGTATCCCTCTATTTATTTTTCTCTTTGCTTTGAACAAATACCCAACCATTTCTTTATGAAAATAAAAGTATTTAATTTGGCTTACAGTTTCAAGGGGAAGCATGGAAGGCCATAGCAGGAAGTCAAGGTTACATTGTAGCATAGGAAACAGGACAGTAAGTGGGGTTAGACTATAAACTCTCAGTCCTTCTGCACCAGTGATACACTTCCTCCAGCACTACTCCACTCCAAAAGGTTCCGTGACCTTCCCAAGTGATGCCACTTTATGGGATCAAATGTTCAAACAAGTAAGCTTATGGAATAAATTTACATCAAATCCACCATATTTCACTCTGACTCCCCCATTGTCAGGATTATTTCATGATGCAAAATGAAGTCAGTCCAACTTTTAAAGTGCATAGAAGAGAAAGCCCAGTGTTAAGCACAGGAGAACTTATTTCTACTAGGGCTCAGGAAACATTATGGAGGAGGTGATAGAAATATTAGTGGTACTCTCATTGCTTGACAGAGAAGATTTCCTATGAAGTTGGTGGTAGACACTGAAGAGACTCAAAACTCAACAAAGCTGAAGAGAAGAAGCCATTGAGAGCTTAGAACTAAAGAAGACATCTCTATTATGCCCTTCAAGGCTCAGGGGACACTGCAAAAGAAAGAGTAGAAAGAATATAAGAGCAACACAGTGGGAAAGAGTACTCTTGAGCAGTGTCATCTGGACATAGACTAATGGGTGCATTCATGACCCCACAGTGGTTTTCATTACTCCCAAAAGACCTGAACAGTACTGAGCTCAGTAATATTTTGACATAGAGTATGGAAGAGGACAAAAGAAAAAAAACATAAGAGAAACCACTTGGAAAGATGAAGGTGTTCCATGGAATAGAGATGGAACATGAGGGACAAAAGAGAGTAATAGGATGGGAATGTGATAAAAACATGGTGTGTTTGTATATTAGAATTCTCAATGAACATAGTGTCATAGTCTTTAAAAATCCCAACACTGTTCAAATGTGCAGAGACTCAAGTCATCTGAGATTCAAGACATTCTCTTAACTGTGAGCCCTATAAACTCCAAGTACTAGTTATATACTACCAACATACAGTGGCATAGAATAAACATTCCCATTCCAAAAGGGAGGAATTTGGGCATATAAAGGAAAGACTAGACCAAAGTAAGACCAAAACCAAGCAGGACAAATATTAAACCCTGGAGCTCCATGTTCAGTGCCTGTGGTGAAGTGATTTGGTTTCCATAAAGCTTGGGCAGTCCTGCCTCTGCAGTTGTGCTGCTAGTAGCCTTTGTTGTGGGCCTGATCTACCCTCCATCTGCAGCTTTTCCTGGTCTATCTTTCATGTGGTACTAGCCTCTCCACCTCAACTTCACAGCATAACAGGAGGCCTCATTGCAGGGAGTTCCACTCTACCATTATTCAGCTTCAGCTGCTCTCTAGAATCATGGTAAAATATTTTATGACTCCTCCATCTTGCATCTTTTATTTTTTCAAAACCAATAATGTCATGGGCTGGAAGGCATGGAAGGCCAGAGTGGACAGTCACAGTCAAATTTCCCCATGGAGTAAGTGAGCATGGGAAAGAGAAAGAGAGAGAGGCAGGAAAGGAGATAATGCAAATAAAGTAAGTGTTGGCAGGGATGCCCTTGTGACCCATTTTCTCTACCATGGCTCTGCCTTGTAAAGGTTCCATCGCTTTCCCAAACAGCACCACTTTGCTAGAGATCGAGTGTTCCAACATATAAGCCTATGGAGGACATTTTACATTAAGGTCAATGATACCAACAAATCAAACAATAATATCACAATCAGCAATAATATCAAAACAAATGAATAGTATAATAAAAAGATAAAATTATCAGGGCAAAGAAATACATATAAGCTTATAGGGGGCATATGTTAAATATATGTATCTATAAACTTATCAGATAGTATTCAAGAAATTACTATAATCTACTTAGAAAGGTCACTTTGGAATTGGTGACAACGTATTTCATATGCCTGTTGGCAGTTTAGCGTCAGTTGCTCCATTTCCCTTGAAGAGTTTCATTATTTCCATTTACTATATAGATGCCAAACTCGGGACACAAGGTCATAAATCAAACTAAGAGCTTTGTCTTGCAGCTGAAGAAGGTAGTACTATTAACAAGTGGATGAAATAAAAGGGTCATTTTCAGGTATTTAAACACAAGATCTTTGGTAGTTATTGCAGTGTTTTAGGTATCAACTATAAAATGACACCTAATGGGAACTAATCCCAGTTAAGATCAAATACTGTGAGGATACTATTTACATATTTACCTTCACTAAACACTCCTGCCACCACTGAAAGAGTTAAGAAACTAACACTATTTTGTATACTTTTACAACATTCCATTTATGTATAATATAAAATCATTACTAGTTTCTTTGTAAAGAACTTTGGAGATAAATAAAAGCACATTCCTTAAAACAAAGACAACAATATAGAGCTTCTGTCCTCTGTGTGTGTGTGGTGTGTGTATGCATTATATCTCTGATATAATGAATTCTACAAGTAGTGCTCCAACTTCTGAATTCTGTCTTGTGTTTAGTGTCAAATAATAATGAATGATGATCTATTAGCATATCTTGGGTCTCTGCCTTGTGCTGTAACTTTCCTGATGAGGTAGAACCAGAGAGCTGAATGTTGTGTCTTGGGCTGTGCACAGATAGAGGGAAGTTAGGATCTCTGAAAAAAATCTTGTTATGTCAAGAAGGCCAAACTCACCACTCATTTGGAAAAGAAAGGACATAACATATTTCCCATCAAGATCCATTAAGTCACAGCACTGGATTAACAATAAAAAAATTTGCCAAATATGATATATATTTAAGGCAAATAATTTCATGAAATGGTTTGTAAATCAAGTTCTCAATGATCACAAACTTTGAAATGAAATGTGAACTCGATGGAATGAAAATTTTGTAGTTCCTCCTATACATCTCTGTGTCTGGATACAGTTGTGGATGGTACTGCAAGCAAAGTCTTCAAGGTATTTATAAGGAAAATAAATATTAATGAAACTATTCTCTAGATTGTCACTGATTTTATAATACATTCTGTACATTTTTACTTGGATTGAAGTAAACTTTTAATCTGACATTTACTCTCTTTCTGCTACCTTACTATGATAATTATCAATTTTAATTCTGAGTTTTCATGTACGAATGTATTTCTTTGTGTGCATGTGTATTGCATAATTCCCTCTACAGTTATAATTTCTTTATAGTCTGTTTCAATTTAGTAGTATCTTTAAGAACTAGCAGTGTGTACTATGCTTTCAAAGATCCCATAAATATGGGCTGGAGAGATGGCTTAGTGGTTAAGTGCTTGCCTGTGAAGCTAAGGACCTCGGTTCGAGGCTCAATTCCCCAGTACCCATGTTATCCAGATGCACAAGGAGGCACACACCTCTGGAGTTCATTTGCAGTGGCTGGAAGCCCTGGTGTGCCCATTCTCTCTCTCTCTATCTGCCTCTTTCTCTTTTTCTCTTTAATAAATAAAAATAAACAATTAAAAAAAATCCCATAAATATCTGTTGAGTCAATTAAATCCAGATACTGGGTCACTTCCATGAAATTTTTTATGGTACAAATGTGTCACCTAAACTTTTCTAAACATTTTTTGGTGTGTGTGCATGTCTGTATATATGTATGCTTATGTGTATGAGTTTAGGCATGTTTGTGCCATGACACACATGTAGAAGTCATAAGAAAACTTTTTGGTGTCAGTTCTCATCTTCCACTCTGTTTGAGGCACAGCCTCTTTATTGTTTGCTGCTGCATCCATTAGGTTAGCTTGTCTGAAGGCTTCCAGAAAATTGCCCTGTCTCTGCTTGGCATCTCTGTCTAGGTATACTGGAATTACAGAAGCCTACAATGGCTTCCGGCTTTTATATGGAGTCTGAGGATTCAAATTCTGATACTCATGCTTGCACAGAAAGTGCTTTATAGACCGAGTTGTCTCCTCAGCCCTCCTATGTATTCTTTTGAGAAAAATATGAAATAATATTTGAACATCTTGAATTTTTACTGACCCTATGAAGAAACATATGCATTATTTAACAGCCTCCACTGATTCTAAGAACTTGTGTCAGGAAGGTGATTTCAGCATTTAATCTTTATGAGAACTAGTTTGTTTTACATCTTTGGAGTAACACAGACAACAGAAAAAAAAAAAAAAAAAAGAATGACAGAAGGAAATTCTACTTGCATTTCACCTGCAGTTGACAGAGGGTGATCTCCACATCCATGGGTGGAAACATGGACAAGAAGTGGCATGGGAGTCCTGGTGACATCATGCATAAGAGATGGCAGAGGTGGGGGGGGGGGCTGGAGAGATGGCTTAGTGGTTAAGCACTTGCCTGTGAAGCTTAAGGGCCCTGGTTCGAGGCTCAATTCCCCAGGACCCACGTTAGCCAGATGCACAAGGGGGCGCATCTGGAGTTCGTTTGCAGTGGCTAGAGGCCCTGGTGAGCCCATTTTCTCTCTGTCACTCTCAAATTAAAAAAAAAAAAAAAAGAGATGGCAGGGGACTCCAGAGAACATTATATGAAGGAAATGAAGATGATGACTGGGCTCTTTGCTGAAAACCATGGCACAATATCCACTTCCAGGCTTGTTCTGCTGACAGAGTTGTTTCTTCTGGTCATGGGACTGAAGTCTGCATGTCATTGCTGGCTGTTGGATGGGGTCTATTCTAAGCTCCCAGGGGTAGTAACCAGCATTTACCACTGCTGAGAGGTAATTCACAGTGGAATATTTTCTGTCTTCCAGGCCAGTAGGCGTATACCTATCTGATCCAGTAGGAATACATCTTTCTGATCACAATCCCATAAGCAGCCAGGTAAATTCTCCATCTCCAGTGCTCACATGTTCTGAGCACTCGCCACATGCTGCAGTTCAAATGATCTGATCCCCAAAGACCTGCTCTTTGACCTCTAAGAGAGCAGCTCATTTTCTGAACGTTACTGCTTGTTCACTAATGAACTAAGAATGGAGGAAAGTCTTGTGGGCTTTCTTTACTTTCCCAGTAGGGAATATGTTTCCTTATCTTATATTTCTTCTCCATCTACTTTGACTTTGGACATTAGTAAGCTTTTTGGATTTTTTTTTTTTTTTTTAACCAGAGGGAAGACTGCCTTGTTATACAAAGTATCTCATTGAAAAAATCTCATTTTCTAAAAAACACATTCCAAGTGAAAGATCATGGACATTTTGTTCTGGAAAGGTAGAAGCTATAAATAAAGATGCAGGTCCTTTATACTAGGACATGACACTGATTAAATTTAGACCATGGGAGCTTATGGCAATATTTTGGCCCAGTTATAGGCACTTTTTCTTTCTAGCAAAGCTTCAGCTATTAATTCCCCACACAGTCTGACAGTCTTATAGTTGCACAGCATTGGAAGTATGAGATGAATAATATTCTACAGTAAGAGTGTATGTCTGTTAAACCAAGGCTCATGTATTTCGACACTAATTTCTGATGTTAGTATACTACCTTTGTCTTATATGCTTTTAAGTAAAGAAGACCAAATTAAGTTTCTAATTGTCTTCATGAAAACCTATAGCTTGATTGTAGTAATTTGCTATGATAACATACATCTTTGTATGTAAACATTTTCCTGTGATATAGATTAGTAGAATAGGTAATGTTCTTCCCAAAGTCAATACCCACAAGTGATGTCTGTTGCAATACATTTCTACTATACATTTATTCACCTCTATGATCACTGATGCTTTGAAAGAATGTTATGTCAGTGAACCACAAATACCTTGCTTTTGTATTGTTCCTGAACACTGAAGCAGAATTTCTAGCAATGTGCACATCTACAACATCTCCATAAAAAATTAATGGATAATGCTTCTTTGATTTGCCACAGACCATGTAATCATTAGAGATTCAGTTCAGGATATAGGAAATCTTGTTGGGCATGCTGGCATTTCTGCTTTTTAGATTCCTTTGTGGCACTCAATGTATTTTCCTCTACAGATCTGCAAGAAAGCAATCACTTTTAGTGTACCTCTAAATATTAATATTTTAAGTTATAATCTCTTCAGTATTATTATTGGATTGATTATCTCTGCTCATTTTTTATGCCAATAAAATAAGAATAGGCATGTTATGTATTCTTGTATCTGTTTAATCTTCCTCTGTTTGTATTTCAAAGGATTTAATAGCTTTTGTGACAACAGAAATTCTTCTAGCTAGAATCATTGGGATCAACAATATCCAGCTTTTATTTATAGTTGTATTATCTGAAACAATTTAAGGACAATTTAAGGTCAAAAGAAAGTAAAATGTTTTAAAAGATTTTATCCAGGACTGGAGAGATGGATTAGTGGTTAAGGCACTTGCCTGCATAGCCTAAGGACCCAGGTTAGATTCTCCAGGTTCTATGTAAGCCAGATGCACAAGGTGGTGCATGCATTTGGAGTTTGTTTGCAGTGGCTAGAGGCCCTGGCATGCCCATTATATCCCCCCCCCTCGCTCCCTTCCTCCTTCCCTTTCTTTGTCTCTAATAATAAATAAACAAAAAACTTTTTAAAAGAGTGTATCTAGCTTTTAAATAATTTCTAGAAGAAAATCATGAGATGAAAATGAATGTTAAGGTTTAAAAACGATGGATTAGCCAGGGAGAAAGTTGTTTGCATAAAATGAGAAAGAATGGGATTTTGTGAGATTTGTAAATGATATTTATATTCATAAATAGTAAATTCTCTCCTTTTTTCCAAGTCATCAACTATTTATTTTTCTTTGGTTAGTAAAATTTTGAAGTCTCAGGCTGGAGAGATGGCTTAGTGGTTAAGCGCTTGCCTGTGAAGCCTAAAGACCCTGGTTCAAGGCTCTATTCCCCAAGACCCAAGTTAGCCAGATGCACAAGGGGGCACATGTGTCTGGAGTTCATTTGTAGTGGCTGGAGGCCCTGGTGCACCCATTCTCTCTCTCTTTCTCTCTCTCTCTGTTGCTCTTGAAAAATAAATAAAAATAAAATTTTTTGAAGTCTTAAAGTTTCTTAGTTTAAGTATTCCTTTTTAAAATAATGAACATATTAAGCTGGGTGTGATGGTGCACGCCTTTCATTCCAGCACTTGGGAGGCAGAGGTAGGAGGATCGCTGTGAGTGAATTCCAGGTCAGCCTGGGCTAGAGTGAGACCCTACCTCGAAAAATCGAAAAACAAACAAACAAACAAAAAGAACATATTAATTTTATTTTGTTTCTATGAAGATCTGTCACAATCTTTCTCCAGCTAAGAGAACTGATCTGTGGATCAGTGTCAGTTGTAAGAAGTGGAGTGACTTTTTATTATTTAGGTTGTTGAGCTCCCTGTAGATGCTAGAAATTAGGCCTCTGTCAGTTGTATAGCCAGCAAAAATTTTCTCCTATTTTGAGGGTAATCTATTGGCTCTGCTTATTGTAAGTTTGTTGGTGAAAAAAATGTTTCAGCTTCACGAGATCCCACTGATTCAGTGATTGTTTAATTTCCTGAATTACTGGGGTTTTGTTCAGGAAGTCTTTTCCCACTATTATATAGTGGAAGGTTCCTCCTATTTTTTCTTCCAATAGTAAATGAGCTTCTGGTCTTATATTGAGGTCTTTGATTCATTTGGACTTGATTATTTTCTTTAATTAGTTTTGTACTCAGTGAATACAGTCAAGTTGGTACCATTGTTATCCTCTTCCTTCTCCTCCCTCCTCTATCTGGACCCTTCTGGTTGGGGTATATGAATCATGCATTGTGGGGTTAGCCATCAGTTATGGGTAGGAGGAAATTTCTCTGTGTATCATGACCCAATGTGTGGTTCTGACATTCTTTCCACCCCTTTTCCCACAAATTTCCCTGAGCCATGTTGGGTTCATTTTAGGTCTGCTTCAGTGATGAGGTCTTGGGAGCCTCTGTGTCACTAGATATCTGATTTGGTAGGAGTTGATTGTTCTCTGTTGATCTCCTTCACCCTTGTGCTGGTACCAGGTTCACCAAGAAAATAGCACCCTTGCTTGTTTTGCCAATTATTCTTAGTTTCAGCTGGGGCTGTTTTAAGTATGATGGGGTGGTTCTCTCCTTAGTATCTGTGTCTATGTGAAAAAGAGAAGTAGATTCTCCATGGAGAGTAAAGTTAGTACTAGATAAATGGGATAACCATTATTTTCTTAGAGAGAATTTAATAGGTATAGGCCCTCTTACAGCCCATGATTGGTGGTAGCTTGATAACCAAGAGTGGGCTCATTTTTGGATCTGGTTCTGACTTGTTTCCCAGTTCCAGTTGTGGGTTCTGTTCCACTGAGGGGATCAGTTAGCCAAATCAAGAGCAGCTGGTTTCTTATAATAGCTGTGTGCCAGACAGTATGTGTAGACTTGATTTTTGTGCATGGTGAGATATGTGGATCTAGTTTCATCTCCTGCATATGGTTATCCAGTTTGTCCATCACCATTTGTTGAAGATGCTGTCTTTTTTCAAGTTTGCATTGTTAAGTCCTTTGTCTAATATCAAGTAGGTATAGTTACTTGACCCAAAGTCCAGATCCTTGATTCTGTTCCATTGTTATATAATCCTAGTTTTATTTTTTTAATGCAAGTACCATGTTGTTTTTGTTACTATGGCTTTATAATATAGCTTTAGATCAGGTATGGTGATGCTTCCAGAGATATTCTGAGAAACAAGTCAGAATAATAGCCAACTAATGAGTTTGCTCTCCAATATCAAGCCCCCACCATTGTTGAACTACAAGAGGACCTACACCTATTACATTGTCTCTAAAGTAATAATTGTTATCCTATTTATCAGGTGCTCACTTCACTCTCCACTGGAGAATCTGCTTCTCTTTTTCAGATGGACACATAACCTAAGGAGAGAATCAGTCCATCACGCTTCACCAGGGTCCCAGGTGAATCCATAGAGTAATTGGGGAAGTGAGCAAGAGTGCTGCTTTCCTGGTGAACCTGATATCAGAATATGGGTGAAGGAGATAGACACCAAGGACACTCAACTCCTACCAAACTAGATATCCAGAGACACAGAGGCTCCCAAGACCTCATCACAGAAGTAGACCTAAAACAAACCCAGCATGGCTCAGAGGAATAGGTGGAAGAGGGAGCTGGAAAGACTGTTCAAGCCACAAGTAGGGACATTACACACATAGATATTTCCTCTTCCCTATAACTGATGGCTAATCCCACAATTCATGACCCACAATCCCCATGGGTATACTGGCTTCCCCAAAGAGGGGGGGTCCCTTCAGAGGTAGGGGAAAAGGTTGAATGTAAGGATAGTACCAACATGCCTGTTTACATGCTGAGTATGTACATAACTAATACAGAAAAAAAAAAGAAGTGGAGTGAGGTATTGGTTTAGTGGTGAATTGGTAGCAGTGGTAGTGAGAAGATGTTGGGGTTTTTTTGGAAATGACTACAGAATTAGCAAACCAAAGATCTGTAGTGCAAAGTGGACATTGAGATACTGCAGTGATGGAGACTATGTCAAGATGAGAGGCTCAGGTAGAATCTGGGTAGATGTGGGGCTGAAATTGGAGCATATGTGAAATAGAAATGAAGATGACTAGAGAAATAGCACCCGAGTCTGAGGATCCACCAGTACAGATTTTATAACTGATGGAGATGGGTCTGGACTCCATGGACTGGTCTTGACTTTTTTGTTTGCTATGCATCAATAATAAGGTTAATTCACCTCTGAAAGTATTGGTTTCCTTATGTATAAAATGGGAAACATTCTATTTTTTAAAGATCTTTATTATTTACATATGTAAAATTATAATTTATAAGTTTAATAGTCATTCTGGGAAGTTGTGAGCATAGAATGAGTTAATATTAGTATAGTATTTAGAAAAAAATATAAAGTGGCACTTATCTAATTGAAATTGTTTCTCTTATTGATTGTTGAAAAGAGGCAAATTATATATATAATTCATGTTTTAGGAAATATGCCTTAATATTGCCATCATTCCTGAGATAAATGTCCCTTTATTGACAAGTAGAATATTTTCATATGGGAAATTAACTCCCTAAATTTCATAGTTTCCAATAAGAAGGCATGGAATTAAAAATTAAGATATCTCTGATTTCCATGATGTTAATTGTTTTAGTTTTACTACATTAGTTTGTATATAACATGAGAAAAGGCCATATATTATTAAATGAAAAAAAAAACAGGGGTTTTCTCAGTAAACAAGGAAAAGAGTACTTTTTGGTTAGAAGTTTATTATATTTTCATAAGGTCTTAACTTGAGAATTTTCAAAGCAATATGTGCACACACACACACACAGACACAAAATGCAAGTATGTTGGCATACAGCCATTGTGTGGTGTGATTGAAAGAATGCAGGTTGAAATTGGAAGTGAGACAGGTAGGTAGGTTTTTGGGCTACATTACAAATGGCTTAAATTCTACAGTATGATTTACATACTATTGACAATGGAAAAATCACTAGGTGTTAAAAATATTTAAAATAAACTATATAATAAAGGAGATAACTTTGATAGCAAGAAGGGTAGTTTTGTTTTCAGTTGAGTCATGGTGATTATTATTTGTTAAACCAGTACAACAAACCTAGAAACAATTGAATATTTTAAAGAAGAAATTTAAGAAAATAAGGAGCTGGGTATGATGGTGCACACCTTTAATGCCAGAACTCTGGAGGCAGAGGTAGGAGGATTGCCATGAGTTCAAGTCCACCCTGAGACTATGTAGTCAAGTCCAGGTCAGCGTGAGCTAGAGTGAGACCCTACCTTGAAAAAAAGAAAAAAAAAAAAAAAGAAAGAAAGAAAGAGAAGAGAAGAGTAGTTGATCAACAAATTGGAAATTATTCAATTTTCAAAGATGTGAAAGCAAATTGTTATTTTTTTGTAGTCTAGGAAAAAGAGCAAAGGTTGGAAAGTGGCCAGACTGATGTGTAATGTGCAAAGGGGAAAGGAACTTAATGCAGAAAGGTTCAGATTGTCTAGATAAAGTAGTATTTCAGACTTATATATGGAGTTGAAGGGAAATTGAAGTGGAATATGTAAATTTTCTGCCACTTGCCCGACTCATTGCCTTAGGCAAATCTCTTCTGAGCACTACTTATTTTTTTCAATATTTTTAAAAGATTTTATTTATTTAAATATTATTTATTTGTAAGCAGAGAGTGATAGAAAGAACAGAGACAGAGAGAATGAGAATCGGCACACCAGGGCCTCTAATCACTGCAAAAGAACACCAGACACATGCACTACCTTGTGTATCTGGCTTATGTGTGGGTACTGGGGAATAAAATCTGGGTCTTTAGGCTTTGCAGGCAAGCCCTTTGACAATGAAGCCATCTCTTCAGTATCAAGGAATTTTAGATAGTGGTTGACATACCAATTTCAAAAATTTCTTTGAATCTTCATGTTTACTTAAATTTTATCTAAAATAAATACACATAGTGATCCTCTTGTGTTCCCATTATAGAAGAAAATGCGAAACATATTCTCTCTTTGACTTGTGGAATTCAATATCATTTCCAAGGCATATTATTTTTTTCATGAAGCATATCAGTTTTATTCAACATTAATATGATCTTAATTTAAACTCTCCTCATCGTTTTACAAACTTGCAAAGAACATGTTTCTAGAAATGTCCAATTTCCTGTATATGTACTTTATTGTGTTTCACAGTCACAAGAACAAAGTGAGGGCAGCTTTACCAGGAAATAAGCTGTGCATCATCATGGCATTAGCTCAGATGTTGCTTTATGTTAGACATTCTAGTATTTAATTTATGAATGTGAATGACTGAATTGCCAATCTAAGTTGAATTGGGTTCAATATTATTTTTAAAAATATATTTGTTCATTTATTTGAGAAGGATAGAGAAAAAGCGACATACACACACACACACACACACACACACACATATATATATATATATAAAGAGAAAGAGAATGGGCACTCCAAGGGCTCTAGCCACTGCAAATGAACTCTAGATTCATGTACCACCTTGTGCATCTGGCTGTCATGGGTACTGGGGAATCAAACCTGGATCCTTTGGCTTCACAGATAAGGGCCTTAAACATTAAGCTATCTTTCCAGCCCCAATCTTATATGTTTTATTTTTTTTTAATAATTACTTTTGTACTCAGTGAATACAGTCAATTTGGTACCATTGTTAGGCTCATCCATGTCCTACCCCCTCCCTCTGACCCCCTCCTCCTCGAGGTATATGGGTCATGCATAATGGAGTTAGCCCACAGTTATGGGTAGGCTAAATGTCTCTTCATAGCATGACCCAACATATGGCTCTGGCATTCTTTCCACCCCCTCTTCCATAAAATTTCCCTGAGCCATGTTGGGTTCATTTTTGGTCTGCTTCAGTGATGAGGTGTTGGGGGCCTCTGGGTCTCTGGATCTCTGATTTTGTAAGAGTTGATTTTTCTCTGTGTTGATCTCCTTCACCCTTGTGCTGGTACCAGGTTCACCAAGAAAATAGGACCCTTGCTTGTTTCGCCAATTGTTCTTAGTTTCAGCCGGGGCCGTTTTGAAATACAGTGTGGTGGTTCTCTCCTTAGGATCTACGTCTATCTGAAAAAGAGAAGCAAATTCTTCAATGGAGAGTAAGTTAGCACCAGACAAATGAGATAACTCTTACTTTTTAATAGCAAGTTTAACAGGTGTAGGCCCTCTTATAGCCCACAATTGGTGGTAGCTTGATAATGGAAAGCGAGCATATGTTTGGACATGGTTCTGACTTGTTTCCCAGCTCCAGCTATGGATCCCATACCACTGAGGGGATCAGTTAGCCAAATCAATAGCAGTTGGTTCCCCATCATGGCTGTGTGCCACTATTGCACTTGTGTGGGCATCACGACAGGTTATTTGCTGCTAAGTAGGTTAGATCATGAGTTGCTTGGACAGATATTGGTCATTTTCCCCCAGTGTCTGGGATCTGAATCTCTTCCATCTTACATCCATGCCAGTTTATTTTACATGTCATCCACATAAGATATCTTCAGCAGTAGGGTCTTACCACTAACCTTTGGTTGGTCATCAAGTACTCTGACAGAAATCTGTCTTTCTTTTAGGAAACATTGTAGGTCTTTCTGATCAAAAGCTCATTGTAGATGATAGCCACATGCTGGTACTGGGAGTTACAAGTCAGTGCCAACTAAGAAAAGGAAGAAAAAGATTGCTACGTCCACGGCGACCTCGCCTGTGTAGCAAGCAGAGATGCTTCTGCACTGGAAGAAAGCTGAGGACAGAGGGCCAGCACTCTTCGGAGGGATGCCCCTGGTGACCCCTTGGCAGTCAGTTACTGTAATGGTTCCTGCTGCCCATGTCACGACGACCTAATTGCTGGCGCCAATGAGCTGTTTTCTGCATTCTGTTTCTTTCCTGCTTCCTTCTAGTTGTTTGTCAAAGAACAGCTAGTTTCTACGCTACGCTTACTATTAATCATACACGCAATCAGAGTACAAAAAACAATTTGAGTATTGAATGTGCCCCTCCTATGATTAGGGCAATGGAGGAAATGTATAACTCTACTAGGAATAAAAAATTAACTCTAGAACAGTTTTTAGATGGTGTAGAGTAGAAACAGCTTATGATGTTTTAGAACAATACTGATCCTGAGAAAGTGAAAGTAGAAATGTTAATCAGTAATGTTCATAAGAAACATGACAGTTCTACAGAAAAGGAGTTACAAAACTTAGGCATTCCCACCAGGAAACTTCCTGGGGGATATGTTTAGTACTTGATCAAGGGCAGATGGTGGACTCCTAGAGCTGGGAACTACCTAGATCCACTCCCCTATGAGGGAGGATATGATGAATTCGGTAATAGATGAATGAATTATGAAGGAAAAAGGAGGCTATGGCATTCTCTTCCATTTATGAAATGCTTAGCAAAGACACGTAAGCCTTGGTGCTTATACTCTAGACAAGTAAGAAAAGAATTCCTGGAAAACATTAAACCAGCCTTAAAATATTGGTGGTCTTTTGGATAGAAACACTTTTATAATGAATGTGAGGATTAGATAAATAATCTAATAAGTGGAAAGAGATGGCTCTCTGTTCGGTTTATAAAAAATAAATAACCTATTGTTCACCTTACATCCCTTACCCCAAGCTTCTATTCATGTAAAGCTGTGGTCAATGGGGCAAGACGTCCTTAAAAAATGGGAACATTCCTGCCTGATAAATATTACATGTATGCTTACAATAGAACAATACTTAAGATTGTTTAGATTAATGATTTCTGAGATCACTTGTTAGCTTGCTAAGTTTCCTTGTTCAATCTGTATAAAACCTTCATAAAACCTTCAGTAAATTGCAGCAGCATATTCAACTTAGAGTGTGTCTGTCTGTCATTTCCTCGCCGAATCCCGAGTTCTCCTTGAGCCTTCGCCCTTGTTCTCCCTTGGTCCTGATCTCCCCGAGAGTCAGTCCGTGGCAAAAGATAACTAATATAAAAGAGTTAGAGAGAAGAGACACAGAGAGAAACTGTAGAAGATTAAGGTCAGTCTTCATCATACTCTCTCCAGTGTCTTGTGGCTCAGGTGTTCCCTCTAAGGGCCTGGTTAAGGTTCAGCCATTGGGTCAGCCTTTTAGGATGTTGGATTTTATGGTATCATCGACCTTTGGGTCTAGATTTGTGTTTCCCATCCACTCCCTTGCTCTTTCCTCCCTCCACATCCATCCTATTGTCTAGTCCATGAGATGCTCGCTGGGTATGTAAGCCATCTTGGGTAGACTCAGGTTAGGTGATGTAAATGAGTGAAAATATGTGGTGATTTTCTTTCTGTGATTGGGTAATTTCTCTGAGAATGATCTGTTACAGGTTCAACCATATATCCTCAAATTTCACTGTGTCATTTTTTTCTTACTGCTGTATAGAATTCCATTGTGTAGATACACCACATCTTAGTTATCCATTCTTCTAGTGATGGACATCTGGGTTTATTCCAGCTCTTAGCTATAATGAACAAACTGCTACAAACATGGTTGAGCAAATCTCTCTGGCCTGTGGCTTAAAGATTTTAGGGTAGATGCCCAGTAAGGGAATAACTGGGTCTGCTGGTATCTCTATGGTCAGCTTTTTCAGGAGTCTCCATATTGCTTTCCAAACTGGTTGTACCATCTTACATTCCTACCTACAATGGATGAGTGTTTCTACTTCTCAACATCCTTGTCAGCATTTATTTTCATTTCATTTTTTGATGTTTGCTATCCTTACTAGGGTAAGGTGGAATCTCATAGCTGTTTTAATTTCCATTTCCCTGATGATTAGGGATGATGGACATTTTCTTAAGTGTGTGTTTGCCATTTGTATTTCTTTCTCCCTGAGCTGCCTGTCCAGCTTTCCCCCCATTGTTTCAGAGGGCTGTTTGACATTTCATTGTATAGGTTTTTGAGATCTTTGCAGATAATTTTTTTCTATCTCTGTGAAGAACAATGTTGGCAGTTTAATTGGAATTGCATTAAATCTGTATATTGCCTTTGGTAGGATTGCCATCTTCACAATGTTAATTCTGCCTATCCAGGAGCATGGGAGGTCTTTCCATTTTCTGATGTCCTCCTCAATTTCTTTTATGAATGTTTTTATGTTTATATTGTATATATCTTTCAGTTCCTTGGTTGACATTATTCCAATGTATTTTTTTGTTGCTTTGAAAATGGGACCATGTTCTTTGTATTTTTGTCATTTGCATATAGAAAGGCTACTGATTTTTGTGCATTGATTTTATATCCTGTTACTTTGCTATAGGAGTTAATCACCTTCAAGAGTTTTGGGATGGAGTCTCTCGGGTCTCTTATGTATACAATTTTGTCATTAGTGAATAGAACTAACTTAACTTCTTCCTTTCCAAATTGATTCCCTTTTATTTTTTTTCTCCTGTATTATTGCTTGAGCTAGGACTTTCAGTACTATATTGAAGAGCAGAGTTGAGAGTGGACAACGCTATCTTGTTCCTGAGCTCAATGGTAATTCCTCCAGTCTCTCTCCATAAGTATTATTTGGGCCTTAGGAACATTGTATATTGCCTTCATTATGTTAAGATATGAACCAGCCAGGCATGGTGGCACATGCCTTTAATCCCAGCAATCGGGAGGCAGAAGTAGGAGGATCACTGTGAGTTCGAGGCTACCCTGAGGCTACATAGTGAATTTCAGGTCAGCTTGGACTGGGGTGAAACCCTACCTCGAAATCCCCCCCCCCCCAAAAAAAAAGATATGGACAAACCATGCCAATTCTCTCCAATGTTTTGATCATGAAGTGATGTTGTATTTTGTCAAAGGCCTTTTCTATATCTAACAAAATGATCATGTGGCTTTTGTAGTTAATCTTGTTTATGTGGCATATTACATTGACAGATTTCCATATGCTGGACCACCCCTGTGTTCCTGGGATGAATCCCACTTGATTAAGGTGGATAATGTTTTTGATGTGTTGTTTGATTTGGTTTGTGATGATTTTGTTCAGGATATTTGCATATAAGTTCATCAGGAAAATAGGCCAGTAGTTTTCTTGTGGCATCTCTGCCTGGTTTTGGAATTAGGGTGATACTAGCTTCATAGAATGAGTTGGGGAACATTCCCTATTCCCCAATTGTATGCAAGTGTGAGAACAATATGTTTGAGTTCTTCCATGATGGTTTGATATTATTCACCTGAGAAGCCATTTCATTCTCACTGAATGTGATAGGTTTGCTTAGGAAATTAATCTGCTCTGACTTTATCTATTTCCTCCATATTGTCCAGTTTTGTGGAGTACAGGTTTTTGACATAAGTCCTGATGATTCTCCCAGTTTCACTTATGTCCATTGTGATCACTCCTTTTTCATTTCTAATTTTGATATTTTGCTGCATCTCTTTTTTTTGCTTGATCAAATTGGCCAGTTTTTTCAATCTTATTTATTTTTCAAACAACCAGCTCTTTATTTTGTCAATTTTCTTAATTGTTTTCTTAGTTTCCAAATCATTAATTTCTGCTCTAATCTTAATTATTTCTTTCCTTCTGGAGCTTTTTGGTTTGGGTTTTTCTTGCTTTTCCAGTGCCTTTAGGTGGAAGGTTAGGTTATTGATTTGAGATCTCTCTATCTTTGTTATGAAGGCATTTAGTACTATGAATTTTCCCCTGAGGACCACCTTCATTGTGTCCCATAAGTTTTGGTATGATGTGTTCTCAACATCATTCATTTCTAGAAATTTTGCAATTTCATTTTTTAGTTCATCCACTATCCATTTATTGTTTAAAGGTATGCTGTACAGTTTCCAGGTGCCATTGGGATTTTTGGTGGGCCTTTTGTTGTTAATTTCTAGCAATATAAGCATTGTGATCTGATATCATGCAGGGAATTATGTCAATCTCCCTAAATATATGGAGGCAGGTTTTGTGACCCAGTATATGATCTATTTTAGAGAATAGTCCATGTGCTGCTGAAAAGAATATGTAGTCTGTGGATTTGGGATGGAATGTTCTGTAGATGTCCATTATGTCTAAGTGATCTATGGTTCTGTTGAGCTCTCTTACTTCCCTGTTGAGTTCCTGTTTGGATTATCTATCTAATACAGACAATGGTGTATTGAAGTCCCCAACTATGATGATGTTTGTGGTTATTTCTGTTTTATTGTCAAGTAGTTTTAGTTTTATGAACTGTGGATCCCCTATGTTTGGTAAATACAGATTTATGATTGTAATATCCTCTTGATGGATCATTCCCTTTATAAGTAGGAAGTGGACTTCTTTGTCTTTTTTGATTATTTTTGGTTTGAAGTCTATTTTATCCAATATTAGTATAGCTACATCTGTTTGTTTGTTATTCCCATTTGCTTGGAATATTCTTTTCAACCCTTTCAACCTGAGGAGGTGTCTGTATTTAGTGTTGAGATGGGTTTCCTAAAGACAACAGATTGAGGAGTCTAAATTTCTGATCAATCCCGTTAGCTTTTGTCTCTTGATGGGTGAACTAAGGCCATTAATAATTAGGTTAATGATTGTGAGGTTTGATTTGATCACTGCCATATTTTGTATGTGTTTTGGTGTTTTCATGGACTTTGGAGTTTTTTGTGCCTTTTCTGAGTTTGGTTATTGTGATCTGCTTCTTGTAGGCATTTGTCATTGATTATTTGATTGTTCTGTGTGGAGAATTTCCTGAAACACTTTCTGTATGTTTGGTTTTGTGTTCATATAATTGTAATGCTGAGTTTTGTCATGGAAAGTTTTTCTTTCACCATCTATTAATAGGGATACTTTTGCTGGGTAAAGTAATTTTGGGTGAAAGCCATAGGTTCTTAGACTTTGCATTGTGCCATTCCAGGCTTTTCTGGCTTTCAGGGTTTCCATTGAGAAGTCTGGAGTAATTCTGATGGGGTTATCTTTAAAAGTGATGTACTGTTTCTCCCTAGCTGCTTTTAGGATTTTCTCTTTGGTGTTAATGTTTAGAGTCTTATTGTCAATATGTCTTGGAGAGTTTCTCCTTTGGTCCAATCTGTTTAGAGTTCTATTAGCTTCTTATATCTTGATGGGCCTTTCTTTTGAGAGAGTGGGAAAGTTTTCTTCAATTATTTTGTTAAATAAGTTCTCCATGCCTTTGGTCTGAATTTCTTCTCCTGCTGGTATTCCAATGATCTGAATCTTAGTACATTTAAGGGTATCCCACAATTCCCTCATATTCTTTTCACAGAAAATTTTGAACTTATTGAAACTTTTGAACTCTTGAACTGCTTCTTCCATCTTGTCTACCACATCGGAGTTTCTATCCTCCACATAGCTGACTCTATTCATGAGAGCTTCTAGAGAGTTTTGGACTTGTTCAATTAGGTTTGCATTTCCTACTACTTTTCTATGTATAGTTTCCATCCCTCTGTCAAGCTCCCTTTTTACATCATTTTATGATTTTCTTGATGCTTCTTGAAATTCATCCTTGCATTCCTTTATGTCTTCATTTAGCATCACCAGCTGAGTTTTGAGGTCTTCTTGTTTTTCACTCTCCTTCTCATCTCTTAACTGTCCTTGAACTCCTTCCATTTTCTTATCTATTAGATCTAGTCTAGTGATGGCAGCATGCACACAGTTATCAGTCCTTTCTTGCTTTTCTGCAAGTTCCACCAGTAGCTGGGTCAGGTTTGCATTGTGCGTAGCTTCATTTTGGTGTCTGATTCTAATGTCTCTTCTGTGTTTTGATTAGAGGTGTTTATTGTAGCACTGGGTTATCTTACTGGTTTTACTTTCATTTGATTTTTCATGTTATTTCTTTTGTGCTGTGGTCTGCCCATAATAGTATATGGGCAGGGAGAATAGGACTGAGGTCTCCATGAACTGTGGAAGAACAGCCTGAGCTCCTATGTGGAAAAGGCACCCAAGTTGCCTGAGCTCTCACATGTTGATGAGCCAAAGCAGCCTAAGCTTATACTCAGAGGGACACTGAAGCACCAAGTACCGAAGCAGCCTAAAGTCACGTGGAACACTGGGACACAGGAGCAGTCTGAGCTTCCACGCAACAGGATACTGGTGGGTGGCTGACATGGCAGACAGACAGGGGACTGCACCTGAGCTTGTGCAGGCAGACACGCAGAGTGAGCTTGAGCTCACATGGGTAGGTGGAATTGGCCTGAACTCGAATGTGGATGGGTGGTGGCTGGAGCAGTAAGTGGGCAAATGGGTAGAGCAGGCTAAACTTGCACAAGCAGGAATGGGCAGTGCACATGTGCTGGGCAAATGGACTGATGGAGCCTGAGATCGAGGGGGCCAGTGGATGGAGGCTGCCCAAAGTCACACATGGGCAGAGGTAGCAGGACAATTACTCTTGTGCTGTGAGGCAAGTGAAACTCTGCTGGCCTGGGTCCCCTTTTCTACAGTAAGCGCAGGAGTACCCTGAAGCCGGGACTGTGGGTATGGCGGCTGCTTGGGGGCATTGGGGAACTGGTGGGCTACAGTGAGTGAGGGAATCAGCTATTCCCCCTTTTTTCTCCTCTGTGCCCTCCCACTGGTGATCTATTAGAGATTGCTCTCCCCTAAAAGACCCAGTAAACCCTTAATGCCTTGCCATTCTTTTCTGGGAATGTGCCGCCCAGTTAGGCAGTCATCTTCTTGGCCATAAGTCTCATTTCCTGACAGTCTAATTTACCTGATACACATGTCTGCTCCTGTTGTCTTTTGGATCACAGCAAAAATTAAATAGAAACTAGAAATTACAAAAGATCAATTAAATGAAGTGTAGAGTAGAAGCATCCAAAGACATAGTGAAACAACAAAACATTGCATCAATGTATTGCATTAATGACCCAGGCTTTTGGTGTGGAATCAAATATTCTCAGCTCTGAATTTTATGGAACCAGAATATTCCACAAGAACCTTGAAATGTCCATTAGTCAGTATTTATATACCCAATGTCTTGTTATGTACCCTACTCCAAAACAAGGGTTCCTGGGGGAGCCAAAATATTCATGAGATATGGCATCTAATTTTGCTAAGTTTCCAGACACCTGGAAAACATGATATAATCAATAGTGAGGAAAAAAAATATATTTATTTCTTCACTTGGAGATTGACCATAGTTTCCTTTCATAAAACTTATAACATGTCAAACAAAGTTATAGTAACAAAATTAAGGAAATAAAGAAAGAAAATAATTAGTAATTTCTCAGTTGTACTTCTTCATATTTGAATGAAAATTTACTAGTCTTTTGATTGTAGATAGGGAAGGAAAATAGTGAAAAATATCCCAGAGTCTTTGAATGTGTATCTTTCCATGACAGTAATAGATAACTGGGTAGCTTGTTCTGAATCAAGGAGGAAGGGGTAGGCAGTAGGAGTCTGGCTTCTGAATGTCACATTGTTGGTCAGTGTACCATCTGCTGCCCCTCATCTCCTGGCAGGCTTCTCACTGATTTGGATAATACCATGAAATAAGCTTTTCCTTTCATTTCTTCCACCATGCCTCACATTATCTGCTTTCTGGGTGAGTCACTTGCCCAGCTAAGTCATAGAAACATAATACTTGCTGTCATTTTAAAGCTTTAGGCCACATAATTTCTAAATTATTTGAAATATATTTTGAATATGGAGCATTTCTTATATTATACTACACTTTTACTTTCTTTAAAACACATTTTCATATTGCAGTTCATACAACTAATATTATGTAGTAGTTTGGACACATTCCAGGCCTGAATCCCAAAGGGTGACTGTCAAATAGAAAAGATAAAGTCAATGAGACAAAACAACATGTTGAGTCTCTATGGAGGCCTGTGTTTCAAATGTGTTAATGGAACTGTCCAGGTGGAAAGCTGAGGTGTCATAACTGTGTTTCTCCCCTAGGTTCCATGAACATTTCATGAGCTTCAGAATTGCTTCTGAAGTTGCCTTTACTTTTGTTCTTTTAAATTGAGTGTATTTAAAGATTTTTCCTAAAGGATTCTTTCTTTAAAAGTGGATATTTTTATTTTTATAACTACATGAAAAAGTTATTTGAAATAATGAGTGAATTATTAGAATATTTTCCTTGGTAATTCTTGAATATTATACAAAAGAAATTGTGTAAATAAAATCATAAAAATATTTGCCTACTTTAATCTCAAATTTTAACATAATTTTAAAATAAGGTAATAAGATCAGATAGAGATACTATTCTTGTGGATTACAGAAAGGGTTATTTCTGACACAAAGGGAGTCTTAAGGTGAAATATTCATAAACATCAAAATTGAAATATGTTTATAGTAGGATTTCTCAGTACTGCTTTTCTGCTTTTATGGAAGAGCCAACAATGAGTTGTAGAAAATATCAAGGATTTTATTTGCATGGACAGCTACAAGGTTGAAGATAAAATATATGTACTAAAAATCTTAGCGATATAGCTACACAGAATGGCATACACCCATGATATTAACATGCAAAAGGCTGAGGCAGTAAGATTGCCGTGAGTTTCAGGCCAGTTTGGGCTACATAGTAGACCCTAACTCAGACAACCAAAATAAAATTATCAGTAGTATATGATATAGTGTCAGCTGAGTCTTTAAATAGTACAGAATTGTTGTTAGAGCAACTTTGTTTCCACTATGAGCAGAATTAGCAAGAAAAGCTCTTTATGTTGTGATAGTCCACAAATATATTGAATGTTTCCAGTGTGAAACCTGTAATGTTAGAATCATGGCTATAAAGATAATCTAAATTTGATAACAGTAGTAGGATGAGAAATTTCAAAGACTTTGTTTTTTGAGATATGGTGTCACTCTAGCCCAGGCTGACCTGGAATTCACTCTGTAGTTTCAGCGTGGCCTTGAACTCAAGGTGATCCTCTTACCTCTGCCTCCCGAGTGCTGGGATTAAAGGCATGTGCCAGCATACCTGGCTCAAAGGCATATTTTTGTGCTAGAAAGTTTTCCTTTAAAATATGCATATAAATATCAACTACATGGGCGAATTAAATTCTCAATAAAATGCCCATTACCAATTCTACTTAGCGTGAAACCTTATACTTAGCAGGCATACATAAATAATCCAGTTTATAAACAGTGAAGCCTAGAATGAAATATAAACAGTGCAGTGCACAAAATAAGATGTAAGCACCATACTACATGCTCAAAACTATAAATGTTTTTTTCAGTTTAGGGGCAAATTAACAGATGCTCAGAGAAACTAATTTGTAGAATTGAAAGCTAATAATTATTCAAAGCATGATTTAACTTAACATTGTCTAAACCTTCAATTGGTGCCCTTATATCTTTCATAATTTTTATCCATGTCTATCTCTGCATTTTAACATTAAGTATATTAGCTGGAAAAGAGAATTCAGAAAATTTACCACTATTCCTGTTCTGGCTAGATCAACTGAAATGATTTCATGTTCATATTTAGTTTTGTGCACCAAGAATTTCTTAGAAGTGTATTTATTGAAACAAAATACCGTCATCTGAATAGGCTTATTTGATCTTAAAAATCAAATTGTCAAACAGTAGGCATAAAGACCTGTGACTCTTTTAGGAACTGCATGAAATGATCATCAAATCACATGTTGCTGTTCTCTGTGACAGAATGCAGTCCTGGCCTAAATGTTTTGAATTCTAATTGCACAGAAATATAGTTCAATTTTCATAGGAAGATTGACCAATTGTGTTACAAGAATGGAGTATTATAAACATGAAAATGAAAATTGGATAATAATGGTTTATTTACATGGTGTACCAAGATGGAAGGCTTAGCGGGTATGTATTATAAGCAGACTGTTAAAAGAATAAAAGTGTATTTGTGGTATAAAACCCTATGTGAACAAGTCAATTATTTCAAAAGTATGAAACACTTGGGTAAATGTTAAACTTGATAGAGATGAAATACATGGCATAGTATAATTATATTTATTTTTACAGGTGTAATGATGTTTTCATAATCCTAACCTATGTTGGAATTCTATGATGCCTGGACTTTTATGATAAATTCAGTGGAGAGAAGAGATGTTGATGGTAGTTACATAAAATTATGGGAACATGATTGTATTTATTCTATTCTTTTATTTGTTTGACAAATATATTTTAAGAAATAAAAAGGACAAAGGTAAAAGAAGTAACTGAGTGATGGAGACGATGACTTTATGACACTGGAAGCCAAGCTGAAGAAATGCCCCAAATTCTTTGGGTGAATAAGTAGTATACACTACTTAACACTGTAGAAAGTATTATATGAATCAAAAACGTATAAGCACATAGAACAAAACATACAAAATGACTTCCAGAATTGTTTACTTCATTTTATTCTCATCAAAGTTGGCCTGACATCACAACTCCCAATAATTTAATCTGTATATATCATTATGTTGGTAGAAATTAGAAATTCTTATTCTATATAAAATTTCATTATGTTAAAAGATTTAACATTTAACCATTTTGTACTAAAGAAGGGAAGAAGACATATGTCAGTGTCCCTGCACCTATGACACAGGCAAGGATAGCGCTATGAAGAAAAACACATACCAACAAGTGACTCTTAAATTCAACTACTAATTGATACCAAGGGTGCAAGTCTAAAGCTACAAAATCTTGGGTTTTCAAAACACAGACTTCTTATTTGTTGATATTTTTGTTTCAAACAAACATGTCGGGACAGACAAAATATAGGCAAAGTATTTTCAGAAATCAGTTTATATATTTGCATTACTTGAATCAGGTTTCCTGCTACAGATGGAATTACTCACTTTCCCTGATGTCTCCATGCTAAAACAGAACCTGGTCTTATCCAGGTGTGAAATGCATTATTTTCATAAACCATGCATATATATTTGTATAGACTGTGTGGATAATTTATTATCATTAATAAAGCAGGTCTTTTGTGCTTTCATGGATTCAATGGCAAGAGAAACACATTGAATTTCAATGAGGTATAAAATAATAGGAGGTAATTTAAAATGGGCCAAAATTGTTTCTGATTGTTTTTAAAATGTGTTTATTTTCAAGCAGAGAAAAAAAAGAGGATGAATGGGTGTGAAAGGACCTCTATCCACTGCAAATGAACTCCAGATGCATGTGCCACTCTGTGCATTTTGCTTTATGTAGAAACAGGAATTGGAGCCAGGTCATCAGACTTTGCAAGCATGCTGAGATATCTCTAACTTTTTAGTACTTGATAACAAACCTAACTAGGCAAGCATCCTATAAATGAGCTGCATCCTCAGCCCACGCAGTGTCCTCCTGCAGTGCTGAGGGGAATCGTTTTTATTAGTGAACAATTCAAGCACTCAATCCTATGGTTTGATGTCAAAGTTGTCTACTATGTATGAGATAATTTTTCATTTTCATCATAAAATGTTTTTATATCACAGAAGATATGTTATCAAGATACTATAGCTATTAAGAAATAAATACAATTGTATTTGTTTGGCTTATTTTTCCAGGTAGGTGTCAAAAATTTATAGCTACTCTGAAATACATATTGAGTTAAATGTTATATGTGTGTTTTGGTGCAATATAGGAAGTAATGGGTTATACATGGTTCTAACACAGTAGTCCATGGACACATGCTCTATGTCAGAAGGTACAGATACCAGTAATATCCATGTAGTTCTTTTGAAAAACCTTTTGATTATTTTCACTTCATGAATCCGTTCAACTCATATGAACACTGAGCGTTTCTTAAAGGCCTATTTTTTAAAGTATTTTTCTTTTCCTGAACCCAGATTTCAATTGTGTTCCCTCCAAAATACAATGTTGAGCTGGTATACTTTTTGCGTAATAGATACACAAAGAATTCTTAGAAGTCAGGACTGTGATAGTCTAAGGGGTGACATGTTCTGAGATGTGGGTGGGAAAGTGACAGATGTAGAAGACATTTCCAAGGAGTCCAACTGGTCCACAGGCAAGCACAGCCGTGACTGATGAGGTTGACAGCTCTGACTATCCATGTGGACACGAGCTGGGAGCTTTCTAATTGTTTTCCAGATCACTTGGCAATGAATGGTGCTATGGTGCATAGGCAGCTCATTTTCAGATCGATATTTGCTGGTCAGAGGCAATGCTTGGGAAGGCATGAGAGTAACCAAAGTGACTCGATTAATAGATAAAACCCACAAGCCCTGACTCTGGAGTGAAACTGTCAGGATATCGTATTTCTTTGACAAACAAGTGCTACTTGTACTTTTCCAGAATACTGTCTGTCAAGAAAACTGAACTGTAATTAAAAGGAGATCTTTCAATTGTTATATAACTATGATTATGAAATGAGTCCCTTTCTTTTTTTTTTTTTTTTTTGTACTCTGATACCTGTTACTAAGTGTACATTTAGATTTCTGCTTCATCATTCTTTTCAGGTCATGTTCCTAACTCCTGTATTTTTCTTAAAACTCATGTATTTTTAGTCGCTTACTCCATCAAAGTATCCCATAAGATGTAGAATTTAATATAAAAATCATTAAAGCAATCCCATTTTCCACTCCATTGAAAGTTATAAACGTGTACCAGTCAGTGTGAGGATAACCCCTGTACAACATTATCCATTGCTTAGTTTATTCATTAAACATATGCTTCAGGCTGGATCTTGGTTTAAATAAATTCAAGTTTTAAAATAAAGAGAAAGCACAGTGTCCTAGGCCACTTTTAGTTTTTCATAGTATAAAATTTCTAAATATCTGCTGGAGGAGTTAGTTCTAAGGAGGCCCACTTGTCGAAGAAAATAATTAAGATCAATACTTGTTGAAGTATACTGGCTTTGGAGAATTTGGAAAGAAAAGGAATTGGTAACATATTTGAACTGCCAATATCATTTTTATAGTACTAATTTAAGGAATAACAAATGTTGAGGGGAGAAATTAAAAATTTGTCTTATATAGAGTAATAGACAATTTATGCCAGTTTTTATAATAGAATTTTTTTTAAAAAGTATTTATTGATTTATGAGAGAGAGAGAGAGAGAGTGAGAGAGAGAGAGAGGGAGGGAGGGAGGGAGGGAGGGAGAGAGAGAATGAGCATTACAGGGCCTCTAGCCACTGCAAACAAACTCCAGACACTGGCACAGCACTGTGCATCTGGCTTATGTGGGTACTGGGGAATAGAATCTGTGCCCTTAGGCTTCACAGGCAAGCACCTTAAACACTAAGCAATCTTTCCAACTCTATAAATAGATTTTATTTCAAGTTTTATAGGAAAGAAAAGGAATCCCATCTTGAATTACAAGAGCAGAACATATATATCACATTTGAGTGGAAACTAATGGATGTTTTCACAGTGTTCCTTGATGGATACACTGTCAGTTTTTCTCTTTTCATAGGAACAGTTTTAGTTGACCGGGTAAAAGAAAAAAAGAAAGAAAGAAAAAAAAAAAAAAAAACAACTACATCTCAGCATTAATTGAATGCCCCAAAATTTATTCCATTGAATTTATATTCTTTTTCATATACTTTCTAATAAAAGCCATTACGTAACAATTTGTACAAGTTAATGCTAACACATTTTCCTTAGCCCTAAATCTTACAAACTATGTACATGAAATAATGAACATTTCTTGTAAGGAAACAGAACAGTATTTTGAAGTTGATATTGATCTAATTTCTTTAGAGAAACTTGCAATAAATAATTGCAGTATTAGTCATTATCATCCTATTATCTAAATAACAGTGAAAAAGGCAACATTCTTGAATCATGATATCATGAAGAATGGATACACAGAGCTTACTAAACAGTTCTTGGAGGAGAGAAAGTTGACAGACTGATATTTTACCTGTGGTTACCTGTCTTTGTACTTGCTGAGTATTCACTCTCTTTTCATGGGTAAAAGCATGAAAACAAAGTAGGCAGGCCATAGGAGGATGATAAAAGCTTTCTTCCTTAACAGTTTCTAGAGGTTTGATTTTCCTGCCTAATGGAACTTTTTAGGGGCTTTTGATACAGTCCTTTGGCTGTCAGAATGACTGATGAGGATGATGCTTAGTGATCATTGCAGGGGTGGGAGTTTCCAAGGTTGTGGACTAGAGAGCAACAAGGCTTTGTGACGGTGATTAGGCAAAATTATTCGTCCATCTAAAAGTCAGACGTTTGATAAAATATGTGCCAAATCACATTACTCAAAAGAACAGATGAACCCACTAACTACTAGGTGACACAAGCCTCAGTTTTTATTATTATTATTATTATTATTATTATTATTTATTGTTCAGAAAGAGATGAGAGAGAGAGAGAGAGAGAAAGAGAGGAGACACACCAGGGACCTTCAGTCACTGTGAACAAACTCCAGATGAATGCACCCCCTTGTGCCACATGTGAGACATTGCATGCTTCCATCACTGCATATGGCTACGTGGGACCTGGAGATTTGAACATGCCTTCTTAGGCAAGTGCCTTAACCACTAAGCCATCTCTCCAGCTCAAGCTTCAGTTTGTAATAGGGACATTATATCAGATTAAGTTCTATGTATATTCAGTGTAGATATATTGAAAACTCCATACAATGGCTCTCCAAAGAACAAGGCTAGCCATAACTTGTATGTGTTTGTTAATTGTGCAGCTAGAATAAATTTGTGTAATTACAATTGTATTACTTTTCAAGGCAGTTATAATTTTTTCTTTTGTTTTCTTTATGCAACTTACTTTTACTTGTAATATTATATGCATCACCCAGAGAAAACTCATTCTTTCAGACTTACTTGTCTATTTGTTTGTATAGAAAAGTTAATGAATACTAGAGCCATATAGATCAAAGGTTAGAAGTTTTCAAATACTGTCACAATCTAAAATAAAATTATCTATAGTTATGTTATTCTGAAATGATATTTAAGCATGCCTAATATTTTAAAGTTATGTGCTATAGTAGAATTGTCTCCTTCTATTGTGCATTAAGTTTATATCTAACATTTTTCCAATTTTATACTATCATTGTAGTACATAGTTATATAGATTTCTCTCTGTTTTTAAAATAAACTTTGACCTACTTTTTATTTTTAATGTTTTTATTTATTTGAGAGAGAAAGAAAGAGAACATGGGAGCCCTAGGGTCTCTAGGCACTGCAAACAATACTGGGGAATTGAACCTAGTTCCTTTTGGCTTTGCAGGCAAGTGACTTAATTGCTAAGCCATCTCTCCAGACCAATTTCTATCTATTTTAATATAGTATTCTACAAACAAAATTGTCAAGTCAAAAGTGCTATTGATGGATACTGATAACTAATGTCTATAGTGCATCAATATATATTCCAAAAGAATCTAAAACTTTTCATTCTTACCAACACTGTGTAGAATTTTTATTATTGTTGCTTTGATTTCATAAACATTAAGAGAAAATAAGTCACATTACTAAAACAATGTGCAGTTTGATAAGGTGAAGTGTTTATTACTTATTTATAATTTTTATTCTTGTAAATTTATTTCATATATAACACTTCCAGTTTTCTAATGGAATATTATTTTCTTTTTTAACTATAAAACTATTATTGCATTAAATGTATTATTGGGGATAAAATTTATACTATTTCCCCTAATTTGTGATCTACCTTTAAGCTTAATATTTAATTTAGTGATATGTACTTCAAAAATTTCTATAGTCATACATATTGACTTTTCCCTTTATGGTATGAATTTTGTTTAATTTTTATAAAAGCTTTTCTCTGCTTCAAAAACAGATAAAAATTAAATAAAAGGTTTGTTTTTTGTGGGTTTTTTTGGTTTTAGTTTTTCTTGCCCTGCAAAATCTCAAAAGAATTTTCTCTTTAATTCTAAAATTCTCTCTTCTCAGAGTCCTAAGAATAAAAATCTGTAGAAATATCGATTTAATGAGATTATGTACATAATTTACTTTTCTCAATTCCCTCTAATTTACCAATTTTGGACATATGATATGGACATTGTATTTATATTACTTTTATATTACCTTTCATATCTGGTAGCTTTAATTATTTACTAGCCATATTAGCACATTTAGTTACCTTGGCATTTACAATTTTTCTTTGCAAGTGAACCCTTTATACTATGCTTTTCCTGTGAACAGGTTTTTGATTTTCATTTCTGTCTTAGCATTGTGGAATGCAAGTTGCCAGTATTCTTTTAAAAGTGTCCTTATGTCTCAGAAAAAAAAAATACATATATATAACAGAATATGTATATATATAATACAGAATATATACATATAATACAGAAAAAATGTACATATGTAATACAGAAAAAAAAATATAGTACTGTTCAGATCACTACAGCAGTGTAAATCTTGGGATAGATTGTGTACATTTTTTATTTTCTCTAAATTTGGCTTTTAAGTACTTTTCTAGATAATGAGTGAAATTTATTTTTATAGTGTATAGTAGTATTATAGTATATAGTAGTAGTAGTATTAACCATCTTTAAGCAACTAGTCTATCACTGAGTGATACTTTCAATGCCTTAACTATATTTTTTATTTTTTATAATTAACAACATCCATGATTGAAAACAATTTCCCATGGTAATTCCCTCCCTCCCTCCACTTTCTCCTTTGAACGTCCACTTTCCATCATATTCCCTTCCCCTCTCAATCAGTATTTCTTAATATTTTTAAAATTAAAAATTCAGAGAGAGAGAAGAGAGAGAGAGAGGAAAAAAAATGGTCATGCCAGGGCCTCTAGCCATTACAAGCAAACAAGAGATGCATGTGCTTTGTGCATCCGACTCTACATGGATACTGGAGGACCAAACCTCGGTTGTTAAGTTGCTGGGGTCCAGCCCTGGCTTGAAGGAGGGTCCCCGAAGAGAGGTGTGAAAGGGAGCAGCAAAATAACGACTCGAAAGCAAGTCTGGTGCAAGCTGACAGACATTAATGCTGAAGGCAGCTGAATTTTTCCATCTTTCTCTTTTTTTTTTCTTTTTTGCCACAGCTCTTAGCCTCAGTCTTTTATTTTGTGATCATGTCATGTAAGAACAAACTTCAAGAAAGGTACAATTTCACAGAATTCATAGAAACTTTTTGTTATTCCTTATCATCAAACAATCCTGTAATTATTCACCTCAAGTAAAGTCGTCAGGCCCCTATAATGACTAACTGTTTTCACATTTTCCCCATGTATGTGTGGTCAAGCACTTGTGATTTCCTGAACTTCTACTTTCAATTACTATATTAAAGGTGAGAGGCAAAACAACCACAAATGAGGCTTCCCATCATTAATCACTGATCCAGAAGATCCATTTATCCTTTAATCATTTATTTTGAATTTTCCTTTTCATGTCCCTCCAATACTTAGACTTTGGTCCCCCGATTAAACTCTTTTTGACTTCGGTTGTTTTTCTCTAAGTATTCTTGGTAAAGAGTCATAGTTTGTTGTAATTGCCACCATTTAGAAAAATTAGTCACAGAACAATTTTTACATTGTTCCAAGAGGTTCATTGTTTCCTCCTAGTGTACTATACTCCATGCCTGACTTTCTTTAAGGCCTTTAAAGAAAACAATTATCTCGGACCCATTTTCATGTTTTCCCAATTCTATGCCAGAGCCTCTTTCAGATACATTGACCAACACTTCACCAACACCAATTTTTACTGGAAAAGTAAACTTAGAGATTGGGACACCAAGTGAAAGACAGAGAAAGACAAACATTATACAGAAAACCACATATTTCTGTAGTGTAGAGAGCCAAAGATTTTTCTATAGAGGGGCCACACTGGACTTCAAGGAAGAGACAGCTGGGCTGGAACTGTGTCAAGCAGCTCTTCAGCGCTGGATTCCTTGCGATGCTTGCTGTCTCTGGCATTAGGTGAACACCTGAACTGCTGTGCCATCTCACCAGCCCCAACCTTAATGGTTTTTAAAGTTCTGATTGTGAACTGGTAAGGAGAATAGTGTTTTAAAGTTATGATAATCTGTGGGAAAACATGAGAGATAAGGAAATCAAATGAAAGTATTATACTGAATTTATCTAAGTGGCCTCAGCATGTTCTTTCCTTATCCTAACCAGTGGGCTCACCATGTATTTTTTCCACAATGATTTTGAAACATACACCCACATTTCTAACTAATCTTTTGAGTCCAAGGTATGCCCTCTCCTCTCCTTCCATTTCTCATAACGATCCTCATTTATGTGTGGTCATTATTATAATAGACAATTCAGAACTAAATTTGTGGTCTTGGCTAATTTTGTCTTCTGACTGTCTTAAACCTCTTCATTTACTGCATGCAAAATTCTCTCAACTGTGATTGCCAGCTGTGGTTTGGATGCTATTCCTGCGAGTACAGTGTTCTTTGCTTCCCACTGATGCACACATGCCTTCCTCGGTTTCTGAAAAATTCACAACTGTTTTACATTATTTACTTTTATAGTACATACCTGTGGTGTGTGTGTGTGTGGTATGTCTATAGGGTTTGCTTGTGTGTGTACAGATGTACATGTGTCCCATGTGCATGTGTGCAAGGATCAGAGGAGAAGGGTAAGCATCCTCTGCTGCTCTGCTTTGATATTCCTTTAGATGGAATCTCTCACTGAATCTGGTCATCTCTTTTACATATTTATATTTTCTGGACTACTGTAAGTCCAAGGACAGGGACTATGTCTGGCTTATCACATGGCATGCCATCTTAAGTCACAGGTGCTAAGTTAATACTGGAAGATTAATTAAACCATCTGAGAGTTATATACCTTTGAAACTCACTAATTTTATTTGAAGGTTTATATCTCTTAGTCCTAAATGAATGATTTGTACTTGTTTGAAAAAATATAACACTGTTCAGCTGAATTTCTAGCTCTCTGGTTTCTTCACTAATTGATATTTAAAATATTTCTGCTTTTGGATGTAGCAATTATTTATAAAGCATCTTCAATTTCTAGCTTTCGTGCAGTTATAAAATAGAGTTAATGGGTTTTATGTAGGCCAATATTGCCTGTTTGCTGCACATTATCCCAGGAAACTGAGTTTGGTTTCATCTTTGGTTGCTGTTCGGGGGGCAGGGAGGCTTTTCCTCTGGGGAGATATAAACATGTCTTCATCCCAGATAGGGCTCAGATGGCAGACCAAAGTACACCATTACCGGTTTGGTGACCTGATACTTTAATGGGGTTACTTACAGAGCACGGAGAGGGATTATTTATAGGAACATGGAGAACCCAAAACACCCACTTTGATGGGGCTCCTTGTGTCAAGATTACTTCTCTCTGCTGTAGTTCGAGAGCTCACTTACAGAGCTCTTGGACCCATGGATGATGACTTCCTGGTCGCTGCATCAAAGAGCTCCTTGTCCCTTCTCAGGAGTGTTGGGACCCCAGAGCCACACTTCAGTGGGTCTGTTTATGATGGGATTATTCCGATAGATGCCTTCCCTCAGTCTCAGGAGAGGGTTTCCTTACAGAGCATTGAGTCCCAAAAGCAACATTTTTGGGGGGCTCTTTGTCCCTTGATGTTTTATATTCTATGTACTTTACCCCCTGAGGCCAGGAAACCTTCTGCATCACTGCATACAGTTGGTTGCATACTGCTGGCACAGAGGGCACTTGTGATTGCAGGTGGAGGTTACATGACCCTCCCCAAGCCCTTCTTTCCTGAGTTGTCTCAGCTGATTTTGATAAAAGCTGCCAGTAATTGTTTACTGCTTTCAATGTGGAGGAATTCGCCATTTGACAGTTGCCAAGTAGCTAAGCACATAACTAAGTTTGGGGTTCTGAATGGGGAGGTATGAGCTTGGCCCAGATCATCAAGGGTATGAGAATTCCTGCTACAGTTTTCATAGTGTCCAACGTTCTCTCAAGTTCATGCTTCTTTTAGGATTTTTCTTTCAACAAACCCCTTTCACTGATTTTGAAAAGTTGAAGTTCTGTAGAAAATGTGAAATGAGCAGGGTGTGGTGGTTCACACCTTTAATCCCAGCACTCATGAGGCAGAGGTAGGATTGCTGTGAGTAAGACACCACCCTGAGACTACAGAGTGAATTTCAGGCCAGCCTGGGTTAGAGCAAAACCCTACCTCAAAAAACAAAAACACACAAAAATAAACAAACAAAAGCAAACAAACAAGAAAGAAAATGTGAAATGTGTAGAAGTATGGCATGTTCTATTTGGGGCACTATATCTTAGTCACTAAAATGTGACAGTAACCAGATTCTTCATTTTCCATTTGGATCGTTTTTCTACCAAAGTCTGAATAGAAAAGTACAAGAAGTACTCTGCTTCAAACAAGAAGCTTTTAAACTGATTCTTACAACAGATCTAAATACTATAGAATAAAATATAAAAAGCTGATATTTATAGTAAAAGTGACTTTTAATGTTACTCATCTATTTATTAACTTTTTAACAATAGATACTATGACTCTACAAATTTTCTCTCAGATATTTATCAGGGAACAATTTGACATCATGCAGTAAAACACATAATGGTCACTCACTAGAATTTTGATCTTACAGGTATGGCTGGGTCATAGGCTAGCAAGGAGATGCATATGAGCATCCTTTCACAAGGAAAAAAAAAATCAGTTTACAGTTTTGAAGACAATTCTTAATTTCTTTCAGCATAGTTTCTTACTCTAGCCTAGGCTGACCTGGAATTCACTGTGTAGTCTCAGGCTAGTCTTGCATGCACAGCAATCCTCCGACCTGAGCTTCTGAGTGCTGAGATTAAAGGTATGAACCACCATACCTGGAACAATTTGTAATTGTCAACAAAATAAAAATGTTCATAATCATAGTTTCTGAGTTTTTGATTTTATGAACTATTTGAAATTCTTGACTTTTATTTGAATGTTTTAATGAAATAAATATATAGGATATTTAAAAATGTGTGGCCTGAGCTGGAGGAATGGCTCAGCAGTTAAGGCACTTGCCTGCAAAGCCTAAGGACCCAGGTTCAATTCTCCAGATCTCACATGAGTCAGACGCACAAGGTGGTGCAAGCATCTAGAGCTTTTTTGCAGTGTCTAGAAGCCTGACACGCTCATTCTCCTCTCTCTCTCTCTCTCTCTCTCTTTTTCTCCCTCTCTCTCTGTCTATGTCAAATAAAGTTTAAAACACACACACACAAAATGTGTGGACTCCTTTATCATCTCTAGTTTTTATCAATATTTTTATCAACTTAAGTGTGGTGTTATAAGATTTTGTTTTGTGAGTCAGGTGGCTGCAAAAAAAAAAAAAAAAAAAAAGGCATTTAAAGGTAGCCATGCAAGAGGCAAAGGACCCTGACACTGGTTTCTTCTCATTTAATTTCAATGGAAAAACAACCCAAAATATACAAGTTTAATAGTGTTCATATTTAGTTGAATCTCAGAAGCTAGTGTTTATTGTAGAAGTCTAATATTTGATCCAAGCATGATATCTTAATCTAGCCAAAAGATATGAATATTTTAGTATATTTATATATTAATTCATTGTTTCACTACCAAGCTTTAGAGTGCCTCATACATGGAGATATTCCTTGGAGATTTTTAAATCAAATGTATAGAAAAATATGTGAAAATAGAATGAGTTCTAAACACTTCTTATGGATAATTAAGAAGATAAAAGGAGAAACTATGTGCAAAGGAGGCTATAAAGACCTATGAGGCCATCATTAATCAGCCCACACTGGTTAGAGGACATATGTATTTAAGTAAAGAAGAAATGTGTGCCAGCGTGTAGGGATTTTATTTTAAATGCAGTAGAAATGAACATTAGCATCATCAAGGCAAAATGAATATTACATAATGTCTTATTAATTTTAATTCTGTCTATAATCCTAACATACATAAAGACAATGGGGGTTAGAAACATTAAAAAATTGCCTGGAGCCACAGAGATAGTGATTGACAGGGCTGGTTTTAATGTGGGCCTTCTGCTCACGACAGCACAGTCTGTTTCCACTGTGCATGTGCCTGCATGCGCACTCGCCCATGGACACACATGTCAGTGAGAGCTCTAAGAAGAAAACAAATGATATGGAGATCTAGCTAGCTGAGAAAAATCTGATGTAATTAGTCAACTGTAAACCTGCATTAGAATGTTTAGATGGGGAAAGAAAATAAAAAGAGCTTGCACTCTCCATATTAAAGTAATGGTAGAAGAAATGTGGCCAGCATGTAAGAGTTTTCATCTGAATAAATATCTTTATCATTTACTCTGTTTCTGTATTCATATCTGTGTTTCAGAACCTCATCATATTGGAATGTTTGCCTCAAGCTTCAAATGAAAGACCCTACAGTTTTACTTAATTTAAAAAAAAATATTCATTCACTTAGAGAGAGAGAAAGAGAGAGAGAGAGAGAGAAAGACAGAGAAAAAAGAGAATGGGTGTGCCAGGACCTTCAGCCACTCCATATAAAGTCCAGATGCATGTGTCACCTTATGCATCTGGCTAATGTGGGTCCTGGGGAATAGAACCTGGGTCTTCTGGCTTTGCAGGTAAGTGTCATAACCACCATACCATACCTCCAGCCCTTACTTAGCTTTTTAATCTAATATAGACATTGTATGAGTCAATATAAGATGCATATTCGTTCATTCAGTGTGCACTTACTGAGACCATTGAATACATGACAATTATATATCAGGTTGTGCTAAATTCTGGAGACATGCAATTTCACCAAGACTTCTGTCTTCCTGGGTGCTACAGATATCAAAGGAAATAACTTGACAATGCACACACATCCTTCCAATACTTAAGAACACATTATGGCAAATGTCATTAGGCATTATCATAGTTGTGTGAACATTGAAGTTGAGGCCATGTAAGGATATGTTAATCAATCACTGAACGTGTTCTCATGCTGCAATTGAGACATACCAGAAGAATGATATATGGGACTGCAGGTATAACACTGCATGTTATTTTACAACAACACTATAAGTAGAAGGGATATAAATTATTAAGAAATAAATTGCAATAAATTCATACCCTGGTAATAGTTGCTTATTATTACAATTGAGTATTATGGCCTGTACATTATTTTATGTGCTATCCTTTTATGAGTCAGACAGTAGGTTTTTTTATACCAGCATCACCTCCAATGACTATGAAACACTGGGTGACAGGAATTTTTCAGCTCATTACAATGTTATGGTACTACAGTTGAATTTACAGCCTGCCCATGACCAGAATGCCATCATTATGCTGTGCTTTGAGTGACTACATTAGAAAGTTTAGTAAATGAAAAGTGAGAGAAGTTCAAGTTCTTGGTGTATACTCTTTTAGCTTTTGAACAATGAACAGAGGCAGGAAAGGGCCTGGTCTTAGGCTATATGCACATTTGCTTTCAGGGCAGAAGCCCGATCTGTAAGCCCAATATGATAAATAGCTCATATGTCACAGAGCACAGTAGTGTACTCTGAAAATATAACAGAGTTGATTACCCTAGTCCTACGTCCTCTGACATGCTGTGAAAGATGGCTCAGGACAAAAGAAGAAAGTGTACACTCTTCCACATTAGACTGGCCTTTGCTAATGACAGGGTGGTCTCAAACATACATATTGTTCATTTATAGAATTTCCAAAAATTTAAAAATTCTTAGAAGTATGATTCAGAAGGGTGTCTTTAACCAAATTTTTGTTGAATATCAAACACTTTGTCACCATAAATTTGGGGAGGAAATTAACTGGCATTTTAAGGTCCTTTGGAAGTTTTAGCACAGACTGAATGGCTCTACACGTGCAGTAATCTATGTACAATGAAATGGCATTCATGAAAATTCAACTGAAATATATTTGTCTATTCCCTACCAAACTTACCAGACAACACTTCCATTCATTTATTTGCTTTAGGAATTTTAGTTTGTAGCATACTGACATCATCCAGGTAAACAGGACAAAAAGTGATAGAAAAAAATACTTATCTATGTTATCATTGAATTACAAAAATACTAAATACAAAATACTATCAGGGAAATACAACCTCAAATTTAAGATGCAAATTTAAAATGCAGAGCTGTATGAATATATATCTACCAACATCTAAAACTAAATAATCTGAGGAATGCAGTATATATGTGACCAGTAGATATTTCATGATTGAAACTGGGAGATGGAAAAGTCTAAGTAAGAAAGTTTTAATAAAATATGAACAAAGAGGGTTGAAAGGATTGCTTAGTGGTTAAGGCGTTTGCCTGCAAACCCAAAGGACTCTGGTTTGAGTCCCCAGGACCCACGTTAGCCAGATGCAGAAGGGCACACATGTCTGGAGTTTGTTTGCAGTGGCTGGAGGCCCTGGTGCTCCCATTCTCTCTTTCTCTCTGTCAAATAAATAAATAAAAATAAAATACTAAAAAATATGAACAAAGAGTACTTCGTTATTATTATTTATTCATTGTATTTACACCCAAGGAATTAAAATTATTCCTATACATCAGCATGTCTTTTAATTTAATTTTAATTGTAATGTCTTAGAAAAGTAGTCTTCAATATGTATTTTTTTCTTAATCACTATATTAAAACAAAAAATGATTATCACATTTATTTGGTGATAACTTAACTCTCTGTTGGAGAATCTGCTTCTCTTTTTCAGATAGGCACATATTCTAAGGATAGAACCACCCCATCATACCTCAAAAGGGCCCCAGCTGAAACTAAGAATAAATGGGGCAATATGCAAGAATGGTGTTTTTTTTGGCAAAGTGGGAACCAGCACAATGATGAAGGAGATAGACACAGAGAGCAATCAATCCCTACCAAACCGGATATCCAGAGACACAGAGGCTCCCAAGATCTCAACACTGAAGCAGATCTAAAATGAACCCAACATAGCTCAGGGAAATTTGCAGAAGAGGGGCAGAAAGAATGTCAGAGCCACATGTTGGGTCACGACACGCAGAGACATTTCCTCTCACTCCAAACTGAAGGATAACCCCACACTGCACATCCCATATACCTCAACAAGGAGAGTCCCTGTGGAGGGGGGATGACAGGGAGGAGGCTAACAATGCTCCCAACTTGAGTACAAAACAAAAAAAATCTTCGGTTTTTTGGTATACATTTTTTCAGGTCACTTGGTTTTGGAAATAATTTTATGTCTCCTTTTTCAGTTGTGATATGGTCAGAAAATTTAACCTTCTGTAGAAATTTATGATAGTAACAACACTCTTCAATGCATGAGATAAAACAGCAAGAGAAAATGGCAGGAAAATTGCTAGTTGGGGGCTACTATGACTATACATGTGACATTCTCTCAAAAATCCTCCCCAAATATTACTAATAAATAAGAATGATATTAATATTCAGCTTTAAAATGATAAAAACTACGTATTTTATGTAGATTTTGCTATAGTCTTTTGCCTCTTGTATAAATAGGAGCAAATAATAAAGACCTACTTAGAATTAATTTTTTAGATAATTATCAAGTGATAGGCAAAAATTGGGTAGGCAGTCAGGGAAACAGAACCGCCAAAGTAGTGGTTTTTTGTCATTCCTTGACTAAAAGCAGGAAATGTCACTAAGCTTGCAGAAACCTGGATGTTACACTCTCTAGGAAAGACCTCTAGATTAACCGTGTACTCTTCCTAGAGGACAGAAACTCTGATCCTTATTTAAGATTATTGTAAAGGCTGTAAAATCTGGTCTTTGCCCATAGCAACCTGCCGACCTGGTCTTCCTAGCATAGCCACTCCCCATAAGAACCTGGATCTGAGTCTCAAGGTGGGCTTCTCAAAGCTCCTCTTGCCTGTCTGGGCAAGAGCTCCTCCTTGCTTCCTTCTCTTAGTTCTAGGTTTAAGCCCCCTTCTCTCCATCCTCCTAAAGCTTTAAACTGTAATATAGCCTATCTGAACCTTATCAGTGGATGTCTGAATCTGGTCAGTGGAGTTCATTCTTCAAAGTCATAGGACAAGGGCCCCAAATTATTTGTGCATTGTTGTACAAGGAGCCTCAAATCCCTGTATCAAAAGCTTCACATCTCAAGCCAAGTGCTCAGAAGCAGTGATCTGGTTGAAAGGATATGACATTAACAGCATAGATGACATGGGAAGTTATTAAAAGCTGTAAGATGGGATGGAGAGATTGCTTATTGATTAAGGCACTTGCCTGTGAAGTGTAAGGACCCATGTTTGACTCTCCAGTTCCCACATAAGCCAGTTGCAAGGAGACATAAGCGTGCAAAGTTGCCCATGTGCACTAAGTGGCACACATGTCTAGAGTTTGATTACAGTGGTTAGAGGCTGTGGCATGCCAACTCTCTCTCACACTCTTTCTCGTTCCCACTCTTGCTCTCTTGCATTAAAAAGCCAATCAATTGGGCTTGCCTCAAGAAAAAAAGAAAAAGCTGTAAGAACCATGTATTACACTTTGAGTAATAGGTTGTGGAGTTAATCTTAATTGCCCTAGGCTTCCGTGCATCTATTTCGTTTGGTTGTCCTCTCCCATGAACTGTCATTCCTAAGAATACTTCCTTCACCAGGTGATGAAGCCTGAGGTAGCCTACTGAATGACAAAAGACCATACAGTGAGTTGCCCAGCCATTCCAGTTGAGGCTTCTGGCCTGTAAGTGTGGTGACATTATATATCCAGTTTCAGCATAGCTACCCCTGACCTAAACACTAGGGGAATGATTGCTGGATTTTGGCAATGTAAAAACATATCTTAGGGTGGGTGGAAATCATTTAGCAAACTCTGGTACACCATGTTATGCAGTATGTATTTCTTACCCTTAGGAAATTGACAAAGTGTTTTCCTGAATCTTAATTTGCAGTGTGCTTAATGGCTACAGAAAAGGAAAACCTGACTCATAATGATGTCACAAGCCTGTATCTTCAGGAGTTTGGTCATAGCAATAAGTGACCCAGTCATGAGGGATATGATATCCAAAAAGTAAAGGAATGTATGCATTACTAGATAGGATAATGTTAGTAATTTTCCTACTCAGTACATTTATGAACATGCCATTAGTAGTGGAATTTAATTTCATTTATTAATTAAAACAACAAAGCCACATTTTACTTATTTTTTTTTCCATTCAGTTGAAGCTAAATTAAAGGGAAATAAGTTAATTACCATTTTGCTACAGTCATATGTAGTGAATGTACTTATAATACAATTTCAATGTTACCAATATTATTGGCTTAAGAAAGTCTGAATGTTTAAGTGTGGGACTAGTTATACTACTCAAAAATGGAGTAGAGAACTGAATAGGGTGTTCTCAAAGGAAGATATAAAAATGGCAAACACACACTTAAGAAAATGTTCAACATCCCTAATCATCAGGGAAATGCAAATTAAAACCACCATTTGATTCCACCTTACTCCAGTAAGGATGGAAATAGTAAAACATCAAATGACAACATATGTTGGCAAGGATGGGGGAAAAGAAGAACCCTCATTCACTGTTGCTGGGGAGGCAAACTTGTACAACCACTATCGAAAACCATATGGAGATTCATGAAAAAGATGAATGCAGAACTTCCAACAGACACAGTTAATCTCTTACTGGGCATTTATCCTAAATGTTCCACACTTCACTCACTACAGACATACTTGCTCATCTGTGTTTATAGCTGCTCAATTAATAATAGCTAATCACTGGAATCAACTCAGGTGCCCATCGCGAGACAAATGGATGACAAAATTGTGGTACATATACACAATGGAATTCTACTCAGCAGTGAAAAAACTATATGATGAAATTTGTAGAAAATTGATGGAATTAGAACAGATCATACTCAGTGAACACACAGTCACAGAAAGACAAACGCCATATGTTCTCACTCATCTGTGGTTCCGAACCTGGATTAACTTGAGTCACATACCCGATAGGCAACTTGAGGCCCAGACAATAGAAATGGAAGAGTGTGGAGGGAGGGTGAGGGGATATTGGGAGGAAATGAACACCAAAATTAATCCAAAATGAAATGGTACCATAGAAACCTTTCTCCTTGAAGAGAGAGTAAAAGATACAACCCTTAACAAGAATATAGGGGGAGCATCTGAAAAGAGGAGCCCTTGAAAGGGTGGGAAGAAACCTAACCTTAAAAAATTTTGGCTTTGACCTGTAACACCCCATACCAGAAATGGCTGCTACCCACATTAAGCTGTTGATTGTAGAGAACCACGAAGTCCACAAAACAAGGTAGGCTTGTATCAAAGCACTTGGTTAACCAACTGAGGTAAAAGATAAGACCCTACTACTGAAGGCATAATATGCTGCCAACACAGATCACAGAGAAAACCTGGCTGGAATCCAGAAAAACAGCCTGTTCCTAGACAGTTAGCCTGTTTAGCGCTGGACAGCACTACGTCTGTTACTGGGAAACTGGCCAACAAAGGTGTGAGCAAGCAGGGGTCTAAGCTACCCAGAAGCAACCAGCCTGTCAAGCAGTACACACCAGTGCAATAGTAGCACATAGCCTTGGTAGGAAACCAACGGCTTTTTAATTGGCTACAAGATTTGCTCAGTGGATAGGAACTCAGATGTACAACTGGGAACTAGGTCTGAATCCTATGGAGAAAAAAAGATTATGTTCTTCTGTGTCCAGCTCCCACTAGTCTGGCTAAAATAGGGGCTACATTCATCAAAACATCCATAAACTAATAATGCTTATCCAATTTAATCTATTCTGACATCACACTCTGTTGGAGAATCTGCCTTTCTTTTTCAGAAGTTAGGGAGACCCAAGAAGATAAAGCACCCCTCATATTTCAGCCAAGGCCCAGGGGAAAGCCCAGAGGAAGTGGGGAGATGAGTTAGTCTGCTACTTCCACGGTGAGTCTGACAATCAGCACCAGGGTGAAGGAGACAGATGCTGAGGGTACTCAACACATACCAAAGCAGAAAACAAAAAGGCTTCTAAGAGCACATCACTGAAGTAAATTTAAAATACACTGATCAAGTCTCAGGGAATTTTGTGGAAAAGGGGGCAGAAAGATTGTAAGAGCCACAGGTTGGGATGTCTTCCCCAGAAGCACTGCCTCCCCCAGTAACTGACTGTTGTTCTCACAAGGCATAACCCACAACCCCATGGGGAATACCAGCAACCCTACTGAGGTAGGGCCCCAGTGGAATGGAGGCAGGAAGGATGGAAAAGATGGTACCAATATGATATATCCATACAAAGTATGTTCTTAATAAAAAAAAACAAGTTATTCAATATACTGCCATATAAAATTAAAAATTTATCTGTATTTTTTGTATTATTTTACAGAAGTAGGGGAAGATAATGAAATTAATGAACATAATTTACTTTATCACAAACTAGATTTTGAACCTATGTGTTCTGATACAGTCACTTTATTCTCAGCTTATTAATGCCCATTAACATAATTCATCTCCCTCTTTCTCTCACATATTATAGAATTAGGTTATTGATTCATAATTATAGATGGTTCAATAAATATTTCAGGTGTTTATATCTTTACTACATCCGTGTAATACATTTGCATAAAATGCTTACTAAACAAGAAAAATAAGAAAATTTGAATTCTATACAACAAACTAAATATATTTGCATACAGGTATATGGAAATCTAGTTAATCTATTACTATAAACATAGTAGGAATATACCATATGAAACATTTGCATATATATATGTAAATATTCAGTATATGGTTGACTACACAGTTTATTTTCATACTCAGTTCAATATTTCTTGCATATAAAGATGCAAAGATGTCATATTTAAGCATCACTTCTAACATATTTTTAGGGAAATAAAGAAGAAATTAAAAGAAGTGTAAAAACTAAGACATGCTTCTTATGAAAGGAATGATTGCAATGTAAACTTAATTCTGGGAGAAAAGTAATTTAGCTTCATGAACAGCTGCCCCTCAGAGGGTCAGCCATATGAGCAATTAAAATTACACAAGTTGATTTTTAATATGCCTTAGTAACTGTGATTGATCTTACAGAGCTTTTGTTGACTGTACATCAAGAAACAATTTAAGATCTAGTTTAAAACAGAGTTTATAATCCTTGTTTAATGGATTTTGGTACCTCAGGCAATATAGTGCTGTAAAAATGATTAAAATGTGCAGTGTCTTTGTGTAATCAATAAAACTTCCCTCTAAAATTAGTTAGGTTCCACACACTCCTCAGCAGGATTGGCGTTGCTATGTGGGGGGAATTCCAAATGAGCGCTCCATCATTGTTTCCACATGCAGCTTCATTAGACACCTCATTCCTTATCTGATTAGCACCAAAGTCAGGTACACAGCCCAAGCAAGAGGTCACCTTCGACATGCCTAGTTAAGCCAGAGCATGAATCAAGATATTTTTACAGCAATGAGTCAAATGCAGTGGTGGGCATGTTTAGAAGGCTGAGAGAGGAAATATGTACACTTGTACACTGAAGTCAGACAATTCTAACATGACGTCTTAGATAAATAAAGACATTCTACCACTGAACTGAGCAGAAACAAAAACTCCTATAAGTTATTAGAAATTGAATCTCTAGTTTCTGTGAAAATGTAAATAAACATAATAATTTTGACATTTTAAAATTCATTTCAAGATCACTTGTCATTAACTGAATTTATTTTTTTTCAAGGCTTATATTTCCACTAGAATTTTATGACAGAATGAGAAACTATTTTAAAGCAGTGACTTATACAACAAAAAACTTCAAGTTTTGAAAGTTTAGCCAACCTGTGGTGAACTCTTTGCATTTTTACATCCATACACTGGAAATTTGCTAGAGTTATCACCCCACATATAATATAAATAAAATTATGTATAAATCTAACTGTCTTTTTATACATTTAGTACTTACAGTTTAGTAAACTTTTAAAGATAGTTTTTAGCTAGGTGGGGTGGCATACACATTTAATTCCAGCACTCTGGAGGCAGATGTAGGAGGATCACTGTGAGTTCAAGGCCAGCCAGGGAAAACAGAATTAGTTCTAGGTTAGCCTGTGGTCGAGTAAGACAATACATAATACCTTTCTTGTTCTACGCTGACTCTCACTTTTCTTTCATGCCTGTTTCTTAAACGCATTGAGTTAAATTATGGTTGCTTGCATGATCATGGATGGAAGATGATTTGCTTGGGACTGGAGAAACTTACCAGTGATTATGTGACTGATGAACCTGACTCCCCTTCTTCTAGTACTTATTAGATGCCAATAGCTACTTTGGCAGGTCTGGAGTCTCAGGTAGCCTTCCCATAATGATGGTCAAATATTGACAGGCTCAATTTGTGCAGCAAGCCATATCTGCTGTGAGCTCCTGAGTGAAATGACCATATTATACGCAAAAGACGGCATTTCACAACCATCCTATTCTTAAGATTCTTTCTTGTGCCTCGGATATGGGGTGATTTAGATGCCCTGTTTGAGGATAAGCACACAGTAGTCACTTATTCTTGGCATTTTTTCCCAGCTATGCTTCTCTTACCAACCACTACTCATTGCAGTAAGAAACTTTATATGACTGCGGCTTCAGGTAGCACTAATCTATGAGGAAATATAGATAATTTTAAAAATTCAAAGTACGTTAGAAATAAGCTTACTGGTCAATGAAACTAATTTCTTTCTTAATGGTAGAGTGTATGCCATGGGCTCACCTCAATTTCTCATCAGATAGTATATAGCATGATAAATTAGTGAAATAATTTTTTAATTTAGTATATGGGTTGGATCAACTTGGGGCTATAAAACATGTTTTTACAATTAATAGAAATAAATAGAAATTCCTTTGTCAAAGGTAGTAAGTCTATGGAATGTGATGTGTGTGATAAACACACACTAAAGGCTATCATGTGTAGACCATTTGGTATAGGTTTCAACTCTTCTTATCCTTTGATGTAGCTTTTATTTTAATGAGACATTGTGCATTTTTCTTCTTATGGAACTTTCAGATCATGTTCCCTTGCTCTGTCCCCTCCAGATACCTTATTTCTTCCTCCATTGTGACATATAGTAAGAAAGACATGAGATCCTAAAGAAAGTTCAGTAAAGAGTCCAAAAGTGAAGAGTGACACATGAAATTCAAGGAAACACACCATGACTGGCAAGAAGTGAACTATTGGGAAGAGCATGACAGACTTATTCTTTAAAATTGACTCAGATAACTGCTGAGAACTGGAACAAACAGGAAAGATCTCACAGATGTCAATAAAACTAAAATTCTTGTAGATCTAAATCAAATATGTAAAAAGATGCTAGAGGTCTTTCAGATTTTGTTTTATTCTTTAGAAATGAAAACATTTAGTATCCTTTTTAGCACATAGGTCTGCTATATAGCATATAAGGTAACAATTATATATCATATTTGGGAAACAATAAGATAATAGGTTTTGTGTTCTCACCAAAAACAAAATAGAACATGTTGATTAAATTGACTCAATTATTTCACAATGCACCTCTTTATTAAGTAATAGTTCTATGCTCTACACACACACACACACACACACTATATATTATTATGCATTAGTTTCTTTCTGATTGCTGTGACCAAACACCTGACAAGAAGGAATTCAAGGAAGGAAGGGCTTTTTCAGTTTACAGTTACAGAGAGGGCATGGAGACGTGGCAGCAGGACCCGGGGCAGCTGGTCACACTCAGACCCAGTGAAGAAGCGGAAAAAGAATGCTGAGTCAGCTCTGCTTTATTTCTCCTGTTTAGTCAGTCACGGACCTCAGCTTCTGGAAAGGTGCCTCCTACAGTTAGGGTCTTCACACCACAGTTTATGCAACCTAGAATATCCCCCACAAACATTCCAAGAGATCTGCTTCCATGGTGATTCTAAATCAAAGATGAAAGATTAAAATAAAATTTACCGGGCTGGAGAGATGGCTTAGCGGTTAAGGGCTTGCCTGTGAAGCCTAAGGACCCCGGTTCGAGGCTCGGTTCCCCAGGTCCCACGTTAGCCAGATGCACAAGGGGGCGCACGCATCTGGAGTTCGTTTGCAGTGGCTGTAGGCCCTGGCATGCCCATTCTCTCTCTCTCTCTCTCTCTGCCTCTTTCTCTCTATGCCTGTCACTCTAAATAAATAAATAAAAATAAACAAAAAAAATTTAACAAATTTTCCTTAATAAAGCTTAAGAAAAGAAAAGTATATTATTAAGTGCAAATAATTTTTTAAAAGATAATTCTTTTGAGAGTACACAATGATACTGGGTATAATCATTCAAAATAATAAAAGCAATGTATCTGGTTAAATGTTTTGGTTTTTCAATTTTGCATTGCTTTTCCTAGGGAAACCCAAACAAATGTTTATTCATTCCAGAGAGGGCACGTACAACACATGAAAGTAATTATTCCACCCTTTGTAGCTTGGTGAATGAATGGAACTTAACATGGGCTTACTTTTAAGAGTATGGGTGACTCAAAGGCAACTGCCTCACCACAAAAGCCTCCTGAGCATGGGCAAGGGCTCAAGAAAGCTGCATCCCTAAAACTTTCTGCCTGACATAAGGCCACTAGCTCCTCTGAAGTCTCCCTTCTTCCAGCACTTTCCTACTTAAGTAACTTTGGGAAGGAGCCTTATGAATCTAAAAGACTCCTTCCTTCCACTGGTGGAGAATGGTTAAATTTGTAGAAAATAGCTACACAGCATTTCACTGAATAAAATCAAAGGAGTACAAGACTTCTTGGAACTAATCAAATAATTATGACTGTGGAAATAGAAGAGGTTGTTTTCCTGTGGATATAAATGGTTGGTGCTGCATTATAAATAGATAATTAACCTAGGGGATGACTGTTAACCACAGAGAACACTGTTGGACATTTTTGAGCTATATATATGGTTTTCATTGCCCCCAAGGGCACAGGCCCTCTGTTAGGTTCCAAGGCCTACAGTTCCTTATTCTTACTTAGGACAAATTCGGTGATGTGGAAATGTTTAGGTTAAGTCCATGTCCTTCATTCCATCTTCATGTGAGTGTTAGGATGAAAAGCATATAAAACATACATCAGTAGTATATTTGTCTAAGGCCATATAACTTAATTCATGATTACCTTTTGAATTGCAGTTGAATGTTTGAGTGACCTATCTTGAATAAAATCCGTAAAAGGCAATAGCGCATGTTTCAATACCATTGCTGGAGATTAAATGTGAAGTGCCTAATAAAATACCTAACATATATTAAATGCTTAATAAAAGTTAATTATCACTATCATGTTACAGTTAGCTTCTGAATGAAATGGCTCTTTTATGAAATTCATGACTTTCTAGGATACATATTACCGTTTGAATGCCTTCTCTTGTTTATTTCACAGTTTTTCTGATAGGTGATGTCCAACTCCATTTCACAGCAAATAAGTTATACTTTTGGTTCAAATTGAAAGCATGGAGCTTGCGAATATAAATATAATTTCAGCACTGCAACAATGATACTATGGAATGATGTACACAGCAACAGGGGTGTGGCTTCTGGAGCTCGTGTGTCCTCCTTGTGTACATATTTTTACATGATTCTTGCCAACTTGAGCCTGCCTTGAATGGGTAGTAGGGATGAAGGATGAGTTCCAGGCTTATTCCTTGCAGTTCTGTCTGCAAGGAAGCAGGGAGAGGAGGAACACCAAGACCAATAGAAGAAGAGGATGTTTTTCTATCAAACATTTTCTTAAACCATCTATTTCTTCTGCATTTATTTTTGCAATTGTTGTATTTATTGAGCATTTGTGGGCACAGACACGCACAAAACTAAGAAAGATGAACTGTCTGAAAGAGGCTCACAACCTAACCATGTAGTCAGAGAACAAAACAGAAGCTCAGGGTAGGATGGGAGCACATATGCCAGACAATAATGGAGCAAAGGCTAAGGAATCAGGCTTACATTAGCACGATGGAAACATGTGATGTACTCAATCTGAAAAATGCAAGCAATCAGAAAATGTAGGTGGTTGGTTTTAACAAATGAACAAGGAGTTGGGTAAGGCTTTCCTCCAGTTTCTTAATTCTAATAGACTCATGAATTTTGTGGGATGCAGCAAGGTAAGTGAACATTTAGGTACTCAGGGGCATGTTTCAAGAACATGGGGAAATGTGCAATATGTCACCCCTTACTAAAGATAGCATAAATTGAGTGTAACATCTATATTTGAATATCTTCTTGGTCTATGGAAAAAAAAGAAAAAAACTTTCTTAAGATTCAAGGGAATTTTTCCTTTTGGGGGTGGCAAGCCCAACAGACTGGCCTCTTTTTCATGTGAGAGAATGAGAGCAAAAGAGAGACAGAAAAAGAAAGAGAGAGAGAGAGAATTGGTACATCAGGGGCTACAGCCACTGTAATTGAACTCCAGACGTGTGTGCCACCTTGTGTGTATGTGCTTACGTGCTTGTGTCAGCCTTTGCATCTGGCTTATGTGGGATCTGGAGAGTCAAACTTGGCTCTTCGGCTTTGCAGGTGTGGTAGTTAGAATAGATAGCCCCTTTCCCAAATATTCAGTGTTTTATTAGTTTGAAGTTTGCATCTGCAGCCACCTCACTGGAGGAGGTGTCACTGGGAGGATCTTAAGGTGTGATGGTAGGTTTGAAAGTCCAATCAAAAGATATGCAAAGTGTCTGAGCTCCTTCAGGAGTTCCTGAAATGTGCTGTGTGGCTTTTGGCTTGTGGCTTCTCTTTCTCTGCTTGGGCCTGGGAAAGCAGGGCCAGATTCTTCTTCCATTATGGAACTTACCCTGGATCTGTAAGCTTCCATAATTATCCTTTCCTCCATGATTTTGCCTGGTTTGAAAGTTCATCTCAGTGAACTTGAAGCTGTTCCCCCATGTTTTTTTTCTTTTAAATATTAAGATTCAAGGAATTTCCATTTTCTTAATGTCAAAATTAAGTACCATAAGTAAGTACCATACTTTGTATTTGCAAAAATGAAGCAAGCTCAAAAGTTTTGCTTAATTTATGGTGGTACTATATCTTTCTTTAAAAAATTTCCATAATGATGGAAATATGACATTTATACTTTCTTTTTTCTATCAAGGAGATATAATTCAATAACATAGCTTTCTATCAATGCTTTTTAAAATTCAATGTCTATTAAAAAAAATAGGTAAATGTATCAGTGGTTAAGAAGGCTCCAGGAGGCCCTGGGTTTGATAAGCAGCACTGCATAAATCTTGCATGGTGGCCTACACTTGTAGTTATTTCAGTTTTGGGGAGATAAAGGCAGGATAATCTGAAGTTAGAGGCCATCCTCAGCTACATAGTGAGTTTGATGCCAGTCTGGGCTACATGAGACCCTGTCTGCAAAGGAAAAATAGAGAATTTAGATGATGACATTTTTTTTCCTAAAGAAAATCAAATGATATCTTTCAAGGCTTGGGCCACAGCCTAACACGAGGTCCATTTTCAGAGTCATCAAGTGCCCATGTTCCTTAGACACATTCTCTCACTCCCTACTCTCTGCAGTAATTCTTGGAGATTTCTAGAGATTTGCACGAGGAAAAGATGATAGTGATTAATTTTTCAGTTTATTGGTTTTTTGCCACTCTGGAATGAGGGAAATTACAACTGTATTAGGAATTGAAATGTTGGCCTTCCACCATTTTCTTTTCCACTTGAATCATGAAGGTGGGGAAAGTGGGTAGCTAGGTAGTTTTAATTCCTTTGCTTGAAATGACACAACACCTTTTGCTTCATCAGAAGGAAACTTACACATTGAATAAAACTATAGTCAAACATTTTTAACTGTCTATATGTTAGCATGCATAGCCTGAAAGATATTCAACAAAGCAAGCATAGCATGACAGTAGAGATTCTAGAACAAGCCCAATTGTGTTACAGGGCTTCATCTACTCAGTTATTTGTTAGATTTTATTTGAAAGGTTGTTATCTTTCACTTACTAATTTGTCTGGGAAGATACTCTGTGAGTTTATAGAGGTCTTCTCCACCCTTCATGCTGCATCCAAACACTTGATCATATAGATACATCATGAATGATTCCATCTTCTTTGGCTGGTTTTTTTTTTGCTTGTTTCTAATAGTTTGTTATGAATGATTGAATTTATTCACTGGACTCATATTTTAAGAGCTTTGGATCATTAATTCTCATTTTCTTATTTTCTTCCTTATGTAGACATAACAGTTGATCAGTTATACACTTCTGGACATTTTCAGTAGTTTCAAATTTGAAGATATAGCAGTACTATTGCACTACTAAAACAATATTGAATTGCTTACTTGCATGGACATGTTTTGTGGTATGCATGTTCACATGTTGGAGGAGTATGTGTTTATGGAGGCCAGAGGTGGATTCAGGCTTCTTCCTTAATTGTTCTCCACTTTATTTACAGAGGCCATGCCTCTCACTTAAACCCATCTCTCACCTGTTTGACTAGGCTAGTTATCTAGTTTGCCTGGGGTGTCCCTTGTCCCTGAGTCTACTTCTTGAGTGCTAGGATGACCAGGGAGCCATCACACCTGCCTGACATTTACTGGAGTGTTGGAGATTCATCTCGGGTCTTCACTCTTGGGTTGTAAGTATTTTATCCATGGAGTCATCTTCCCAGCTCTGAATATTTATCCCCCACCCTCCTTTCTGCACAGGAATGGAAGGCTGGAACCCAATATGGGCCAGCTTTGGCACTTTGAATATTGCAAGAGGATATTTCCTAAAGTGGTTCTATGTAGTGTGTCTTAGAATTTTTCTCTTCTTTTCATACCATTCCACCAAAACATCAAACAGCATGATAAAACAAACACAGGAATGACTCAAAGAAACTTACTAGATGACAATTTCCTTGAAACCCCAAGTTTAAATCAGTTTTATTACTTTGCTTGAATTAATTTTAATAAAATTAATGTTTGGTCATTTAGGTTACTCATGTTCCCAAAGCTATGAGTAAAATTGAAGCTTCCAGAAGGGTCATTGTCCCAGAAAGACTTTTACATATCCCTACTATAGAATCTCTTATCCATAACAAAGAGGTCAATTTGAGGAGAATGGGGCTTTCTATCATGCCAGAACAATAGCTGCATGTGGGCCTAATATGTACCTTGTGCCCCCCGCCACTGCCTGGGAGCCGTCATGAATGCTGACATCCTTTGCATACAACCCCCCACGAGAGAGTACTGTTATTTCCATTATATGAATAATAAAAAGTGACATAGTATGCCAATATGTGTGTGTATGTGTGTGTGTGTGTATCTGGTCTGTTCAGTTAAGTATGTGTGTTTTACCAGTTTATAGAAATGAAAGATTTCTGTTTGCCTTGGGAGGAGAACAGGAAGCAGGAGATAGTTATCTAGTTCTGCCCCTGGCCCTCAAATATGCCATGAACTGGATTTACAAGACCAGGCCTATATCCCATTCTGTGGTTGCTGGATGTGTAACTTAAGACATGAGTTCTAATCCTCCAAATTTTCAATTTTCTTTTCATCCAAATATAATGTGTTTTCTTCTTTGCTTACTTCTCAGAATTTGTGGAGAAGGGTGTGAGCAAAAATAAGACATAATCATGTCAAAATGCCATTACAACCTACACATTTTTAACTTGTATACACATAGGTAGTTGTGGTGGTTTGATTAAGGTGTTCCCCATAAACTTAGGTGTTCTGAATGCTTGATGGAGATTTGGGAATTAACACCCCCTAGAGGCAGTATATTGTTGGGGGTGGACTTATAGTGTTATAGCCAGTTTTCCCATGGCAGTGTTTGGCACACTCTTCTGTTGCTATTGTCCACTGATATTGGCTAGGAGGTGATGTCCACCCTCTCCTCATGCCATCGTTTTCCCTGCCATCATCGAGATTCCTACTTGAGCCTATAAGCCAAAATAAACCTCTTTTTTTTTTTTTTTTTCACACAAGCTGCTCTGGGTTGGGTGACTTCTACCAGCAATGCCAACCTGACTGCAGCAGTAAAGTGGTACCGAGTAGGATTGCTGCTAGATACCTGACTGTGTGGCTTTGACCTTTTGAAGCTAATTTTCAAAAGAATGTGGAAGGAGTTGAAACCTTGGCCTAAGAGATGCTTTGCAGTGCTGTAAGTACAGCTTGATGGACTATTCTGGTCAGAGTTGAAAGACCTGACTGAATTAAGAACTATGGACTGTGAGGTTTGGCTTATAAGGGTGACAAAGAGCTTTGCTTGGACTGGGCTAGCAGTTTGTGGGAGGAGCTTGCTTTTACGTCCATGCCCTGAGAAGTTGTGCAGGGTTGCTTTGTGTAGAAATGGACTGGGGTGAGCAGAGTGATATGGCACAAAATAAAAAGAAATCTTTGGGCCTAAACTTCTGCCTGTTTACCTGAAAATTGCTTGAGAGATGTAAGTCCATGTACTAGCAGTTGGCTTTTGATCAGAAAGACCTAAAAGGTTTCCCCAAAACAGACAGATTTCTGTCAGAGTACTTGATGACCCACCAAAGATTAGTGTGGGAAGACCCTACTGCTGAAGACACCATATGCTGTTGTCACACAACCATTGAGATTGGGCCAGCTGACCCACACTGGGCAACAGGAAGAATGTAGAATCTTTTCAAGGGGTGTGAGTGCTGAAGGAGTGTCCTGTTCTTCAAAGTCTGCTTTATTCCCCCTGGATTAACAAATTGGCATCATGCCTGGTACTATGGAGTATAAGAAATTCAGGAAAAAGAGGGCCATTGAGTTCGCAAATGGACACTGTGAAGCAGGTTTGCTGGCTGCCTACATGGAGATTCCATGGGGCCATGAGGATGAACCCTGGGTTACAGTGGAGATCCAGTGGACATGCTAGGACCATGAGATGACTGCTAAGGATAGCTGCTGTCCCCATTGACGTTTTCCAGGATTGTGAGTAGCCTAGCTGGAGGGGTGTGATTGGAAGAGACTTGTTGCTGGTTAGAATTATTGGACTTGGAGATTTGTCACTGCCTAGAGATGTTGGATTTGAAGCTACAGAGTTTGATGTTTGCCTTAGTTGTTTTAAATCTTGTATTGGTTGAATATTCTTTGCTGTTTTCTATGCCATCTTTTGCAGTGTGAATGTTTATTCTGTGCCATTATGTTTTCTGGGGTGATATGTTTTGGTATTGTGGCTCACTTAGAAGCAGATCTTGGACTATGAGGATGTATGAATATCACTGGAATTGATAAAAATTATAGGGACTTTTAAAGTTGGATGAATGCACTGCATTTTATGTCATGCATGGTTATCAGTTTATGAGGGCCGGGGGCAGAATGTGGTGGTTTGATTCATGTGTCCCCCATAAACTTAGGTGTTCTGAATGCTAGGCTCTCAGCTGATGGAGATTTGGGAATTAACACCTTCTGGAGGCAGTGTATTGTTGGAGGTGGGCTTATGGTTTAATAGCCAGTTTCCCCATGCCAGTGTTTGTCACTCTTTCCTGTTGCTATTGTCCACTGATACTGGCCAGGAGGTGATGTCTACTGCCTGCTCATGCCATTGTTTTCCCTGCCATCATGGAGCTTCCTACTGGTGCATATAAGCCAAAATAAACCTCTTTTTTTTCCTACAAGCTGCTCTGAATTGAATGATTTCTACCAGCAATGTGAACCTGACTGCAAAAGTAATTCTAATTATATTTCTTTGAGAAGAAAATGTTATGAGGCAGAATTTACATAAGGAATTCCTGAATTCCAGGGAAAACTACATGATTAAGAAATAGACTTCCCAAAAACTCAATTTTTCAGATCGTTAAAGTGATGTGTAATGTAGCAGGAAATGACAAACTTCTATATTTTATTTGGCATAATTTAGAGTTTAGCTAGTTATGCTTAAGAAGAAACACTTGAAATATGACTTTTTGAGTAGCATGTCTGATGATTTTTTAAAAAGATTTATCAGGTTACTTTATTTAAAGGAATAACAATAATTAGGAAATTAAGAAGAGAAAGTACTATTAAATGATTTTTGAGATATAATTAATTTAGTATACAAAGAAATAATGTGATAACATTTTATCTATATCAATTAGTCTTTGACCTTTATTTGAATATAAAAATGTTATCAGTTTGAGTCTCGCTAAAGATCTTCAGTCCAACTGTAGTTTTGACATAGGTGTTTAAATTCCTTTGGCTTATTTCTTTCAAGAGAAGGTCTCACTGTATAACCTAGTATGCCTTGGACTTATGATCCTCCTGTTTCAGTGTTCAGAGGGCTGGGATTCCAGGTGTGGAACACTGCTAAGCTAATATTTAAACATTTTATTAGAACATGAAAGCCATGCTTTCTAAACTTTTGCTTTAGAACCCTTTCAAATGCACTCTTCATTACATCTTTAAAATAGTTGAAGTATGCTTCAAATAGGGTCATGCTCTGCCACTTTCTTTTCCTGAATTCTGCTTCTTGCTCGTGTACTTCTCAAAATCCCATTTTCACAAGTCTCTTCTCTGCCATAACATTCTTCTCATTGTTTCTTCCAATATATTGTAAGCACTGGGTTTGGCACACTTAATTTCAATCAGTAGCACATTGAATAAACCTGGCACAAAGTTGACATATAATATATGCTTAATGAACAAATGAATATCATCACTGAATTGCATTTGCATATTTTAGGCATTTTGAAAATAATTTCATATTCTTGAGAATGTGAATTACCTAGAGGTGACAATACTGATTAATACAGCATCTTTTTATAATTAAATTGCATTTGGCTGAAGAATCATATGAAATATTTACTTGTAAAGGCCAGTGTTTAAAACAAATGAAAGATGATGGCTAAAATAAAGGAAATGCCTAAAAAGAAAGCTTCCTTTTGATGTGACTGAACCAACTAACTCAGTTGTGAAAGATAGCTTGCCAATTATCAATATCTCTTTTTTAACTTTCACAACAAATGACAGAAGTTGAAGTAGCAAGTAAATTAAGGTCACTTTGGATGACAAGTACATGGAATTAAATATGTAATTTTAGGTATGTGCTTTAGAAAAAAGAAGTAGTTGACAGAATACAATTTTAAAGGGTACTGAACGAAAACTTCAAATCTTAGGACTTTAATTTTTTAGCTTTGTTTACCTTGTTTTTAGAAATTAGATGTATTCTCTATTGAAATTCATAAGAATATTTAAGCATATGTCTATCAATGAATATTTGAAATATCATCAAAAGATATGCTCTCAGGCTGGAGGGATTGCTTAGCAGGTAAGGCCTGCAAAGCCAAAGGACCCATGTTCGATTCCCCAGGACCCACATGCACAAGGGGGCACATGCATCTGGAGTTTGTTTGCAGTGGCTGAAGGCCTTGGCATGCCCATTCTCTCTCTCTCTCTCTCTCCCCTTCTCTCCCTGTCCCCCTCTTTCTCTGTCAAATGAATAAATAAAATAAAATAAAATCTTTTAAAATAAAAACTATGCTCTCACTTTCTATGAAAGATATCTAAAATTACATTTCAGACAGTTTATAAAGTCTTTGATACAGATTCAAAGCAGTGAAGACGGGCTGTGTGACTTTGTGTTCCTTCATGATGACTTGACACATTATTTATGAATACCTCTGATAAATATCTCCAAAGTGCTATTGTAAAGAGAGTTGCATAGAAAATATACATGTGTGACTCACAAAGACTTATCTTGTTAGATATTTGGAACATAATATTTTCTTATCCTTATTTGAAATGTGTGATTATAGATTTTGATCACTCAGATACCTTTAATAGGCATCTGTAAAATATTGAAACAAAGGAAAGCATACATTCACTTTGACGTGTTTTCAATGTGTTAAGATATTGTCTTAAATTTTTAGGCCAGCAATGTGTTTAAAAAGCAATGTTTGTTTCATGTTCTTTAGTTCTGTTGGGGTTTGAGAATTTCAATCAGAAATTTATAAATAGTGGTGAGACTAATTGGGAATGAGGACTGGAAAGTGGGGGTAAGTGCTAGGCATTTTCATGACAGAAACCTTGTTTCTGGAAAAGAAGGAACAAAGAGGAAACTTACATGAAGCCAATTGAAGCCAGGGTTCTTTGGGTAAATGAACACACTGAGCCCATTAAATTTCCTTCTGAATATATATTTATGCCTTTTGATTAATATTGTTCTCACATTTGGTTTGAGAACCTTCTGTTTACATGTGGCAGTGAGTACTGGGAAGACCCAAGACTCATCAAGGTGACCAGGAAAAAAAAAAAGCCTAGTGCTTAGTATTGAAAAGTAATCTCTTATCACCCCCACCAGGGCTATGGGCCATTGCAGAGGAAGTAGTGAAAATACTGAGTGCTGCTCTCATTGCTAGCCACAGAGGCTGGTCTATGGAGATGGTAGTAGATACTCAGGAAGCTCAAAATTCATCAAAGTTAAAAAATAAGAGACTATTGAGAGCTCAACACCAAAGGATAGCCTGTCCACCAAGGTTTAGGGAAGGAATGTTGTGGAATAGGACCCAGAAAGAATGTAAGATCATCAGGGTGGGAAGGAGTATTTTGGGCACTGTTCTGACATGAATGGACTAATGCATTCATGACCTCACAGTGGTTGTCACTTGTTGCCCACCAACATTTTGACAGATGATCTGGCCTGTAGAGTTGGCTTAGTAGTTAAGGTGTTTGCCTGCAAAGCCTAAGGACCCAGGTTTGATTCTCTAGGTCCCATGTTAGCCAGATGCACATGGAGTTCATTTGCAGTAGCTAGAGGCCCTGGGACTCCCATCCTGCCTCCTTCTCTCTCCCTCTTTCTCTCTGTCCTTCTATCTGTCTCTAATAAGTAAATAAATAAAAAGTAAATCAGAAAAACAGTAAAAGGAGCAACACCTTAAACTACAAGGAGGACTACTTGGGAAGAGGAGAGTCTCAGTAGAATAGGGGTGGGGAAAGGGTTCAAAAGGTGGTAATGGAAGACAATATAATTAAATTATATTGTGTGCATGTACTAAAATTATGAATACAGACTCAAAATTAATAAGGTTTGAAACTTTTTGATAAAAGTTTGTGTTTTAAGGAGACACAATCCACCCACAACAGATATAAATTCAATACGACAGTTATGAAGAAAGACTGAGCATATTGAGTGAAGTCGGAGATAAAATATTTTAATTTTAGCAAAGCAATCTGTGTAGATGGTATAGAATCCATAATTTCAAAAGTGTCACAAGAAATCCCTCTACTCTCTTCAGCAGTGTCTCATTCTCAAGAGGTCTTTTCACTAATTTTCACTAATTAAGTATGTGGGAACTAACCATTAAAAGGCTATTATGCTTAAACAATAATATTTATCAGCCTTATAACTGTTTTATAAAGCTTGTTTTTCAATATTTTTTTCATTTCTCTGCTTCAAAGAACCTTCCTTGAAATTCATTTCACTTTCATAACTGTATACATGCCATATACACACTGAGAAAGCAGCTCTTTATACCCCGACTGACCTTCCCTGAGTGTATTTACCATCGCTGGACATTATAAACAGCTGTGCAGTTATTTTCTGTTGGCCTGCCTTAGAAGCATGCATGTCCTAACAAGCATGCATCAGAGGTCATATTTTATTTATTAGCATAGCTCTAGTATTTAGAATAGTGTCAGGTATGTTGTAGGAATTTTTGAAGTATTTGTTGAAATACCAGTGTAAAAATTGTTTTTTAAAAAAGTATTTTAAAATATTTTAAAGGTATTTATTTATATAAGAGAGAGAGAGAGAGAGAGGAAGAGAGGGAGAGAGAAAGAGAGAGAGAATATGAGCCTTGAGTCACTGCAAACAAACTCTGGATTCATGTTCTGGAGAATTGAACCTGGGTCCTTCAGGCAAGTGCCTTAAGTGCTAAGCCATCTCTCCAGCCCCTACATTTCTTTAAATTATATACAGGGATTAATGTTGGATAAGGATAATAAAAAATGTAAAAGATTCATAAGTTCCTAAGAGTATTTATTTTCCTTATAACATTCTTCCCACATTTAAGTTTGATGCTCAGTTCTCCAGGGCCCATGTTAGTCAGATGCACAAGGGCGCGCACGGGTGTGGAGTTTGTTCGCAGTGGCTGGAGGCCCTGGCGCACCCTTTCTCTCTCTTTTTCTGCCTCTTTCTGTCTCTGTCACTCTCAAATAAATAGATAAAAATAAATAAAAAAATAAAAATAACAACAAATTGTACTTCTGACAGTGAAATCTACTCTTTGTGTATACCAATGTTACTTATATCTAGAATATAGATATATGCTGTGTGTGTTTATATATTTTACAGACTTGACGACTGTACTCCTCAGTTGTGGTAACAGTGAGAACACTGAGTAAAATCTCTTAATTATCAAGACAACTGAGCATCATTCAGTCCTGAATAATAAAGGTGACCTAGAAATATGCTATAAGAAACCACTAACTTTATTTCTATGTACAAACACTTCACAAACTTTTATTTTGAAATAATCTCAGGTCCATAGAAGTTGCAAGGATAGTGAAGACAGTTGCTGTATACATTTTACCTGGATTACCTGCTGCTAATTTGGTATAACATAAGTTGTCATTTATCCTTTTGATAGACACAAATTGCTTCCCCAGTCCAACTTTAATTTTTCCTCCTACTTTTTATTCTTCATATTAGAGAATTGCTATAATTTTCATCAATGCCACCTATTCTAAAGTCTCAGTGAAACATTGCTATTTATAACCTCCCACTTATTTTCCATATTTGAACAAATCCTTTATTGCAATAACTGACATTGGTAAAGATTATTCTTAAAGCAGTTTAAGTATTCATTCCCACCCTTCCATGTATGTCTAAGAGTCTATTTTTAATATGCCATATTCTTGTCTTCCTGAAGTTCTGTACTAGGGTTTTTTTTATAAATATATTTTATTTATTTGACAGATTCTCTCTCTCTCTCTCTCTCTCTCTCTCTCTCTCTCTCTCTCTCTATATATATATATATATATATATATATATATATATATAAACTCAGTGTGTGCAATCACTAAGCTGGTATATATATATATAGAGAGAGAAAGAGAGACAGAGAGAGAGAGAGAGAGAGAGAGAGAAGTGGGTGTGCCAGGGCCCCTAGCCACTGCAAACAAACTCCAGATGCATGCATCCCATTGTGCATTTGGCTTATGTGGGTCCTGGGGAATCGAACTGGGTTCCTTTGGCTTTGCAACAAATGCCTTAACCACTAAGCCATCTCTCCAGCTCTAGGTTTTTTTTTTTATAATCCCAAATGGAGACATATTATACCTATTTGAATTATATCACTGTTCTAGTGGCACTACTGCCTGTATCTTCTGACTGTACCAAGAGTTCTCTCTTCACTGCTGTTATTGCTGACCAGGTTCTTATTATTAACTCCACAATAGTTTATAATTTACAGACAAGATTGAGCAGTGTCTATTTGCCAACTGGAAATGATAAGTATTTACAGCAGGAAAACAAAGTTTTCTAGAAAAGTTTTGAGATGATTTTAAGAGTTTAAGTCCAGAAATGTATGTAAACTTATACCTAAAATTTGGACAAGGGAAAGTAGCAAGAAAGTTATGAGAAACTATGGAACACTTGCTCTATATTAACATTGAAAACATATTGCTATAATTGTCATTATTGAATATTGATTATTTTGCTATATTATCTGATCCAAGCAAAAGACAACCTCTCTGAATGTTATCGTCATCCAATGATACAAAAATAATTTATAATTCATAAATACAAAAATAGGGAATACATATAGAGAATCTCATATGCATATTCAAAAGTGGAAGAGAATAACATCAAAATTACTAACAAAAATAATGCAATTTGATAGGCGTTGATTTTTCTCTGTGTTGGAGAGCCCCAGAGGCCCCCAACACCTCATCACTGAAGCAGACCAAAAATGAACCCAACATGGCTCAGGGAAATTTTGTGGAAGAGGGGGCAGAAAGAATGTCAGAGCCACATGTTGGGTCATGATATACAGAGACATTTATCGTACCAATAACTGTGGGCTAACTCCACAATGCATGACCCATATACCTCAACAGGGAGGGGCCAACCGGGAGGGGGTAGGTCATGGATGAGCCTAATAATGGTACCAAACTGCCTGTACTTGCAGAATAGAAAACTAATTAAAAATTTTAAAAAAGTATTATGAGTTTATGATGAGAAGAGAATATATATATTCACTCTTTATGTTGTGATTTAGATGCTGACAGTCCCTAAATGGCCTCCAGGCTCAAGGTTTGTTTCTCAAAATGGTACTATTTAAAAGTGGTAGAACCTTCAGGATATGGGACTTTATGGGGTGTTCTTAAGCCATTGAAGGACAGGCTGCTGAAGGGCAATAGGGAAGCTCAGTACTTCTAGTATTTCTCTTTCCTTCTTGGCCACCAGGGGATTAGATTGTTTTTCTGCCACACCCACCCACCATAATGTAATGTACTATAGGCCCAAAGAAAAAGAACCAATCAATCATAGAATGAAACCTCCAAAACTGTGATCTAAACTAAATGTTTTCTCTTTATAAGTTTATACTTTCAGTTATTCTGTTATAGTAACAGAAAGTTGACTAACACACTTGATTCTCTTTTCCAGGTATATTATAGTTGTTACAGACACAGCAACAAATTTGTTTATGTAGGGTGTGTTTACTATCATTTTGAATGGTCCCTCAACCTCAGTGTGTGCAATTACTAAGCTGGTTTTAGATACACCTCCAAGATCCATATAGTTGCCTTCTCAGATTTGCCGCTCCTGAGCTCTATCTGATAAGGCAAGTGAATATCATAGTAATGTGCCTACTGCTACATATTCCTCCATGTAAAATGAGCTCCTGGGTCCCATTCAATATCATGTGAAATATTATGTCTCTAGACCTAAACCTGATTACTTTTATAAACTACTACTGGATGAAGTTCTGCTTGTAGCTCAGCATATAATATAATCACAGTGCATCTAAATTTTTTGAAAACATAACTTTTTTGCTGCAGTTTCATATCCTTTTATTAGAAATGGCTCCTTGAGGAAAAATAAGTAACATTTTAGTGATTTTTTAAAAATAATATAATGTGGGATTTATGAATATTTATATAAAATTAGGAAAAAGTACTGGGAAAATTGTAACAGAACATTAATCTTTTCTTTCTTCATTATTCTCAGAGCCGATTCTTGCAATCCCTTCATTTTACTCTATATGTGGGAGCTATATTTCCTCAGATCCTTGGCCCTTATCCTGTTTCTAGCCAAAGCAACAGTAAAAGCCAGTGTTTTCTGAATTTGTCTCTGCCTTGGGAAGCATCTGCGTTATCTCTATGATCTTCATTCTCCCTGAACAGCCCTGCCAGCCAGGGATCTGCTTTCCAGACCTCTCCTGATGGCTGCTTGTTTCCAGCTGATAGCTCTGGGAATATTTCCTTCTTCCATGTATTCCTCTACGGTAAGGTCTTCATGATAGTTCAAGTTTTCTAGCTTACTTTACCCCTCTGTCTTTCTACTTCCTTCCCCTCTTCATTGCTATCTGTTTAGTTATCCAACTTCCTCATGACTTTTGTAACCAATTCTCTATACTAAATTTATGATATTTGAACCATTTGTAGTAGTTTGTTTTTTTCTGTCTAGTGGATATATAAACAATAGTCTCAATTAAAATGTGAAAATCTAAGGAAACAAACTAACTTAACTAACTAGAATGAGATACATTAACTATTTAACATTCTTTTCTCCCCAGAATCAAACTACTGAAAAGGCCCATGGTTTTATCTATACTATAATGCATACATAACTGAAATGCTACTTAAAGTTTCATTTTTGAAAAAGTAAAATTTCTAGCTTATTTTTTTTCTGTGTATGTGTGCTGCCATATTTGAATGCATGTTCACATGTGAGTGGGTGGGTGTGGACATGTGCAAGTGTGGCTGAATGCAGACCAGAGATTGACAATGAGTATGTTTTTTAGTCACTCTTCACTTTAGGTTTTGAGACAAGGTCTAGAGTTCACTGATTTAGCTGGAAAAGCTGTCTTAGGGCTCTAAATCTGCCTTTGTTTTACAAGTGCTAGGATTATAGGCATGTACCACCATGTTTGACTCCTACATGAGTGCTACAGATTCAAACCCAAATATTTTTGCTTGGGGGCAAGCACTTTACCCTCTGAACAATCTCTCCAATCCCAAAATGATTTTTATGCAAATTTATGACACAGATAACAATATCTGGCAAAATATCAAAGTGAAAAAACTGCAAAATACTCATTTGAGTCATGTGTACTACTAATGACAATATTCCAATCAACATATCAGATAAAACATCCTAAGGCCTACACTAACAAATAAAATATTTGAATGTCATGTTTAATTTTTTTTGAAAATATTTTTGTTTTTATCTTAGGAAAAAGAAGCTATCTGTGCTTTCATACACCAGAAGTTTCAGTTAGAAAATTATTGCTTTGGATAATCAATGAATAAGCAAAACATTTGATATTAAGGATTATTTTCCACAAAGTTAAATAGTAAGGATAAATATCTCTCAGTCTTTAGTAAAACAATTTGTTTTGCAAATGCGTTTGTCATGACTACAGAAAATTTGTGAGAGTGATTAGTTTACATTTGCATACTACTCTCAAAAGCAATATTGTTACATGTGTCATGACATTCAGCTTCTTATCTGGTTGCTACATATAGTCTAGTCTCAATTTTCAGTCACCAGTAGTAATTGCTGTTGGTGGAAAATGTATGTCTTCTGTAATTGTTTAAAGTTCTTTATCTAAAATTCATTACTAAAGAGCACTTGAATTTATAAATTCATTTACAGAAGAACATCATCTTTTTGAGAAAGAGAGAAAGAGAGAGGATTGGTATGCCAGGGCCTCATTCACTGCATGCTCCAGATGCTTCCGCCACCTAGTGGGCATGTGTGAACTTGCACTTGCCTCACCTTTATGCATCTGACTTAAATCGGTTCTGGAGATTCCACTATGGGTCCTTAGGCTTCTCATGCAAGCACCCTTATAACTAAGCCATCTCTCCAGCCTGAAAAATAACATTTTTGTTAAATGTAAGAGACACAAATTGAAAACCCAAGTAAAACTAATACTAGCCAAAAATAATGACTACTGAGCACCAGATTACATCAGAAGGTGTGGTGTATGGTGAACAATATTAAAGCCACATTAGTACAAAAACTGGTAAAGAGGATACATAAGAGTAGCATATCACTTTGGCAGACATAGGGGAAGAAGGGCCTAGTGAGGGGAAAATGCCAGGAGTAATAACATTAATCAATACACAAGAAAACTTGAAATATTAAATACATGACAGTACACACATAAAAGCTTTTACTAGATGATGTTCAAAACTTGACCTTTGGGCTAGAGAGATGGCTTAGTGGTTATGCGCTTGCCTGTGAAGCCTAAGAACCCCAGTTCGAGGCTCGGTTCCCCAGGACCCACGTTAGCCAGATGCACAAGAGGGCACACGCATCTGGAGTTCATTTGCAGTGGCTGGAGGCCCTGGCATGCCCATTCTCTCTCTCTCTCTCTTTCTCTCTCTCTCTCTCTCTCTCTATCTATCTGCCTCTTTCTCTGTCTGTTGTTCTCAAATAAATAAATAAAAATAAACAAAAAAATTTTTAGAAAAAGACTCTCCTTTAAAAAAAAAAGAACTTCACCTTTATCTTCCAAATTTACATAATGTTAAGAATAATTTATTAAATTAAAAATTTTTCTAAGCCCTCAAAATAACAACAAAACAGTGTTAATCGATTGTGCTAGAAGGCTGATACTTACCTTATCTGCAGAAGTCATTACAAAATTGTTGTGTTTTAAAAAATATATTAACTATAGTTTAAAATAGAGAACTATTAAGACATCTTACATGATTCATTTAAATACTTCTATGGATATTTTGATGTTTGTGGGATTGACTAGCATTCCAAATGTACATTATTGGTTGTGATTTCTCTTTTCCTTTCTAGAAAGTATAAATCTTTATAACCTATTTTGTATTATTAATTTTATGTTACTTTTTAAAAAGTGCTTTCATTATAGTCAGATCCAGATCCATTATCTCTACAATCTGCCCCAAATACTCAATGGAACTTGTAAAAATTTAGTAGCAGACATGAAATGCAGAGAACAAAAGATTGGAGTGTGGCTATTAACCTGGGGTCTAAGAATAGGAGAGCACTATTTGTTCAGTTGTCTCACATAGCTCACAACAGCTGCATGCACACAGCAACGCCTTCTGGAACCCAATGGTACTCCTTACTAATACCCTTGAGGATTTGCTGCCTGAAAGATGAGTTTAGTGTTTTCAAGACCGTCTCAAAAATACTTAACTGTAGAACACTTAATGATTATATTTGTAGGCCTTTTTAAACAAGTTTGAGAAACTGGACAGAGCAATTATTATTTTAATACATACTGAAGGCACTGAAGTGAATTTTTTTAGCAGCCTAAGGCATAGGATGGCAAAATGTCCCATGAATAGCATGCCCACCAATGTACCTTTTAGCATGTGTGTAGTTAGTGTGATTATTTATTTGTTTATTTGAGATAGAGAGAGGGAGGAGAGAGAGAGAGATTGCAAGAGACACACACACACACAGAGAGAGAGAGAGAGAGAGAGAGAGAGAGAGAGAGAGAGAGAGAGAGGGAGAGAGAGAGAGAGAGTCAGGGTCTCTAGCCATTGCAAACGAACACCAGATGCATATGCCACCTTGTGCATCTGGCTTACGTGGGACCAGGAGAATTAAACCTGTGTCCTTAGGCTTTGCAGGCAAGTGCACTTACCACTAAGCAATCTCTCCAGCCCAAGTGTGATATTTTTGATGCAGTTTTCATCCTAGTAAAAGGGTTACCGCTTATGGGCAAGGCTTTTCACAGCTGGTCATTGTTAATCATCTAACTATAAAAGGAGTGCTGTGGTCATTTGGACAGATCTAAAATTGGCTTTCACTACTGGATTCCAAATCCAATCATCTTGCTGTTGAAAACTATGGGGGTACTATAAAAACATATCCATGGATACATACCAATTTTTAATTTTTTAATTTGTTTATTTTTTATTTATTTGAGAGCGACAGAGAGAGAGAAAGAGGCAGAAAGCGAGAGAGAGAATGGGTGCACCAGGGCTTCCAACCACTGCAAACAAACTCCAGACGTGTGCACCAAGCCTCAAACCGGGGTCCTTAGGCTTCACAGGCAAGTGCTTAATCGCTAAGCCATCTCTCCAGCCCCCCAATTTTTGACAAAGAAAACAATATCAATTTAGCCTCAGCTTTGGGAAAATTATACTTTTATTTCTGCCTATTTTGTTTCATGAATGTTAATGAATTCATTTTTACTTTACAAGAAAAAGTATTGGGTCTACTTTATAACTTTTTGTTTGTTTGTTTTTCAAGGTAGAGTCTCATGCTAGTCCAGGCTAAGTTGGAATTAAATGTGTAGTTTCAGGGTGGCTTCAAACTCACAACAATCTTCCTACCTCTGTCTCCCCGAGTGCTGGGATTAAAGGCATAAATCACCATGCCTTGCTGGGTCTCCTTTAATTAAAAATGTCTCAAATCCTCACCACCACCCCACCACCCAAAGGAAAACGAATGCTTCAAGTAACAATTCAGGGAAGAAGTCATTTTCTCAGGTAAGGTGAATCTGCATCTTGTTTTAATATGTGATTTCTGGTGACCGTCTAGTATATACTTCTAAAACACATGTAAGGAATGAATTTTAAAGCTCATGACACACCATGAGAAATTAAGCCTAGAAAGAACAAAGTTTACAGTGAACATTTATTTATTTTAATTTTCAATTTACAAATGTCACTGAAAGTACTATAGAATTTCCCTTTTCTTATCTGCCCTTCTTTGTCTGTGTCTGTGAGTGTGCTGGCTCATGGATTTGGCATGAATATCAACAACATAAGGACAACTCAAAAGAAATTAATCCATCACAGGTCTAATTTTAATTTACCTATTTTTGTCGATCACATTTTTGCCATCTGGAATTTTTTAAATTACTAGCTAAAAATATGATACTAATTGCAGTTTTGAAGACAGGCACAGTGAAATTTTATTCTAATAAGGTATAATATAATATGATTTAGAAAAACCTGTTGAATACAATACTGACTTATACAAAGCACGTTACTCACAAAATACTACATTCACAAAACATACTACATGTATACACATTGCATATATCTACAGTGATTAATATATGTATTTATATGAAGCAAAACTTAAAATAAATTATCTATAAATATTAAGATACAAATTTGATATTCATTTTATGATTTTATTTGCATAACAAAGATGAATCAATTATAATTGCTAGTAGGATAGATAAATTGATAACTACAAATAAGTGTGTGATTTAAATTTTTTTTGTTTATTTATTTATTTTACAGCAACAGACAGAGAGAGATAAAGAGGCAGAGAGAGAGAGAGAATGGGCGCGCCAGGGCTTCCAGCCACTGCAAATGAACTCCAGACACGTGCGCCCGCTTATGCATCTGGCTAACATGGGTCCTGGGGAATTGAGCCTCGAACCGCGGTCCTTAGGCTTCACAGGCATGTGCTTAACCACTAAGCCATCTCTCCAGCCCAAGTGTGTGATTTTAAAAAGGACACAAGGAGATCAAACAATTTGATGGTTAGAAAACAGTTAGAAAAACTAGTGGAAGAAGACAAAAGAATGTAAGAACAAGAGAATAGGGAGATGGGCTATGAAATGCTGTCATCTAGATATAGCATGACTGTTATACTCAACAACTCACAGAATTGGGATTTCCAGGACATTTTGAACTTTTCATTACTATGGAGAAAGATGCATGATAATCCACTTCTCCTAGACTACCTAATGGCTGGCAATGGCTACTGGGAGAGATGGAGTCATGTTCTTCAGTGGTATAGCCACTGCTAAGTTATCTATCCCATAGTAAATAACTTTCCATTCATGATGATGCAAGAACCCCAGGTTGAAAAGTGGCATGAAAAGAAGATGGAGACTAATGGTGATGGAGAATATTATTGGGAGGGGAAGGGTGATAAGAGAGTAACTTGGGAGACAAGGTAAAAATATGTACATGTATATGCTTCGGTGAAAACATATATTTTACAAACATGTGTGTGTTTGTTATGTATGCATACATAAGATATGTTATTCTATAGAGTAGCTTACTTCCCTGTCTTTCTTCTAGAACATAAGATATGTTTATCTTAAGCATAATTTTCATTGATGTCCCACTAGATGTATTTGACTTGTTATTCCTCATTCCACACATACTTTTCATAACTGATTTCTAATGCTTTTGTTTTCTTAATATATTGATGATTTTATTTAGTTTTAAAATATAACTGTTTGCTAAAATTTATTTGATCTTTATATTATTCAAGCTTTCTGCATATTGAATAATATAATTGTAATTAAATAAAAAGTGACAAACTTCAACAAAATGATACATATATTTTAAGGTTAAATAATGTTTAACACAAAATCTCTGTGAGGTTATGAAACTTTATGTATAATGTAAATCCATTGTATCATGATTTTAAGTTAGTTCTTAAAAGCCGGATGTTTTCCTTTGCCACGTGTATCCTCTGCTGAGTGCACTGGCAATGTGCATTGATGTCTATATAAGACTATAAGTATTTTAAACAGTTTTAAATTCTTTTCCCTTCATTAAAATATGCTGTGAACATTTTTGAGCATAGAATGTTCATACATATCTTACATGTTGTCTTTGCACATCAATCTATATATATTAAAACTTAAACATACATTTTAAAAATAGACCTCCTATATCATAAAATTTTTGATTAATGGATTATTCTTGCTACTATATTTGAAAAGAGTTTTCTACATGAGCAATCTATAAACAGAAACAGGTTTAGCCATATAGTTATTTATAAGAATGTTTAAAAAAATTATTGTGTCTCCATAAAATTCATAGCAGGATTGAAATGCCTGAGGCAAAACATGTCTTCTTCACCTTCAGAAAGTGAAACATCAAAGAAAGATTATTTGCATATAAATATATGAAGATGTTCATAAATAAAATCTTTATGGGCTGAAATAAAGGGAAATAGCATTCTTATAATTTTCTTCAAAAAGTAGTCTTCTAAAATCAAAATAAAAAAGCCTTCAGGTATAAAATGATTGAAAGTGGTTTTGTGATCTTTATGTATTCAAACTCCATGAAGCTTATGTGGCAGATAGTAAATAAGAAACTTCTGATCACAGGATATTACATATCCAGAGGAAGCATTTTTTGATTAAAGATTAAAATTAGAGCATCAATTTGTTGAGGTTATAAAACAGTGTGAGCTGTATATGGTTTATATTAGAAAAGAGATAAAAATTAGAAATAACACATCCTTACAATGCTGGACCATGGAAAATCACAAGGCTCTGAATGATATCCTTTTTCTTAATTATCTTAATTACAGAATAAATGTATAGTCTTGTTGGGAAAATTGACTATGAAAACCTATTAGTTTAGATATAAAATCATGCTTCTAAATTATTAAAAGATCAAGGTTTAAAGAATTTAAATAATAAGAGGTAGGAGAAAACAGCTGTCAAAAATAAACAAAGTTACTAGGATTCAAGAAATTTCCTCTTATGATAGTGACATCTATCATGTGTCTTTTCCTGGAAAGCATAAACATCTAATCTCCTCACCCCAGACAGACCATGAAAATGATTTTACCCAAGTCAAACTTGGTGAAACAGTGAACTTACTGGGGGTCCTTACAGGAGCATAATAACTTTTGGGGTTGTACCACGAGAGTCTAACCCCCAGCCAGCATTGCACCTCAAGTATGCTTTACACCCTCAACAGCAGGTGCTACTAGGCAGAATTATTTGAAAGTTGGACCAGAGAAGATGGGGTCCTATATTACAGAAGGTAATATGAACAACCTTATCATCACAGACCTGACTATCACTATCATGCTCTGCTTACTTGCTGTGACTGAAGACCTAGGAATTCCATACGCACCACAACTTGTGATGGATTGTGATAAATTTAAAGTAAGTTGAAGAATGTTGATCTCTTTCTTGTACTTGTTTTAAAAGTATCGTTTAAAAGTTATTTGTCTCAACCACAATACACATGAAGTATATACCTCACGCTGTCTGGTATTGTTTTCGTCTATAATAATTCCTTTTCATTTTATTGTATCAGTAGTCCACATCTGGGTTTAAAATATTTTAGCGATTTACTTATTAGAGAGAGAGAGAGAGACTGAGAGAGAGAGAGAGAGAGAGAGAGAGAGAGAGAGAGAGAGGGAGGGAGGGAGGGAGGGAGAGAATGGGCATACCAGGGCCTCCAGCCACTGTAAAACAACTCCAAATGCAAGCAACCACTCGGTGCATCTGGCTTACATGGGTACTGGGGAATGGAACCTGAATCCTTAGAATTTGCAGAAAAGTGCCTTAACCTCTAATGTATCTCTCCATTCCCCCTTTTTTGTTTTTTCAAGGTAGGGTCCAAATTTATCCCAGGCTGACCTGGAATTCACTATGTAGTCTCAGGGTGGCCTCAAACTCACTGTGATCCTCCTACTTTTGCCTCTCAAGTGCTGGGCTGGAATTAAAGGCATGCACCATCACAACAGGCTAATTTTTTTTTTTTTTCTTTGAGGCAGGGTTCAATCTGGCCAAGTCTAGCTTTGAACTCATGGGGATTCTCCTACTTTGTTTTCCCAGGTGCTGGGATTCTAGGTGTGCACCACCAGGCCCGGCAGAAGTGTCTGTTAACTTTATGGGTAATCCTCAGTGGTTGTTCAGAGCCTAATCTGGCCTTGAATTCACTACCCTGGGTTTCTTCCTCAATATCTTTCTTAAATTTTTAAAAATATATTTTATTTGTGTGTGTGTGTGTGTGTGTGTGTGTGTGTGTGTGTGTGTGTGTAACAGCATACGTGTGGAGGGCAGGGGACAACCTCAAGGTGTCTGTGCTCTTCTTCCATCTTCTTTGAAACAGGGTCTTTTGCTGCAACAGATGAGTGCCAGTGTAGCTAGCCTGAGAGCTTGGCTTTCTCCTAGCTCCTAAGCACTGTCTCAGGAGACATTAATTTGTGTGTGTGTGTATGTACGTGCAGATTTGCTTCCTTAAATCTGTAGAATTATTATTTTTTTTTAATTTATTTATTTATTTATCTGACAGCGACAGACACAGAGAGAAAGACAGATAGAGGGAGAGAGAAAGAATGGGAGCGCCAGGGCTTCCAGCCTCTGCAAACGAACTCCAGATGCGTGTGTCCCCTTGTGCATCTGGCTAACATGGGACCTGGGGAACCGAGCCTCGAACTGGGGTCCTTAGGCTTCACAGGCAAGCGCTTAACCACTAAGCCAACTCTCCAGCCCTGTAGAATTATTTTTATCACTATAAAAATAATGTTGACCAACTCACATTAACCATTGCAGCTATAAAAGGAACAACAAATAGTCAGAAGCCTTAGTAAGACAAATATACTCCACATTGTTGGCATTTTGGTAAAAGATTTTAAGGTTCCAGTAATTGGAGATATGCTAGGCATCCACTGTGAAATAAGACACATGACGGTGCCCATCAGTCTAAAGGAACATGCTCAGCACCTCACCAGCTTTTTGGGAACTAAAGTTAGTGCATCTATGTTGAGAAATAACATTTTGTTCCTTAATTTAAACTCCAGAATGCTGACAGTTTTGACTGGAGCCCCAGGTTTGGATAAGACTCCGATGCAGGTCAAGGCTGGACTACACGAAGTCCTGTCCTCACATGTGGCTCAACCTCCCAGCATGCACCAAGTTATAAATAGTGGTTAAGAAAATAAAAAGCAAAAAAACAAAAAAACAAAAAAACAAAAAAAAAAAAAGAAAAGAAAAAGCAAACATGTTACATTTATGTCTCAGTAGGATAACTATAACATAAAACTTTGGATTCTATAGCTTAGCTATGACATATACAAGAGAGAATTGGGTTCAGGTCAGTGACCTCTTCAGCTCATCAAAAGAAAATTTGGGAATGAATACCTCCTGGAGGCAGTGTATTGTGGGGGGTGGGCTTAGGGGTATTATAGCCAGTTTCTCCTTGCCAGTGTTTGGCACACTCTCCTGTTGCTGTTGTCTACCTGATGTTGGTAAGGAGGTGATATATACCCTCTGCTCTGCTCATGCCATCATTTTTCTCTGTCATCACAAAGCTTTCCCTTGAGTCTGTAAGCCAAAATAAATTCCCCGCCCCCACCCCCAAGCTGATCGTGGTTGGGAATTTTCTGGCAGCAATGTGAACCTAACTGCAACATTATGTTTTGTGATATTTTCTTTTTAAGAAATACATATCTTTAAAAATTTTATTTATTAGAGAGAGGGAGGGAGGGAGGAAGGACAGGAGAGAGGGAGAAAAGAGAGAGAGAGAATGGACATAACAGGGCCTCTAGCTTCTGCAAACAAACTCCAGACACATGTGTCACCATGTGCATCTGGCTTATGTGGGATCTGGAGACTCAAACCTGGGTTCTTAGACTTCCCTGGCAAGTGCCTTAACCATTAAGCCACTTCTGCAGCTCAGTGTTTTATGTTTTTATGCAATTATTCTCCCTTTCTGTGTAAAATATCTCATTTATTTCATAAAATGAAAGGTAAGTTGAAAAAGTACATTTAAGTTTTGTCCAAAAGGATAATGAGTAGAGGATATAGTAAAATCAGGCTTTTGCATATGAGAAGAAATATTATCCAATGATTTAAAGGCATTTCTGCTAATGGGAGGGCTTGGTATATATTGATGGAGTTCATCTTTCAAAAATTATTTCAAACAAATTTTAAATTGCATGCCTATTGCACAAAGGTGAAGAGAATGTTAAAGTCTGCAAAAGGCACCAAACAGCAGAGATTGGGCAGACACTATATTTAAATCCATGAACCAATTAAAATAGCCAACAGCATCAATTTATTCTTTAAGATTCTGGGTAATTTGTGTTTTGGCTCTGATGCAGCTTCCTTCATGAGAAACAGCAATGTGTGTTTACACAGACCGCAGGTGACAGGGCCATTATACTGTTTCTCCTTTCTGAGGTCTGTTTTCCTTAAGCTCACATTTCAGGTTGATTACTTGCTCTTACTGCTTTTTCTTTTTTTAAGACAACAACTTTTCTAATCATGCTTCTCTGAAAGCAAAACCAGTATATTTCAGAAGTAGGAATCAAGGGAGTAGGTAGTAAGATCATAAGGTAATATCGAAAAGAATACTTGAGTTTATTTGCAAAGAATGAAAATCATTTGATTTTAACATATACCCCCATCTTAAAGTAGCCATGCAAACTTTTATATATATTTGCCAAAAGCATCTTAAATGAAAAACAGGATACCAATCAATGTGCTAGAGAATATTTTACTTTCAATTATACCAAAAGTTATTACATTTATGTGAACATTAATTCATGATTTATAATGCTGATATAAGTAGTAGCAATCAGCTACTGCTATTCCCCTCTTTATATTGCAGTATTTTTGTAATACAAAGGCTGTGCAAAGCATGTTCAAAGATGGCTATTTGAAATGCCTTGTGCCTTTAAATTGATTCTTTGTAATTTTATACTCATGTCACACTGTTCATCTTTTTCCTTTGAGGAAAAGAAAGAGGCATAATGGTGATTTTCTACATTCCTGAGAGAATTCATGGCATTTAACTGGTCCTGTGACACTCTATTGAAGCTTCCTTTTGGAAGCAGTGCTCAGGTGTGCCCTTGCTGCTATGGTCGTGTCGATCTGAGGGATGAATGACAGCAGTAATGAAGATGTGTTGTGTGCATAGATGTTCAAAGTGCAAGGCGAAGGCCATGTGAATCACCCTCTTGAGTGTCTGCATCTCAGACAAACTATGCTCAGACCTGCCTGTCAGACACATGGCCATCTTAACCCTTGATTTTTCTGTCAATGAAGATGAACCACCATGCTGACATCTGACCAGTCTGTGAGGATTAGTTCTTGTGGGAAGCTTTTTCCAAGTGTTTTCACTGTTCACACTGTAGCTATTGCAAGACTGGTTTGAAAAAAAAAAAAATCAAAAAAGAAAATACATGAAAATATGCTTACAACAATTGAAACACAAGATACTATTTATGTCCCAGTTTCAAAATGTTAATATAAGTAGATTCCAGAATGTGAAAGAAACTAAATCTATAAAATGCCAAATGATAAGCTTTTCAAGGAAAGGGAAATTGAATCAATGGAAAATAATTATGTAAAAACTGGCTTTAAACTTAGTATTCTTTTCTTAATTGTTCATTGTAACTAACTTACATAATTTATATTCAAGTCTTCACTTTTGAATGTTCTGAATATCAAAATTTTACTTAATTGTTCGGGATACATCTTTAAAAAGGTGAAATTGTGGCACAGAGAGACAATGCGACTTGTCAGTGCCATGCTCTTGGTAAGTAGAGGAGATCAGAATTTAAGCAGCTCATGGAACCACATTGTTGATCATAGGTATGCTTGCCTTGCTTTAACCTGATATTTTCTCAGAATCCCTCTATATGTATTTGATTTATTGATTTATTAGTCTATAGTTATTATACATATACTAGATCATACATAGAAAACACTCAACAAAAGGAGAAGATCCCCAAGTGACTGTTGTTATATATGATATCATGGCAAATGTTAATTCTTTATGGGATAATGGCAAGTGCTTTCTACAACTCACAGATAACAGAAAGAAAAGAACCAACTCTCAAGGTTTACAAAAGAGCCTCTTATTGCCCCTAGCCCCTAAATCCTCATGGCTTGTTTTTAACTCATTTACTGGCTATTTTTTTAAATAGCTTTTTGCTTTGGAAGAGATGGGAACCAAAGTCTGTCATTCCATCTGTATGGACGGAATGACAGATTGAGAAAATTAAATTATATACCACAGTAACTAAGATGTGGGTCGATTAAACTTACTTACCTTAACTTTTCTCATATTTTTCTTTCTTTTTATTTTTTGAGATAGGGTCTTAGTCTAGACCAGGCTGACCTGATATTCATTATGTATTTTCAGGTTGGCCTCAAACTCCTGGCAATCTTCCTACTTCTATCTCCAGGAGATCTTGGATTAAAGGCAAACATCACCATACTTGGCAGCTTTCCAATTTTTAAAAACCCATTTTAACAAGAGTCTGCTTATTCATACTTATGCTTTCACAAAAGTGTTCAGCACATTATTTCTTTTTCAATATCAGTTTTTTTTTTCAAATTAGCAATTTGAAATGGGGAAAAACAAGAGAAGTTTATTATCTTTATTAAAAGTTGATTTTTATATCCAAATACTTGATTATAAAAGAAAGAAAAATATAAGATACTCTCCTAAACTAAAAAAATATATGAGTATATAGGTAGCTGAAGACTACAAATTCAAAGCATCAGAACAATGCCACATAAATAATCTGCTTTTCTTGTCCAATATCAGGAGAAGCACTGGTAGTTGGAACTGCTATCTTCTCAGTGCCTGATCTCATATTTTCCCAAAATGGTTAAGAAATAATTAAAGCAAAACAAAACAAGAATTTTTTACATGATCAACCTTGAGACTTCAGTGTTTTCTTATGTATTAAGACATAATTTATACCAAACAAAGTTTTTAAACCTCACAAAGCAAATTAATATTCTTTCATACAGCCATCAGAAGTCTTTATTTTGAGAATTGGAAACATTTTGGTATGTGTGATAATTATATTATATTTTGCATGTGGAAGAACCAAATGACAAATCAACAAAGGTTTATATTTAAAATGATGATTTGGGCTGGTGCTCTGGAAAGAATAAAGTCAAAAGACCGTTGCCTATCAGCTTCTCAAGCATTGCTGAGGATGCAGGGCTCCAAGAACTCTAAGAGAAAAAGAACTGATTAGAGGCATGATGGATGAGCCCCTCAGTTTATTTCTTAGGAGAACAAAAGTTTCCTATTTTACAGCTAGAGCCACATGAATTGCTCCAATCCAGATGACTGGATAAATTCTTTATTGAAATGACAATGAAAGTAATTACATTGCTAAGATTGTCAAGTTCTTTTTAGCTCCTTTGATAATCTAGACACTCTGGTATTAGTAACAAAGGGAAAGAACAGTTTTATAAACAATGCCTCTTAAACTCCCCAAATGTAACAGCACTGTATTTGTACCTGCTGTGACTAATAAAGAATGGAGTTTTTCAGACATAGTAGAGTGTGAACAAACCCATCTTTCAGAACTCAGAAATGTGGAATAAAGAAAAAAAAATTTTCAATTGTTTTTAGAGTTTTCATTTAATTTTCACCATTTCTATATATGACACAAGACATAGTTAAATTTGGCTAGATAATTTCATATATTTCATAATTTCATATATATATTTTAATCAGAAAATAAGATCATATGGAAGAAATGAATATGTATCAATGTTATTGTACAAAAGGAGTTATCTGATAAAATTGTCCCTCTTTTGATTATGTTCACTTTTATATCAGATATTAAATATGGAATATATAGTAAGGATTATAAATTATTCTTTTTCTTCATGCTTAATTTACACTTGTGGTTTTGATATGCTTGCATATATTTACCACATAGTTCAAGAAGAATATTTTCTTTGATAAAATTTTAAGGTAGCTATACTTATTTCAATTTTATGATACTCAAATTTCCCATTTGAAATTATGAACTTTATTTTTACCTTTTGATTTGGTCTATACAACTAGTACTTGATGTATAGCTATGTATTGTACATTTCATTTGTACCAGTGTCTTAAGTCATTTCTCAATGTCATGCACACAAAATTAAGGGATTCAGATTTCGTTTTCTTCATATTTATCTCTATCATGATAACTTTTATTTATATTTTATTCTTTGGTATGGACCCACTCTGTATTATAAGTTTCATAATTTGTTTCCTTAGGACAGATTTTGCTAAGTTTCTATGGGATCCATGATCTGAGTCTGTTTCTGATACACTTTATAAACACTATGGTATTCATAATTTTTAAAGTAAAGATTGATAACTGACTCAGCTCCATGTTTACCTGTTGAACAAGAACTCATTGGCTTACAGAAACCTCTGGCACTTCTAAAGTATATGAAAATCAGGGCTGAGGTGGAACTGAGCCACGAAATGCCCATCCTCTTCACTCACACATCATTCCAAAGTGTGGCGGGGCACGTGTGGGCAAAAAGCAGCTTTGGCTACTCTTGAAGCCCCAGTTTTCTTAAATAATGCTTCTGTTCTATTGACATCTGTGAGAGAAGACTGGCAGGTAGGGGAGCAAGGGACTTAATTTCTTCTCTTGTCTGTCATCTCCAGTGCTAGGAATTTGAGTAACACCCACCTATTCTCTGTCTAAATGTCATTATTTCTGAAATGAGAGTGTCAGACCCTTCAAGCATTTTTCAGGTTGAAATGTATCTGTGGGACATAGTTCCAGTGAAGACAGTGCTGTGGCCTGATTAGGTGGTCAGTTTCTAAGATAACACATACGTGGAAAGCTTCAGTGATAGCTTATTTCTATGGCTCAAGAAATATCACTCAATTGTCTTTGAAACATCAGGGTCTTCTTTAAATGGTTGGCTCATCTAATTAATCCCATTATTTCATTGAATGATGGAATCAAACTTGCTTTCAAATAGAACTAATTGAAAGTTTACAAAAAATGCACTCATGCCTTTAAATTCTAAGGCAAGAAAGTAAAACCAACTCCTACATCTAATTTCCTTAAATTGTCATCCTAGTCAAGAATGATAATATCTCAAATGCTAATTTTTGAAGTATTACTTTGATGACATTATGAAGGATGACAGAAGAGAATCAGAATATCCTGACTGTAAGGCGGGTAATTTCTATTCTATAGGAAAGAAGTAATGGAACTCTTAAGAAACCTTGATGGTAGGATTGATAAGAAAGGGAGAGATGTGTGGGAAAGTTGTGAAAGCAGAATGGTCATATTGAATCTTACATGAAAGAACAAGATACCTACAATTACTTTCTGATGTTTGGTTTGAAAGACTAGATGGAATCTTGTGCCACAGAGAGTTAAAATGAGAGTACATTAGGGTTAAAATTATGTACTTTGATGATGAAGAGGCATGCTTTTTATATGAATGTTTCATAAAAGATAAATTAATGGTTTTCATTTTTATGTTTTTAATAGAAAATGGGATGCTATAACACAAACAAACCTATACCCATGAGCTGTTTAAAAGTGAACAAGCTTGGGACAGCAATTCAGTGCTCTCAGCCAGTACCACTGGCGTGTCCACAATGCTGAAATCATTTTCTTCCTCTTATATTCTTCTAAAATGAATTACTGTTCAAACTATCTCAGTTTCCTTTTCCAGGATTTTCTTTAAAATGTTGCCTCCAAAAGGCTGTGGATTTGGCTTGGTAGAAGAGCATTTGCTAGAACATTAAAGTCCTTGTGTTTGTTTGATTCCTAGTTCTAGAACGGCAAAACAATTACATCTATTTGAGCATACTTACATTATGCAATTCAGTTATTCTAAATTATGTCTTTCTTTTAAGCCTTCACAGTTTGTTGAAGAATTCTGGATACTTATCTATGATCTGGACTTTGTAGATAGCATCTTCATGACTCTGTCTGTTCATGTACTATTATCAGATTGGTCCTTAAGCACAGAGCCATAAGTCATTGGGGGGTTATAAAGTACTATACTACATTCCTATCTTCTAGAAGAAAATTCGTATTAGAAAGGTAGCATTAACGGGTTAGTTTTATGAATCCATGTGTAAGATAATTACTGTCTTATACCCCTTTAAAGAAAAACAGTGTTAAAATATATTCTAAATAGTATCTGTTCTATTAGGATGCCCTAGAGTCTCTTTTGCCTGTCTTGTAAGTCATTTCAATGTGATTACAATGATCAAGATGCAGGGTTCTTTGTTGTCTGGAAAAGAGATATCATAATTCCTTTTAAAATATCTTCTGTTCTCTCCAGGAATCAGACAACATTCCATTAAGCTTCATTTCAGCTTCATGATTATTTGTGACCATAACATAGGATTTTGGAATATTAACTTTAACTGGTCATTCAATAACAGTGTGGCCAATAAAATATACTCTGAACATACTCAGCAATAACATGGACTTATACTGATAAGTCCTATTCAAGTATAGGGTTATAGGTTTTATAATTTAGTCACTTCTATATAAATTTATTGTCCATTCTAAAAATTTCTCATTCGAGATCACAGATTATGGTCAATGATAATTCCTTATTTATTTTATCCAACACTGGGTGCTTGGAATAACACCATTAATATTAACACCTTTGTATAATTAATAACATTTAAATTTTAATATGAAAATCCTCCCCATTTAAATCATCACGTAAAAATATCAGTGCAAGGTCATTCAAAGAGTACACTCCACTCCCACCTCTCGTCCACCTTAGCTATAATGTTTACAACCAGTTATCACAGTGATATTTACTAGTTGTTTTATTTCATTTTATTTGCTTTTTCTGTATTTTTTTGAGGTAGGGTCTTGCTCAAGTCTAGGCTGTCCTGGAATTCACTGTGGAGTCTCAGGGTGGCCTTGAACTCAGTGTAGTACTCCTACCTCTGCACCATGCAGATCACTAGTCATTTTAGTTATTACTGATCATCCTCTAGTATATTTCTTAGGAAGTGGTCCCCTTCTCTTACCCCTTCCAACTAAGCCCCTTTTTCTTTTTCTTTCTCCTTCTTCTCACTTCTACTTTGATATATTACTATTTTGTGATTCACTGAGTTTAATTAAGGTTGTTAGCATAAGCATGCATGGGGAATTATTTACCAGAGTATCAACAGTTTACCAGTGGATTTTACTACTCACAAAAAGTGTCCTCCTACCCTAGCAAGTGCTAACTACCAATAACACCTCAGGGAGGGACAGAGCTTCATGAATCCTTTTACCATCCATGAGAGTAGGTGACTGGCCCAATCTTGTGCAGGTCTTGTGCAAGTAACCTTGGCTGTTATGAGATCATAGTGCAACATCCACAGTACATCCAAATGACAGTATTACCCAGCGCCCTTCCATGTGTTGGACTTTTATAATTGAAATTATTTTGCTAGCTTAAAATATTTTCCCCTTGCACATATTTGCTTGAAATTGTTATTGCATTGTATAAATGTCATGTGTGTGTGTAGTCCATGAGAGTGTATATGCATGTTTGTGTAGGTAGAGATGAATGTGTGCATGAGTTTGTCCTTGTGGAGGACAGAAGTCACTGTGGAGTGTTTTCTTCAATCACTATCCACTATAATTTTTTGTTTTTATATTTGGTTTTATCTTTGTTTTTTTGAGACAGGGTCTTGCTCTAGCCTAGACTGACCTAGAATTCATTATATAGTCTCAGGCTGGCCTCACAGTGATCCTTCTACCTTAGCCTCCTGATTGAAGTGCTGGGACTAATGGCATGTGCCACCATGCCCGAGATAGATGGATAGATAGATAGAGAGAAAGGAGATAATAAGTGCAGTAGGGGCTCTAACTGCTACCAAAAAACTCCAGATGTTTGCACCGGTTTATACAACTGGCTTTAATGGGGAAGCAAAGTCTGGACATTAGCATTTATAGGCAAGTGCCTCAACCAGGATTTACTGGGAAATCAAACTCTGGTCATTAGCATTTACTGGCAAGTGCTCCATCACTGAGCCATCTCTGCCTCCACTCCATAATTTTTGAGACAGTCTCACTAAACTCAGGTAACCTCCTTGGCTAGATAAGCAAGCCATCAAGTTCCAAGGATCCCATTGTCTCTGCCTCCCAAGGACTAGGTGGGATTACAAGTGTACACTGGCACGCCTGGCATTTTACGTGGGTGCTGAGAATCTAAACTTAGGCTCTCATGCTTGGGTGGGCCCTATACTCAATGACCCATCTCTACAGCTCCCTCTTGGGCATACCTTAAGCACACTATTCCATTTTCTATGAGGCAAAATATTACTTATGATGATTTTCTTTTTCAGATCAATTCATTTTTTGTGACTAATGTAAAAAAAATCTTTTCTTCTTTAAAGCCCAATATTTCTTCACATTGGTTATTTTGGAATCACAATTATTTTCTTTCTTTTTTATTATATTAATTGTGCAAAATAATGGGTTTCATTGCCTCTCCCATTACCTTCTTTTAAGCCCCTACTTCTTGCCAATCTCTTTCTTATACAGTCCCCTTCTACTTTTCGTTCTTTTTGTTACATATAAAAAGATATGAGGGCTGGGGATCTATCTTAATGGTTAAGGTGCTTACCTGCGAAGTTTGAGGTCTCATGTTCAATTTTTCACATCCCACATAAACCAGACGCACAATATGATGCAAGTGTGCAAGGTTCCACATGTGCACAAGATGGCACACATGTCTAGAGTTCGATTACAGTGGCTAGAGGCCCTGGCATGCCAATTCTCTCTCTCTTTCTCTGATAATAAAAATAAAGAAGATTAAAAAGAGTATTTTCCTGAGCCTGGAATTTTCCTTAATATCCATTTTCCTAAAAGTATAATTTTGTTCTTCTTTATGGCTTATTAATAAGTCAATATACATATATACCTTATTTTCTTTATCCAGGTTGAAGACGATCTCTAGGCTGGCTGCTGTGGACAATGATAAGCATGAATGTATAGATACTTTTGTCTTATGCTGACCTGGATTCTCCCTGGTATACATCTAGGAGTATAGGAGTTCTACTTTTAGGATTTAAATTATCTCCATACCAGGTCCTATATTGGCTGCACTAATTGATATTTGCATTGCCATGTTAAATGTTTCATTTTCCCTGCAACTTTGCCAGCAGCATTTTTTATTGTTTTCTTCATGATAACCTGACTGGTGTTGATAAAAATTGAAGTGGTTTTGCTTTGGTTTTCCCTAAATGACCAAGGATGCCATGGATCTGTTGGCCATTCATTATTTATTATTTGAAAAGCATCCATTTAATTCATATTGCAACTTATTGCTTAATTTATTTTTACTTTAGTATTTGCCTTTCAAAGTTCTCTATATATTCTGAGCACTTACATCAGGCAGATTGGCTGCTGCTGGATCCAGTTGTCTCCAATGCTATGATGAAGCTCCTCAGTTTATGCAATCCCACTGGCCAGTTCTTGATGTGGCCCTGAGTGCACCAGTAGGTTCCTGTGAGGAGGAAAATGTCTCACAGAACCACTTCAGTCCCGTTGGCTTCTATACTGCTTTTGCCCCCTCTCCCGCAATGTTTCTTGAGTCTTGGAAGGCATATTAAAAGTCTCCCTTTAAGTGTGAGGTATTGGTAGCCTTTTATTTTCTGCTTTAATGGGTGTTAAGTCTCCACAGGGTCTATTGCTTTTTCCATTAATAAGGCTCAAAAGTATAGAAGATATCTTCAAAAAATTATAGAAGAAGAAATTCCAAAGCTTATGAAAAAGAAGCACAACTTTCCCCTTCTTGACAGCACAATACTTTGCTTAGAATACCTACTTCACTTAGGTTTGCTGGGTTTCCAATCAGCACCCAAGTACTTATAAATAGTCAACTCACTTGATGAGTGGTCAGTGAAATAAACTAGATAAGTAATAATTAAAAAAAGATTCCATTATTTTAAAATAAATAATTTGCCATAATTTCTGAGCAATAAAAATGATTGTGTTACCAATGTTTCAAGGTATAATTTAAGAAAAAAATTTTCCTGAAATTATTTAGAAATTAAAATAAAACAATGGAATTCCAATATATCTTATGTTTTCATGATTTCAAATGTCAATTGTCACATATGAGTAGCTCTCTAAAGATTACATTCTTGATGTCACTACCCTAAAAAGCACATAGCTATTGTGTTCTTCCACTGGGTTGAAGACAGCGCTGTAATGGGGTAGTTTAGGTTAAATAATTCTATGGTAAAAAAAAAACTTCATAAATGAAAAAATTAGGAAAAAATGTACAATTAGTGTAATTGATATATTCAAGAAGAATATGGTTATTGTGGGAAACAATGAAATTGCTCTTTATACTAGTAATTAAAAATAATATTAATAACAATGGAATCATTTGTTAAAATCATTGTGAGAAACTGAAGAAAACTCAAGTATTATTAAAAAAAATCCCTTATTTAAATTTAAAAAGCACTATCTCTGTAAGTTTATAAGTTCAGAGGAAAGAAAATAAGCCAGTTAGTTTAACAAGGACCATAAATACCTTGTTAAAGAAGAACACAGTGAATCAATCAGAGTTAGTGTACTGGCTAATATGCTGTCTTTTGATTGGTTTCTCCATTATTGGCCTATCAAGGTTAATTTTGTGTGTGTGTTCTGATTTCCCACAGGTTATTGGTTTGCCTTTTCATCCACAGTGGAGCTTAAAATGAGCGCAGCTTCCCCACGGGGCAAGTGCTATGAGCAAGGTAGCTGATCATCTGCTTCGGGATCTTCTTCCTACTACCAGGTGTGCAGCTCCACATGAGGCCAAGAGCATGGACTACTTGCACTGTGCAAACACAGCAGTGGAATCTGTGATAGTAGCATGTGGCATGAGAGCCACTCAGTTTTCTCTGTGGGTGCATCCAGTTCTCCTCTGCAGGATATGCCCTTTGTAAGCACAGAAAACAGTTATTTCATTCCCACCTTTAAATCCCTTTGCTAGATAATATTTTGGAAATGGCAAAACCTGTTTATTGACCAACTAAGCCTGCTAACTTCTGTGGCTAAAAGCTCTAAAACATTACCCATGGTAAACATAAAATAATTAAAGTATTATAAAGCAAGACAGTGAAAATCAGCAAACATCTCCATTTCACAGTTTGGGTATATTTCAATATTACCATCATGCTCAGAGCAATAGGACAGTGCAATACCAACCACATCTGGAAACCTAAATTTTACATTTCCACAGTGAATTGCTAATGATACACAATTGTGTGTTTTCAACAGTTAATGTTGATGACACTGTGGTATGAGCTTTGTCAATATGAGATGAACATCAATGAGAAAAATAAATAGTGAATCACTTGCTTGGCATATATCAAAATACCTTTGCCTTGTCTGTATTCTGAATCCCTAATATTTGATATGTAGAGCATTTTGTATTTCATTATCAGTGATTGATTTGAGTGATATATGCATGTGAATTAATTAAGTAAAATGTAATGGACTCATACACTTCTTATTGGCCTTGCAAAGCAGTCTAATTTCACTTTAGTTTATTATTATTGATGCTATGTCATTATCAGCACCAGTTACCACTTCTCACCTTCTTCCTAAAAATTTTAGTAATAATTAACATTGATATTATGCCAGTTGATTTTATAAACGTTTTCACCATACAAGTGTAGCATTTTTAGGACCTTTTATGTTGACATATAATTTGTTGTTTAAAAAATATTTTAATTCTTTGTTGAGTCCCAAGAGGTGAATAATTCTTTTCCTAGCAACTAAGGAAATTATTTAATTGGTTTCCTACCCTTTTCTTCTTCATGATGGTTTATCTTCAATAGTAAATGATAATGCTATAGAACGTTTAAAAATAACATATAGGAAGAAATAGAGTACATGTCAGAAAAATCCTTTGTTTACGAATATATACATACTGTTGTGTGTTTACCTATGTATACATAGTTACATATACAAATTCATATACAAGATCAAATGGAAATTAACTATACATTTCTAGCAAGTTTTAATTCATCTTAAATAACCAATGTGTCTTTGTCAGATTAATATATTCAATCAAATTTATTTATATTCAACTAACTTACTTTGGGAACATTTCAGCATAAAGCCAAAGTGTCCTTTATAATAAGCTGGTAGAGAAAGCACTGGTTCGGTATGGCTTATTAAAGAAGATTGAAATGTTTGAAATAAAACTCCATACAACATCTGTATAACACTTTAAAGAAGGTAATGATCCTTATAATTTTCTAACACCAATATCCAAAACCTCTTAGACAACCCTCTTAAGTATAACTTTTGGAATTCTGTTTCTTTGATGCATATTTTTCCATTGGTTTGTTGGCTCCAACCTCACTTCATCTGAACTTCCTGTTTTAAGGCAAAAGATGTAATCTTTTGAGGCATTGATCCATCAAAAAGAATTCCTAACCAATATGCCCCTTCCATTTGACCTGCCTGGGCACTTGAATCGTAACCATTTTCCATTTCTTGCCACTAAAATTATCTGTACAGCTGTCAAGAGGCAACTTACTCTGGGCTAAGTTCAGTGCTCTTAGGGTGAAATACAGCATTTCTCATAAAATTTTCAAATGCAAGAATGAAGTAAATTTTGGCAAAAATGAATGGAATTTATTGCCTCAATAAACATCAAAGCCCATATACGGATTTATACACAGCTGGATTCAGAGGCTCAAACCAGAATTTAGTACCCCCGTTAAACTATAATTCCTTGGATTTGATTTCATTCTTCAGAAAGACTATTCATGTCCAAAACAATGAATGCCAATAACCATAGATTCAGAACATACCCACGGCTGCATCTAAATACTGGTGAGTAAATTGAAATTTATGAAAATTCATGTGTGTGAACACTTTCAAATTATCATGAACATTTATGATGGTACACATCTATGTAAATATAAAATGGATAAAATACCTTTTATATTTTAGTTCACTTGACACTCACAATAACCCTATGAGACAGGTATTTTCAACTTTAGTTTCATATATAAGAAAATTGGAACAATAAGAACTTTGAGTAACTTTCTTAGGTCCTACAACTACACAATTGTGGACTTGGGATCCTTACTCCAGGAATATAACATTAAATTTCATATTTTCATTCCACAATTAACTTTATTTGAGTAGTGTCTACTTAGAAGCACAGTTATGCAAGGTGATGATTACAAGGTCAATGATTGCTCAGTTTCATTTACTATTTCTGTTTTTTTTTTTGGGGGGGGGGTTCAAGGTTGGGTCTTGCTCTAGCCAAGGCTGACCTGGAATTCATTTCAATATGTAGTCTCAGGTCTTCAACTCACAGTGATCCTCCTACTTCAGCCTTCCACTTCCCAAGTGCTGGGATTAAAGGGATGTGCCACCATGCAAGGCTATGTTTCTATTTTTGAGTCTATCACTGTGTGCCCTGAAATGGCATAATATTTCTCCAAGAAAGATGCAAATGTTTACAGAAAAACAATACTTCGGTGATGCCATGAAGAAGGTGTCACTTCCTATGTCCAGTGGCCAGATAAGCACCTAGGCAAAGGGCTAATGGACCGACAGTCTAACCATGTCTAGGTGATCAATGAGTAATGCCTAATATTTCAATCTAAAATAGCTTCTTTTCATAAAAAGGGACCTTGTTGACCAGCTGGTGGATTTCACAGCCTATAGAGTTCCCTGCTTATTCCAGCTGTAGGTCACCATGGTCCACCAGGGGCTATCGTAGGGCTCTCCAGCACTATGAGGGCTACTCAGGTGGTAGCACGTTTCCCTTTCTGATCCAGCATGGTGTTCAGATGTCCTGTGACCATAGCCTATGGTGTCTTCAGCAATAGGGTCGTACCTTTTAGTTCTTCCAGGTAATCAAGTGTTTTGGTAATGGTCTACATTGTTAAGATAATAACATAGCCAACTTTTTTTTTTCCCCATCATGAAATATGCCATCTTTACCACATTTACAGGGACTCAGGAGAAATTGTAGATGAAGCAGTGACATATTCCACTTACTACTAGCCTGATGACCAGCTCTAGGATGATGGTGATAAATAGGGTGATTAATCAAAACATATTGAAGTAGAAATCAAGAGGCTGCAAAGAATGCAACTCTAAATCAGACTGCCAACAGGCCTACCATGGCTCAGGAAATATTGTGGAAGAGGGAGCAGAAAGACTGTAAGAGCCAAGGAATGGGTAGGAATACATGAGACATGGTACCTGTCCCCTTGCCCCCTGCTATCCCACAGAGATTAGTTGAGGCCTTCATGACCCACAGTAGATACCATGATACAATGGAGGATGGTCCTCAGGGTGATGGGGACCAGGGCCAGAGGACAGAAGAGTATAACCTATTATATATAAAATAAAATTTGAAAAAAAATGATGTGTGCTATGTGATGGAAAGCAGAGGTGAGGAATATGAAAGGTAGGTTGAATGGTTTAAGAGAAAATGTGGGACAGAGATGGAGAAGAGGAGGGATAAGTAAGAAAAACTAGTAATATGGAAACCTACAAATAATTTAAACATGTAGCTTAAAAAAAAGACTTTGAACATTGTAACAAAATACATTATTTTCAGCTGGGAAATACACATATAGTTATGTAATTTAAAAATAGACCCCAAATTATTTGACATTTTCTAATTCTAGTGAAGTATGGACTTTGTGACTCATATCCAAAAACTAGGATGTGAGGAGAATGAAGGTATATATGATGTGTGGAAGATTCAAGCCAGGAATTCAGCTTCTTCTTGAGGTTTCTCTTTGAAGGAAACTTCCTTGTTGAGAAGAACCAAAAGAGGCATTTCTGTCAGGGAATGGAGGCTATCCCAACATATTACTGTGACTAGATGCTCAGTCACCTTTGAGAGAGGATAAACTTTGCTTTATACTTACTCCAACTTTATAATTATAGATTCTCATCATCCTTATATGTATTTCCCTTTCGTAATGATAAGGAATGCCCTTTCAGACTTCCTGTATGTTACATTAACTTCTGGGGGCAAGGTTCCAGAGCATGTTGGCATAGTTTATTTCTGGTGAATAGGAAATACATAAAGTTTGGCTTACCTGAAAGTATATATTCTTTGACCCTCACCCTTGAAATATATTTTCATTAAATCAAAATTTCTTGGCTCGCAGGCCTTTTTTCATTATGTGATAAGAGCTACTCAATTGTTTTCAGGCTTGTGCTAGAAACTACTCTGACAGTGTGGTTATATTTATCATAATTTTTCCTCACATACTCTGCTCATTCCTGTAATATTTGTTTATATTTGTGTGCTTTGATATGGATACTTCAGATTGTTTTATACTCAAGACCAGCAATCTCTTCTGTACCATTCAATCTGTGCAAGCTGCGGTTAACTACACCTGCTATTTTTTCATTAATAACATTGTATTTTCAGCTCTAGCTATCCTACTTTTTTGGGGATCTCTTTTTTATTAATTCACCATGCTCTTGTTTTCTTCTACCATTTTTTCATAAGGAGTACACTAATATTAGCCATTTGATGTCATTTCAAATTTAATTAATTATGGATTGTCTCTGTTTCTGTGCATTTATTTTACTCATGGGTCACATTTTCCTCTTTTCTTTTTGCATGCCTGGTCACACATTACTGGCTATAAAAATTGTAAGTTTTGTTTTGTTATTTGCTACTTGCTGAATTTTGTTGGTGCTGGCAATAAGAAATATTTTTGATTAATATAAATCATCATACATATATATATATGAAAAATAGCATTGAGAAAAGAAATTTAACAATTAGATTAGATTCATACTATATTATACACTTACATCTATGTGTATATCGATACATATATATAAATACATATATCTGTTGTTGAGCTATGTAGTTATCATACATATATCACCATATATATATATATATATACATATAAACATATACACATACATACATATGTATATGTATCACATAGCAATAAATAGTACAACTATATATAACATATTTGTGTGTGTGTGTGTGCATGTGCATGAGTATGTGTGGTCAATTGATTTACACCGAAAGCAATAAGTCTATTCAATGATAAAAGAGAGTATTTAAGAAATTGTTTTGAGCCAGGCGTGGTGGCACACGCCTTTAATCCCAGCACTTAGGAGGCAGAGGTAGGTGGATCGCCATGAGTTCGAGGCCACCCTGAAACTACATAGTGAATTCCAGGTCAGCCTGGGTTAGTGTGAGACCCTATCTCAAAAAAGCAAAAAAGAAAAAAGAAGTTGTTTTGAATAAATAGTATATTCTTTTGAAAATTCCATATACTAAACTTACTACAAAGCAACATATGAATATTGAATCAAATGGGTTAAATGCCCAAATATAAAAAGGTAAAGTTATAAAACTTCTGGGGTTTGACATTAGACACTATATGTATCTTAAAATATACAAAATTTTCTTAGCTAGTATACCAAAATTCTATAAAAACATAAACTATAATATAATTGATCTTTTTGTCTATCTTATGCTACTATAACAAAACCCCAGACTAAGTAATGTATAAAGAACATTTTTATTTGGGCTTATGATGGAGAAGGCTGAGAGGTTTTTGACATATGTTATGTCTTTGCTGTGTTAATTTTGTCTGGGGATGTCTATTCACCCCAGATGGGGTACTGACAACAGACTCAAGAAATTATTCCATGAAAGTCTAGTTTATAAACCCGTGAGTTTATTTGGTTTAATTACCAAGCATGGGTTGTTTACAGAAGACCAAATTGCTCCAAGGCAGAAATGGCACCACCATTTTGCACACCATAACAAAGGTGATGGCTCATGAAAGCTGCATCCCTGGAGCTCACTGTATGACTTGTATGCACTCAGCAAATCTAAGAGTCACTCTGCTCAAGTAGTTCTTACTTTTTGTTATATAACCTTGGGCACAGCCTTGTGAATCTTATGAGTTTTGGGAACTCCTAGGACTTGTTTATTCCCAAGTCTTAATAAGACCATGGAAATTCCATAGTCACAATGATCCTATGCTTTAATCTGAAACTTCCAAAGTAGCCTCTCTGCAGGATATAACATTTCAGTTCACAGGAAATTCTACACAAGAGCTTTTGATAAGGTACTCCTGATGGAAATTTGAAAATGAAGGGCTGTGTGAAAATGAGAGAAGAGAAAGAGAAATAAAAAGACAGAGAGGGAGGGAGAGAAAAGGGCAGGCTAAAGAAAATAACCTTTTTATTTTATTTACTGACATTGCTATTTAATGATGCTGGGATGCTAATGCTGAACCGCACCCCAACCCTACTTACTTTATAAAAAACCAGTCTTGTGGATATAAGTCTACCTCCACAAGAACTCAATTTCAGGAAGACATTAAACCCTTTTAGAAGGTCTAGCTTGTAACTCCCAATACCCTATATTAATGACCATGTATCCCAGTGAGTTGTGGTAGGACAAGCCATATCCAACCACAACAAAGGACTTCAGCAAAGTTAAAGTGCAAGAGACCCAGAAGCTGAAAAAATGATCACACTATACGTATTAGATAAATAACTTGCATTTACATATATGTAGAAAACATGTGGTTCAATATTCAGAAAATAAAAAACTCAAAGGATTTGATCAAAGGATTTGAAGGCACAATGATAAATGATCAATCATGTTCTCCAATTCATTAATGATTATGGAATGCAAAATATGCCGTGATGAGGAATTGTGGGTGAGATGGTAAATTAGAAATAGCCTCAGGGTTAGGCAGTAAGGTAGAAAATCATAGTAAGAATTAAAACACTGATACTAAAGATGAAATTTTAATGAAAAACGCCAGTAATGTGGAGGTCAGGGACTGTGACCTGCAGCCATGCCAAGCACATGTGGGATGCACTCTGAGCACACGTCTGACCACAGAGGGCCTCCGTGACCTGAATTATGGGAAACACAAATCTAGAGTGGAAAAGTCAAGACAACATGTTTCCTCCAAAACTTACTCATCTGAGAAAGATGCCCCATTGACAAACACTTAGATGAAATTCCATATAAAGAATTAAAAAAAATGATAATATGTGCAAAGAAATGACAGAATTCCAAGAGAATATGAATAATCAGATTTATGAAGTAAATCAATGAAAGAGATGAAAATTCAGCTCAATAAAGAGAAAGAGTGAAGACAAAACTGAGATGATGCTGGAAATGAAAAATATGATAGGTGAAATAAAAGGTTAAGTGAAAATGCCTCACTAACAGAATGGATCACAGGGAGAACAGAATATCAGGGCTCACAGACAAAGTAGAGGAATTAATATGTTTAGTTTAGGAAAATGATAAACTTATAAAAATATATGGATAAAGCATAAATATCATTAGAATGCCATAAAATTAACAAATCTATGAATTGTGGCCATTGAAGGAGAAGAATGTCATACAAAGGAATAGAGACCATTTTAAATACAATCATGGCAGAAATTTCCCTAACTCTAGGGAAAAGATGTCCATATGGATAAAAGAAGAATAAAGAACATCAAATAGAGAGAACTAGAAAGGCAACTCGCTATATCACATAGTGGTTAAAACACTAAATGTACATAATTGAGAAAGAATACTGACAGCTGCAATAAATAAATTCCAGGTCCCATATAAAGATAGTTCCATCAGCATCTGGCTTTTCAATACAGACTTTGAAAGACAGAACACCTTTGAATGATATATTTAAAGCCATGAAAGAGTACAAAGGTCAACTCAGACAATTATACCCAGCAAAACTATCAGTAATAACTGTAGGAGAAAGATGATATAGCTGGCTACAGGAATTTATGACCACCAACAGTTTGACAAAGGAAATTTGAAGGATGACTACAGAAGGGAGAGAGAGGTAAGTATACTCTAGGAGACACAGGGAAAAATAAATGATGGAAATCATTGTGGAGGTTTCTCAAAAATCTAAAAGTAGAAATGGTTTATGACCCAGCTATCATTCCTTGGCATAAACCCTGACAGCTCTATACTCTGCTTCAGAAACACTTGTCATCCATATTGATTGCTTCATTATTCACAAGAGGTAGGAAATGGAATCTGACTAGATGTTTAGCCACTGATGGATAGATTATAAATATGTGGCATGCATACATAATTGAATTTTATCCAGCTGTAAAAATATTAAGAAATTTTCAGGACTGGAAGATTGTTCAGCAGTTGAAGTGCTTGCCTACAAAGCATAATTACCCATGTTTGCTTCCCCAGTACCCATGCAGAGCCAAAAGCACAAAGTGGTGCATGCATCTGGAGTTCATTTGCAGTGGCTAGAGACCCTGGCCTATCCATTCACTCCTTCTCTCTCTCCTCTCTCTCTCTCTCTCTATCTCCCTTCCTTCACTCCTTGGAAGTAAATAAATTAATTAAAAAAATAAATTTACAGGAAAATATATGTATAACTAGGCTGGAGAGATGATCTTAGCAGTTAAGGCGCTTGTCTGTGAAGCCAAAGGACCTCTGTTCGATTCCTCAGGACCCACATAAGCCAGATGTACAAGGTCGTACGTGTATCTGGAGTTCGTTTGCAGTGGCTGGAAGCCCTGACATGCTCATTCTCTCTCTCTTTCTCTCTGCCTCTTTCCCCCTCTCCAGTAAATAAAAATAAAATAATATATATATAGAACTGAAGAAGATCATAATAATGAAGGTAACAGGCTCAGAAATATAAACACCACATGTTGTCTCTCATATGTGAATCCTGGATAGGAATTGCTTAGTAAGTAGTTGCAATGACTATGAAGGTGAGAAAGCTTGCAAGGGACCATTTGTAAGGAAGTTTCTTAGGGGTATAGAACACACAGGACATAAAAATAGAGAGGGATAATAGTGGAATGGACAACTTTAAGTTGATATGAAGTAGGGAGAAGAGAAAGAGAAGGGGTTGATGGGAGGATGAATCAAAAGTATGTGAATAAACCATATGGAAATATACTGCTTGGTTTGCCAATTGAAACATTTTTTTAAGTATTTAAATTAAACTTGCTGTTGAGATTTGAATAATATGTCCCCTATAAACTCATGTGTTTTGAATATTTGTTCCCAAACTGGCAGCAATTTGAAAGGTGGAACCTTGCTACAGGAGATGTGTTGTTGGAGGTAAGTTTAACAGTATTAAAACAAACTCCTTCTTCTAGAGTTTATCTCACTCTCTTGCTATTTTCTGTTATCTACTTTGGCAAGAAGTGATATCATCCCTCTGCTCTATCATCCTTTCCTCTAAAAAGTGAAATAAATTCTTTCTTTCCATCATGGGCTTTTATTTGGGTACTTTGTCTTAGAAACAAAAAGGTAACTACAATAGTCATCTCTGTGGGAGGATATTGTAAATTCTAGCACCAGAGATGAAATTCATCACAAAGAAGTGTTGGACAGAGAGACTACAGAAGCCATTGAAACAATATAGGCTATTGACATTGCTCTTTGTTGCCCACAAAATCTAGACAGTAAGTCTTTATTACTGAAGACACCACACATTTCCTTTGTAGACCATAAAGAAAACTAAGCTGGAGCTCAGCTGGAGGCTTCCACACTTTTGTCTAACTTTCTTTGTACCAGATGATGCTAGAAAAACTGCTAGAACAGAAAAGTCATCCACATTTTTACCCAGATGTAGACCCTGTATATTCACAGCCAGCCTGCCAGAGAAATCCCCTTTGGTGCAATAGCAGCATGAATTTTCTGTATGTAACCATTCATGTTCTCATTGCATTTGAGGCCCACTCCACAGGAGGAAATCATGACTGATACTATAAACCTGGCCAAATTATTACCCTAGGGGTGAACCTACTACTAATGTTATACTAAATAGACAGCATATCAAACTGTCTTCTAAATAGATATATTTGTTCCTATAGATTAGTTCTGCTTGAAGCCTTGACTACAGAAGTTTCTTACTATAATGGGCAGAGGTTAATGCAGAAACGCTGTGGTGGTTTGACTATATGGCCTTAGAGACTCACATTTAGAAAGTAACTTGGAATCTTGAGCAGCCTGGATGGAGGAGGTGTCACTGGGTGTGGATCTTGCAGTCTAGTCTTAAAGTGAATGGAGAGCAGTTTGAGCTATGGATGTTTGGTGGTTACTGGCTTTTGATGATGTCTCTCTCCTTTGGTATATGGAAATAAGACAGCTCTTCTGACATTGGTGGTGCTACCATGGAATTTGTAAGTTAGAGTTTATAATGGCAGCTAATGATTGTTATGAGAGGAGGTGTCAGTTTTATCAGTGGCATAGCCATAGGTAAGTTTCCCATAACACAGTTAATAAACTTTTACACATCATGATTCAAGCAACTAATTTAACTCATTGAGTTCACAAAGAATGAAAATGAGATGGGAATTGTTGCAGTCAGGTTTGTATTGCTGGTAGTAATCACCCAACCAAAAGCAGATTCTGGGAAAAAGAGGTTTATTTTGGCTTACAGGCTCAAGGGGGAAGCTCCATGATAGCAGGGAAAATGATGGCATAAGCAGAGGGTAGATATCACCCACTGGCCAACATAAGGTATGCAATAGAAACAGGAGAGTGTGCCAAGCACTGGCATGGGGAAACTGGCTATAACACCAATAAGCCAGCCCACAACAATACACTCCCAACAGGAAACATTAATTCCCAAATCTCCATCAGTTGGGAACCTAGCATTCAGAATGCCTAAGTTTACAGGGGAAATCTGACTCAAACCACCACATTCCACCCCTGGCCCATAAACTGATATCCATACATGGTATAAAATACCATGCATTCAGTCCAACTTTAAAAGTCCTCATAGTTTTTTTCTAATGACGTTCATACATCCCCATAGTCCAAGGTCTTTTACCTGAGCCAGAATACCAAAAAATCCCTCAAAAAATGCATAATGGCACAGAATAAACATTCACAGTGCAAAAGATGGCATTGGGCATAGCAAATAAATATTCAACCAATACAAGATTTAAATCAACCAGGGCAAACTTCAAACTTTGTAGCTTCAAGTCCGACAACTCTAGCCAGTGACAAATCTCCAAGTCCAATAACTCTAACCAGCAACAAGTCCCTGGAGTCTGCAATTCCACCCCTCTAGGTAGCTACTCAGAGTCCTGGAAAACTTCATCAGGGCCTGCAGCTTTCTGTAACAGCCATAACGTGCTTCTAGCACTTCCGCTGGGTCTCCACTGCAATCCATTGTTCATCCTCATGGCCCCACTGGGTCTCCATGCAGGCATCCAGCAAACCTGCTTAACACTGCCCATGGCCATTTCCAAAACACAAGAGTCTGTTGCAATCTCAATGACCCTCTTTTCAGCATTTCTTATACTCCACCATATGAGGTAGTGTGCCAATTTTTTAATCCAGGGAAGAATAAAACAGACTTTGAAGAACAGGACACTTCTTGAGCACTCAGGCCTCTCCAAAAGAGTCTACATTCTTCTTGTTGCCCCAGTGCAGGTCAGCTAGTCCAGTCTCAAAGGTTGTAATCTCTCAATTGCATCTGAACGGGCAATAGTGCACCCAGAGATTTTTCTTTCTGTGCCATATCCTTCTGTTCACACCACTTCATTTCTACACAAAGCAACCCTGTACAATTTCTCAAGACATTGGCATGACTGCAAGCTTTTCACTGTCTCTAGCCCAGTCTAAGCAAAGCTCTTTCTTGCCCCCATTAGCCAAACCTCACACTCCATAGTTCTTAGTGCATTCAGGTCTCTTAACTCTGACCAGTATAGTTCATCAAGCTGTACCTATAGCACTGCAAGGCATCTGTTAGGCCAAAGTTTCAAATCCTTCCACATTCCTCTTGAAAATCAGCTCCAAAAGACCAAAGCCACACAGTCAGGTGTCTAGCAGCAACCCTACTCCTCGGTACCACTTTACTGCTGCAGTCAGGTTCACATTGCTGGTAGTAATCACCCAAGCAAGAGCAGATTCTCGGAAAGAGAGGTTTATTTTGGCTTATCATCTCAAGGGGGAAGCTCCATGATGGCAGGGAAAAATGAAGGCATGAGCAGAGGGTGGATAACACCCCCTGGCCAACATAAGGTATACAATAACAACAGGAGAGTGTGCCAAACACTGGCATGGGAAAACTGGCTATAATATCCATATGCCCTCCCCCAACAATACTCTCCCTCCAGGAGTTGATAATTCCCAAATCTACATCAGTAGGAACCTAGCATTCAGAATGCCTAAATTTGTGGGGGATACCTGAATCAAACCTCCACAGGGATTAATGAGAAATCAGAAAGGTAGTAATGGGAGAGGTAGTGATAAGAGAGGATAAATGGGTAGAGTAACAATGAAAGAGACTCAGAAGAAAGTTAGCTTCTTTTATGCAGTTTCTCTAAGGGATAGGAGCCCCAAGAGAGAACCAGAGGATGCCACCCCCCATTTTGCAGAAATGGAAACTTTGTCTGATCCAGTTTCATCCAAAACATTTACAGAACTTCTTGCTCCTTCCACAGTCCAATATACTCCCTAGGCGGGCTGGCTCTTGGGGTCAGCCCTTTGACTTTGTAAACCAATCAGGTCTTTTCCTTACATAAGTGAAAAAAATACATTCTTTTAATTGACTATAAAGACTTGTCCATGCTGATATCTGACCTCTTTTGGCCTGTGGTCTCTGTTTGGTCATGCATAAGTCTGCCTTTCCCCCACTATGGCATAATTCTCTTCACTACCCATTTCTCCTCTGAATTTACTGGTCTCTGTTTTGGTATTGTGGTACTTTGAATGTATGTCCCCCATAGATTCAGGTGTTGTATTAAAGCTTGTATCTTGGGTCTTTAGCAGCCTGGCTGGGGGCTGGTCACTGGGTCAGTTCTGAATTTCAGCATAAAGATATGCAGAGAGGTTTTGAGCTCTGGCCATGCTTGCTTGTGGAGCTGGCCATTGGTATTTTCTCTCTGCTTAGACTTATGAATGGGAGCAGTTTCTCCTGCCATTTGGTGACACTTCCTCTAAAACTGTGTCTGGTTTGGAAGTTCATTGCAGCAACATGGTGGTATTTTCCTTCAGCTATTCTTCCATGAACCATCATTTCATGGAGAGGCTTAGGATGTGCCTCCCACACCAGTGGTGGGCTTATTCGAATTCACCCAACATAAGCTCCTAGGTCCTATCTTCTGTGTGCTTGTGGCTGTGCTCCAGCCTCTTCCTAGATCTCCATTTCTCTTAAATAAAGCTCATGATCTATGCTGTGCTAGCCACATGAGTGTGTGTTTCCTATCTTTAACATGCTTGTGACTGCTCCAGCTTTTTCCTAGACCCTGATTCCCCCTAAATAAACCCCACAATTTATGATTTCTCCCTAAATGAACTCAACAATTCATAATTTATCATTCTTGAGTCTGTTTTTATTAATTCTTTTTTAAAATGAAAATAGTCTCAATCAGGGTTCATGAGTTTGGGGGCCCTTCTGAATCCAGAAATCCTGTATAAACACAAAAATCCATTGTGTACATTTTGGAAAATGTCAAAAATGGGAAAATAAATAAATTTAAAAAAATATTCAACAGAGGAGCATGATTTAGATTCATATTCCTTAGAATGGCTACAATTAAAATGAGTGTCAACATTCAGAGGTGATAAAAATACATGAATTGAAATTTTTCTTACATTATTAATGGTGATGCTAGAGTTATTTTGGAAAAAAGTTTGGCAACAAAAATAAATATATATTTAATATATCACCATCCATGCTACTCCAAGTATTTATCTAAAAGGACTAAAAATATATCTACATAAATACTTATATACAGAAAATCATGAACCTTTATTTAAAATAACCTCATATAGAGAGAACACAACACAGTAGTGGGATTTTTCAGTGAGTTCATATTGTTTTGTGCTCAGTTGCCTTAGTGTCATCATCCAATAGTTCATACTGATAGGAACAAATCTATGGCATTGATAAGACCAGGGATTCAGCAGCGAGTACAGTGTATTCAGTTCATAAATTTCTGTACACACAAGTCAGTATTGCAGTTGTAAAACTCATATAGTGGATCCACCTTTTCTCAAATCATGACATATTTACAAATTGTTATTTCCTCTAGAGATGTACTGTGACTAATATACAGCCAGTGTTTGCTTTAGTGCCTGGAGGAAAAGATGCATCTAATTCATCTTGGTTTAGATTTGTGCTAGTGAAATATGTTGACGTCTTTTCCTGTGAAATTTTATTCCCTGTGAACACCAAAGCAAATATGGAGAATTGATTCTCACCAGTATAGAATGCATAATTTGCAAACTGGCTCATAAAATGTCATACAAAACTGAATATTTTTGAAAAAAAATCTTGCAGTGATATCACATTATCCATATGCCAGCACTTAAAATTTAGACACGATTCCATGCAAATTCATGCAAATACTATAACATCCTCTTTAAATACTGAAATTGCTACAACAGAAAACCATCATATATATTGCACCTATGACACAGTTCTTATCTACTGACACCTATGGTAGCAGTCACATTGAATCACTCCATTAATCACTTGGAGGGCACAGAATAGATACATAGGGAAAGTAAGTTTATGGAAAAAAAAACATATTGGGTTTAGGCAAAGACTTCTGTATAAGTTCTAACAAAGCAATGATTCATAGGATGTTTTAAAAAGAAATTCAGGAGTCTGCTCATTCAAATTTCATAGTCTTCTCCCACTCCCTGCATTTCTGTACCATGACAAATACATTAATTCATCATCTGAATTATCAACCTAAGGTAGAGAGATAATGTAGCTACCTGTTATTAAGTGTTATATTTATTCTGTGTATCAGACAGAAACAGACTTTCATATTCTTTGACATTCATGGAGCTCTGAACAGCAAAGTACTTTACAATGAGGTAACTCATTTGTTACTCAAGACACCCTGTAAGATAGCTAGTATTTTTAGCATTTTGAAAATGATGAAGCAGCTCATAATTGGCTGGACAGGAATTTAAAGTGAGATAATGTGTCTCTCTGGTGAGTCTGTCTTTAACTCCACTGTACTGCCTTCTTGTAGATGAATACAACAAATATCTATTGCTCATGGTGGTGATTGACATATGTATCATTCGAAAATGACTGAGAAAGCTGTTTAATATAACTATGGCTTCACATAGTTACCATTTTGTTTATGTGTTGAGAATATTTCTAAATGGGCTCTCTTAGCAGTATACATATATACAATAGATATTTACTATAATCACTATGCTAGAAACAGAGCCCAATAATTTATTCATCTTGTTCAACTGAAACTTTTCATATTTTGAACAATTAATTATATGCATAGGCTCTCATATGGTAGCCTATGTATATAAGTAATTGTCCAAATTTGTTTTATGAACAGAAACAAACCTCTGAATGCTATGTTGAAACTTTGTTTTATGTGTATATATGTGCACATATGTGTACATTTATGTGAATGTGTGCTGGTGCATGTGCATGTACATTAGAAGGCCAAAAGATAATCTTGGGAGTAATTCCTCAGGAATGATGTTCACTTTTTTTTTTTTTTTTAATTTGAGAGAGTCTTTCACTGGCTTCAATCACATCAACGAGGTTAGGCAGGCTGTCCAGCATGCTCTAGGGATGCTCTTGTCTTTGCCTCCTCAGCACTGGATTTAATTACAGTACCTTAAATAGTACATACCACCACATCCTTTATTTATTTATTTTGAATGCAGAATCCTCATGCTCAGTTAGTAATGTAGCAAGCACTTGAGTAACTGATTTATCTCCCCAGCCCCCATTTATTTTCATCTTTAAAGAATGAGCAGTTACTTACTCTTTACAGTTTGGCACTTCTCTTGTTTTGAAATAAAGCCCTAGTAATAAATTCAATATTCCATATATGGCATGACCAGTGACCAATATGGTATATTGCCAGCTTTTTCAATTCTTATGCTATAGCATGTCTTATACATATAACAGTTTTGGTAGATGACATTGTGCCTTGAATAGAGCTCAAGATCTTAAAATTACAAGGATTCTTACTTCAGAGATTAGGGCTTTGAATTTATTTCTAGCAATAAAGTTAAATTTTCTTTCAGATGACTGCTTATTTTAAGTTATATACTTACTAATTTGGATGGGTGTCCAGGATAATTCTGGAAAGGACCTATGGAAATTATAGATTCTGTGTTGTACTTAAAAAAGGGTTTGCTCCATTGGCTAATTTTGTTTTCAGCAATGAAACTTTTACAAATCTAATTCCAATTATTCTTTGCATCAACAATAAGAAGAACGACTGGTTCCTATCTGGTCTCTGTCCTCCCTAACAGAAGCAATGATATTGATATACAGCATACCTTGGTACCTCCCATTCAGTGAACCATGAAGAGCAGTTTAAAAACACCTTGATTTTATAGTCTGTCCTTGGTGTATCATTCTACAGATAATGATTGAACTAGAGCAAAGGAAGTTAAAAAAGGAGGTGCATGCCTTACATGGAGGCCAAGAAAATTCTCCTTACTTTTTATGTGGCTTGCCCACAAAATTGTGCCTAGTGAGAACCCATTTCAATTTCTTTGCTCTTCTTCTGAAGTAATACACTACTATTTTCTATTAAATTTTCATTCTTTGTAGCCCAACTGGGAAAATGTTCATTATACTGTAATATATCTGAATTAGGAACGAGTATTGCTGCTTAGTCAGGCTTAGAGGAATCATTATCCCATGCATAATATAACTCTAAACCAATTTAAATATAGTGTGATGCTTTAGTAATACTTTAAAAATAACTGTTAACACTTGAATTCTTTTATGTAATTAAATTCAGGGATCATATGACAAGAAGAAGTTATCTAAAAGTGTATCTAAGACATGGCTTCAAACGAGGAAGAAAAATCTCAGGTGGGTAATTAAGCTTTATCTTGGGAAAAGAAAAAAATTAGACAAATTGACATCTGTTGCAATCAGGTTCACATTGCTGATAGAAATCACCCAGCCAAGAGCAGCTTGTAGGGGGAAAAAAAGAGTTTGTTTTGCTTACAGGCTCGAGGAGTAAGTTCCATGATGGCAGGGAAAATGACAGCATGAACAGAGGGTGGACATCACCCCTGAGCAACAGAAGGTGGACCATAGCAACAGGCGAGTGCGCCCAACACTATCAAGGGGGAGCTGGCTTAACACCCATAAGCCCACCCCCAACAATACAACCACCTACAGGAGGCTTCAATTTCCAATTGTCATCAGCTGGGGAACCTAGCATCTAGAACTCCTAGGTTGATGAGGAACACCTGAATCAAACCACTACAACATCTTATTATAAAACAATGAAAAATGGTGCCCACAATGAGGAAGTTTACAGGTCACCTACTATTTCAAAATAACAGCTAGACCTAGATATATGATAATATTTATTTTAGTATGTCAACTGAAATAATCAGAAAGAAAGAAATTATGTGAAAAATAGCATAATTAAGGCAAGAGTAATCAACTGGAATAATGGCAATATATTTAATGCTATAATGAAATAGCTAAGAGCTTTACATTATGATATTCTAGCCAAACCCCAAACAAAATTTGTTTCTAAGTACATGGTGAATATATCAGGTACTTTCACAAGATATCCTTATACCCACCTCCAGAGTATGGAAGTGTGTCAACTTACACAAATGAGGGCACTTTGTAAGCTTAAACAAATTAATAATTTGAAATGGAGGCATATCCCTATCCTTAACTAATTTGGAGCACCAAATAATCATGAGACCATTTTTTTAAATTTTTTTGTTCATTTTTATTTATTTATTTGAGAGTGACAGAGAAAGAGGCAGATAGAGAGAGAGTGAGTGAGAATGGGCGCACAGGGCTTCCAGCCACTGCAAATGAACTCCAGACGCATGCGCCCCCTTGTGCATCTGGCTAACGTGGGTCCTGGAGAATCAAGCCTCAAACCTGGGTCCTTAGGCTTCATAGGCAAGCGCTTAACTGCTAAGCCATCTCTCCAGCCTGAGACCATTTTTTAAGAGGAAGAAATGGGCCGCAGAATGGAAGTCAGTATGAAATGATGTCATTAATTATCTTACAGAAAAAAGAGGGCTAGAGCCAAAGAAGCTAGCAAAGTGTAGCCATCCTTCCAAGTGTGCCTACTCTGTGGCATGTGGGCCACATGGAACTCAGGGTAGCCATCAGTGCCTCCCAATTTAGTCGATGATGTCAAATGGTAGCCAAAAAATTGAGCATTTCTGTTAATGTCTCTAGGAGGATCCCTAACTCAAAATAATAGTAATGGAAATGTACCTTTCAAATGAGCCAATAAAACCTGCCCTAATAATCTTGTGGTAAGGAATATACAATCACATTTCAATGTCAGCAATTTTTTATATGTAACTTATTTCTACCATTAAAGTATGAATGGGAGCCAGAAGAAACCAGACAGGATGGTAATGATGCTAATTTGTTGTAAATTTCAAATTGAAATTGTTTAACTATGAGAATTAACTGATATTTTACTTCACTTATGTAGGCTCATAGCACTTAAACATTTTAAGTTAATAATATTTTAATATTTACAAGAGGTTTATGAGATATTAAATAAACATCTTGAAAATCATTTATGATTACATATTTCAATGAAATAATCTCTAGTGTAGTCAAATGAAATGGAGTTGATTGTACTTCAGAAGGTAAATCATATTATACGTTGAGGATAAACCTCCTATGAAAAATTCAAAATATCATCATCATCTCAAACTTTTTTATGAGGGAATATATTTTTAAAATATGTCTTGAATGATCTATTTTACATGTAAGTGAATATTAGCTTAATGTAGAATTCTCATTTGTGTACGCAGTTTACAATCCATGAATATAACATAATCTAGTTTATTGTATGTGTATTTGCAACACTCTGTTGTCAACATCTTTTGACATATGTAATGCTACAGTCAGGTTCACATTGCTGGTAGAAATCACCAGACCAAGAGCAGCTTGTGGGAAAAAGGTTTAGTTTGGTTTACAGGCTTGAGGGGAAGCTCTACAACGGCATAGAAAAATAACAGCATGAGCAGAGGGTGGACATCACCCCCTGGCCAACATAAGGTAGACAATAGCAACAGGAGAGTGTGCCAAACACTGGCATGGGGAAACTGGTTATAACACCCATAAGCCCTCCCTCAACAATACACTACCTCCAGGAGGCTTTAATTCGGACCTAGCATTCAAAACACCTAAGTTTATGGGGGCACCTGAATCAAACCACCACATTACACCCCTGGTTCCCATAAACTGATAACCATCCATGATGTAAAATTCAATTCATTCAGTTCAACTTTAAAAGTTCATATATATATATATATATATATATATATATATTTTAGCTGGGTGTGGTGGTGCACACCTTTAATCCCAGCACTCGGGAGGCAGAGGTAGGAGGATTACTGTGAGTTCAAGGCCACCCTGAAATTACATAGTGAATTCCAGATCAGCCTGAGCTAGAATGAGACCTTACCTCAAAAAAAAGTCCCCTTATTTTTTTTCAGTAACAATGATGTTTATACATCCCCATAATCCCATCTTTAACTGAGCCATAATACCAAAAAAATAACCTCAAAAACTCATAATGGCACAGAACAAGCATTCACACTGCAAAAGATGACACTGGGCATAGCAAAGAGAGACTCAACCAATACAAGATTTAAAACAACTAGGGCAAACATCAAACTCTGTAGCTTCAAGCCAACAACTGTAGCCCATGACAAACCTCCAAGTTCAATAATTCTAACCATCAAAAAGTCTCTGGACTTCCAATTCTTCCCCTCTAGCTAGGCTACTCACAGCCCTGGAAAACTTCATCAGGGACAGCAGCTTTCCTTGGCAACCATCTTGTGGTTCTGGCATCTCTACAGGGTCTCCACTACAATCCACAGTTCATCCTCATGGCCCCATAGGGTCTCCATGCAGGCAACCAGCAAACCTGCTTCACACTGCCCATGGCCATTTCCCAAACACAAGACCGTATTACAATCTCAATGATCTTCTATTTCCTGCATTTCTTTTACTCTGCCATACCAGGTAGGGTGCCAATTGGTTAATCCAGGGGGCAATAAAGCTGACTTTGAAGAGCAGTACATTTATTGAGCACTCAGGCCCCTCCAAAAGAATCTACATTCTTCCTGTTGTTCCAGTGCAGGTCAGCCAGCTCAGTCTCTAAGGTTGTAATTTCTCAATTGCAGCTGATTGGGCAACAGTTTATCCAAAGATTTTTTTTTCTGTGCCATATCCCTCTGCTCACACCAGTTAATTTCTACACAAAGCAACCCTGCACAACTTCTCAGGACATGGGCATAACATCAAGCCTCACACAAACTGCTAACCCAGTCCAAGCAAAGCTCTTTCTCACCCTCATAAGCCAAACCTCCAATCCATAGTTCTTACTGCATTCAGGTCTTTTAACTCTGACCAATATAGGCCATCAGGCTGTAGTAACAGCACTGCAAGGCATCTCTTAGGCCAAGGTTTCAAATCCTTCCACATTCCTCTTGAAAATCAGCTCCAAAAGACCAAAACCACAGAGTCAGGTATCTAGCAGCAACCTCACTCCTGGTACCACTCTACTGTTGCAGTCAGGTTCACATTGATGGTAAAAATCACCTAACCAAGAGCAGCTTATGGGTAAAAGAGGTTTAATTTGGCTTACAGACTTGAAGGGAAGCTCCACGCTGGCAGGGGAAAGTGACAGCATGAGCGGAGGGTGGACATAACCCAATGGCCAAAAATAACAACAGGAGAGTGTGCCAAACACTGACATGGGAAAACTGGCTATAACACCAATAAGCACTTCCCCAACAATACACCACCTCCAGAAGGCTTTAATTCCCAAATCTCCATCAGCTGGGAACCTAGCATTCAGAACACCTAAGTTTATGGGGGACACCTGAATCAAATGCCACATGTAGTGTTGATATTAACTTGACATCTTGTGCATTGATCTGGTTTAAAATATTTTAGAATATAATAAATGAATTATCATAATCCCTTAATGGTATTTCTTAATATTTGTGTCTTTTGATAATTCATATTTGAAACTTAACCTCTAATGTGATGGCATTAAGAATAATACCTTGCCTGGTATGGTGGTGCAGAAGTAGAGGATTGTTGTGAATTTCAGAATAGCCTGAGACTACATAGTGAATTCCAGGTTAGCCAGGGCTACAAAGAGACCCAACCTAAAAAAAAAAAAAAAAAAGTAGATAGAGCCTTTCTGATGGGGATAAGTGACCTTAGAGAAGAAGCTTGGCCTTTTCCTCTTTTGAGGACACAAGGTGTGTTGTATAAATCAGAGCATGAAGCTTTACCAGACATAAATTTCTCCTGCTTATAAATTACCTAGTCTAAGTTATTTTGATATGGCACTACTAGTCACTAAAGGACTAATAACTAAGACATTGGGCTGCAATAGCTGTGTTTTAAAATAAAGTAATTGCCTGTATTATGATTATATTTACTAGAATAAGATATAGAAGCTTTAGAAATACAATACTTTTCATCTCAGTTGTCTCAAAAGCAAATTATTTTGTTTATCTACCATGCTTGAAACAAAATAAATGAGAAGAAAGTTAAAGTCCTGTGTTATAATATACAATACTAGATACTAAATACTACACAGATTTTATGTAGAATTTTGTTTACTAGTTTCTCAGATTAAAGTGCATTTTACTCATATATTGGTTATAACATATATTGCTTATCAATTGTTAAATATTTAAATAAGTGGAATTTTATAGATGCTGACAAAGGAAAATTTGGCCTTTTTATGACATAACTGTGCATACTAATGTCCCTATCCCCAAATCTAACCATCACTGTTAGTGTGCAAGCAGATTTAAAAATAATTTATTAAAAATAGATGTATGCCTTCCAGCATGCCTAAAAGATCCATGATAGAGAAATACTGCTTTTGTAACAGTTTTATCTCAATAAACTTTTTTTTTTAAACCAGTAAATTTTACTTGGAGTATTTGTTATTCTATTTAAAATTTCAAGGAGTCAAAAGGCCACTCTTTGATGAAATACAAATTAATACTAGAGTGATTCATTTGGAATTACTAATAAATTTAAATGTTTGCACTATTTAATCATGTGTAAATCACTTTAAAATTCTGAGACAAAAGGCTCCCCAAACTTGAATTTAAAGAAGAAACATTTTATTTTGTCTCACAGTTACTGTCTAGTGTATTGGCTCACTTGTTTCAGGGTCATGGTTCTTTGGAAAATTACAACACAGAGCACAGGATAGAGTAACTATCCTGACCTCAAATCACCTGGGAAACAGAGCTGGAGAACAAGGACCTGGGACCTGACCCGTGCTTCCAGGGCATACGCCAGTGTCCTTTCTCAGCACATCTAGCAGCTGACCACCACGTCTTCAACATTTGGGTCTATGGAGGATATTCCAGATTCTAAATGTAACTCAGGAGATTATTTGAATATACACATAAGACCTCAAAAATTCTTAGAATTCTTTTAACTGTTGTATATTAAATATTTATAATGGAGGTACTGCTTGAGGAGATAAGAACAACATACAAAACAGTAAAAACATGACCTTCTTGGCATTGTCTTTATAGCAGTTACTTCTTGTTGCTGAAACAAAACACAAAACCAGAAGCAGCGTATGTTATTTTCCTGCCTACAGTTTTGAGGGCAAGTTTCATCAGAGTGGGGAACATGTGGCAAGAGCGACCAGCCAGATATCACATGTTCTCCTTAACAAGGAGTAAGTTAAGTGCAGCAAGCAGGGTGGACACACCTCCTCCCAAGGCTCTACCAGCAAGCAATTAAATATGCTGCTTAATTACATAACATTAAAACCATCACTGCCTTATAAGAGCAGAGAAACGAGTAAACATTATAAATCAATACAACATTTAATAAGATATGGCAGTTGCTGCAGAAGAAAATTGACTAAGATCAGGCTCATAATAGTACCTGGCTTTGATTGTACAAGACAGTGTTTGAGTTTTTCTTTTATGAGTAGAGAATTTAAGACTAGAAGCATAAAAATCAATGTATCTATTTAATGAATATAATTATATAATAGTAAGATTTTTAATAAAACTCAGAAAGAAGACATTTTATTTTCAAAGGAAAGAGTCCTATGAGAAAAGAAACATTTACAACAAACTGTGTCCCACAGTTACCTCATGTCCTATTTGCACATTTTTTGAAGTTGACATTTCTTCTGGGGTCCCATTCTATTTCTTCTGTCTTTTTTCCAGTTCCTCCAGTACTATTCACTGGAATTTTGGAATGAGATCAGTTCCAATTCCCTCCTGACATCTGAAGCCAGGACTCAGTTTCCCTCCCCATCACTCCGTCATATTTTCAAATTTTTGCTTTTGTTCTCGAAAGGTGAGTGGTAGAATCCCTTCCAAGTAGGTCAGCAATTGCTGTCTAAGGTAGGGCTGGGCAGGGTGAGTCGAAACCTTTCCCAACAGCTTAGAACTCTCATTTCTTTGTACCCTTTTGCTCCTCTGTGTATATTGGCTGACAATCTCCAGCCCTCTTGAGTTTGACCAGCCCACATGCTTCCCCACTTCCTCAAGCTTTCCCTCTGGAGCACATTGACGATTTCTTAGGCACTCCTCAATAATCCTGCTCACACCTGGCAGGCAGTTCTTGCCTTTGGTTGCCAGCTGCACTTCCCACAACTCGCCCCTAGGCGGGCTATAGATCAGCTTCTTTTGCTTCCTTGCTGGCTGGCACTTCCCTTCAGTTATCTGCTACAGTTCCCAGCTACTGCCTCAGAATGGGACTGGGTTCTAGGGATTGGTTCTGCTTGCTGCTCTCTTGCCTGCTGGCACTTTCCGTGGGTTGTTCTTTGCAGCCTAGCAATTGGCCCCAATTGTGTCCTTGCCTGCTGGCACTGCTCCTAGGTTGTTGACTGTAGTTCCCAGTAGCTGCCACTGAATGGGATTAAGCCCTAGTGATTAGATCAGCTCTCATAAGGATGGCACTTCCCCTAAATTGTTGGCTGTCCGCTGAAGCCAAAACCACACTGGTTATGTTGCTGGAATTTCCTTGCTTCCCTGCCTGGGACTCTCCTGGGTTTCTAGCTACTTAGAGTCTTTCATTTTACAGATCTTCAGTTTTTGAGAAGGGTGGGACTGTGTGCTATACAGCCTCTTCCTCCCCTTCCCCCAGGTTCTTCAGTGCGGCTGCTAGTCTGGCATCTTTAATTGTTTGTTTGTTTTGTTTTGTTTTTCTAGGTAGGGTATTACTGTCGCCCAAGCTGACCTGGAAACCACTATGTAGTCTCAGACTGTTCTTGTGCTCATTGCTCTCTTTCTTCCTCCGTCTCCAAAGCGCTGGGATTAAAGGCATGGGATACTATGCCTGGCCTATTGTGAAATCTTAACCTGAGCTGCGACATTTTCTTTTTATCACGAATTTGATGTTCTTGAGTTTGAGTAAAGCACAAATGAGCTATTGTCAATGTACGGCTTTGTGTTGTGTATTTAAGCTTCTGAAGTTTTACTCGTCTTCTACCATAACAATGTTTCTATTATTTATTATTTATTTATTTTTGATTTTTCAAGGTAGGGTCTCACTCCACCCCAGGCTGTCCTGGAATTCACTATGTAGTCTCAGGTGCTCTCAAACTCATGATGAGTCACCTACCTCTGCCTTCCAAGTGCTGGGATTAAAAGCATGCACTACCATGCTCAGCATAGAATGTTTCTCTGTAATGTGTGCAAATTGGGATTGAAATCATCAATTTTTCTGTCAGAGGACATTGATATGATGAAATGCAAATATCTAAAAATTACTAATAAGGAACTTAAGGAAGTCAATAAATGGGTAGTGAGCAGTTTTCAAAAGATGAAACACAAATGGCCAATAAAAACAAGAAAAAAATCTTGGATTGGAGAGATGGTTTAGTGGTTAAGTGCTTGCCCGTGAAGCCTAAGGACCCCGGTTCGAGGCTTGATTCCCCAGGACCCATGTTGGATATCTCTCTCTCTCCCTCACACCCTCCCTCTTTTTCTGTCTGTCGCTCTCAAATCAGTAAAAATAAACAAAAAAATATTTTTTTAAAATCTTCATTCGCCATCAGAGAAATGCAAATTGAAACTCCATCAAGATTCCATCTCACCTCAGTCAGACGACAGTCATTAAGAAAACAATTAATAATAACTGTTGGCCTGGAGTGATGGCTTAGTGGTTAAGTGCTTGCCTGTGAAGCCTAAAGACCCTGGTTCAAGGCTCAATTCTCCACAACCCACATTAGCCAGATGCACAAGGGGGCACAAGCATCTGGAGTTTGTTTGCAGTGGCTGGAAGCCTTGGCACGCCCATTCTCTCTCTTGCTCTACTATCTGCCTCTTTCTCTCTTTGTTACTCTCAAATAAATGAATAAAAATTAAAAAAATAAATAAATAACTGTTGCCCAGGGTGTGGACAAAAAGGTGACCTTTATATACTGCTGGTGGGAATATAAACTAGTTTAGATACTGGGAATCTGTATGAAGTTTCCTACTAAAGCTAAAAAGATATCTATGATAGAACCCAGCTATTACATTCCCTGGATATGTACCCAAAGAACTCCAAGTTAACATATCAGAGAGATAATTGCAAATCACTATTTACTGTAGCAGTATTCACAACTCAGTGGTTCAGAACAGTTAGTACTAAAGGAGAAAGAGGAAAAAGAGTGTTTCATGGATTTTCCCCAGATTTTCCTATCTCCCCTTTCTCCCTTGGATACTTCTTCCTTGAGTACTAATTCTCCCTAAAATAAACCTCATATTCCATAATTTACACTTGTTAGGGACAATTTTTTTTCACTCTTTACTACACTGGAATAAGGACCCAAAAGTTGTGGTTCACAGGCACTGGATTTCTTGTATAACTTCTCCCTGATCCCCAGAATCCTGCATCAGGTGGGCATGAGGGACTGAGACTGAGCACTACATAAACAGCTGGGTATAACCATATACATCTGTAATCCCAGTCTTGTGGGGATGGAGTCTGGAGAATTTCAGGCACTTCCTGATGAAAAAAAAAATACAAGACAAAAACAAAAATAGTAGTTCTAGGTTGAGTGAGACTCTCTGTCTCAAGGAAACAAGCAGAGGAGCAGAAACATGAAGAATCCTCAGGTCTCTCTGGCTTATGTGTGGTTATACTCATTGCATACATATCACATCATTATACACCACACCATCTACTTTACTCACACATACACACTCATCCCAACCCCAAGAAAAATAAAAAAGGACAAAAGACACACAGAGAGAGAAACTACAAGCTAAATTTTAAATTTGAATCTTTTAGTAAGCTTTCCTATTACAACACATGTATATCCCCTTTTACCTTAGAAAGCTCTTACATGTTCTTTTCCATATATCACTTCTAATTTTTCACTTTCCTGTCAGAAATAGCCTCTATTTAATGAAGCTCTTCTGAAATGACTTCTTCTATGTTGTGTTTTGTATAAATGAGATTATGTGACACAGTTTTCATTCCTTGGCTTATTTTGTGAAGGGAATTTTGGAACTACACTTATGCTCCTACATGAACTACTTACTCACCTATTAGCTTACTGGTATTATAGCATATGAATATGTACTTTTAAATAAATCTTTGAGGTAGAATTTCGAGTAAATTCTTGAATATAATGATAGAACCAATATCATTCTTCTTGTATTTTTATAATATCTACTTATTAAGCAAATGGACTAGTTTCTGTTAAGTATATAGTTATCTATAGAATGAATACAGAAACAAAGATAGAAAATTTGATTTGTTTTTTTCTGTTGTTGGAATAACTTCTGTTGTCAAGAAAACAGAAGAAACTCCAGGTCACAGCCTCATGCCTGTGGATGTATGAACAGATCTGAAATAATTGATTTTGTTTTTGCTGCACAAAGGCATCAATAAGGCAGGTACATGAGCAGCTAAATGTGTATCTGGGCTGGGGGAGAGCAGAACCCTGAGGCTCAAATGTTCATGCTGTGATCACATAGATTTGGCTAATACTAAGAAGCTATTTGGCTGCAGGGAGAATTTTCTGGTTTTTAATAATTCTCTTGCTTTTCTCTGTACAACTGTCATATTTATCATTTGGGTATGTCTCTTGCACTCATGAGTCTTTGATTTCTTGGGGGAAGTGAATTGATTCAGAAACATCTTAGCCAGCATTCTAGTCACTAAAAATATATTCTGACTGAAGAACATTTATTGAACTCCTACTTCCTAAGGCACAGCATTTTACCATGGGGCACATATAATGTAAGCTTCAAATGTTCTGTTTTCTGTGACCATGTTAATATACATTCTTGAAATAGTGCACAAAATCCATAAAGCAACAAGTCTAGACTTTACAAGGATTTATTACAATTTGCAAATCTGAAGCTAAAATAATGGTTTGCATGTTAAGAATTTAAGAAACCAGAGTTGATTTCTAAATTAATCTTTGAGGATGGTTGTTGAATGTGAATAAAACTGAGATAGGGTTGGAACTGGCCATAACAAATACGATATAAATGACACAATGACATTTTCATAAATATGATTAAATAGCCAAATTTACTGTGAGGGATGGATGTGGTAGCACACTTCTGTGCTCCCAGTTTTTGTAGGTAGAGTCAAGAACATCAAGAATTTGGTGTCAACTTGGGCCACACAGTGTACTACATTCCAGCTTGAGACACATGGGGAATGCTAGGCCACCCTGGGCTACAAAATAGGACCTCAGTCTAATGAAGCAAACCAAACCATTATAAAAGTATGTACGGGACAAACCAATGAAACCAGCTAAATATAGGCCTATATTCCAGTAAAATGATAAACATTAAACCAAACATATAACCCATTTTTACTTTTGCTAATTATCTAGGATTGTATAGAAAGAATTTAAATGCTACCTGATAGCTCTATTCTGGAATATTTAACTCCGTAATCAATAAAGTAGACTTAATTAAGTGATTACAACCTCATACTTTTCCCAAGTGTCCACATTTATTGGTAAAATACTCCATGGAAAAAATATATTAATAAATACTTAACACATAGGAAAAAAATAAAGAATATTCCTAAGAAATTTTTGAGAAACATGCTTTACAATGTCCTATTATAAACTAATGGCATTATCACAGCTTAACTATTTGATGCCAAGAGTTCAACTCATTTTGTTTAGCCTATTATCATACTCCTTTTGTTGTACACTTAATGCTGAGGAAGCATTTCTCTCAAAGCAGGACCAAAAAAACCCAAAAAAACAAAAACAAAAACAAAAAAACTTCCCTCACTTCTATTATGTATTTTTCTAAATTAAAAAGAACTTAACCAAAATAAATTAATTTTTAAAGGAAATGTTGGTTAACAAAATAAGTCCTAAAATAGTACCTATCCTTATGAGTATTACTGTAACTATTACTACCTAAGAAAGAATGGGTTTCTATTGGGCAGTAATTGGAGATTATCTGATTCAGTCAGGCATAGCATCATCACTGCTTATTCACCAATATGACCTAGTCCATCTCTGCATCCTAGCAGCAAACAACATACAGAAACATGTCAGGAAACAAAGCCTGGCATAGAAACCTCTTTAATGCACACTGGCACTGTAATTAGGAAGATTTATTAGCATATGTCTATTAAAATCTGTTTTATACTGTACATTAAATGAAGTCTTAGCAAGTAAAATTTTTCTTGATATGGGATTATTTCTATTTCAGCTTTTCTCTTCCCTTGGTAGAGACAACATTACCATCTTTCACAAACCTTTATGTTCTGTCTTATATCAAAGCTCACCCTTCATGTGCAGTGCTCTCTGAGCTGCTTCCTGTAAGCATATGAACTTGAAACTTAATCATTCACCTGTCAGTGGTATTTGGACATGGGGTCCTTTGGATGAATCAGGATTTGATGAGGTCATCAGAGTCAGGATCTAGATGGCATAAGTGTCTACTAAAAACAGAAAGAAAAACCAAATTAACACCCTTGCTCTGTTTTACCATTTGATACTATTGCGTGATAATTCAGAAAGAAGATCCTTGGAACATTCCAGTGCAGTGCTCTTGGAGCACCCAGCTTCCAGAGCCATGAACTAAATAAACTTTCAGTTTAGGTTTTTTTTTTTTTTTTTTTTTTTAAAGGTAGGGTCTCATTTTAGCCCAAGTTGACCTGGAAGTCACACTGCAGTAGTCCCAAGCTGACCTTGAATTTACATCTATCCTATCTGGAGGCAGCTCCAGAGTGCTGGGATTAAAGTATTTAGTTATACAACAGAGAGCAGACTAAGACAGATGAAGACTGCTGCAAGTCCAGACGGTGAGCCTGAGACAAGGAATATTCAAGGGACATTTTAATAATCACAGTCCTATAAGTCACTCTCTGAGATTCAACTTCACCTTCAACAATTCCCAGCAGGTTTCACAATGATGGAGAAGCTTAATATTTCCTTCTTAGGTGCTTAAGTGACAGATATTTTTGTCATTCCCAAATGATTTCAAGACAGGTAGTGAAATTCTGATTGCTGGATCTTGAAACACACCACAGGTGAAAACCAGAGATCTAGCAGTGTCAGAGATGGGTGCAGGTGCTGTAAAAACTATAGACTAACTTCTAGAAATGAATATCATTAGGCTGCACAGAAGTTCAATGAATTAAAATGTACTACTTAAGAGATTTAATTATCTAATGGGAATCACAGAAATAAAACATCTATAGTTTGATACATTAATTTACATATCTTAGTAATGAAAATTTAAATCTCTTATATATAATTTAAGCTAATTTGATAATTTCCTTTTTAAACCACCCATGTCTAAAATATATATTATTTCTGTTTGCTAAATTATTTGGCCCTTTTGTCCTGATTATAATATTTCAGATTGAGGAGAGACTTGGTCCATTTGAGCAGCTGTCACAATGTACTGTACACTGAGTTATTCATATGCAGAAACAGAATCTTATTTTCTACAAGTCTGAAATGTAAAGGGCTCCAGCAGGGTCAGGTCCTAGGGCAGGGTTCTACATGCTTTGAGTTGCTGTCTTCTCTCTATCTCACACAGTAGAAGAAAGGGGAGTAGGTGTCCATGTTGTCTTCTAGAGGAACATTTGTGAAGCCTTTTCTCTGATAACCAAATCCTATTTCAAGGTCCCTCCTCCAAATGCCATCCTATTGAAGATTAGAACCTCAACACAGAAATTTTTAGAAAAACATAGTTTTCTGTAAATAATAGGAATAATTATGGTATCAGCCTCAAATTGCTTTGGCAAAATAAATTAGTATTTGTTGCAGTCCGGTTCGCATTGCTGGTAGAAATCACCCAACCAAGAGCAGCTTCTGGGAAAAAGAGGTTTATTTGGCTTACAGGCTCGAGGGGAAGCTCCACGATGGCAGGGGAAAATGATGGCATGAGCAGAGGGTGGACATCACCCCCTGGCCAACAGAAGATGGACCACAGCAACAGGAGGGTGTGTCAAACACTGGCATGGGGAAACTGGCTATAAAGCCCATAAGCCCACCCCCAACAATACACTCCCTCCAGGAGGCCTTAATTCCCAAATATCCATCAGCTGGGAACCTAGCATTCAGAACACCTAAGTTTATGGGGGACACCTGAATCAAACCACCACAGTATTAATGCTTACTGTTTAGCAACTATTAATTTATAATATTAGCTACTAGTTTTGCTATGCTTTATGTCATGCATATTATTTATATGTATGTATACATATATTCTACATTTGACAGTGGCTGCTTCAGTTTTGGGTATCATGGTTATCTGATCCTAAGCCATCAGATTCCTGAGTGCACCACTGTTAGAGATGCACAATGATACTATGAAATGTGGATCAGCAAAATTTTCCAACCCCTTTCTTATCTGTGTTTCGGGACATCTATACTGTTCCCATTTGATGTTCAGCATGTGTTACAGTCAGGTTCACATTGCTTGTAGAAATCACCCAAACAAGAGTAGCTTTGGGGAAAAACAGGTTTATTTTGGCTTACATGCTTGAGGGGGGGCTCCACAATGGCAGGGGGAAACGATGACATGAGCAGAGGGTGGACATCATGCCCTGGCCAACATAAGGTGGACAATAGCAACAGGAGAGTGTGCCAAACACTAGCATGGGGAAACTGGTTATAACACCCATAAGCCTGCCTCCAACAACACACTGCCTCCAGGAGGTGTTAATTCCCAAATTTCCATCAGCTGGGAACCTAGCATTCAGAAAACCTAAGTATATGGGGGACACCTGAATTAAACAACCACGTTCTACCCTGGCCCCCATAAACTGATAACCATACATGATGTAAAATGCAATGCATTCATCTAATTTTAAAAGTCCCATAGTTTTTATCCATTCCAATGATGTTCATACATTCCTATAGTCCAAGTTCTTTTAAATGGGCCATGATACCAAAAAATAACCTCAAAAAACCCATAATGGCCCAGAATAAATACTCACACTGCAAAAGATGGCATCGGACATAGCAAAGAAACATTCAACCAGTACAAGATTTAAAATAATCAGAGCAATCATCAAACTCTGTAGCTTCAAGTCCAACAACTCTAGCTAGTGACAAACCTCCAAGTCTGATAATTCTATCCAGCAACAAGTCTCGGGACTCCCAATTCCTCCCCTCACCTAGGCTACTCACAGTCCTGGAAAACTTCATCTGGCCGGCAGCTTTCCTTAGCAGCCATCTCATGGTCCCAGCATCTCCATTGGGTCTCCTCTGAAATCCACAGTTCATCCTCATGGCTCCATGGGGTCTCCATGCAGGCATCCAGCAAACCTACTTCACACTGCCCATGGCCATTCCCCAAACAGAACACGTGTTGCAAACTCTCTTTCCTGCATTTTTTATACTCCACAATACCAGGTAGGGTGCCAATTTGTTAATCCAGGGGACAATAAAGCAGACTTTGAAGAACAGGACACTCCTTGAGCACTCAGGCCCCTTCAAAAGAGTCTACATTCTTCCTGTTGCCCTCGTGCAGGTCAGCAGGCCCAGTCTCAAAGGTTGTAATCTCTCAATAGCAGCTGAATGGGCAGCAGTTCACCCAAAGATTTTTCTTTCGATGCCATATCCCTCTGCTCACACCAGTTCATTTCTATGCAAAGTAACCTTGCACAATTTCTCAGGACCCAGGCATAATGGCAAGCTTCCCACACAAACTGCTAGCCCAGTCCAGGCAAAGCTCTTTCTCACCCTCATAAGCCAGACCTCACAGTCCATAGTTCTTACTGAATTTAGGTCTTTCAACCCTGATCAGAATAGTCCATCAAGCTGTACTTACAACTCTGTAAGGTGTCTCTCAGGCCAAGGTTTCAAATTCTTCCACATTGCTCTTGAAAATCATCTCCAAAAGACCAAAGCCACATAGTCAGGTGTCTAGCAGCAAATGACACCACTCCTCGGTACTAACATTACTGTTGTAGTCAGGTTTGCATTGCTGGCAGAAAATATTCGATCAAGAGCAGCTTTTGGGAAAAAAGAATGTATTTGGGCTTATAGACTCGAGGGGAAGCTCCATGGTAATGGGGGAAAACGATGACATAAGCAGAGGGTAGACATCACCCCCTGGCCAATATAAGGTGGACAATAGCAACAGGAGAGTGTGCCAAACACTGGCATGGGGAAACTGGCTATAACACCCATAAGCCCGCCTCCAACAATACACTCCCTCCAGGAGGCGTTAATTCCCAAATCTCCATCAGCTGGGAACCTAGCATTCAGAATACCTAAGTTTATGGTGGACACCTGAATCAAACCACCACAGCATAGAATGCAATTTCAAGATTTCAAGAAATGTTGAAAACAGACAAGCTTGTTTTCTAAGACTGTGTTACCCAGTCATTCATTATTGTAAAGACAAGGGAGCAAGGCCATGAAAATAATCACAGCAAGCTCTAAATCATGAATTTAATCACCTCCAAAAAGTTAAAGAAGTACAAAACAAATGAAACAGAAATAAATGAAAATAAAACAGAAACATGCAGGAACTGTTTGTTGAGAACACTGTTTCTTAGGTATGGTATGAACAATGTAAACATAAGCCCTAAAATTTTTTTTGGCTAAAATCTGTCTCTATCTCATACAGGAACATAGGCTGAAGTATCTTAATGAATCTCTCATTTCTGTTGACAGAAATAATCCCTGATTACAAGCCTTACTGGACTGCAGGAATCCATTGGGTGCAACTTCAAAACTGGGTGGGTTGTACCCTGTTCTCTCTGAACTCAAGTACCACATGAATTGTGCATTCAGAAAAATATTTTACCTGGACCATTTCCTGCTGTCATTGTCCAGAGACAACTCATTTTTCTCCAGTTTTTAAAATAGCATTCTAGAGCTAGATATCCTGATGGGTATAATAAAAAAGATTTTGTAATTTTGGTATTGATGTTGGCAGCTCTGGCTTTAAAAAAATAGCTCATTTAATTACTTTATTTTGGAAGCGGAGTGTGTTTAATAGTTTGGCATTGTGTTTAGAATTTAAAATAAAAGACACTGAAATAACAGCCTCAGTTGTAATAGCATATTTATTGCCTGGAAAGTGATGGAGTCAAATGGCATTGATTTCTGGCATGAAGTACTGTGACCCTCATCCATCTGTTCAGGGTCTGATGCAGAAATCAATATAAACTTTTCCAGGGGAAGCCCAAGGCTTTCCCTGCATGCAGACCAAGGCTACCAGATTGCTGATATAATTAAAAAAAAAAATCAAGTTCTTTTCAGAAGCTTCATTTTCAAACGTACTCTAAAAGTTTTTTCGTCAATAGGTGCTCTTTCTGATCAGATTTTGTGACTCACTTTTTTATTTCTTTTCTTCTCATTCATTTATGTGTAGTTCTGTTGATTATATCCCTTGGGACACCAGCTGAGTTCAAGTAAAAGCACATTTGCGGACTGGTTTAAAATCTACCCCTAACACAGTGTGACTCTTCTTAAAGTATCAATAAATATTTATGGTAGAATATTTCATGGTTGATAGCAGAATGTGTTTTGACCTGAGCTTTGGGCAGCAGAAGCATTTATATTACTCTAAAAAACATTGTAAATGCTCTAGATTCTGATATATTTTCAAATCTATCAAAGTTTGCAGATTGTTTTTATGAGAACTAAGAGAAAAACAGGTAACTTACTAACATATTAAAACTCTTGAACGTACTTTACTATTTTAAAATAATCTAAGGTTTCCTAATTGTAAAAGCCTAAGAATTTGAAGTATAGTTTCTACGTTAGCAATTTAAACATAGTAAAACAAATTTTTTCTTTGCCATAAATCTGAAATAATGGTGGTGACCTGAAGAAGAGTTAAAGTATTATTGAAAATGGTAGAAATGGAGCTTTATCTCATATGGCAAGGATTTTAAAAAAACAAATATTTATTTATGAGAGGGAGAGCAGTGGGACAGGGGGAGGAGGAGAGGATGGGCACACCACATTGGCCTCCTGCTGCTGGAAATGAACTTCTGATGCCTATGCCACTTCTTTGTGCATCTGCCTTTATGTGGGTACTCAGGAATCAAAAACCCAGGCTATCAGGCTTTGCAAGAAAGTGGCAAGGATTGTATTGGGTTAATTTTCTTAAAAAAAAAAAAAAAGAAAAGAAAAGAAAAGAAAAAAAAAAAACATGGTTGTTGAGAACATGATTTTGTTAACACTGGAGAGAAAATCTCTCTGCACTTATTTTATCCAGGTTTTTTTAATGAGGTTAGAGCTGACAAATACTATTTAAAATACACATTTATGGCGACTTCCAGTTAAGATGGTGGCATAGGTACCATGCCAAAGCAGCCTTGGGGGAAAAATGACCAAAAAAACTCAACAAAATACACACTTTTACTAAAAAGTGAGGTGTATAGGAAATTGAAGCAGCAGCGGAGAAGTAGAAGAGATCCAGAGCATCCAGAGCCTGCACAGGCTGGCAAAAGTGGCCCCGGCAGCTCCGCCAACTGCAACGGCAGTGGGGCGTACCAGAAAGCCACTGGGCTCGGCTCCAGCCGCAGGAAAAGCCAGGTGCGGGAGCTTCCACTCACACTACGCTCTCCACAACTCAGGAAACGCGAAGGGAGAGCGGCAGTGAGCAGCGGAGGAGCAGACCGCCAGGTAGAAGAACGCTTGGACCAGTGAGAGAACCAGAGCAGCTGTGGCTCACTCCCCTCCCCCACCGCCTGACCCCAGCTTCAGTGAACAGAGCAGTGGTCCGGGACCCGACCAGGCCAACTTGGGCCAACAGTGGGACCCAAGCAGGAACAAAGTCCGGGAGCAACATCAGTGGCTCCAGCACCGGTAACAGAGGCCCCAGCAGCAGATCCCACAGCAGCAGCTTCAGTGGAAGCAGTGTCAGTGGACCCAGCAGCAGCAGCTTCAGCAGCAGCAGTGGTTCCAAAAGTAGCAGCTACAGCAGCAGCAGCAGAAGCAGCAACAGCAGTGGGCCCAGCAGCAGCAGCTTCAGCTGCTGACAGACCCAGCAGAGGCACCTTTAGCAGCAGCAGTTCCAGCAGTGGGGGTGCTGATCTGCAGGGACACTCTTGCCAGGCTTGATTTTCCTTGTAGGAAAAGCCAGTGCCCAGCTCTAGAAATCAGAACAGCAGCCCGACGAACCAGGCAGTAACTTGACTGAGACCAAAATCATCCAAGATAACTGGGATTGCACCAGAGAATGGTCTCACCTGGTCACAAGCTGACTTGGATCCCTCAACAGGCCAGAAATCTTAACCTCTGTGTTGATGGAGGATCTGGTTGTTATAATAACTACTCTGGCATACATACTTGGGGCTGTGTTTGATTGAATGGGTACAGTGTTCGGTTAACTTTTAGAATCTACCTGTATTTTATTCTACACAGCCTACTTGAATACTCCCATAGCAGGGAAACTCAACCCCTAGGAGCACCTTTGTAGATACTCTGAGAGTCTTAAAAGCTATACCTAACACCTTAAGCTCCTACCCTGAAAATATATAACATCAAATCAACTGATACAGCTAAGAACACCCAGCTAGCTAGAAAATCCAAGCATTAACTTAGTCCAGGAGACAAAAATATATACATTATAACACAAGAAACACTAAAAAGCAAGATGATATAAATCCATCTAAAAGTATTAATGCATCAGAAATGACCTCCAGTGAGAACAAGTTAGAAGAAATTCCTGAGAAAGATTTCAAAAGAATGATTGTAAATATGCTCAAAGAAGTCAGAGAACAACTCAAAGGAGTCAAAGAGGAATTTAAAGAGGAAATCAAAGGAATAAAAGAAGATGCAGGACACCAATTTCATGAAATAAAGAAGGCAATACAAGACATAAATAAGGAAATAGAAATAATAAAGAAAAAAACAGTCAGAATTACTAGCAATGAAGAACACAGTTAATGAAATAAAAAAAAAAAAAAAAAACTGTAGAAAATCTCACCAGTAGAATGGATGAAGGAGAGGACAGAATATCTAAGCTAGAAGACCAGGTGGCAGATCTAATACAGTCCAACAAAGTGAAAGACAAACTTATAGAAAAGTATGAGTGGGAACTTCAAGATATTCGGGACACTATGAAAAGATCAAATATAAGAATGCAGGGCATAGTAGAAGGAGAAGAATTCCACTTCAAAGTCATGGTAGGTGTCTTCAACAAAACCAAAGAAGAAAATTTCCCCCAAATTGGGAAAGAGGTGCCAATACAGATATAGGAAGCCTTTAGAACCCCAGCCAGATAAAATCTAGAAAGAACCTCTCCTCGCCATATTATAATCAAACTTCCAAACACACACACCATAGAAAAAATACTGATAGCAGTTAGAGAGAAAAATCAAGTTACCTACAAAAGCAAGCCCATCAGGATTATAGCAGATTATTCAACACAAACTTGTAAAGCCAGAAGGGCTTGGAGTGATATATTCCAAGTTCTGAAAGATAACAACTGTCAACCAAGGTTACTTTATCCTGCAAAGTTATCCTTTCAAATAGATGGAGAAATAAGGACATTCCATGACAAACGCAGGTTAAAGGAGTATTTGAAGGCAAAACCAGCTCTACAGAAAATACTTGATAGAATCCTCCATGCTGAAGACAGGGAAAAGCACACATATAAGGAACATAGAAAAAACAAGCAATACTCAAATACTAGTTAACACAAAAGAACACAGGTAGAACTGGAACCACAAAAAAAAAAAAAAAAGAAAAAAAAAGGCAAAGATAAATATACACCTTTAAGTAATATCTCTTAATATCAACGGCCTCAATGCCCCAACGAAAAGACATAGGTTTGCAGACTGGGTTAAAAAGCAGGATGCTACAATTTGTTGTCTCCAAGAAACTCACCTTTCTACAAAGGATAGACATTACCTTAGAGTGAAAGGTTGGAAGATGGTGTTTCAAGCAAATGGGCCACGAAAACAAGCAGAGTTGCTATCCTAATATCTGAGAAGGTAGACTTTAGTCCAATGTTAGCCAAGAAAGATAAGGAAGGTCACTTTATATTGATTAAGGGCACACTCCAACAGGAAGACATCACAATCCTAAATATATATGCACCTAACATGGGGGCTCCCAAATTCATCAAACAAACACTATTAGAACTAAGGTCACAGATAACACCAAACACAGTGGTAGTGGGTGACTTTAAAATCCCACTCTCATCAATTGACAGGTCATCCTGAGAAAAAATAAACACAGAGGCATCTGGACTAAATGAGGTCATAGAAGGAATGGACTTAACAGATATATACAGGACATTTTATCCATAGGCTGCAGAATATACATTCTTTTCAGTAGCACATGGAACATTCTCTAAAATAGACCATATATTAGGACACAAAACAAATCTTAAGAAATTCAGGAAAATTGAAATAATTCCTTGCATTCTATCTGACCACAATGGAATTAAACTACAAATCAGTAGCAAGAAAGGCTATCGAGCATACACAAAATCATGGAAACTAAACAATACACTACTGAATGATGAATGGGTCAATGAAGAAATCAAGAAGGAAATCAAAAAATTTATAGAGTCAAACGATAATGAGAACACAACATATCAAAATCTCTGGGACACAATGAAGGCAGTTCTAAGAGGTAAATTTATAGCCTTAAGTGCCTATATTAAGAAATTAGAAAGGTCACAAGCAAACAACCTAATGCTTCATCTTAAATCCTTGGAAAAACAAGAAGAAGGCAAACCAAAAATCAGTAGGAGGGAAGAAATTATAAAGATTAGGGCAGAAATTAATGAAATAGAAACAAAAAAAATTCCAAAGAATTAATGAATCAGAGAGGTGGTTCTTTGAAAGGATAAACAAGATTGATAAACCCTTAGCAAATCTGACCAACAGAAAAAGCGAAGACACACAAATTAATAAAATCAGAGATGAACAAGGTAAGATCACAACAGATTCCAGAGAAATTCAAAAAATCATAGGGACATACTATAAAAGCATATACTCCACAAAGTATGAAAATCTGAAAGAAATCGATGATTTCTTTGATTTATATGACCTATCTAATTTAAATCAAAATGAGATTAATCACTTAAATAGACCTATAACAAACATGGAGATCCGAACAGTTATCAATAATCTCCCAACTAAAAAAAGCCCAGGGCCGAATGGATTTACTGCTGAATTTTCCCAGACCTGTAAGAAAGAGCTAACACCATTACTTTCTAAGCTTTTTCAGGAAATAGAAAAAGAAGGATTTCTACCAAACTCCTTCTATGAAGCCAGCATCGCCCTGATACCAAAACCAGGCAAAGATAGAACAAAAAAAGAAAATTACAGACCAATCTCCCTCATGAACATAGATGCAAAAATTCTCAACAAAATATTGGCAAATAGAATACAAGAGTATATCAAAAAGATCATTCACCCTGACCAAGTAGGCTTTATCCCAGAGATGCAGGAATGGTTCAATATACGCAAATCTATTAATGTAATACATTATATAAATGGGTTGAAGGACAAAAATCACATGATCATCTCATTGGACACAGAGAAAGCATTTGACAAATCCAACATCCCTTCATGATAAAAGTCCTACAGAGACTGGGAATAGTAGGAACATATCTCAATATAATAAAAGCTATTTATGACAAGCCTACAGCCAACATATTACTAAATGGGGAAAAACTGGAAGCTTTTCCACTAAAGTCAGGAACAAGACAAGGGTGTCCACTGTCCCCACTTTTATTTAATATAGTTCTGGAAGTCTTAGCCATAGCAATAAGGCAAGAGACACACATAAAAGGGATACAAATTGGAAAGTAAGAGATAAAGTTATCATTATTTGCAGATGACATGATTCTATACATAAAGGACCCTAAAAACTACTAGCAAACTGTTAGAGCTGATCAAAACCTACAGCAATGTAGCAGGATACAAAATAAATACACAGAAATCAGTAGCCTTCCTATATGCTAACAACAAACACACAGAAGATGAAATCAGAGAATCACTCCCATTCACAATTGCATCAAAAAAAAAAAAAAATAAAGTACCTTGGAATGAACCTAACCAAGGAAGTAAAGAATCTCTACAATGAGAACTTTAAAACACTCATGCAAGAAATTGCAGAAGACACTAGAAAGTGGAGAAACATCCCCTGTTCCTGGATTGGAATAATCAATATTGTGAAAATGGCAATCTTACCAAAAGCAATATACACATTTAATGCAATCCATATCAAAATTCCATAAGCATTCTTCATGGAAATAGAAAAAAAAATCCAAAAATTCATTTGGAATCACAAAAAACCTTGAATATCTAAAATAATACTGAGCAACAAAAATAAGGCTGGTGGTATCACCATACCTGATTTTAACCTATACTACAGAGCCATAGTAACAAAAATAGTGTGATACTGGCACAAAAACAGACATGTAGATCTGAGGAACAGAATAGAGGACCCAGATGTAAGCCCAAGTAGCTATAGCCACCTGATATTCGATAAAAATGCCAAAAATACTCATTGGAGAAAAGACAGCCTCTTCAGCAAATGGTGCTGGGAAAACTGGATATATATCTGCAGAAGGATGAAAATAGATTCTTCTCTCTCTCCATGCACAAGAATTAAGTCCAAATGGATTAAAGACCTTATCATCAGACCTGAAACTCTGAAACTGCTAGAGGAAAAAGTAAGGGAAACCCTTCAACATGTTGGTCTTGCAAAGACTTTCTGAATACAACCCCAATTGCTCAGGCCATAAAACCACAGATTAATCACTGGGACCTTATGAAATTACAAAGATTTTGCTCTGCAAATGACACAGTGAAAAAAGCAAAGTGGCAACCTACAGAATGGCAAAAAATCTTCACCAGCTATATATCTGATAGAGGATTAATATCTAGGATATTCAAAGAACTCAAAAAGTTAAATAATAAGGAATCAAACAAGCCAATCAAAAAATGGGCTATGGAGCTAAATAGAGCATTCTCAAAGGAAGAAATACGAATGGCATATAAGCATCTAAAAAAAATGTTCAAGTCCCTAATCATCAGGGAAATGCAGATTAAAACTACATTGAGATTCCATCTCACTCCTGTCAGATTGGCCACCATCATGAAAACAAATGATCATAAATGTTGGCGGGGATGTGGAAAAAAAGGAACCCTTCTACACTGCTGGTGGGAATGCAATCTGATCCAGCCATTGTGGAAATCAGTGTGGAGGTTCCTAAAACAGCTAAAGATTGATCTACCATATGACCCAGCTATAGCACTCCTAGGCATATATCCAAAAGACTCATCTCATTTCTTTAGATGTACGTGCTCAACCATGGTTATTGCTGCTCAATTTATAATAGTTGGGGAATGGAACCAGCCTAGATGTCCCTCAACTGATGAGTGGATAATGAAGATGTGGCACATTTATACAATGGAGTTCTACTCCACGGTAAAGAAAAATGAAGTTATGAAATTTGCAGAAAAATGGATGGACCTGGAAAGGATTATACTAAGTGAGGTAACCCAGGCCCAGAAAGCCAAGCGCCATATGTTCTCTCTCATATGTGAATCCTAGCTACAGATGATTGGGCTTCTGCGTGAGAATGAAAATACTTAGTAGCAGAGGCCAGTAAGTTGAAAAGGAGACATAAAGGGAAGAGAAAGGAAGGGAGGAGGGTACTTAATAGGTTGATATTGTATATATGTAAGTACAATGATTGTGATGGGGTGGTAATATGATGGAGAATGGAATTTCAAAGGGCAAAGTGTGGGGGGGGAGTAAATTACCATTGGATTTTTTTTTATAATCATGGAAAATGCTAATAAAAATTTTTTAAAAAAGGAAAATAAAATAAAATAAAATACATATTTATGGTATACAAAACAATATTTTGCTACCTGTACAAATTAAGTGGTTGCTATAATTAAGTAAAGTAAATTACTCAGTTACCCTTTCTTTTTGTGGTAGATGAATAATTTACTTAACATTTTAGCTCTACTTTTGAAACCAGCTTGATGTATGCATTGTTTGAATATCTATAGTAACCAGGTTATAGCTAAGTTTTCCAAAGCATCTTGATTCTTCTCTGCTGGCTTTATACTGGGGGACTAACAACTCCTCATTTCCTCCACCTCACCCCTGGCATCTATCTGGTTTTCTTTTTTTGATTCTCGGCTTTTTAAATGTGACTTCTTTAGATTCCCATATTAACAGACATCATGCATGTGTATCTCTGTTTCTAGCTAATTTCCTTAGTTGAATGTCCTCCCAATTCATCGAAGTTGTCACAAATGGCATGTTGCTGTTTTCTTTTTTTTAAAGATGATTGTTCTATGGGGTATGTTTATGTGCATGTCTTCCTCTTCTTTTTGTTTTTTGGTTTATCAAGGTAGGATCTCGCTCTTGTCCAGGCTGACCTGGAATTCACTCTGCACTCTCAAGATGGACTCAAACTTACAGTGATCCTTCTACCTACCTCTGCCTCCCAAGTGCTGGGGCTAAAGGTATGTGCCATTGCGTGTAATTGTCATCCTTTTAATTTCTTTTAAACACAGAACATTTATTCCCATATTCTCCATAGCTAACAGGACATCACCAACACAAAAATAATGTAAGGAAAATAAAATTTGCCCAAAATAGAATGAAGCTCTCATCACAAACAAAATTAAATAAATTTGACTCAAAAGGAATTCCTTAAGTAAACTAACATGAATTTGGAAGAAAATGTTTGAAAAATGTATCATTAAAAAAAAAATGCCCACCATGGACACATCAGTGAATTCATTTTTGCCTTTTGTGGATGCTGTTATGCCATTTGGAAGCTTATGTCACAGTCCTGAGATAAACACAGTTAGTAGCAATATGAGGTCCACATAGTAGTATTATTTTAAAATGCTGAATAACCTCTACAGGTTTTGCTTTATCAGTCTCTATTCCCATTAAGGGTTGCTTTTCTTTCAAACACTTACTCTCTCTTGTCCTGTTTATAGTAACCGTTCTAACAAGTTTGAGGTGATGTCTTAGGATTTTCATTGGCATTTCTCTAATAGTATTTAAGTTTTTTTTTTTAATGATCTAATGCTTGCAGAGAACAAATAATAGAAAATAAAGTCTTTCCCCAGCTATATTGCTATTGATCAAATTGATAGTCATTAAGAGCTGCTCCCATCTGGATGTATGGTAGACAATGGATGAGGAATCTCTTAATGATATGAAACATGTATCCTAGTAGACAGATGGAAGGGTGTTAAAAGAGTGTTTGTGAAAAGACCTTAATTAGTGTTACCTGCCACCCACCTACAAGCCAAGAAGATGGGTAAAAATAGGATTCATTTTAGCTGTTTTCACAAGTTTTTAATATATTGGTGAATATAGTTTAAGAACAGAAAGATACTAAGCCTATTAGTGAGGCTAAAATTTTTCCAATATTTAAAAAATACAAAAGGGTTTAATATGTTGTTTTGGATTTAACAGTTACTTCAAATAGCCAAGTAACAATTTCTACCCAGAAATCATTTTTAATCATGTTCTGTTAGTGATTTTGGCAATGACTTAGATTTTCTGTTAAAAATATTTCTTTAATACATTTAGTTTTAGTATGTAAGTTAATGATGCATTTTATAAAACATTCAATGCAAAATTTAGAACTTAAACAAAAAAATGATAAGAACATTTTAAATTCAACTATTTATAAATTGATATTGCAACAAGTTTGAGTTAAAAATGATTTCATTATCCTAAGATTCCCAGATAGGTCACTAAAAGATGCTTATTGTCCAGAGTAATGATAACTTTAAACGAAATTTAGACCAATGGCATCTACCGTCCCTCTAACTGCCTTTATTGTGTCCTATAGGTTGTAATATGTTGTATTTTCATTGCCATTGCCATTTGATTCCAGGAATTTTTAATTTTCCCTTTATTTATTTACTTATTTTTGCTGTACATGGTGGCACATGCCTTTATGAGAGAGAAAAAGTATGTTGCAGGGGTGGGGGAAGAGAATTGGTGTGCCAGGGCCTCAGCCAATGAAATTGAACTCCAGATGTGTGCACCACAATGTGCTCATGTGTGACCTGGTGTGCTTGTGTCAACTTGTGTTTCTGGTTTACATGGGACCTGGAGTGTAGAACATGGGTCTTTAGGCTTTGCAGGCAAGCACCTTAATTGCTAAGTCATTTCTCCAGTCCTTTATTTCCTTTTTGATTTCTTCAATGACACCTAATCATTTAGTAGTGAATTCTTTAATTCCCACTAGTTTGTGTATTTTCTGTATTCTTAAGCATATAGTTCAGAAGTTATATCCTCAGCCTAGGTATCTGGTGTGGTCTATTTATCACTCCTAGAATAGATTACTAACAGTAAACATGACCAAAGATTATGAATATAAAAGCTATGCAGATGTTATGATTAAACTAACAATAATTAACCCTGTGATAGTTAAGGTGTTGTCAACTTGATCTGTTTAGTAATCCACAGAAATCCCTTTCAGTCCTTCCTCCAGAGTGAGCCCTTCCCCCAGAGTGGGCAGCCCTGCACAGAGGGGGACTTGATATAAGGAAGCTCTAGGTAAAAAGAGCCCTCCCTTTCTTCCTTCCCTTCCATCCCTCCCTTCCCCTTCCTTCCTTCCTTCCTCCCTCCCTCCCTCCCTCCTTCCCTTCCCTTCCTTTCCCTTCCCCTCCCCTCCCCTCCCCTCCCCTCCCCTCCCCTCCCCTTCCCCTCCCTTCCTTCCTTCCTTCCTTCCTTCCTTCCTTCCTTCCTTCCTTCCTTCCTTCCTTCCTTCCTTCCTTCCTTCCTTTGTTCCTTCCACTTGGCTGCTGGAGCTGCTAGCTACCTTCCAGCATGGATTGAAGACCGTGCGGACCAAAGACTAGCATCAACTGAAGACCCGCATGGATCAAAACCAGTGGCTCCTCAGGAAGCCTCCAGGTTTTCCAACACCTTCTGCAGTTCTGGATCAGGATTTCTGAGGCATCTGGCCATGTGGCCTGAGCAGCTACCAGGTTTGGCGATTCTTGGTCCTGGAACTGCTATTGGACTACTGTAAACTAATCCAGTAAATTCCCTTTTTAAAATAATTCATTCTAGCAGTTCTGTTCCTCTAGAGAGCCCTGACTAATACAACCCTTTCATCATCAATAACTGCTGGTGGATAAATGAGCAAGATTGATGTACAGTATATTAGGAATTTAGTTACTTTGAAGTGGGAAGAATGGAGGTTAGGTTAGGATAGGAACTAGTGTTAATTATGTAGAAGATGAAGGAGGCAAAAGAATCTGGGAGAGGAAGGTGGGGATACTATTAGTTTCCATGGATTTTAGAGTTTTTAGGACTATAGAAGATTAGGATGGGTAAAAGGTAAAGAGTGTGGAGAAGTTGGAAAGAGAGAGCAAGAATATTAATTTACATGAGAAAAGTAGCAGACTGATCACAATAGTAGAATGGTAAAGAAAATATAGAACAAACATAAAATCTAACTGAGCAATATACAAACACAAACAAAGAACCATCATGGAGTATATATTCAAGGGTGGAGACTGCAAACAAAAGAGGCAACGAAAACAATATTAAAATAATTAATGTTAACCCTAACTTACAAATAATTAGTCAAGACAAAACATATTAATTGAATATCAAATCTAAAAATCAATATTTCTGCCTTGGTGGCATGGGTTTTGACTTCTGTCCCTCCTGGTGATGGATTCTGTAGCAACCTGACTTGATATGGGAGATATGATTAGCTCTTCTAGTACCAACCCACATTACCAAATATGCAGTACATATGGTCCCAGTTAATTGCTTTGCAACTCTCAGGGCCAATGTAAAGAAGCTGGAAGATGTGGTGAGCTGATGTAATATCAGCATGTCTATAAGAAGACAGGAAGTGGGCAAGAATATTCCCTGGAAGCTCAGGGACTGAGCTGGGAATTACAAGAATACTTCAAATGAAGTGGAAGGCAAAGGATGACCCAAAGGTGTTTTATTGACATCCACATGCTCACAAGGTTATTTTCCAAATGATACATCAGTTTATGCATGCCATAATCAGCTTCAGGATCTAGTGAACAAAAGATTACTAGGAATATTCTACATTTCTTTTAAGGATATGTTGAATTGGTGACCTTTAATAGTCTAGGGGGAAAGATGTTTGTTTTTAACCCAGACAAGCATGGCAATGCAAAGAAATTTCACTTCTTCCTTCTAGAATGTCCTTGTTTCTCTATAGTATGCACACATAAGAAAAAGACTGGAGTGGATATACTTGTCCTTGGGGTGTTCATGGAGTAAGCTAGAGAGAAAGTTCCAGCACTGCCCATTCTCCTCTTTAGGCATGGGGAAGTTTCAGTTACACAGGAGGACCGAGTAGTAGTGGTAATTGCAACCATGGGAACCATAGTTAATAATAATGACTTTCATATTTCAAAATGTCTGAGGGGCAAGATTTTAATGCCACAAAATAAGGTAATAATATGTTAATTATATTGACATAATTTGTCTAAAATGTACACATATGACAGCAACATAAAGTGATACACATTCTATTTCTTGAATCATTTAAAAACGATAAGAAGAAAAGCAATGTCCCAGATTATAAAAATGTACATTTGTAGCAACAACTTCTAAAGGTATCTGTGAACCCCTCAAAAACACATAATATCCATTCAATGAAATAACACTGCTCACAGCTCAGTATGAGCATGTGTGCATTCATGCTTTATATGTTATGTGGATGCATGTGGATGTGTATGCATGTAAAGGCCACAAATTGATGCCTGGTATCTTCCTCAAAAGCTCTCCGTCATATTTTTTATTTTATATTTTATTTTTCTATTTATTTTTTTAAGGACATATTTGTATGGATACACATGTGTTGGTACTGTCTTTCCCCCTCTTCCTGCCCATTCCTCCACGGGCCCTCCTCAGTGGAGTATGAGCCCAGAGTTCACTGATTCAGCTAGTCTAGCTCGTCTGTTTGCCCAGGGATCCTCCTGCCCCACCTACTCAGTGCTGGAAGTTCAAGCACGCACCTCCATGCCTGGCATTATCACATGGTTGCTGTGGATTCAAACTCAATTTCCTCTCACGCAGCAAGTACTTTACTGTCTCAGCCATCTCTGCGGACCAGAAACATGTTTTAACTGTATGTTCAGGAGTCTGATGAGACGGCTCATCAGTTAAAGGATTTGCCTGCAATCTGGGGTTCAATTCCCCAGTAGCCACGTAAAGCCAGATGCATAAAGTTGCACATGTATATAGAGATTTTTTTTCAGTGAGTAGAGGCCCACATTCTCTCTCTCTTTCTCTATCTCCTTGCAAATAAATAAATAAAATATATCAATATATGTATACAAAGACATCAATAATATCATAAAACATAATATCAACTTAAAATAACAAAGGTTAAGAGACAAACTGTTTAAAATGCCGGAGCAGCTAAACCACTATCGTTCTCTTTGCTTGAAAGCAATACCTTCCAATCCTCTGCCACTGTTTACTGTCTTCTCTTTCCTTATTAGTTCCTGTTACTTTATAAAATGAGTTTAACTTTTAAAATATATTAGACCCACATAGCTTGTTCTAGAATTTTGCATGGAAACATGTTTTGCAGAACAATTTCTGTATAATATTATGTGATACAAATTGTTTACTCAAAGAAGTGCTTATGGGGCAGCTTTGCTGTAGCTGTCAGCCGGTGAGGGGAATGGGAACTGCAGGAGCAAGGTCCTCACATTAAACTCACCTTTCTTTAAAGTATGTGCTCCACCACAGAGAAAAGTTTGGAAACTTGGAAATATCTATTTTTGTTCAAGGTAGTGTCTCTCTCTAACCTAAGCTCACCTGGAATTCACTATGTAGTCCCAGGGTGGCCTCAAATTCATGGTGATCCTCCTACCTCTGCCTCTTGAGTGCTGGGATTAAAGACATGTGCCACCACCATGCCCAGTTTAGCTTTGTTTTTACATAGAAAAAGAAAAAAAAAATCTGAAAAACATCCAGAGTAGTTTGAATTAGGTATTCCCCTTAAAAATCATGTGTTTATAAAGCTTGGTCTCTATCTGATGGTAATTTGAGAGATGGCTCAATGCTGGAGGTGTAGTGTTGGGGTGGTATAACCAGCTCCCCTTTGCTAATGTTAGGCTCACTCACCTGTTGCTATTCTCTGCCTGATGCTGGCCAGAAGGTGATGTCCTACCTCTGCTCATATTTTTTCTCTGCCATCATGGAATTCCCCTTAGACTGTAAGGTTAAATAAAAACATTCTTTCTACAAGCTTCTACTGGTCCAAGCTTTTGTGCCATGTATATGAAAGCAACTACAACTCATCCCGTCTTCCAAATTAAGGATTATATTTTCCTTTTATAAAAATGAATTAAGGCAAATAGCACACAAATTGTTACCAGGCTATTACAAAGTGTGGTATCTCTAGCTGGAGAAGTGAACTGACCACTACTGTGATTATTGTCTTAGTAAATCCTGCTAAGTCCTGTTATAGCTTTTGTACTAAATGACAATGTTAGACTTGTATATAACTTACTACTGAATTGAAAAAGGGTCCATTAGCCACATGAATATGACATTCCCTTTTGTGTTGGAATGAGCTGGGAAACTTCTGGTTTTTAACAAATAGCTAACACCACATAAGCTAAACAACAGAGAAACATCAAAAGTTTAAAAGCTGTGTTCAATTAAAACTTGAAGACAGCCGGGCGTGGTGGTGCACGCCTTTAATCCCAGCACTCGGGAGGCAGAGGTAGGAAGATCACTGAGAGTTCAAGGCCACCCTGAGACTACATAGTGAATTCCATGTCAGCCTGAGCCAGAGTGAGACCCTACCTCGAAAAACAAAACAAAACAAACAAACAAAAAAAAAAATTGAAGAAAGTAGACTGAGTTGTAGAGCAGATGCAATTATCATCTCTCAGGGAAGACAGAGTCATGAGCACAGTTTTAATATGAAAGGCCTCTAGGCCTTCACCCCTCCAGGGTCTATGATACCTTGTAAGATTCTTCCTCTTGAAGTGATACAATGGGTGCTCAAAGCTAAGGAAATACATGCTTCTTTGTGAAACAGCTCTTCTGTCAGATACAGATAACGTAATTTTTCCCTACTTTCTATTTTAATACAGCCGTTTATATAATAGGCATATGAGGAGAAAACACTGAAATGATAGAGCTAGGCTCCTTCATTAGTTATCAACCTGAAGAATGAACAGTGGGCATGCCTTATTCAAAGAATCAACTCTCAAAACTCTGTATGAGAATGATGACAAGAAGATGAAATAGATAGGGAAGAAACAAGTACAGTAAATTCAGTTTTTCTACTGTGCAGCTCTCTCAGATAGTAACATAAATGAAAAAAGAAATACTATTGAGGAAAATAAGAATATGAATAGATATGAAAGCAAGGGAGCTTTAAAGCTCCTTTATATTCAACCAAGGATCTCATCATGCACATAAATTCCCCATTTTCCTAATGGGAGATAAACAATAATGAGGTTTAAATATGCCATTAAGTTCCAATACAGAATATTTTTTCTCATTCTAAATTAGTGCCTTTTGGGTAATTTATTCAATGAATTTGAAGATAAACTTACTATCACATCTGTCTCTCTCTTCTCCAGAGATCCTGGCTCATCATTAAGCAATCCCAAATAGGAATGGCTATTTCTTTAAGTCTTTTGCAGGCACCCTTATCCATACAGCCACTTCTGCACAATGGTTGTGGTTCATAGCTGCTGGGCTCTGTGTTAGACTCTGTCCTCCCTCAGAGCTGAAAACTGCAGCTGGTGTAAAACTTTGTCTGCTTTCTGAGCAAGACAACTGCTTCTAGGGAACTAGATCTCTGTTCTCTGTGGACCCAAATGCCACCAAGATGTTTGATAGCTTACAAAACTTACTGTATGTGGATTTAATTCCTATTGGTCACATGGATTTTCTGATTCTCTCTGTGTCTTCAGTGGTAGCATCCCATGGCTGTTGGAACTTCACTGATTCCTCAACAGGCACTTGCCTAACATTATGACTCTTTAAGTAACCTTCATATAGCATTTGGGATTTTTCCAATGCATTTATAGCTTCTTAGTGAGGATACATGGGGTTGAATGAACATAATTTGGTTGGGTGAGCTCTTTGGAGGCATCAGTTCTCTGACAAGAACCCCAGAGGACTTGACAGCCCTCTTGATAGGAAGAATCTTGGAAGTCTGGAACAGCAGTGATTTACAATGACTGAACTTGAAATGCCTCAGTTATGGAAAGTAGTAGTGAAGGCGATGGAAGGGTTCAGTGATGTGAAAAAGTTGAAATGTGATATCACAAATTTACAAGAAAACTATAATTCTTGGAGGGCCACAGCAAATACCATGCAGGAAGAATACTTGGAATATGCTACTTGTAGAGACATCAGAATTTCTTAAAACTCGGATCTTAGAAATAATGCCAGAACTAGACAAAGGGGATGATGAATCTCTGAAGCAAGTGAGAGACGTGTAAGTGATGCAATACAAACAGAAGCCAGGGCCTAGATTCGCTACATCAGATAGGTGAGCAACATGATTTTATTTTTATCATTGGCATCTTGCTGCACATTTGGTATGACAACCCTTATTCCTTCCCAAATAGGAAAGCAAGTCTTAGAGAATGCTCTGATCCCTAAACACAGAAATCACCATTTTCCTAAAGCACAAATATGAACCTTCAAGGAAGACAATATTAAAAGAGAAATACAACACATGTAGAATTAACTCAGGTATTGGGATATAGCTAGTGATAAAATGTGAGCACTCCCCTTTAGACAGGAATCCATTTCTTAAAAGGAGATAAATCATTATTATTATTATTATTATTAATTTTTCAAAAACTTTAATATCTGAAGATACAGTAATTTTATCATGTGCTCACACCGTATCCTTTTTGTCCCTTCCCCTGCCTCTTTGGGAACCTCTATTTTTCAAGGTAGTCCTTCTTCTGTTTTGCTGTCTCATTCCTTTTATTCTCATTCTCATTTCATATCAGACATTGATGGGCTCAGGATTGTATGGGTCGTGTGAAGGTATTGGCAACCACTGTGGAGTCATGATGGCATCAATCAATTCATGTCCCAAAACTAGGACCCCAAAGTAAGCCTATGTCCCCTGTGGTTCTTACATTCATTGTAACCCCCTCCCCACAATGTTCTTTGGCCTTAGAGGGTGTAGTAGAAATTTCTTTTAGGGCTTATCTCTTTATTTTATTTTATTTATTTATTTACTAATAGATTTTTTATTTTTGTTTATTTTATTTATTTGAGATTGACAGAGAATGAGGAAGAAAGGGGGGGGAGAGAGAGAGAGAGGGAGGGAGGGAGAGAGACCATACCAGGGCCTCCAGCCACTGAAGATGAACTCCAGATGCATGCACCACTTTGTGCATCTGGCTTACGTGGGTCCTGAGAAATTGAGCCTGGAACAGGGGTCCTTAGGCTTCAGCACTTAAACACTAAGCCATCTCTCCAGCCCTGAGGGCTGATCTCTTGATAGTCTATACTTTCTGCCTTGATCAGTCTTTTAATTTTTTTATCTATTTATATGCAAGGAAAGAGAGAAAAAGAGAGAGAGAATAGGAGAGAATGAATTTGTTCCAGGGCCTCTTGCTATTGCATACCAATTCCAAGTGCATGTACAACTTTGTGCATCTGGCTTTACATTTTCACTGAGGAATCAAAGCCAGAGCATCAGGCTTTACAAGCAAGCATTTTAACCATGGAGCTGTCCCTCCAGCCCTATTGATGAGTTTTGACTCTCCTCATTGAGATGATAGGCTGTCAAGCAATGACAGCAGCACTCTTTGTTTCTGTGACTGCCTCTGCAATGCTCTCTGAGCCCTGGCAGGTATGATAGATGCCTCATTTAGTGCTAAGCTCCAGATTTCTCTTCCTCTTGTTGGTTTGATGGTTTGTGTCTCCCTAGTATTTACTGCAATAAAATTCAAATATTTTTACTAACAGCTAACTAAGAACCTATATATATATATATATATTTTTCAAATAGAAAACCTCTGAATAATTATGAAATTCCCAAAATTTCAACCAAATTTTTGAAATCTGAATGCAGAAATCATATTTATAATTATGTGTATAGGGCTGGAGAGATGTCGCAGTGGTTAAAGCATTTGCCTTTGAAGCCAAAGGCCCCAGGTTCAATTCACCAGGACCCACATAAGCCAGATGCAGAAGATGGCACATGTGTTTGGAGTTGTTTGCAGCAACTGAGGCCCTGGTACACCCATTCTTTCTATATAGCTCTCTCTCTCAAATAAATAAAAATAAAATATTTTAAAAATAATTATGTATATATAGTTATATACTATATGTGGGCATTATACTAAGCTTCATAAATAAACTATCTTATTAGCTGTTTCTCCAATATCTATAAATTAATATACACTTTATAAGACACACACACACACAAGCACACACACACACACACACACACACACACACACACACATATATATATATATATATATATATATATATATATATATATATATATCTGGACTTTAATATGCTGGTATTAATTCTGACATTTTGTCAGTTATATTTGGAATATATCTTAAAATTTGCCTGAACATCAAATTTACTATAATTAAAATATTTCAGGAATACCTACTTGGCACCCTCCTAAATAACAGAAGCTTTGTCTTTTTTCCTTCTCTTAAGCTTCAAGTAATGGTTTTCCCTGCTTTGTTTTTATATGTATATATATTTTCAGTGAATATTTTCAGTAGAATTACTTTTAGGGATTATTCATAATTATATTCTAAAATCTCAATCATATATATATGATGTACTTGTTAGATATAGTTGAGAAATAAGCCAAAAAGTTTGTGCAGTAAAATCAAGATGCTCTGCTGAGGAACAATTATCTAACAGATGAGAGCATAAGATAGAAAGTTGACACTACTACTTCTACATTGAAAAAACAGTAAGACAATGGATTTAAATTATAGTGAATGTGGAGAAATTTCTGTCAATGTACTAGATGAAATAACCAAAAAAGACATGAGGTAATTGTCAGAAATGTTTAAACGTTAAAATGTTGGCATCAAAAAATCATAAAATCTGGTAAAAATCAATGTCAGATACTTATAAGTCAAATTAAACTCCTCTGCTGCCTCACCTGGAGACTTCAGAGGTCACAAGTGTAATTGAAACTGCAGTAGAAGAGTGACAGGTAGGATTGCTGTCTGTCATCACCTCTTCTTTCCTTTTTCTTTTCTTTCTTTTTTTTTTTTTTGAGGGTTACTTGTTCTCTTTATGAAGATAATTTGGAGATTTTTTTCTCTGCTTCTTTAGGTTCGGCATTTATAATGCTATGACATAGATATTTGTAATATTTCAACATCTTCCTAAAAATTAGTTGAGACATGTTAGTCTACATATTGACATGTTTCTTTTCTAAAGTATTAGTTCCAGCATTGTTTAATTATTATCATTCCTCCATGCCTGCATTTCTCCCCCCCCCAAGTAGAGCTGTCATATTATTGGCATACTAGATGTTCTATATTCATTTTTATTATTTTTAATTCTGTCTATTTTTCATCATGAGGTTTTTTTAAGTTTTTATTTATCCGTTTTGAGGGAGAGAGAGAGAAAGAATGGACATGCCAGGGCATCCAGCTACTGAAAACAAATTCCAGATGCATGTGCCCCTTTGTGCATGTGCCTGTATGGGTAGTGAGGAATTAAACCTGGGTCCTTAGTCTTCACAGGCATACACCTTAACCATAAAGCCACCCCTTTAACCCTGTGGTGAGGTTTTTATTAGTGTAAATATCAATTTCAAAATGTGTTGGGTTCCATTGTGATATTTTCATACTTGCATACAGTCAGTATACTTTGATCATATTCCTCCTTACCGCACCCTTGTTCCCTTTCTCATTCCCACTAATGTCTTTTTTACTGTTATGTCCTTCCCCTACCTAAATTCCACACATGAAAGGAAAGATGTAGTGCTTGTTTTATCCCATCCGACTTACTTCACTTAATATGCTTACATTCCATCAAATTACTGAAAATGGCATAATTTTGTTCTTTATGACTTAAGAAAGTTCCATTGTGTGTAAAAATGACATTTTCATTGTCCATTCATCCACTGGTCAACACTTTGAGTCGATAATTTGTCTTGTGTTAGTAGTCTCACAGTAAACATGGCTGTGCAGTACTTGTAGTCTGCTTTTGATTCCTCAGTGGAGCTAGATCATAAGGTAATTTTATTTTCTTAGAAACTCTATGCTGTTTTACATTTCCACCAAAATTTATAAGAGATGTCGTTTTGTTTGTTTATTATTGTTGCATTTTCTTTAACATTTGTCTGTTTAACTCTTGTATGTTTGGGACTTTTGTTTTAAGTTTAGGTTATATAAATTGATTCAATTATTTGTTGGGTATAGTGGTTTGATTCACGAGTTCCCCATAAACTTGGGTGTTCTGAATGCTAGGTTCCCAGCTAATGGAGATTTGGGAATTAATACCACCTGAAGGGAATTTATTGTTGGGGGCGGGATTATGAGTTTTAGAACCAGTTTCCTCTTGCCAGTTTTTTACTCACTGTCCTGTTGCTATTGTCTACCTGATGTGGGCCAGGGAGTGATGTCCACCCTCTGCTCATGCCATCATTTTCCCTGTCATGGAAATTCATGACATGGAGATTCCCAGCTGGTAAGCCAAAATAAGCCTCTTTTTCTCCCACAAGCTGCTCTTGGTTGGGTGATTTCTACCAGCAATGCAACATAGGGTAAATTTAACTCAAGAATTTCACTTATTTATTTATTTTTTTAATTTATTTGTCTGGAAAGGGAGAGCGAGCGAATGAGAGAATGAGTGTATGCCTTATAATATAAAATGGATATTATGTGACTGTTCAAGAATGAGTTGATGTTTCTGTGTCAGTAAAGCTTTTGACTTTTTAAAAACAGCTGTTTTGGGGCTGGAGAGATGGCTTAGCGGTTAAGCGCTTGCCTGTGAAGCCTAAGGACCCCAGATGCACAAGGGGGTGCATGCGTCTGGAGTTCATTTGCAGTGGCTGGAAGCCTTGGAGCACCCATTATCTCTCTCTCTATCTATCTGCCTCTTTCTCTCTCTGTTGCTCTCAAATAAATAAATAAAAATATAAAAAAATAAAAACAGCTATTTTGTAGGTTTTAAGGGCTTGTGATTTTTCTTTTCTTTTTTATGATTAATGTAGTTGGACAGTTTTGCATACACCTGATGGCCATTTACTATATCTTCCTTTGAGAATTGTCTTTTCAACTCCTTTGTGACTTTGAAATAGGGCCATTTATTTTGTCACCATTGGGTTGTTTTGAGTTTCTTATGTTTTCCACATGAATTCATTATCAGATGTGGTTAAACAAATATTTTTCTCTAGTGCTGATTTTCTCCTCCTTTGTTCATTGCTTTTTGTGTTCAGAAGATTGTCATTTTTATGTAGCTTCATTTCTCTATATTTTATTTGCTACTCATGATTTTGGGATTATCTAGAACATTTTGCTTAGTTCTACCTTTTGGAGATTTCCTGTTTTCTTTTAGTAGTTTTATAGCTTTGTAGATTCAGGTAATACAGTTAAGTCTTTAATTTATTTGCATTAGATTATGTATTTTTGTTTGGTGTGTATGTGTGAGAATGATGAATATGCTCATGTGTGTGGCGGTCAGAGGACATTTTTTGGGTGTTAGTCCTGACCTTGAACTTCAGTTGAGACAGGGTCTCTGTTTACTACCATATTCACCAGGTTAGCTGGATCATGAGCTTCTGGGAAATTCTCCTGTGTCTGCTTACCATCTTGCTATAGGTGTGCTGTGATTACAGAAGCCTCTCCTAGCTTCAAGAGTTTACACTGGCTCTGGGATCCACACCCAAGTACTCCTGCTTTAATGGTAAGCACTTTGTCGTACTGACCCATCTTCCTAGCCTTGTATGGTTTACTCTTGTGAATTTTGTAACATGAGGCTCTAATTTCAGTCACTGCATGTGAAAATCTAGTTTCCTAGTGACATTTGTTGAAGACACAATGCTCTTTACCATGGTGCTTGGCATCTTTGGCAAAACAAACTAGTCATAAATATGTTGCTTAATTTGTGGGCCTTATATTCCATGCCAGTGACTAATGCATCTATTTTAAGGAGTTCTGTGCTATTTTTATTACTTTCACTTTGTAGTACTTTTTTTTTTTTTTGAGGTAAGGTCTCACTCTAGCTCAGGCTGACCTGGAATTCACTATGGAGTCTCAGGGTGGCTTTGAACTCACGACGATCCTCTTACCTCTGCCTCTTGAGTGCTGGATTAAAGGCATGCACCACCACGCCCAGCTGTAGTACATTTTGAAAGCAGACAGCATAATGTCTTCATCTTCACTGTTTTGTGAGCTCAAGATTGTTTTGCTGATTTAGGATTTTTTATGGTTCCATATGAATTTTAGGTTTTTAATTTATTTATTTATCATTTATTGTGTGTATATGTTCTTATTGTGTCATGTGTGTTTACATGTATATCCATCCAAGGACAAATTCAGGCATCAGGCTCAAGGATTCTGCCTACCTCCTTAGAAATGAGGCCTCTAGTGTGTCTAGATGTCACCACTTAGGCTGGACTGGCTTGTCAGTGAGCCCAGGGTATCTGCCTGCCTCCACCTATAGCACTACAATGACAAGCATGTGCCACTTTACATGGGACTTGGTGGCAAAGTCAGGTTGTCATGCTCATGAATCCATCACTTTTATCAACTGAGGTGTTACCCAGTTCTAGGGTTGTCACTTTTATTTCTATAAAAATATGGAAATTTTATAGGGATTCTCAAATCCATTGATCACTTTGCATAGTATAGGCATTTTCACAATATGAATACTTCCAGTCCATGATCATGAGATATAATTCCATTTACTTTTTCCTTGTTCAACTTCTTCTAGTGTTTATTATATATATCTAATAATTAACTGTGGATTCCTGTGTCCTCCGGGGCCCAGTCATCATTCCCCTGAAGGCATCCCAGGCAACCAAGGCCGTGCACAGGTGAGGAGAGAAAGAATCACTCTCTCCCGGAAGTCAGTTTCTGTGAACAAATCTTGGCTTACTGTCAGGGAAATGGATTTATAAGCACCTGAGGGCTGGAAGAGGACACTAAGGGGATTGGTGGATTTAAAGATTTCTAGTCTGTGCCTAATATGGGAAAATTCATTACAGCCCATAGGCAATGGTGGATCAGGAGATCTAGGGTCTCATGGGGATGGGCTATGTGAATGTGCTGACTGATGAGGAGTTTCCTAGGCAACTGGCCAAAGGCCACAAAGTTATGGGCAAAACATAAGTTCAGGTGTGTTGTGCTTGGAGAGGGAGTGACCTCCTGTAGCTCAGGGAATCCTTAGCTATGCCTGGCATCTCAGGCCTCTATCCTGAAGGCTCCAGCCTGTGCTTGACAGTGTCCAACAATAGATATTTGTTTAAATCAATTTCTAAAGATAGTTTTCAAGGGCTGGAGAGATGGTTTGGTGGTTAAGGAGCTTGACTGAAAAGCCTAAGGACCCAGGTTCAGTTCACCATTACTTACGTCAGCCAGATGTACAAGGTGGCATTGTGTCTGAAGTTCATTTGCAGTGGCTGGAGGCCCTGATGCACCCATGATCTCTCTCTCTCCCTCTCAAATAAATAAAGTATATTTTAAAAGATGGCTTTCTATATCTATTATAAATGGCATTGTTTTCATTGCACATTTCTTTTTTTTAAAACTTTTTTTGTTCATTTTTATTTATTTATTTGACAGTGACAGAGAGAGAAAGAGGCAGATAGAGAGAGAGAAAGAATGGGCATGCCAGGGCTTCCAGCCACTGCAAACGAACTCCAGATGCATGAGCCCTCTTGTGCATCTGGCTAACGTGGGTCCTGGAAAATTGAGCCTTGAACCGGGGTCCTTTGGCTTCACAGGCAAGCGCTTAACCGCTAAGCCATCTTTCCAGCCCATCATTGCACACTTCTTTGAGCTCATTGTTATTATTAAATATGTTACTGAGGTTTGCATGTTAATTTTATGTTCTATAAATTTATTGAAATTTTAGTTATTTCTAAAAGAGTTTGGTTTAGTACTTAGCTATTTTATTTTTACTTAAATACAAGAATTGTATTGATATTTTCTACCATTTCAAAACTATTACATTTTTTTCAGACCTTTCATACTTTCTTCTATGAGTTTTGAAGTTGGTTTGTTGTTTTCTGGATTGTTGATGTTTAATATATGCCAGTTTATTGTGGTCATTTTTGTTTTGTTTTGAGAAAGTGTCAGCTAAGGCTGAACTGTAATTCACTATGTAGTCTCTGACTGGCCTTGAAATGAGGGTAATCCTGCTACCTCTCCCTCCCAAGTGCTAGGATTAAAGATATGAGCCATCAAGCCTGGCTTTTGTGATCATTTTTAATCTAACAGTTTTTGCAATAAATTTTCCTCTTAGCACTACTTCTAGGGTTTCACATAAAACTTGGTGGGTTGAGATCTTATTTCTATTTGTATTTGTATATTTTTAAATGTCCTTGGTATTTCTTCTTTGACCCATTACTGGCTGAGAAGTATGGGTTTTAATTTTCACATTTGTGAATTATCCAAATCTCCTATTATAACCTCATAATTTAATACAAGTATGGTAAAATATGATATGATGTCAGTTTTTGTTAGATTCTTGTTGCTTAACTTATGATTTACTAATATAATAGTCTGCAATTACTTCAAAAATGTGTATTCTCTTGCTGTTGGATAGAAAATTCTGTTTATATGCATGTTAGGTCAATTTAGTCTTAACAAGAGCTGAAAAAGTAATGCTGGTAGAAATTATCAGTTCAATTCTCAGTACTGTACAAATATGGGGGTGGCTGGGGATGTAACTCAGGGATAGAATGTTTGCCTAACATGCATAAGACTTTGGGTTTGACCTCAGCACCACATAAATCAGGCATGCACACCTATAATACCAGCACCTAGGAGATGTAGTTTGCAGAACTAGAAGTTCAAGGTCATCCTCCGCTACACGGGAGTTTGAAGATAGCGGGTAGGGCTCATGGGCAGGCAGATTGCAGGATCAAACGAGCAGCGTGTGATCCGGGGTGGCGGTGGGAGAAAGGGGCAAGGGGACGTCCTCAGGAGTGAAGCAGGTCTGGGGGGAAGGCGCGGATGCCAGCGAGCTGGGTGGCCAGAAAGAAGAGAAGGGAGGGAGGCTGGAGCGGCTCGGGAGCAGGAGGAGGTGGAGGGAAAGCTGTGGAAGTGGCTGCGTTGGGCCTGAGGAGTGCTAGAAGGCGGAGCAGGGGGACACGAACCCGTGAGGTTTTGGAACTTGCAAGATTCGGTGATGGCGGTAGAAAGTGAGGACCCGGAGCCTGCCTAGGAGAGAGGGCAATGTAACAGGGATGTGCGATCCAAGGCTGGTCAGACTGGCCTTGCTGCAGCAGCTTCGGGCTGCCTAGGGCATCAAGATCATGGTTGTCCGCCGTGGACCAGACAATTGCAGGAGAGCTGGAATGTCCCTTAGATCAAGTGAGAATAAGATGTATAGCAGCAATCTTGCGGTAATATTTGCACCAAATCTTCTTCAGACGAGTGAAGGGCATGGAAAGGTGTCTGCTAACAGAAAAGAGGCTGTGTTTACAGATAGCAGTGGTACAGACTCTGACTGTTCATCAGAAATTGGGTGTGTGCCACATTTTATCCTGGAAAAGATACCAGCTATGTTTGGTACTGACAGTCTCTGTGTAACTCCATCCTTGGAAGACTTTGAAGAGGATGAATGTGAATGCAAGAGAAAGCGAAGGCAAAGTGTTGGAGATTTTGTTAATGGATCCCTAAATAAACCTAAATCTAACAGAATACCCTCTTTTACCCCCAAAAGGAATAACCAGTCCAGTCATCTGTATCACCAGTGATTCTTACACCAAGCACTAAGCACACAATGCCAGGAGACTATTCTAGCTTTTCCAGTAAGAAGAGGAAGTCCATGAAACACAATTTGAACTTTGAGTTGTTGCCAAGTCATCTCTTCAGTAGTAATTCTACACCAGAACAGTTCATTTGGATACAGGCCTAGAATGGTCACCTCAGAGTTCACTCCTGTAGTTCAGCAGTGGAAACCATTTGATCAGTACAGATAGACTTAGACAAAGTAAAAGGGTAGCAGGCAAATAAATAAATAAATATAAATATAAATAAGTAAATTGCAGGGTGGAATCAGGAAAAGCAGGCTGTTTCTCTCCTAAAGTCAGTTGTCAAGAAAAGAAATGTCTGAAGATCTCTTCCTTTAAAATATAGTCTGGGAAAGAATAACAGAGATGCAAGTGGACATTCAGGCACCGATACATGTGAAAACGTTGGTCAGCAACCAGCAAATCAGCAGTTTAAAACATGGAATGGAATTTGTGAAAACAAACATGCTCTTTAGCACTGATATTGATGAGAGATTGCCAGAGGTTTCAGAAATATGAGTTAAGTCTAAGGAAATCTTATTGACTTCAGATAGACTAGACTGGGCAAGTTACTGGATGTCTTAGACAGGACTCAGTAATTCAAGTTTTGGAGAAGTGGATCCAAATAAAGCTTCTCTGACACTGGCAAATCTTGAGGTGCAAATTTTTTCTTTGGAGCCCAATACTACTGTTGAAAAATCACCAGCAATGCCATGTGAACTCACCCCTTCCACTGCACATAGCCAGCCTGATAGCAGGACAATGGGAAGTTCCCTTAGTGATGATGAAAGTAACTTGACCTCTGAGACCTTGGTCAAGATTCAGAAGGCATTTTCTGAGCCTGGAAGTAATCTTCATGCATTGATAAACCACAGGCAGTCATCAGTAACTATCAAGGAGGAAGAAAAATTGAAGGAAGCATATCATATAAAAAAAATTGCTTAGAGAAAAATCTATTTAAAACTAATGATTTGACTGTGAGAGAAACAAAGGAAAATTATGAAAATGGGATAAACATGACATTTGGTTTTTCAGAGGGAGGCTTGGTTTACCACATCAAAGTCAAAACATTGGTAAAGAAGCAACTGTAAAATGTTACTCAAGTCAGATAAAGGTGGAACCTGACAAAGCTGTCCATTTCATTATACCAAAAGATAACCTCTGCCACCAAGCAGTCCCCAGAGCTACACAAGCTAAGGGACAGCAGTCTGTAGAAGATGATGCAAATACTCAGTGAACAGAGAATGAGAGAATGGTTGCAGAAGATGTGGTGAAAAGTGCAGCTCCTCAGGTGGCCAAGGCTTGGTCCTCTTCCTCACAGCAGAAATGAGAGTGTGGGCAGTGTAAGAATCACTTCAAAACCTCGGGCTGTGAGACTTGCTAAGCAGCAGTCACTGGTGGACAAATGCTGTAAAATAGTTCTTGAAAATTTACAAATGATGGACCACAAAAATGCTACTGATCACATAAGTGGTTTCACAAGCTTTCTTTAAATTAACCAAATAAAACAAAAGTGAAGTCACCTCTTAAATTCCAACGTACTCCTGCCAGTCAATCTGTCAGAAGAATTAACTCTTTGTTGGATTAGAGCAGACCATGTGGGAGGCAGAAATTGGACCTTAGTGATGCTTCTCCTTTAGTCAGTGAGCTTGACAGTTCTCTTCTCTCATTTGTAGAAAGCACATCAGAAGATTCCTCTGTGCCATGCACTCAGTCAGGTCCTGACCAGTCTACATTGTATAGTTAGTTGAATGATGCACTTTCAAAATCAAACATGGACCTCACTTCTAAATCTTTCTTGAAAATGAAGAGGCACCCAGATATTGTACAGGCCTTTCCTGGGTCCATTAGAGTTTGTAAACAGGACCACACATGTGATGGTCACATTAAAGTTCCCTTGGATGATCTGACTAGTCATGACATATTGAAATATGTGGTCAATAATAATATAGTCATTCCTTACAGGATAAAAAACAGGGTCCTTAGGATACCGTCAGATAAAGAAAGGGTCTGGTACAAAGGCTTGCTAATAAATCCTATTGGAAAGACTCAACTGCTACCAACAAGTAACCTGTAGACTTATAACTAACAAATGTAGCTGGATATAGTGGCACAAGTCTTTAATCCCAGCATTTAGAAGACTAAAGTTAGCTAGGATTGCCATAAGTTCAAGGCCTGTCTGGGCTACACAGAGAGCACCTGCTCATCCTGGGCTAGAGATAAACCCTGCCTCAAAACCCAAAAGGAAAAAGAAAGTTCTAATGTAATATTATTAATGTAGTTGAAATTAGCTACAAGTAATGACTTGCAGGATAATGACATGTTAGTTGGAAGCTTAGCATGATTGTTGAGCAGCAGATTTTCTCTGAAACAATTTTACTGAAGGAGCAACTTGAATTTTCATATTTGTACATATGACTGCTTTTGGCTTAATTATAGTATTTAAACAAAACTTTACTGTGATCTCTTAAAGCAAATGTTATACTTAACTTTTAAAAGAAATTACTGGCTGGATTTGTAAAAAAAAAAAAATAAATCTTTAAAATAGCATGATTTTTTTTTTTGTTTTGTTTTGTATGTGTGATAGGGTGAGTTATGTAGTTTTGCATATTTCTTGTTATTCCTCCAAGTCATTTTCCTTAGAGAGCTCTCCAGTGGAAGGGGGTTAGCCCTGCAAATCTTAAAATCTTAATGTTTATCATCTTTATGATTGTCCAAGGATTAATTTGCTTTGATAGTATCCTAACACTTCATTCCTATTTGGGTAAGAGGAATTTAGTTAATGTCTGTTACACTGTTTTCACTTGATTAAAGAGAAGAGTAATGATTAATGACTAAGCTGTGCCTATATATTGTGATATAGATGTAACTGATTAGTTTTAAGATATGCTGCTTTTTAAGGTAATATTGCACAAATACATCTGAATCTATTTCTCTTGGAAATGAAAGTTTTAAGGAGGAGTAATAAACTTGGAAAATTTGATCAAGGTGCTTGATTATAGAGTTTGAATTGTGAGTAAACCTCTGCATTTTACTTGGATAAAGAATCAAGTAATTTTAGCCGGGCGTGGTGAGGCAGAGGTAGGAGGATTGCGGTGAGTTTGAGCCTACCCCCCTGAGACTCCATAGTGAATTCCAGGTCAGCCTGGCCTAGAGTGAGACCCTACCTCAAAATATCTTCTGCTTAATTATTATTTATTTAGCATACACATCAAAAATAACTTTTGGAAAAAATAGGTGTGAATACATGGAATTCAAGTTTCCTTACTGATTTTCTGAGCTAATGTTTCAACAGAGAATTTTCTCATAAATATATTCCTTACCTGCCTTTAATTAGAGCTTTCATTTAGAAATTCACATTGTATTTTTCTCTCCTACTTTCAAAAACTTCTTATTTGTTTTACAACCCAGATAAGTTCTTTTCAAGACCTAGGTTTGATCTCCTTGAAATGTAGTCATGAAGGAAAGAGTACTTCTATGTCTTATCTTTATAGGAACCTATTTTGGATGGGTGTTTGTTAGCATACCCAGATGGCTTAATCAAAGAGGAAAAAGAATTGCAAGCTTGTGAATAACTCAATGTGTCTGACACATCCCACTGATCAACCTACTCTCTCTATCCTCACCTCTAGATATTTTAAATATTCTAAAGCAAACTTTAGCATATTGTGGACTTTTTAATCAGTATGCTTGAGGTCAGTCTGTCTCTTCCATTGAAACATTCTTGAGCAAAAAATCCATCCTTATAACTTTAATTAGTTTTGATTTGTCATTTGGATAAAATAGGATAATTTCTAACCAACATTTTCCATCCCAGTGACAAAACCAGTAATATCCCTTTGAATTAGTGACAAAGACACTCATTGTCCTCAAGTCTACATCTGTTCCCCCTCACCTCTGCCCAACAAAACCTACTCAATGCAAAGATTATGTGTACAGAGCTGGGAAGATTGCTCAGTGGTTAAAGGCACTTGCTTACAAAGCCTGATATCAGGATTGATCCCCCAGTACCCACGTAAAGCCAGAAGCACAATGCCATATTCATTTGAAGTTCATTTAGTGTTCATAGTCAGTTTGTCTTATAAGTAATATTTTAAAAGATTCTATCTAGACATGCAAGTTTGCAGTTCTCACCCTGCTTATTGACTCCTTTTGAGACAATTTATCTGTATAATTGGCCAAATTTCTGGCAAGGGGCATAAAACATTTAATCCCTAAGAACTATCAAACTATGAATAATTCCAAATAGCATGAAGGACTACTATACAAAAATAATTTTTAGCCTTACAACTCCTTTCTTCCAGTGCTGTTCAGGAATTTCTTATATTCATGCAGTTTGTTGTTGCTTTTATTGTATAAACAGACTAGAAATATTGTTCAGCCTTTTGTTATTTTTAATCACTGATATGTTTGAGACATATTGAATGTCTGAAATCATGTGAAATTGATAGTTTTGACGTCTCTGAATGTCACATACCTTGTCAATTTTGGTCACATCTAAACAAATATCAAACTGGGACACACATAGTCATTAAGTTCACCAAAAAGAATAGACCAAGAATGAAGCGGAGAGAAAAGTAATCCCCTTGAAAGGCTTAATGAATTTTGTCTTTGCACAGAGTTTTCTTTTCCAGGAGATTTTAGACTTTAGCAATATATCTTAAAGCTACACAGTGAGTTTTACTAAACTTCAGGTGAATTGGTCAACATAAATTTTGTGACTCAAACAATTGATCATAATGACAAATTTGTCAATACAATAATTGGGTCAAAATGATTATTTGTAGTCATTGGCTTCTAATTATATGGGATTTTTGTGCTTTGTGGAAATTATTTCTGCAGTTTAATGTACCTTAAGTATCTTCAACTTTTTATCAACAATTGGTAGGATGACACTATTTTTGTGAACTCTGGGAAGGTTTACAAAAATTCTACATGTTTTTAGGACTTTAAGTCAATTTTCTTCAGTGAATGAGCTTTGAGATTTCACATATTTTCTTCCAACTTTAGTTTTGAAAGACAAACAATTTTAAAATTGCAATAATGACATGAAAGTATAGAAGTTATATTAAGATATTGCAGGAAAACCCACATAATCATAAAATGCATAGACAAAAGGAAAAAATAAAAGCATGATTAGCATAAATGCAATAGAGATCATTGACACACGAACCAAGTTTTATATAGAAAATTCTAGAAAATAGAAAATGTTGTTCAAATTCTGTTCAAAATTTTTATTTTTGCCTTCAGAGAAACCATATGAAAGTAAAAATAAAATTTACAAACATTAGTTACATTCACATAAAATAGTAATTTTACTTAACTACAATTAAAGTAGCTTAGAAATGTAAACTAAATAAATGTATAATATTTATACACACACAAAGTTATCAGTAATGAAGGCTGTTGCAGTCCGGTTCACATTGCTGGTAGAAATCACCCAACCAAGAGCAGCTTCTGGGAAAAAGAGATTTATTTTGGCTTACAGGCTCGAGGGGAAGCTCCACGATGGCAGGGAAAAACGATGGCATGAGCAGAGGGTGGACATCACCCCCTGGCCAACAGAAGATGGACCAACAGGAGGGTGTGCCAAACACTGGCACAGGGAAACTGGCTATAAAGCCCATAAGCCCGCCCCCAACAATACACTCCCTCCAGGAGGCATTAATTCCCAAATTTCCATCAGATGGGAACCTAGCATTCACAACACCTAAGTTTATGGGGGACACCTGAATCAAACCAGAACATTCCGCCCCTGGCCCCCATAAACTGATATCCATACATGTAAAATACAATGCATTCAGTCTGACTTTAAAAATCCCCATAGTTTTTATCAATCCCAATGATGTTCATACATCCCCATAGTCCAAGATCTTTTAACTGAGCCATAATACCAAAAAATAACCTCAAAAAACCCATAATGGCACAGAATAAATATTCACACTGCAATAGATGGCACTGGGCATAGCAAAGAAACATTCAACCAATACAAGATTTAAACAACCAGGGAAAATATCAAACTCTGTAGCTTCAAGTCCACCAACTCTAGCCAGTGACAAATCTTCAAGTCCGATAATTCTAACCAGCAACAAGTCTCTGGCATTCCAATTCCACCCCTCCAGCTAGGCTACTCACAGTCCTGGGAAACTTCATCGGGGATGGCAGCTCCTTGGCAGCCATCTCATGGTCCCAGCATCTCCACTGGGTCTCCACTGCAAGCCACGGTTCATCCTCATGGCCCCATGGGGTCTCTATGCAGGGAACCAGCAAACCTGCTTCACACTGCCCATGGCCATTTCCAAAACACAAGACCCTGTTGCAAACTCAATGACCCTCTTTCCAGCATTTCTTATACTCCACGACACCAGGTAGGGGGCCAATTTGTTAATCCAGGGGGGATTAAAGCAGACTTTGAAGATCAGGACTCCTTGAGCACTCAGGCCCTTTCAAAAGAGTCAACATTCTTCCTGTTCCCCAGCATAGGTCACCTAGCCCAGTCTCAAAGGTTGTAATCTCTCAGTTGCAGCTGAACAGGCAACAGTTCACCCAAAGATTTTTCTTTCTGTGCCATATCCCTCTGCTCACACCAGTTCATTTCTACACAAAGCAACCCTGCACAACTTTTCAGGACATGCCGGTTCACATTGCTGGTAGAAATCACCCAACCAAGAGCAGCTGCTGGGAAAAAGAGATTTATTTTGGCTTACAGGCTCAAGGGGAAGCTCCACGATGGCAGGGAAAAACGATGGCATGAGCAGAGGGTGGACATCACCCCCTGGCCAACATAAGGTAGACCACAGCAACAGGAGGGTGTGCCAAACACTGGCACAGGGAAACTGGCTATAAAGCCCATAAGCTCACCCCCAACAATACACTCCCTCCAGGAGGCATTAATTCCCAAATATCCATCAGCTGGGAACCTAGCATTCAGAACACCTAAGTTTATGGGGGACACCTGAATCAAACCACAACAAAGGCAAAACATCAGTGTCTGGAAATGCATTCAGCATTCTATCTAATAGCTAATTCTAATTTAGTTTTTGTATAAGTATCCACAAATTGCCTTACCTATGTTGGCTGCTTTTCTAGATTTAATGAAAACTTTAACTTGATGAAAACTAAGGGGAGCTGGGCATGGTGGCCACACACCTTTAGTCGCAGAATTTGGGAGGCAGTGGTAGGAGGATTGCAAAGAGTTTGAGGCCAGCCTAAGACTACAGAGTGAATTTCAGGTCAGCCTGGGCTAGAACAAGACCCTAGCTTGAAAACCAAACAAATAAAAATATTCATAGGAACAGCTTTGCTAACGTTTGATATATTGGTGCAAGTAGTGTGAATATTTAACTTGTGTGTTATTTAAATTGAATTGTGTTTTCATAGACAAACTTACCCAGTAAAATTTATTGAAACTCAACTTAGTGGAAGTCTTGTGTTTTCAGACATGTATGAAGATTTAACTCAGACTCAGTCTTTGCTTTGGTAATGATAGCAGCAGCTCCTGTCTATTGTTTTTGTGCTTAGGATCCAGTAGCCCAGCCCAGAACAGGCACAAAAGTGCTCATGCCCTATTCTGGCCAGCATTCTTTTCCTTTTCCCAAGGTAAGGTTTCACTCTAGTGCATGCTAACCTGGAATATACTATGTAGTCTCAGGGTGGCCTTGAACTCACAGTGATCTTCCTACCTTTGCCTCCCGAGTGCTGGGATTAAAGGTGTGCACCACCACACCCGGCTAGACCAGCATTCTCAAGACAAGCTATAGTTTTCTGAGAATGTTGATCTCAAAAGACATGAAATATTCTCTTCAACTTCAGGGGAAAATCAAATGCTCCCTTCAAATGAAAGACAGCATTAAGGAAAATACACTAGTCTAAAAGTTAAATTAATTTTGACAAAGTTTAGGGATGTTTAGGGACCTCAACTCAGGATTTGTGGGTTTTATACCAAAAAGAATTTCTGGAGGAGCCAGTATAAAACGGAGTTCAAGATGCTGTAGAGACGTTTTAGTACAGGCTCAGGCATGAGAGTAGGAGGAAAAGAGCCCAGAAAAAGTGAAACCCACTGGCGGGCATGGGCGTGCCCATGAGAGAGAGAGTAACATTCTGGTTCTGTTGGTGCCCATATATAGGATATATGAGTTTACGATCCTTTCTGGCCTTTCCTTGTCACATGTGAATTGCCACTACTGAGCACTGGGCCTATTATTAAGTGAGATACCATGAGAGTCATTATGATAGCATAGCATGGCTATATGCTATGTGACTAATGCGTGGGCAGTGGACAGTGTGTATACACCAGACAAAGGGAAAATCTGAATGTGATAGAGTTTATTGCTCCCAAAAGTATGTTTGTTTCAAAACTTATAAATTGCTTATTTATGATAGTTTCAATTACTTTCTTTTTGCAAAGATAAAATATCCAACTAGAAGCAACTTAGGGAAGGGAAGCATTTACTTCAATTTACACTCCAGAGGTTAGTGTCCATGAAGGCAGGGAAAGCATGGCAGGAAGAGGAAGCTAGTGTCACATTGTCACATTGCCACATCAGCAGGGAAAAGTAAAGAGAGAGAACAACAAACAGGGTTGGGCTTTAACAGTTAAAGCTCTCACTGACACACTTCGTCCAGCTATATTCTACCTCCTAAAGGTTCCACAACCTTCCAGAACACTGCCACCAAGTTTGGATTAAGTATTGAAACATATGGGCTTCTGGGAGTCATTTATATTCAAACCACCACATTGACATCTATTCTTGACTATGACTAAATGTAAGTAACAGGTCATTCCATTTTCATCTTACTGTTAGTGTATACAAAGTTAAGGAAAGTTTATAAATCCTCACTCTAATACAGGAGCTCTTATACGAATGATAATGTTGACTTTCTTGAGGACTCACTCAGGAAAATTCTAACATTTCTGAAGAGAATTAAAGTAAACTTCATAAACACAAAAACAATGTTTTGGAGCACTGTTGCTATTTATGTTGTAAAATTGCTTTGCTTTAAAGTTATAATTTTGAAGTTTTTTAAATGTTATAATATAGTATTTTAGAGGTTTTAATGATATACTCTTTCAGTGGTACAACATATCTGGAACAAATAAATCTGACCTTCGTAACAGTTCTTGCTAACAAATTATAGAAATTTAAGAAGTATCTTTGGGCACAAATACATTCTGTAAATCATTGAAAAATCATTTGCTAGCAGGTATAACAGAACATGGGAAATACACATTGCAGAATGCTGGCTAGACCTACCTTTTAGTCTGAGGAAGATAACATCAAAATTGTGCTCATATTTTCAAGGTTTTTGACTACTAATCTTATTACATGGTAGATCTGTTAAGGGAGTTTTGGGGCTCCTCACCAATGCCAATGAACCAATAAATTTAGGGTATCCCTGGATCCTTGTCTTATGAATTTAAAGAAGTAAATCCATAAATAAGAGGGTAAAGCTTAAAGAGACTTTATTATATTTAGAAAGGAAAAAGGAAGAAGAGTATAGGGAAGTCCTGTTGTGTGGAAGGCAGGAGGGGGTAGAGAGCTCTCTTGGAAATACAGGTCAGCTCCCCAACCCCACCTCAGCTCAGCAGGGACAAGAGGAGGGGCATTCCAGAACAAGGACCTGAAAGTTCAGGAAATGTGAAAAGCCAAAAAGAGGCCTTGCCCATCTGGTGAGGTTCTATTTATAATCTCATTATGGTGGACTATTTTCCCTCAGGATCAGGTGAGTCTGAGAGCTGACTGGTCTAGGCTCAGGGACTAGCTCAGAAGTAAGAGGAGAGAGAGCTGATTGCACTGGCTGGGTCAGACTCTTATCTCCAGTTCTGCTGAAGCAGGCAGGCACCATGTTCCCCCTTTGTACCTTCTCCTGACTGGCTACCTAATTCCTCCTCATTCCTCATGACAACCTAATAAGTATAGCATTCTATACAAAGCAGGATGAAGCCTAATAAAAAGCTTAGCACTTAACATAAAAAAATATATATATATTCTGGAAAAAAAACCCTAAAAACTTTTGACCTCTACAGAGGTGGCTGAACAGAGACAAATTGAATATCATGAAGGGAGGCACCATGGTATGTTTTAAGACAAGATTATGGTAGGGTAAGGCAAACTTACATGTCCATATTCCACCTTAGCATAAAAAGTAAGCTTGGGGGAATAGAGAGATGGCTTGACAGTTAAGGCATTTGTCTGCAAAGCTAAAGGACCCAGATTTGATTCTCCAGGACCCACGCAAACCAGAAGGCCACAGTGGCACATATATCTGGAGTTCATTTGCAGTGGCTAGAGGTCCTGGTGCCCACCTAGTCTCTCTCTCAAATAAATCAATAATTTTTTTTTTTAAAGTAAGCTTGGATATGTTCTGTGTCCTGCTTTAAAAGGACAAGTTGAATGAAAACAGACTAAGGTTTTCTGTAAACACTGAGGTGAAGCAAGCAGCAATCAATTAATGGTAGAAGTTATCTAAATATGCTGCTGACCTTAAATATATGTCCATATAAGTTTTCTTCATAGATAACCATCATAATTACAACTGATAGTGAATTCCAAGTATTAAAATATTTTAAAATGTGGTTTACAAGCAATGTGAGAGGAATGACAGAGGTGAATAGCCTCTCAGTCTTGTGATGTCTCCTAAATCTTGTTTAAGTTTAAAGTGAAGAAAATAATTGGATTAGAAATATGTTGCATTTGTATAAATAAAGACTAGAAATTCAACTCTGTTGCCTTTAAAAATAAATATTTTACTAAATTAGTAGTAAAATAAAACTTTTATCACTAAAGTAAATAGATTAAAAAAAAAATCAAGGCCCAATTCCAGTGGCACACCCACTTAAGCCAAGCTATACCAGCTGGGCATCAAGTATGACCACATGATGCTATGGGAGACATTTCAGACTCAAAGCACCACACAGCCTAAGTAAAGCTGCAAAGGGTAAAGAAGCACTAAGGAATATTTTGACCTCATTCTTGATTCATTTTGCAGACCTTATATAGTGTTCCTTATAGGACTGGAACCCAGAGCCAAGAAACGAATTTAAAAATAGTACGGAACAGTTGCAACTCACCAGGAACTAGCAAAAGAAGCTCAAAATACAGCTTGTACAACACAAGATTTAGGAAATGCTTAGAGAAAAAAATAAATCTCCCAGAGACTGAATACACAATTAGAAGACATGTCTGCATATGAGAAAAACTAGAGAATTTGCACCAAACAAACCAGAGATAAGAAAAATATGAAATAATTTATTTACAACATTCAGTGGGATTTAAGATAATTCTAGCAGTTTGGCATGCTTGGTGTCTGAATAAAGCATTGCTTAACAGACATCTAGCAATTGAATAATATATTTACAATGCCTTTATAAATGCATAACTGAATGTGTAGGAGGTACGCAAAACTTCAGAGATGAGCAATTATTATAAATGTGAACCAGAAGCATTTAGAATGGATGAAAAAGACCATTCACCTTGAGAGTTTTCGGTTTTACATTAACTAAGTAAATCAAACTATTCAATTTCAAAATGACTGACATTTGCTGTATAAGAAAAAAAGACAAACTTCTTAATTTTTTTTTTTTTTTTTTTTACCTTGGGGAAGTTTCAGTAGTGCCAAGATTTGAACCATGTTGAATGAGATTTTAGTTATTCAGCCCTGGTATTTTCAAAAATATCAAAGCAGAATGTGAATAAAATTCTCAAATTTTATGTTAATTATTTAATAAATATTTTCAAATGAGTTTTTAAAATCCATGTTAAACTTTAGAACACATTAAGAATATGGTGGAGGGCTGGAGAGATAGCTTAACTATTAATGCACTTGCTTGTAAAGCCTAAGGACCCAGGTTTGATTCTCCAGTACCCATTTAAGCCAGATGAAAAAAGTGGTACTTGCATCTACAGTTCATTTTCAGTGGCTGGAGGCCCTGGTGCACCCATTCTCTCTCTCCCTTTCTCTCTCTCTTTCTCATAAATAGTTAAAATAGTAAAACAAAGAGGGTGATAGAGTAGGGACAAATAGCACTCTCCTATTCCCCCAGGAATCTGATAAATAATGTTTGTTCTATGACTGTAGAAAGAGTGAAAAGCACAAAAAAGCAAGGGAGGACCACAGTGAACAGCAGACAGTAAGACTATGTAACTTCCAGATGTATTGAATGTTGAGTTTTCAAAATAAATTGTAAGAAATTATCAGCTTTCCTTGTCTGCAAGAATGCAGAAATGGAAAATCCAAATGTAAACACAGGCACGTTTTAGAATGCATAACTTCAAGCTCTCTGTAGCAGACCCTGGAGAAGACACCTTGTTGAAGCCTTGTTGTGTTTCCTGCTACACATTGGGAGTATGGGAATGGAGGGAGAACTCAGAAAGAAACTCTCTAATCAAGAATTTTTGCCTCAGCACCAGTGGGTTTTAAAACCTCTGAGCCTTGTCACCACAACTGTGGTGGTTTGAATAGATGGCCTCCAATATATTCAGGTTTCTATTTGTTTGTAGTTTGCATCTGCAGCCACCTGGCTCGAGGCAGCGCCACTGGGTGGCTCTGAAGATGTGGTGGTGGGTTTCAGATATCAATCTAAAGATATGCAAAGTGTGCCTAGCTGGAGTTCCTGAAGTGTGTTGTGGCTTTTGGCTCTTTGGCTTGTGCTTCTCTCTTTGCTTGGTCCTGTGAAAGCAGGTCAGCTTCTTCTGCCATTATGGAACTTCCCCTGGATCTGTAAGGTTCAATAAATATCCCTTCCTCCATAACTGTGCCTGGTCTGGAAGTTCATCTTAATGAACCTGAAGCTGTCTGCTACAACAACCTACCATGGACAATGATAGAGAACCATGTTTAACACTGCACAGGAGTTAATATGACCACAAACTTGTGGACAGAAAACACTCAGTAAAAGACAGGAGCACTAGAGGAAAGGCAGTTTAGGACCTGATAATAAAATGGGGATTTTGAGTGTCCTTGGCTATGATGCAACCATTATAACCTCTTAGCAGGGCTTTTATCCAGGAGGTAGGATGACTTATAGTCATATAAAATTTCTCCTCATTCAGTGGCTTTCAGGTTCTTGTAGAGGGTGAGATATAGAAAGATTTTTATTATAAGCTTAAAAGAAGGAAATAATATTGAGCTTCTATATAGCAGGAGGGGTCCCTAAGAAGTGGGAAAAAATTATTAGTGGCTCTTACTAGGGTCTTTTATGGGTATTTATTGGAAGGGGGATAAGCATGTCAGCCCAGTTCCCATGCAATATTTCTAGGCACCTTGCAGTGTTATTCACATTTTTTGTGCCACATTTTATTTGAGAGAGAGTAAGAGGCAGATAGAAAATGGGCACACTAGGCCATGTAGCCACAGCAAATGAACTCCAGAGCCATGTGTCACCTTGTACATCTGGCTTCCATGGATCCTGGGGAGTTGAACCTGGGTCCTTAGGCTATGCAAGCAAGCACCTTAACCACTAAGAGATATCTCCAGACCTAAATATTTATTTCAATATCATTCTTTCCTAATGGTTTTAGTTTAGCTTTCATCTTGTTTATTCAAATTTTCTGATTTTTCTCTTTTCCTGTACTTACTATAGTGTGTCCTATTATTTCTCTACCTGAAACCCATATATTTTCCTTTAATCCTTTCTTTTTCTTTCTCTATTCCCTCCTATTTTTACAGCACAACAAAAGACCTCTCAGTAGAATCCATAAAAGCTAGAAATGCTATATTTTGAGACATGGAAATAAATAATTGCCAACTGAGATCATTATATGCAGTCAAGATGTCTTTGAACATTGATGGAGAAATAAAGACTTTCCAAGAACAGCACAAGATTGGGCTGCAGAGATGGCTTAGCTATTAAGTGCTTGCCTATGAAGCCTAAGGACCCTGGTTCGAGGCTCGATTCTCCAGGACCCACGTTAGCCAGATGCACAAGGGGGCACATGTGTCTGGAGTTCATTTTCAGTGGCAAAGCCCTGGAATGCCACTTCTCTCTCACTCTTTCTCTCTCTCTCTCTGTCTCTTTCTCTCGCTGTCACTCTTAAATAAATAAATAAAAATGAACAAAAAAATTAAAATAAAAGTGTGAGTGATCACATCCCTCCCCAAAAAAGAATAGCACAAGCTTAAAGAAATTCATGACCAATAACTCAACATTATAGAAGTAGAAGAATTATATATTCAAAACAGAAAGGAAAACAATCACAACTTAAGAAAAAGGAAAGAATAAATCTCACAAGAGAAATAGTTTAATAAATAAGGACTAGGAAAGGAACAAACTTTTTTTTACTCAGTAAATCATCAAACCATTAATATTATTGAGGAGAAGGAAAAGAAACATGATGCAGGACAACCAGGAAAATGACAAAAAAGAAAAGGAATGAGCAAATATCTCTCAATAACAATGTTTATGGGTTAAATTATTTTTCATTTAAAAGTTGTCATAGGTTATCTGATTGTGTCAAAACACAAGACCAAACTTTTATCTGACTGAAAAAGACAAAGATAATTGGGAAAGACACAGTTTTGTCAAACACAATATATCAAGAAAATGGAATTAGGAACAGACAGAAATCATGTATGACAAGGCATCCTTCAAGCAAAAATTAGTCAAATGAGATAAAGAAAAGCATTATATATTAACAAATATACAAACCACTAAAGATATACAAAGTATAAATATATGTGTAGCAAAGGTTGGTGTATCTAATTTCATAAAACATTTCTGGAAAAAAAGTGACAGATAAGTACTAATATAATAATAATAGGTGATATTAATACTCCACTGTCATCCATAGATAGATCATCCAGAAAAAAGAGCAACAAAGAAGTTTCAGAGCAGAAATTAATAAATTAGAAACTAAGAAAACAATTAAGATAAGTGATCTTAAAAAAAAGAGCTGGTTCTTTGAGAAAATAAATAAGATTGGCAAACCCCTGGCCAATTTGATCAAGCCAAAAAAAAAAAAAAGAGATGCTTCAAATTAATAAAATTAGAAAGGAAAAAGAAGAGATCACAACAGATATAAGTAAAATTGGGAGAATCATCAGGACTTATTTAAAAAAAAAAACCTCTACTCCACAAAACTGGATAACGCGGAGGAAATGGATAAATTCCAGAACACATGCCATCTACCAAAGCTAAGCTAAGAGCATATTAGTCTCCTAAACAAACCTATCCCACTCATAGAGATTGTAAAGTTAATTAAAGACCTCCCCAAAAAGAAGAGGCCAGGACCAGATGGCTTCTCAGCTGAATTCTATCAAACCTTCATAGAAAAAATGGAACCAATCTTTTTCAAACTGTACCATACAAACAAAGATCAAGGAAAGCTCCCCAGTTCCTTCTATGAAGCTACTATCACCCCAATGAACCAGACAGACATGTCACAAGGAAAACAAACAACAACAACAAAATAAACTATAGTTCTATTTTCCTGATGAACTTTGATGCAAAGATACTGAATAAAATACTCACAAACCAAATCAAACAACACATCTAAAGCATTATCCACCTTGATCAAGTAGGCTTCATCCTAGGAAGACAGAGGTGGTTCAACATACAGAAATATATCAATGTAATATACCATATAAACAAGTTAAACACAAAACCACATGATCAGTTCAATAGAAGCAGAAAAGGCCTTTGAAAAATACAACATAACTTCATGATCAAAACATTGGAGAAAATTGGTATGGTCAGTTTATATCTCAACATAAAAAAAAAGGCTATATGTAAAGCTCCTAAAGCCCAAATAATGCTTAATAGAGATAAAATGAAGGAATTCCCATTGAGATCAGGGGTGTCCATTCTCACCTCTGCTCTTCAATATAGTACTAGAAGTCCTAGCTCAAGCAGTAAGACAGGAGAAAGAAAGAAAAGGGATATATTTTGGAATGGAAGAAGTTAAGTTAGCTCTATTTGTAGATGATGTGATTCTACATGTAAGAGACCCAGGAGACTCCACCTCAAAACTCTTAAAGGTAGCTGGGCGTGGTGGCACACACCTTTAATCCCAGCACTTGGGAGGCAGAGGTAGAAGTATTGCCATGATTTCAAGGCTACCCTGAGACTCCATAGTGATTTCAACTCAGCCTGGGATAGAGTGAGATAATACATCGAAAAATAAAAAAAAAAAAACAAAAAAACCCAACAACAACAACAACAAAAAAAACCTCTTAAAGGTGATTAACTCCTTCAGCAAAATAGCAGGATACACAATAAATGCACAAAAATCAATAGCCTTTCTATATGCAAATGACAAATATACAGAGAAAGAAATAAGTGATATTTTCCCATTTTCAATAACAAGGAAAAAAAAGACACCTTGGAATAACATTAACCAAGAAAGTGAAAGATCTATACAATGAAAACATAAAAACACCCAAAAAAGAAATTGAGCAGGATTTGAGAAAATGAAAAGACCTCCCATTTTCCTGGATAGGCAGAATTAATATGTGAAAATGACAATCTTACCAAAGGCAATATATAGATTTAATGCAATACCAATCAAACTATCAACATTGTCCTTCACAGAGATAGAAAAAAAATGATCTCAAAGTTCATATTGAAAGGCAGAAGACCTCAGAATTCCAAGCATACCCTCAGCAAAAGATACACCTCTGGAGGCATCACCATACCTGATCTAAAGCTATATTACAAAGCCATAGTAATAAAAGCAGCATGGTACTCACATAAAAACAAGAGTACAGACAAATGGAACAAAATCAAGGATCTGGACTTTGGGTAAAATAAGTACATCAACTTGATATTTGACAAAGGCCCTAACAATATAGGCTGGAGAAAAGACAGCACATTCAACAAATGTGCTGGACAAACTGGATAACCATCTGCAGGAAACTGAAACTTGATCCACACATCTTGCCATGCACAACAATCAAGTCCAAATAGATCAAAGACCTCAATATATAACTGAAAATTCTGTTAGTACTGGAAGAAAAAATAGGAGGAACTTTCCATGACATAGGAATGGGAAATGACTTTCTGAACAAAACTCCAGTAGCACAGGATCTTAAACAATCACTCAACCAATGGGATCACATCAAGGTAAAGTTTCTTCACAAACATACAATAAGCAAAGCTAATAGATTACCTACAGAGTGGGAGAAAATATTTGCTGCATATTCAACTGACAGAGGCCTAATCTCTAGAATCTACAAAAAACTCAAAAACCTAAACAATAAAAAGTCAAACAACCCACTCACAAAATGGGGCAAAGAGCTGAACAGGCAGTTCACAGAGGAGGAAATACAAATGGCAAACACACACTTAAAAAAATCTTCATCATCTCTAATCATCAGGGAAATGCAAATTAAAACAACTATGAGATTCCATCTCCAAAAATCAAATAAAAAATAAATGCTGGTGAGGATGTGGAGAAATTGGAACCCTCATCCACTGTTGGTGGGAGTGTAAGATGGTACAACCACTTTGGAAAGCAATATGGAGACTCCTAAAAAAGCTGTCTGTAGAGTTACCAACAGACCCAGTTATTCCTTTACTGGGCATGTACCCTAAAACCTTCAAGCCTCAATTGAAAAAGATTTGCTCAACCATTTTTATAGTGGCTCAATTCATAATAGCTAAAAGCTGGAATCAACCCAGATATCCATCATTAGACAAATGGGTAACTAAAATATGGTATATCTACATGATGGAATTCTACACAGCAGTAAGGAAAAACGACAAATGAAATTTGAAGAAAAATGGTTGAACCTGGAACAGATCATTCTCAGTGAATTCACCTAATCACAGAAAGATAATTGCTGCATAGTCTAACTCATCTACAGCTTCTAACCTGAATCTACCTGAGATGCTGACATAACTAACCATCATCTCGAGAAGCAGACAATAGGGTGGGTGGGCAGGGAAGAAGAGGGTAAAGGTGGGATGGGGCACACAAAACTGGACCCAGACGGCAATGGTACCATAAAACTCTGTATCCTAAAAGACAGATTAGATGGTTGAATTTTCACCAGGCTCAAAGGGAACACCGAATCACAAGGTCCTGTCAGAGTGCTTGATGACCCACCAAAGGTTAGTGGTAAGATCCTACTGTTGAAGACACCATATGCTGCTGGCACTTAACATGGTATGACATGGCTGGAAGCTGGAAGAGAATCAGGCCCCAGATGGTTAGCTCATCTAGAGCCAGAAGATGATACATGAGTTACTAGTGGCAAAATAACCAATATCTGTCTAAGCAACTCATGGTCTAAGCTACTCAGCAGCAAACAACTTGATGTGATGCTCACACAAGTGCGGTAGTGGTGCATAGCCATAGTGGGAAACCAACTGCTCTTAATTTGGCTGAGTGATCTGCTCAGTGGAACAGAACCCCTAGCTGGAGCTGGGAAACAAGTCAGAATCATATCCAAAACTGAGCCCGCTCTCCATTATTAAGCTCCCACCAGCCGTGGGTGACAAGTGGGCCTACACCTATTAATTCTCTCTAAAATAACAATGGTTATCCCATTTATCTGGTGCTAACTTTACTCTCCATTGGAGAATTTGCTTCTGTTTTTCAGATAGACATAGATCCTAAGGAGAGAACCACCCCATCACATCTCAAAAGGGCCCCAGCTGAAATTAAGAGTAATTGGGGAAAATGAGCCAGAGTGCTGTTGTTTTGGTGAACCTGGTACCAGCTCATGGGTGAAGGAGATAGACACAGAGAACACTCAACTCTAAACAAACCAGATATCCAGAGACACAAAAGCTCCCAAGACCTCATCACTGAAGCAGACCTAAAATGAACCCAATATGGCTCAGGGAAATTTGTGGAAGAGGGTCAGAAACAATGTCAGAGCCATACTTTGGGTCATGATACACAGAGACATTGCCACCTACCCATATCTGATGGCTAACTCCACAATGCACAACCCAAATATCTAGTGGAACTCAGAAGCCAGTCCTCCTCCATGAGGAGGGTCCCTGCAGAGTGGGAAGGACAGGGAGGAGGCTAACAATGGTACTAACTTGACTATATACACTGAGTACAAACTAATAAAAAAAAGAAGTAGTTTCAGAATTAAACTACCATACCTCAACAGACATATACAGTATATTCTAACCAATGTCTACAAGATACAAAAGTTTAACCAGGCATGGTGGCACACTCCTTTAATCCCAGAATTCAGGAGACAGAGGTAAGACATTGCTATGAGTTTGAGGCCACCCTGAGACTATCAGATGAATTCCAGGTTATCTTGAGCTAGAGTGAGATCCTACCTCACAAAACCAAAGGAAAAAATAAACAACAAACAACATCAACAAAACACACAAACACACCCACACTTGCACAGATTTTTATTACAATGCCATGGAACTGACCTCAAAGTACTTTCAGACAAAGTGAATTCTAACAACTACAGAAAAATAAAATAATATCCTGTACCTTACAAGATTATAATGTAATAAAATTATAATGGAATTGACAAAGAAAACTACACAATTTATACATAGATCTTAAAATGTAGTAGTATGTTCTTGAATAACCAGGAAGTCTTTGAACAAATGAATGAGCAAGTTAGAAGTTCCCAGAATCAAATGAAACTCAAAATATAACAACCAAATATTTGGTGTAAAAATTGAGTTCAAAGATGGAAGTTTATAGCTATGAAGTCCTATATCAACAACTCCAGAGAAATTTCACATAAGCATACTATTTATGCAAATTTTTATAAAAACTAGAATAATAAAACAATCCCAAAATTTGTATGAAAGAAATAATACAAGCTCTGGTTATACACTAAGGAAATATAAACAAAAACAATAGTATAAAGAAAAAAATAAGATAAAGTATTGGTTCTTTGAAAAGATAAACAAGATTGACAGGCACCAAGTTAATAAGATTAGATATGAAAAGGGGGGATTATAATAGATATCAATGAAATTCAGAGGATCATTAGTTAACACTATAAAAAACTCATTTCTAATAAATTCGAAAGGATAGAAGTATATACATTATTATACATATGTAATTAATCCAAGAGAATATAAACAACATAAACAAGCCTATGACAGACAGTAGAATGAAATGAAGTCATTTTAAGAAAGATTCTCAAATTTTTTTTTTTTAAAGGTAGAATTGGGTGGACTGGCTTCTGAGTTCCACTAGATATTTGAAGATGAATTTTTTATCCTTAAATAACCATCCAGAAATTACAAAGAGAAGGAACACTATAAAACTAATTTGATGAAGCCAAATATTACTTTGTATGACTATTTAATGAGGATCCAACAAAACCAGAACATTTGAGGCCAATATATTTGATGAAAATGAATGAAAAAAAATCTCAGTAAAAGTAATTTTAGGCAACCACATTATAGAAAAAGACAAAACAGACTGTACACCTTGACCAAGGAGACTTCATTCCATTCCAGCAATGTAAGAATGGCTTAACCTATACAAATCAATCCAATCAATACACCAAATTAATGAACAGGTATCCCCTGATCATCACAATAGACACAGAAAAAACCTTTCGTAAGACACAACAACCTTTCACTATTAATGTCCTGAAGAATCTAGGAGGAACATACCTCATCATAATAAAAGCTGCATACGATAAACCTATATCTAACATTGTAGTAAATGGGAAAAACTTTAAAACATTTCCTCTAAGATCAGGTATCCCACAATTGTATCCACACTCTTCTTTCTTTTTTAAAATTGAACTGGAATTCTTAGTTAAAGCCTTAAAGACAGATAAAGAAGAGTCTGCACAGGTGGGGACAGTGAAAATGGGTCAGTAGTTTAAGGTGGCTATTTCACAGCCTTCTGACCAAGGTTCAATTACTAAACCACTCATGTGGCACATGTATCCCAGGTTAATTTACAAAGGCAACAGGCCCCGGTAGCATGCACACATGTACACACACACACACACACACACACACACACACACACACACACACACAAATAAATAAAAAAGGAAAAAAAAAACACATATATGCAAGAAAGACAGAAATGAAGTTACTTGCTTTTTATTGTTCCAGATAATAATATGAGGTGACAGGCAAGATAGTTCTTTTAAGCAGCCAGACAGTGACCAGCCCACTTCCAAAGTCACACCCTTGCCTGCTTGAGTTGCGGACTCAAGGCCTACCTTTCTCACCCAATCTGATCTCTGTTGTATGGTCAGTCTGTGCAAGTGTAGGTAGATTCCTTCTCTGAGAACAGGCTGATTGGACAGTGTCGCAGTCAGATTTGCATTGCTGACAGAAGACACTTGACCAAGAGCAGCTTGTGGGAGGAAGGGGTTAATTTTGCCTTACAGACTCAAGGGGGAGATGTATCCCTCTACTAACACCAGTCCAATTCTGAGCAGTTCTCAAGGATATTGGCTTAACAGCAGGCTGCAAACACAAACTGCTTTTCTCTTGGGACAGGCAAAGCTCTTTCTCATGAACCTCATAAGACAAGCCTCACAGGCCATAGTTCTTATAGCATTTAGATCTTTCAACTCGTTTTGAGAACAGTCAATCAAGCTGTATTTACAGCATTCCAAGGTATCTCTTAGGTCAAGGTTTCAGTTCTTTCCATATTCCTCCCTCAAATCAGTTTCAAAACTCCAAATGCCACAAAGTCAGGTTACTAGCAGCACCCCACTTCTTGGTACCAATAAATGGATACCCATCATGATTTAACAATGCAATGCATTCAGTTCAACTTCAAAAGTCCCCACAGTTTTTGTCAATCTTAATGATGTTCAAACATCCTCATAGTGCAAGATCTTTTAACTCAGCCACAATATTAAAAAAAAAACAAAAAAAAACCATAATGCCACAGAATAAACATTCACACTGCAAGAGATTGGATTTGGCATAGCAAAGAAATAGTAAACCAATACATCACGTAAAACATACAGGGCAAACATCAAATCTGTAGCTCCAAGTCTTACAACTCAAACCCTTGACAAGTCTCCAAGTCCAATAATTCTGACCAGTGACCAGTCTCTGGAGTTCCAAGTCTGCCCATCCAGCTAGGCTATGCACAGTCCCAGATGACTTCATTCAGTGCCAGCAACTCTCTTTGGCAACCAAACCATAATCCTGGTGTCCCTACTGGGTCTCTACTGCAACCCATGGTTCATCTTCATGGCTCCCTCAGGTCTCCATGCAGTTATTTTGAAAAAACATGCTTTACACTGACCATGACCAAATACAATTTCAAATTTGTCCACATTGCTCCTGCCAAGCAGGTCCAGAAGGCCAAAACCATAGAACCAAGATTTAGAAGTAATGACCTCACTGCTCTGGTACCAAATTCCTGTTGTAGTCAGCTTTATACTGCTGGCAGAAAACACCCAAACAAGAGCAGCTTACGGGAGGAAAGGGTTTATTTTGGATTACAGGCTTGAGGGAAAACTCCATGGTGGCATGAAAAATGATGACATGATCAGAATGAGGACATCACCTCCTGACCAATATCACGGTGGACAACAGCAGTAGGACAATGTGCCAAAACTGGCAAGGGGAAACTTGCTATAACACCCATACATTAACAATACACTTCCTCCAGGAGGCTTTAGTTCTCAAATTGCCTCCACTGGGGAAATGTGAATCAAACTATGACAGCTGGTATACTTGGCACAGGTGTGCCAATTACTTCTGTAGTACAAACTCCAGTTTGAACTCATGGAGAAACTGCTTTTTGTTTCTTCTCTTCTCTGGCTCTTGAGCTGCACACAGTTCCATGCCTGGCTTTTCATGCTGGTAAGATTCGCTTTCATCCATGCTTATAGGGATGAAAGGGAGATTTTATTTTTCATTATTAAAAATATTTATTATTATTACTATCAAAATTTTTAATATGGATACATCATGTGTCAGTACCTTCTTTTCACTCATTTCTTCCCCAATTCCACTGGGACACTCCTCACTGGGGTTGCAGGTATTCCCCATTGGGTTGTAGTTTATGCATTGTGAGAGCCATAGTCAGTTATCTTTGGGGGGGGTGGGGGAAATGTCTATGGGCATGATGTCTCAACCTGTGGCTCATATTCTTCCCCATCTTCTACAAAATTCCATATGCTGTGGTGGGTGAGTTTTAAGTCTACCTCGGTGATGAGCTCTTGGGAGCCTCAGGAACAGAATGGAAGCAGCACTATTTCTCATCTCCCCATTCCTCTGTGAATTCATCTGTGGCTTGGCTGAAGTGTGAGGGGTAGTTTATCTACTCCGGTCTCACTACCTTCTGAAAAAGAAGAACCGATTCTTCAATGGAGAGTAAAGTCAGCATGGTTTACATGGGATAAGAATTATTAATTTAGGGAGAATGTGATATATGTCACCCCTCTTTTAGCCAAAGACTACTGGAGAAAATGATCTTAGTCTCCATAGTATTCTGATCTGGTTGCCAGTTCCAGATATGGGTTCTCTTAAACTGAGGAGATATCTTAGCCAATCAGAAAGCAATTGGTTACACACTGAGACTATGTGCCACTATTTCACTAGAGTTTACATTATGTCATAATATTTGCTTACAGGTAGCTTAGATGGTTGGTTGCTCAGAATGTTGTTGGCTCTTTTCCCCCAGTAGCTCATGCAGCAATTTCCAGTACTAGACAGGCTGACTTTCTGGGGACTACCTTTCTTCTGAATTCCAGTCAGTTCTTTCCATGGTCTGTGTAAGCACATACAGTGTATTCAGCAATAGGATCATAGCTTTTGTCTCAGGTATGCAATTAACTGCTTTAACAGAAAGCTGTCTTTATTTGGGGACCACATAGGTCTGTCTGATCCACAGCTCAATGTGGGTAGCAGCCAATCTCTGGTACTAGGAGTTATAGGTCAGAGAGAAAAAAAAAAAAAATGCTTTTAAGCTTGGGCTTCATCCCACTCTCACTAGAAGCCTACTTTTCTGGTGCTCCCCCATTACTACTCTTGAGGATTACATCTTTTAGTCTACCTCCAAGGATAAAGGTTTCTATGGTATAAGTTTAATTTGGTTTTAAATATATATGATTTTTACTCCTCCCCTTCCCCCTCCCCCCCAATCCCTTCCATCCCTATTGTCCAGGCCTTGAGTTGCCTAACGGGTATGACAGCAACTTGAACAGATCCAGGTTAGAATTGTGACACCATGTAGCATTTGTCTTTCTGTGATTGTGTGAGTTTGCTGAGTATGATTTGTTCCAAGTCTGTCCATTTTTCTACAGTTTTCATTGTATCATTTTTTTCTTAATGCTGAGTTGAATTCCATTGTGTAAATGTATGATATCTTTCATATTCATTCATCCAATGATGTGTGTCTGGGTTGATTTTAGTTCTTAGCTATGATGAATTGAGCAGCTATAAACATTGGTTCATACAATGCTAGAATCTCTAGAACTAAATCATTATCACAAAGCAAGTATCTCTGTATTCATGCATGGAGCATTTATGATAAATGCCCAGTAAGGAAATAACTGGGCCTATTGGTAGCTCTATGTTCATCCTTTTCAGGAATCTCCAGTCTACATTATTAGCACTTTTGTTAAAGATCTGGTAGCTGTAGTTACTGGTCCTAAGTTCTGAGTCTTCAATTCTGTTCCATTGGTCTACATTTCTGTACTTATGCCAATATCATGCTGATTTTGTTACTAGGGCTTTGTAATATAGCCTTAGATTTGGTAGGGGGATACCTCCAAAATTTTTTTTTTTCTTTCTGATAATAGGTTTGGATAGCCAAGGTCTGCTCCCATTCCATGTAAATATTGAGATTATTTTTTTTCTGTGAAGAATAACGCTGGTATTTTTGCTGGTATTGCATTAAATCTGTGTATTGCTTTTGGTAGAATTGCCATTTTTCCAATGCTAATTCTGCCTATCCAAAAGCATAGGAGGCCTTTCCATTGTCTCAAATCCTCCTCAATTACTTTCTTGAGTGTATTTACATTTTCATTATCTAGGTCTTTCACACCCTTGGTTAGTGTTATTCCAAGGTATTTGATTTTTTTGTTACTATTGAAAATGGGACAGCATTACTTATTTCTTTCTCTTTATATTTGCCCTTTGTATATAGAAAGGCTACGGACATTTGTGCATTGATTTTGTATTCTGACACTATATTGAAGAAATTAATCACCTTTAGAAATTTTGTGTGGTGTTTTATGTTGACTGATTTCCATATGTTGAACCATTCCTGGGATGAAGCCTACTTGATCAAGGTAAATAATGCTTTTGATGTATTTTTGAATTCAGTTTGTGAGGATTTTGTTCAGGATCTTTTCACCTAAATTCATCAGAAATATAGGCCTATAGTTTTCTTGTTGCATCTCTATAGGGTTTTAGTATTAGGGTGATGGTTGCTTTATAAAGCAAGTTGGGGAGGATTCTCTGGTCTCTGATTATGTGAAACTGTTTGAGAAAAATTGGTTTCAGTTATTCCATGAAGGTTTGATCGAATTCTGCTGAGAAACCATCTGGTCCAGTACTTTTCTCTTGGGGAGGTCTTGGATTATCTTTTCAATCTCCATAGATGTGATAGGTTTGTTAAGGAGATTAATCTACTCTGAATTTAGTTTTAATCAGTGGTATGTGTCTAGTAATTCATCCATTTCTTCCCAATTATACAATTTTATGGAGTATAGATTTTGGAAGTTTGCCCTGATTATTCTTCCAATTTTGTTGATATATATTCTGACCTCTCCTTTTTCTTTTATGATTTTGTGAATTTGAGACATCTTTTTTTGTCAAGATTGTCAATCTTGTTGATTTATTTATTTATTTTTTTCAAAGAACCAGCTCTTCATTTCATTGATTTTTAAAAATTGTTTTCTTGGTTTCAAATTCATTAATTTCTGCTCTGATCTTGATTGCTTCCTCTGTCTGGAGATCTTAGAGTCATATTCTTCTTGTTTTTCCAGTGCCTTTAGGTGGACAGTTAAGTTATTAATATGGGTTCTCTCTGTTTTTGTTATGAGAGCATTTAGCACTATGAATTTTCCCCTTATGACTGTGTTCATTGTGTCCCATAAGTTTTTATGGGTTGTGCTTTCATTATGATTAAACACTGGGAATTTTATAATTTCTTTTTTTTTATTTCTTCCACAACCCACTCATTATTTAAAAGTTTTTGTTTAGTCTCCAGGATCTGGTGAAGTTCTTTATGAGTCTCTTGTTGATTTCTAGTTTTAAAGCAGTGTGATCTGATATAATGCAGGAAGTTACTTTAATTTTCCTGAATTTATATAGGCATGGTTTATGTCCTAATACATGGTCTATTTTGGAGAAGGTTCCATGGGCTGCTGAGAAGAATGTGTATTCTATAGAGCTGAGGTGGAAAGTTCTGTAAACGTCCATTAGATCTACTTGGTCAATGGTGTTGTTGAGCTCTATTATTTCCCTGTTGATTTTCTGCTTGAATGAAGTGTCTACTGATGATGGTGGAATATTGAAGTCTCCAATTTTGATGGTGTTGGTGCTTATTTCTGTTTTGTTGTCAAGTAGGCTTTGTCTTGTAAACTGTGGTGCACCTGTGTTTGGAACATATAGAGTAATGCTTCTGATGTTTTCATGTTGGATCATTCCCTTAATGAGTTAGAATTGGCCTTATTTGTCCTTTTTGATTACTTTTGGCTTAAAATCTATTTTATCAGTTATTAATAGAGCAACACCTGCTTGTTTTTCATATCCATTTGCTTGGAATATTATTTTATATCCTTTCTTCCTGAAGAGGTGTCTATCTTTAGTGGTGAGGTGGGGTTTTTGAAGACAGCAGATAGAAGGTTCCATTTTTTTGATCCACTCTGATAATTTGTGTCTTTTAAATTCAGGTTATTAGTTCCGGTCAAGATGGCGACCGCCTAGCTGCACTACAAACAACGAGGGAAAAAAAGGCAAGTATTCAAGGGAAATTAGGAACTTTCTGAAGAGGGAGGGCACAGATTGGGATAAAAGAGGGAAGCACACACCCCCGCGACCCACGCCCCTCCACCCCGCCCGCCGCGAATAACTGCATCGGCGCGCCCTGCGCCCAGCGGCCCGGCGCCCCGTGCACACCAAGCCCCACGCGCCCCGGCGGCCCAGCGCACCCCAAAACCCCCGTGCCCCACACCCGCCGCACCCCCCCGCAACCCCCCAGCACGCCCCTCCCCCCCAGCGTGCCCCATGCTCCCTATCCACACACGGCAAACGCGGCCCAAGCGAACCAAGGCTTCCCGCGCCCCGGGCACCCAGGCCTGCCCCGTGCCCCCACGCGCCCAAGACCCCTGCGCCCCACCCCCGCGTGCCTCGAGACCACCCCACGCCTGCCACACCCTCCCGCGCGCCCCACCCCCCGCGCGTTCCGTGCTCTCTATCCACACACAGCAGGCACGCCCCAAGCGCCCTGCGCCCCCCGCGCGCCCTGAGACCCCCACGCCCCACCCCCACGCGCCTCAAGCCCCCCCCCGCGCGCCCCGCCCCCGCCTCCCCCCCCAGCGCGCCCAACGCTCCCTACCCACACGCGACAGGGGCGCTCAAAGCGCCCCGCAGCGTCCAGCGCCCGGGCGCCCAGGTGTGCCCCGATCCCCCTGCATGCCCCAAGACTCCCCACGCCCCACCCCCGCGCTCCTCGAGCCCCCCCCCCGTACACCCCGCCCCTGCCGCGCGTCCAGACTGCCCTGCAGCGTCCCACAGCATCCAGCACTCCATCTTACCTCAGCGTGCTCCACGCCCCCTGCGCTACCCGCGACCCCCTGGAACCCCTCAGCCCCCTCCCCCGCGCGATCCACCCCCTCCCCCCCTGCGAGTCCAGAGCACCCCACGGTATCCCACAGCGCCCCACGCTCCTAGCTGCCCCCCCTCCCCTCACGCCCTGCTGTTCTCACATCACTTGCCCCCGGTCAGTTTCTGCTGTGTCCTGATTCCGTACCCACATCATCTGCCTCTGCACTACAATTGCACGTGCAGTGGGCCCAGTCCCACAGCAAGAGCCACATAAGTCCACACTGAGTCACTAGCGCCAGCGCAGGTGCCATCCCCTACCTGTACATCGCCACCCATCCCCCACTCCCCTGAGGCGGAAGAGCACAGACTGTTTACAGACCCCAGTGTACCCAGCCAGAATCTAGGCACCTTCAGGGCTTGCTACCTCAGTCCCTTTTCAAGCTCAAAGGCAGGCAGCTTAGGTGCATTACTGGGTGAGAATTCAGGCAACTTTGGTGCCCCTGTCAGGCTATAGGTAGGCGGCTTTGGCAAGAGTGAGCAAAAACCCAGGCTGCTTACAAATGCCCCAGGCTGCCTTGGATTTGCATTAAGCTAGATCCCAGGCTGCTCCACCCACCTACCTGCCCATACACTGACATGGGTAGACCACAGCGCAAAAGAAATAACACGAAAAATAAAATGGAAGAAAATCCAGACAGATCACCCAGTCCAACAAGGATGACAACAAACCAAAACATAGAAGAGTGTTTAGGATCAGAACATCAAGTGGAAGCAATGAACAGTGCAACCCTGACCAAACTACTGCTAGATCTGACAGGAAAGCTACAAAGGATAGATAATCGTATGGATGCTACCATCACTAAGCTAGAGCAATATGATAAGACACTGGAAGGAATTCAAAGAGAGCTAAGAGAGTTGAGGGAGAATGAAAAAAAAGAGGACCTTAAAAATCAGCTGGCCACACTAAATGAAAACATAAAGAAATGCAAGGATGATTTCAAAGAATCAGCAAGAAAATCAGAAAATGAGACAAAAAGGGAGCTGGACAAAGCGATGGAAGTGATACATAGGAAAGTAGTAGAAAATGCAAACTTAATTGAACAAGTCCAAAACTCACTAGAGGCTCTCAAGAATAGAGTCAGCGAAGTGGAAGATAGAAATTCTGATCTGGAAGACAGGATGGAAGAAACAGTTCGAGAGTCCAAAAATTTCAGTAAGTTCAAAAGTTCCTGTGAACAGAACATGAGAGAATTGTGGGATACACTTAAACGTCCTAATATCAGAATCATTGGAATACCAGAAGGAGAAGAATTTCAGACCAAAGGCATGGAGAACTTATTTAACACAATAATTGAAGAAAACTTCCCCCGTCTCTTAAAAGAAAGGCCCATCAAGATTCAAGAAGCAAACAGAACTCCTAACCGACTAGACCAAAGGAGAAACTCCCCAAGGCATATTATCATTAAGACTCTAAACATTGACACCAAGGAAAAAATCCTAAAAGCAGCTAGGGAAAAACAGCACACCACTTTCAAAGGAAACCCCATCAGAATTACTTCAGACTTCTCAATGGAAACCCTGAAAGCTAGAAGGGCCTGGAATGATACTCTCCAAACTCTAAGAAACTATGGCTTTCAACCTAAACTACTCTACCCAGCAAAAGTCTCCCTTATAATAGATGGTGAAAGGAAAACTTTCCATGATAAAACTCAGCTTTACAATTATATGAACACAAAACCAAACCTACAGAAAGTACTCCAGGAAATTCTCCACAGAGAGGAAACAAATAACCAAACACAAATGCCTACAAGAAGAAGATCACAGCAATCAAACCCAGAGTAGATACAAAAAAAAAAAAAAAAATTCCATGGAAATGCCAACACACCTCTACCACCACAAAATGACAGGGATCAAATCAAATCTCACAGTCATCACCCTAAACATTAATGGCCTTAATTCACCCATCAAGAGACACAGGCTAACAGGGTGGATCAAAAAATTAGACCCCTCAATCTGCTGCCTTCAAGAAACCCACCTTACCACTAAAGACAGAAACCTCCTCAGGGTGAAAGGGTGGAAAACAATATTCCAAGCAAATGGGAATAAGAAACAAGCAGGTGTAGCTATATTAATATCAGATAAAGTTGACTTCAAAACAAAAACAATCAAAAAAGACAAAGAAGGCTACTTCCTATTTGTAAAGGGAACAATCCATCAAGAGGATATTACAATCATAAATCTGTATGCACCAAACACAGGGGCACCGCAGTTCATAAAACAAAACCTACTTGACAATAAAACAGAAATAACCACCAACACCATCATAGCTGGGGACTTTAACACACCATTATCAGTAATAGACAGATCATCCAAACAGAAGCTCAACAGGGAAGTAAGAGAGCTCAACAAAACCATAGAGCACTTAGACCTAACAGACATCTATAGAACTTTCCACCCCAAATCCACAGACTACACATTCTTCTCAGCAGCCCATGGAACATTCTCTAAAATAGACCATATACTGGGTCACAAAGATAGCCTCCACATATTTAGGAAAATCGACATAATTCCCTGCATGATATCAGATCATAATGCTATATTCCTAGAAATCAACAACAAAAAAACCAACAAGAGCCCCAACGGCAACTGGAAACTGAATAGCACGCTCTTAAACAATAAATTGATAGTGGATGAAATAAAAAATGAAATTGCAAAATTCCTGGAATTGAATGACAATGAGAACACATCATACCAAAACTTGTGGGACACAATGAAGGCAGTCCTCAGGGGAAAATTCATAGCACTCAATGCCTTCATAAAAAAGACAGAAAAATCCTAAATCAATAGCTTAACCATCCACCTAAAGGCATTGGAAAAACAAGAAAAATCCAACCCAAAGAGCTCCAGAAGGAAGGAAATAATTAAAATCAGAGCAGAAATTAATGAATTGGAAACCAAGGAAACAATTAAGGCAATTGACAAAACAAAGAGCTGGTTCTTTGAAAAAATAAACAAGATTGACAAACCTCAGCCAATTTGATCAAGCAAAAAAAGGAGAGATTCCAAATTAACAAAATTCAAAATGAAAAAGGAGAGATTACAACAGACATCAGTGAAATCGGCAGAATCATCAGGACTTATTTCAAAAACCTCTACTCCACAAAACTGGAAAATGTGGAGGAGATGGATAAATTCCTGGATGCATATCATCTACCAAAGCTAAACTCAGAGCAGATCAACCACCTCAATGAACCCATCACGCTCATGGAGATTGAAAAAGTAATAAAAAACCTCCCAAAAAAGAAGAGTCCAGGACCAGATGGATTCCCAGCCGAATTTTATCAAACCTTCATGGAAGAACTCAAACCAATCTTCCTAAAACTGTGCCACACAATTGAAGAACAGGGAAAACTACCCAACTCCTTCTATGAAGCTAGTATCACCCTAATCCCAAAACCAGGCAGAGACGCCACAAGAAAAGAAAACTATCGGCCTATTTCCCTAATGAACATAGACGCAAAGATCCTCAACAAAATTCTCGCAAACCGAATCCAACAACACATCAAAAGCATTATCCACCTTGACCAAGTGGGATTTATCCCAGGAACACAAGGGTGGTTCAACATACGAAAATCTGTCAATGTAATACACCACATAAACAAGCTTAAACATAAAAATCACATGATCATTTAGATAGATGCATAGAAGGCCTTTGACAAGATACAACATCACTTCATGATCAAAACATTGGAGAGAATCGGCATGGCCGGTTCACATCTTAATATAATAAAGGCAATATACAAAGCTCCAAAGGCCCAAATAATTCTTAATGGAGAGAGACTGGAGGAATTCCCATTGAGATCAGGAACAAGACAGGGATGTCCTCTCTCACCTCTGCTTTTCAATATAGTTCTGGATGTCCTAGCCCAAGCAATAAGGCAGGAGAAGGAAATAAAAGGGATACAATTTGGAAAGGAAGAAGTTAAGTTAGCTCTATTCGCTGATGACATGATTGTATATGTAAGAGACCCGAGAGACTCCATCCCAAAACTCCTGAAGGTGATTAACTCCTATAGCAAAGTAGCAGGATACAAAATCAACACACAAAAATCGGAAGCATTTCTGTATGCAAATGACAAAGACACAGAAAAAGAAATAAAGGACATACTCCCATTTTCAATAGCAAAAAATAAAATAAAATACCTTGGAATAACGTTAACCAAGGAAGTAAAAGATCTATACAACGAAAATATAAAAACTCTCAAAAAAGAAATTGAGGAGGACTTGAAACGATGGAAAGACCTCCCATGCTCCTGGATAGGCAGAATTAACATTGTGAAGATGACAATCCTACCAAAGGCAATATATAGATTTAACGCAATTCCAATTAAAATCCCTACAATGTTCTTCACAGAGATAGAAAAAATGATCTCAAATTTCATATGGAAAGGCAGAAGGCCTCGCATATCCAAACATATCCTCAGCAAAAGAAATACCTCTGGTGGCATCACCATACCCGATATAAAGTTATACTACAAAGCCATAGTAATAAAAACAGCATGGTACTGGCATAAAAACAGGAGTATAGACCAATGGAATAGACTTGAGGACCCGGATTTTGGGCCAAGCAACTATAGCTACTTGATATTCGACAAAGGCCCAAACAATATAGACTGGAAAAAAGATAGCATCTTCAACAAATGGTGCTGGACAAACTGGATAACCACATGCAGGAAACTAAAACTTGATCCACACATTTCACCATGCACAACACTCAAATCCAAATGGATCAAAGACCTCAACATAAGACCAGAAACTCGAAAACTACTGGAAGAAAATTTAGGAAGTACTTTCCATGATATAGGAATGGAAAAAGACTTCCTGAATAAAACCCCAGTGGCTCAAGTTCTTAAACAGTCACTCAACCATTGGGATCATATGAAGCTGAAGAGTTTCTTTACAGATAAGCATATAATAAACAAAGCCAATAGAATACCCACAGAGTGGGAGAAAATATTTGCAGGTTATCCAACAGATAGAGGCCTTATCTCTAGAATTTACAAAGAACTCAAAAGTCTAAACAATAAGAAGACAAATACCCCACTCACAAAATGGGGCACAGAGTTAAACAGGCAATTCACAGAGGAAGAGATACAAATGGCAAACACACACCTAAGAAAATGTTCATCATCCCTAATCATCAGAGAAATGCAAATTAAAACAACTATGAGATTCCACCTTACCCCAATAAGGATAGCCAACATCAAAAGGTCAAATGAAAATAAATGCTGGCGAGGATGTGGAGAAGCAGGGACACTCATTCACTGTTGGTGGGAATGCAGGATGGTACAACCACTTTGGAAAGCAATATGGAGACTCCTGAAAAAGATGACTATGGAAATACCAACAGACCCAGTTATACCATTACTGGGCATGTACCCTAAAACCTTCAAACCAAAAGCCAGAGAGATTTGCTCAACCATGTTTGTAGCAGCTCAATTCGTAATAGCTAAAAGCTGGAATCAACCCAGATGTCCATCATTAGAAGAATGGATAACAAAGATGTGGTATATCTACACAATGGAATTCTATACAGCAGTAAGAAAAAACGACATAAAGAAATTTGAGGAAAAATGGTTGAACCTGGAACAGATCATTCTCAGCGAACTTACCCAATCACAGAAAAAAAATCGACACATAGTCTCACTCATCTGCAACACCTAACCTGAATTTGCCCAAGATGCCTTACATACCCAGCAAGTACCTCATGGACTAGACAATAAGATGGGTGGGAGGGCGGGGAGGGAATCAAAGGGTGGAAAACAGTAATCCGGACCCAAACGGCAATGGTGCCATAAAATTCTACTTCCTAAAAGACAGACCAAATGACTGAACCTTCACTAGTCCCTTACAGGAAACACCTGAACCACAAGACACTGGAGAGGGTAGGATCAAGACTGACCTAAATCTCCTACATCTTCCCTCCCTCCCTCTCCCCCTCTCCCCTCTATCTCTCTCCTCTCTAACTCTTGTATATTAGTTATCTTTTTCCTCAATTTCTTAGTGGACACTGACCTGTAACCCCCACTTCCAGCTTGGGCCTACCATCCACAATGAGCTTTTGATCAGAGAAACCTACAAGGTTTCCCAAAACAATGACAGACTTCTGTCAGAGTAATTGATGACCCACCAAAGGCCAGTGGTAAGACCCTATTGCTGAAGACTCCATACGCAGCTGACACGTAAAATGGAATGACATGGCTGGAAGCCAGGAGAGAGTCAGTCCCCAGACAGTCAGCGTGTCTAGTGCCAGAAGGCGCTACATAGGCGACTGGGGGAAATGACCAAGATCTGTCCAAGCAACACATTGTTTAACCTAATTAGCAACAAATAACCGGATGTGATGCCCACACAAGTGCAATAGTGGTACACAGCCATGGTGAGGAATCAATTGCTTTTGATTTGGCTAACTGATCCACTCAGTGGTACTAGACCCTTAGCTGGAGCTGGGAAACAAGTCAGAACCATACCCAAACACAAGCCCACTCTACAATATCAAGCTACCATCAATCACGGGGTATAAGAGGGCCTACACCTATCAAACTGTGTATCAAAAAAGTAAGTGTTATCTCAATTTTCTGGGTGCTAACTTACTCTCCGTTGGAGAATCTGCTTCTCTTTTCCAGATAGATGCAGATCCTAAGAAGAGAGCTGCCCCAACATACCTCAGAAGGGGCCCAACTGAAACTAAGGACAACTGGCGAAATAAGCAAGGGTGATGTTTTCCTGTGAACTGGATACCAGCACAAAGGGGAAGGAGATCAATGCAGAGAAAAATCAACTCCTACCAAATCAGAGAGCCAGAGCCTCAGAGGCCCCCAACACCTCAGCACTGAAGCAGACCAAAAATGAACCCAGCATGGCTCAGGGAAATCTTGCGGAAGAGGGGGCAGAAAGAATGTCAGAGTTACATGTTGGGTCATGATTTTCAGAGACATTTATCATACTAATAACTGGGGGCTAACTCCACAATGCACGACCCATTTTCAATAACAAGGAGGGTCTAATGGGAGGGGGTAGATCACAGATGAGCCTAAATAATGGTACCAAACTGCCTGTATTTACTGAAAAGAAAACTAATAAATTAAATTAAAAAAAAAAAATTCAGGTTATTACTGTGAGGTTTTAACTGATCTCTGCCATGATGAGGCGCCTGTAAGGATACCAGATTGATTGCCTTTATATGTACTGAGTTGTTTCTCTCTTGCTGCTTTTAGCACTCTCTCTCTTTATTTTCATTGTTAAGAGGTTTAACTAAGATGTGCCATGGAGAGTTTCTTCTTTGGTTCTGTCTGTTTGCCATGCTGTAGACTTCTTGTATTTGGATGGGCCTCCCTTATGAGAGATTGGGAAAATAACTTTGTTGAATGTGTTCTCTATGTTTCTGGCCTGGATTTCTGCTCCTTCTAGTACACCCATGCTCTGGAGGTTTGGTCATTTAAGAGTATCCCACAGTTCTCTGATAATCTGTTCACTTGCTTTCTTGAATTTAGCAATGTTTTTGGCATCCCAATCAATTTATTCTGTTTTCCAGGTCAGAGGTTCTGTCTTCCAAATGTATAACTCTGTAAGTGTGTGGTTCTAGAGAGGTTTTCATAAGCTCTATTTAATTTTTGTTTTCTGTTTTCTTATTTTGCATCACATCCATCTATTATTTAAGGTATGATTTTAGTTTTAATTCTGATTTTCTTCATGCTTCCTGGAATTCATTCTTATATTTGGTCAAGTCTTCATTATGCTTAATCAATTGGTTATTGAGATCTTCCATTTCTTGGCTCACTTTCAATTTATTCATATCTCTTTTGATGTTTCTACTGTTTTCTTCAATCAAGTCAAACCTACTATTAAAAGCTGAACACTCTAAGAGATGATTCTTTTCAATTTCACTTGTACGGTTGTTGGTTTTTTGATGTTTGGCTTCAAGTTCAGCAATTCTTTTGATCAGTGTCTCATTGTATGTTGTGTTTTCATCTTGTGATTAAATATCTGTTAATTTCTCTATGATTACAAGAGGCTGTGCAGAAGCCCAGGGGCTCATGAATAAACTGTCAAGGACAATGACCTTCTGTCGCTTTGACTCAGAAGGCACTAGCTTTTCCAGTGGTTCCATTGGTATTTAGGACAAGGTCCTTATTGCTTCCTTTCTTTACATTTCTGCTTCCTTTATTTCTGCCTCAGCTTCATTGTCATAATAAATAGCAACTTCAACCTGGAACAACTATCCTAACCTCTTGTCTTGGTCAGCCACCGATTTTTGTAACTTTTTAAGATGAGTGGGTATTATCTGGGTTAAAAATTTTTCCATAAGAAGAATTTCCTTCTCCATGGTATCTGGAGTTATGTTAGTGTGCTTTCTAATTGGCTCCTTGAGTCTCTGGAGAAAGGCAATGTGCAGTTCCTATTCTCCCTGCACTACAGTCTGTAATAGGTTTTAAAGGCTTTATTTTAGCTCTACGAATCCTGTCTAATAATTAGTATATAGAATGCTAAAGGTTGTGTGCCCTTGTTTTTTATTCTCCTTCCTATTGAGATTATGTGTAGGCATTCCCTCTGCCTTTAGGGCACCTTGGTGTCATTGGTGTTAGGAGTTAGGAGTTCCAGAATAGTCTATATAGTACTCATGCCAAAATGATTTATTTAAAATATACTAAACAAGTTACCAAAAAGCAGGCTACTGTTCCCCCAGGGGAACTCCATGCATTATTGCCTGCCAACTCACCATGGTGCCCCACACCCTCCAGGAAGGGTTGCAAAGACAGTTAAATTATCTGAAGGAGAGTGAAAAAGAAAAGAGTACCTCGATAACAAGCTTGCTTAGTTCAGTACAGGTATAAATAAATGAAAAGATATATTCCAAGAAATATTAAGAAAATCATGTATAAGAATAGATTAATGAGGGTAAAAAGGCCCAAAGTGAGGTCAGGGGAGGAGATTGAGTAGAGGAAAGCTTGAAGGAGGACTAATCAAAATCTAAGAGGATATAAATAAATCATATGGAGTCCTCCGATTTTGGACAATGGAACACTCAGGAGTCATAGATCATTGCCAGAAAATTTTCAGTGCCAGGGATGAGATACCTTCCAGTGAGTTGTTGGCCAGGGAGGTCCCTGATGTCCCCAAAACATTATAGGCCATTGCTGAGGGCCTTGGTTTCCCACCAGGAATAGATGGTAAGACCCTATTGCTGAAGAATCCACATACTTGGGCTGCAAGGCCACTGAGAAATCCTGCTGGAACTGAGCTGATAACCTCCTCCATGTAGACCAGCTGACAGAAAGCTGGAAGAAGCCATTCTTCATGCAGTTCAATGGGAGAAAGAAATACCACCAGTGAAGATACTCAACAGTGGACACTGCAAGCTTTATAATTAGCCAGCCAGGCCAAATGAGCCAGTGGGTGCAATAGTGGCATGACTGTCATGGTGGAAACCAACTGCCCTCAAATTGGACTGGAGGCTTGCTCCAAGGGAGGGAATACATCCTTAATACTGAAAATTTAAAACAGGGGTTGTCATGAGCCCTAGGGATGTAACATCTGCTGATGTCTGGATAAGTGTATCAAACTGCCCAGTAAGAACTTCTCTTAATATTCATAGCCTTATATTAATGCTATTGTCACTTTGGGTAGATAATCTTCTCTTTTCAGAGGGCAGTGACCTTGGGATGACTCAGAAGGTATCATAGTGCTGGAAAGAAGTGACTAGAGTACCGAGTAACATCTCGGTCACACCTTCCAAGGCTCAGGGTCTAATGTGGAGGAGGTGGTGGAAAGAATGTAAGAGCCAAAGGAAGGGTAGGACTCCTTACAATGTACTCCCTCCAGACACAAAATGGCCTCAATATCCATGACCTCATAGTGCCTGACGCTACCTACACAAGACCATCATAAGAGGAGGGAAAGATCATGACATCAAAATAAAAGAGAGACTTATTGAGATGGGGAGGGGATATGATGGAGAATGGAATTTCAAAGGGGAAAAATGGGGGAGGGAGGGTATTATCATGGGATATTTTTTATAATCATGGAAAATGTTTTAGAAAATTGAGAAAAAATATAATAAGATATAAAAAAAAGAGAAAATCAGAAAATGACATGAAAAGGGAACTTGACAGAAGGGTGGAAACAATATATTAAAATGCAGTAGAAAATACAAACCAAATTTAACAAGGCCAAAACTCTATAGAAGCTCTCAAGAATAAAGTCAGCTATGTGGAGGGTAGAAATTCAGAACTGGAAGACAAAATAGAATAAACAGTTTATGAGACCAAATATATCAATAAGTTTCAAATTTTTTGTGAAAATAACATGAGTGAACTGTGGAATACCCTTAAACATCCCAAAATTTGGATCATGGGAATACCAGAAGGAGAAGGAATTCAGACCAAAGGCATGAAGAACTTATTCAACAAAATTATCAAAGAAAACTTTCCCACTCTTTCCAAAGAAAGTTCCATCAAGTTACAAGAGGCTAACAGAACTCCAAACAGACTGTACCAAAGGAAAATTCTCTAAGACATATTATAATTAAGACCCTAACATTGATAAAAAAAGACAAAGTCCTAAAAGCAGATACGGAGAAACAACATAATATAAATAAAGGTAACTCCATCAGAATAACTTCAGATTTCTCAATGTAAACCCTGAAAGCCAGAAGGGTCTGGAATGGCACACTGAAAAGCCTAAGAACTTATGACATCCAACCAAAGTACTCTACCCAGCAAAAGTATCCCTCTCAATATATGGAGGGAAAAAAAAAAAAAAAAACTTTCCATGATAAAACTCAGCTTTACAAGTATATTAACACAAAACCAAAGCTACATAGAGTACTGCAGAGAATTAACCACACAAAAGAATCAAATAACCAACCTCAAGTGCCTACAAGATGCAGATAACAATAACCAAATGCAGAGAAGGCACAAAAAATAACAAAGTCCAAGAAAACACCAAACCACACAAAACCATAATATGGCAGGGATTAAACCAAATCTCAGTTATTACCCTAAATATTAATAGTCTTAAATCACCCATCAAGAGACATAAGCTACCTGGGTGGATAAGAAACGTGGATGCCTCAATTGGTTCTCTTCAAGAAAACCACTTTACTCACCTCACCACTAAACCACAGACACCTCTTTAGGGTGAAAGGGTAGAAAATGATATTTCAAGTGAATGCAAATATGAAACAAGCAGGTGTAGCTATACTAATATCAGATAAAATAGTATTCAATCCAAAAGTAATAATAAAGAGCAAAGAATGCCACTTTTTACTTATTAAAGGATATATCCAACAAGAGGATATCATAATCATCAATCTTTTTGCACTGAACACAGATGCACCGTGATTCATAAAACAAAAATTACTTGACAACAAAACAAAATAACCACCAACACCTTCATAGTGGGGTATGTCAGTACTTCACTGTCAACAATAGATAGATCTTCCAAACAGAAATTTAGCACGGAAGTAAGAGAGCTCAAAAAAAAAACAGAGTTCAATTAGTCTTGATGGACATCTATAGAATATTCTACCCCAAATCCACAGATTTCACAGTCCTGGAAATTGAAAAAGTAATAAAAAACCTCCCCAAAAAGAAGAGTCCAAGACCAGATGACTTCTCAGCTGAATTCTATCAAACCTTCATGGAAGAACTCAAACCAATCATCCTTAAACTGTGCCATACAATTGGAGAACAGGGAAAACTAACCGACTCCTTTTATGAAGCTAGTATCACCCTCATTCACTGTTTGTGGGAATGTAAAATAGTTCAACCACTATGGAATGCAATATGGAGACTCCTAAACAGGTTGACTATAGAGTTACCAACAGGTCCAGGTATTCCCTTACTGGGCATTTGCCCCAAAAATCTACATGCCTCTGTTCAGAGAGATTTGTTCAACCATGTTTATAGCTTGTCAATTCAAAATAGCTAAGAGCTAGAATCCCAGTTGTCCATCAGCAGATGATTGTATAACTGATATGTGGTATATCTACACAGTGGAAATCTACAGCACTAAGGAAAAATGACACAATGAAATTTGAAGAAAAATGTTCAAACTTGTAATAGATCATTCTCAGTGAACTCCTCACCCAATCACAGAAAGTTCATCATCGCATGATGCTGACATACCTAATAAGCATATTGATGACTGGACAATAGAGAGAGTGATACAGGCATAAAAGTGAACCCAAATGGCAATTATACCATAAAATTCTATATCCTAAAAGACAGGTTAAATGGTTGAACCTTCATCAGGTCCTTAGATAGAACACCTGAATCACAGGGCCCTGAAGAGGGTATGATGCAGACTAACCTTAATCATCTTCTCCCTCTCTCTCTCTCTCTCTCTTTTTCCCTCCCTCCTTCCATCTTATTTTTCTTCTATATTACCTATCTTTTTCACCCTTCTTTCCCCTTGGAACTGGCCTGTAACTCCCAGTACCAGCATGTAGTTAATATCAACAATGAGCTGTTGATCAGAGAGATGTTCAAGGTTTCCCAAAAGAAGACAGCTTTCTGTCAGAGCACTTGCTGACCCACCAAAGGTTAATGATAAGATCCTACTGCCCCAGACACCATAGGCTGTTGATATGAAACATGGAGTGATCTTGTTGGAATCTGGAAAAGAGTGAGTCCCCAGATAGTTAGCTCATCTAGTGCCAGAAGGTTCTACATGAGTGACTGAGGAAAATGACCAACATCTTTAGAAGAAACTCCTGGTCTAAGCTACTTAGCAGCAAATAACCTGATGTGATGCTCACACAAATGCAATAGTGGTGCACAGCCATGGTGGGTAACCAACTGTTTTTATTTGGCTAATAGATCACTCAACAGAATGGAACCCATAGCTAGATCTGGGAAACAAGTCAGAACCATAACCACAATCAAGCCTGCTGTATATTATCAAGCTGCCACCAATCATGGGCTGCAAGAGCACACACACCTATTAAATTCTCTCTAAACTAATAATGGTTATCCCATTTATTTTGTGCTGACTTCACTTTCCATTGGATAATTTGCTTGTCTTTTTCAGATGGATGCAGAAACTAAGGAGATAATCAGCCCATCACACCTCATCAGGTCCCCTGATGAAACCATAAAGTAATTGGGGAAATGAACAAGAGTGCTGCTTCCTTGGTGAAACTGGTACGAACACAAGGGTGAAGGAGATAGACAAAGAGAACACTCAATTCCTACCAAAACAGATATCCAGAGATACAGAGGTTCCCAAGACCTTATCACTGATATAGACCTAAAATGAACCCAACATGGCTCAGGGAAATTTATGGAAGCAGGAGCAGAAAGATTGTGAGAACCACATGTTGGGACATTAAGCACAGAGATATTGCCTCCTCCCCATAACTTATGGCTAACCTTAGAATGCACCACCCACATTACCCAACAAGGAGGGTCCCTTCAGAGGAGGAGGACAAGGAGGAGGTGAACAATGGTACCACCATGGCTGTATACACACTGTGTACATAACTAATAAAAATAAATAAATAAATAAACAAATAAAATGCCAAATAAAGAAATTAAAAACATGTGATGAAAGTCTTCCAAATGTAATGGATTGGCATTCATAATATTGTGACAATGATAATATTATTGGATGTGACCTACAGATTAAATGTAATCCCCACAAAAAAATGTCCTGGGAAATAGAAAAAAAAATTCATCTGTTTAATGTGAAGCCAAGAAGTCCCTGAAAAGCCATCACAATCCTGAGCAAAATGAATAATGCTGGATATAACTGAGTACCTTATTTCAAGTAAAATTATCAAGGAAGAATAACAAAACAAAACAACATGTTACTAGCACAAACACACACACACACACACACACACACACACACACACACTCACGCACATATGCCAATTCTCTATAATAGAGGACAAAATAATAAACCCACATAGCTAGAGCTACCTAATTTTTGACAAAAACATCAAAACACATATTAGTGAAAATTTAAAAGGAGTTTCTTTAACAAATAGGTGCTAGCTAACCTATATCCCCATATGTAGAAGAATGACACTTGATCCCTATCTGATACTTGGCATAAAAGTCAGTTAAAAATGTCTCAGATTTGTCAGGCCTTTAGGTAAGCAGAGGTAGGAGGATCACTGAGTTCGAAGCCAGACTGAGTAAATTCCAAGTAAGCTTGGGCCAGAGAAAGATGTTACTGCACACCTCCCCCCCAAAAATAAATGCTTAGACCTTAATCAAAGTCTGAAACTCTAAAACTGCTAATGGAAAGCATATCAAAAGTACTTTATGACATAGACATACACAAGGATTTTCTGAAAACATGTTGAGAATAATTTCAAGAATGGGAATCAATTAATGAGATTTAAATAGATGGGATTACATCAAATTAAAACGTTCTACACTGCAAAAGAAACCATTAGCAAAGTGAAAAGGCAGCCTACAGAATGCAGAAAAGTATCTTTTTCAGCTGTATACCTGACAATAGATTGATATTTAAAGATCCTAATAAAACTAGACACCATAATCCCCACAAATAATCCAATAAGAAAATGGCAAATATGTCTCAAATGTCAAAATAAAGATGGCCAGTAGGTCCATGAAAATATGATTAATATCCTTAGCCATCAGGAAAATGAAAATCAAAACAGCATTCACATTCTGCCTTACTCCTTTCAGAATGGTTATCATTAAAAGAAAATTGCTGGCAAAGATGTGGAGGGAAAGGAACCCCTGCTCATTGTAAGTAGGAATATACATATTGCAGCCACTGTGGAGACCAGCATGGGGGCTGTCAAAAAAGTAAAAGTAGAATACAATATGATCCAGACATGTGACTATTGGCAATATTCCCCAAAAGCACAGAGGTACCTGACCATCCATGTTTACGACAGCATTATTCTCAGTGCCCAAGTCATGTAAGCAGATGTTGTGTCCATCAGAAAATGAATAAATAAAGAAAATGTGGTATACAAACACAATTTTGTTATTGTTGTTGTTTTGTTTTTTCAAGGTAGGGTCTCACTGTAGCCCAGCTAACCTTGTACTCACTCTGTAGTTCCAAATTAGCCTTGAACTCGTACAGATCATCCTACCCCTACCTCCCAATTGCTGGGATTAAAAGCTAATGCCACCACACCCAGCTAAGAAACAATGAAGTTGTATTTAGGCATAAAGAAGGGAGTTATGTAATTTAGACAAAAATGGGTTGAATTGGAGGTTACCACATTAAGAAAAATTAGGCAGATCCAGAAAGATAAATCTCAGCCTTTCTTTCACACACACACACAAACACACACACACACACACACACACACACATCGTCGTCATCATCATCATCATCATCATCATCATCATCATCATCAGACTAGAAGGTGATGTACTTGGACAAGGGAAAGGAACTAGAGGAGGAAACAAGAGGAATAGGGGAGGATAATGCAGAGAGAGTGCACTCAAAAGTATATGATAGCCTTGAATGAAAATGTCATTATGAAACCCATCATGTTGTACATTGTATATATACTAGTTAAAAAAAAACAAAGAAAAGAAATATTGGACCAGATCAGACCTTTCTTACTTTTATACCACTATTTTAATAACCCACCAGAAAAATAATTATGACCTTTATTATAACATTATAGTGAAAATTATTATGAATAACTTACTTTTTGGCTTCTTTCACTCAACACAATATCTACAATATAAACCTATATATGATAAACCATACTTCTTTCTCATTACATTATAGTATTCCATTTTATAATTATGCCATGATTTATTTATAACATCTACTCCTCACAGTTATTAGGTTTGGCTCCATGTTTTTTACTGCTAATACTATGATGCTTTAAAAATTCTTGTGCCCAGCATGGTGATGCATGCCTTTAACCCCAGCACTTGGGAGTCAGGGATACTATGGTTAGTGTGAGTTTGAGGCCTCCCTAAGACTACATAGTGAATTCCAGGTCAACCTGGGCTAGAGTGAAACCCTACATCAAAAACAATAACAACAACAACAACAATAAAACACACACACACACACACACACACACACACACACACACATAATTCTTGTGCATTTCATATCACTGGTAAATAGTCTTTCAAATGCTTGTTTCTCACCAATAGTGTACAGAGTCAGTTTCTCTATATCACTATCTATATTTAATAACATATGTAACCAATTTGATTATACTAGTGGCTATTAAACCATCTTTTAAATCCTTTTGTAGAGAAATGCTTTTTCAAATTTTTTGAGTAATTTTTCTCATGGGGTATTTATATTTTAATTATCAGTTAGTTGGTGATCACTGAATATTTTGGATGTAAATGTGTTCTATTTGTGTGTGTAAAATGATATATTTTCCTTGCCATAAGATGCATGTGTGCTTCTAATGTGGTCTTTTCATAAGTAGAAGGTAGAAGAAATGAGTTTAATAATGTTTCTCTTGCCAATATGTTATCTAAGGTTTTGGATTTCTTTGTTTTACTTAAGAAAAAGGTTCTGGCCCATGTTCTAGCCTGATAGGAACAAACTGAGCAAGCTAATTACTAATTTTTTTTTTTTTTTGCTGTGTTTTAAGTAATCATAGAATTTAGGGTGAATATAAATTTGAGTTGATTGTGTTCCGAGCATGGAAGATGCTGAAGGAAAGGGAATCCAAAGTGCTCTGAGCTTATGAAGAAATAATCTGGGCTGGAGAGATGGCTTAGCGGTTAAGCGCTTGCCTGTGAAGCCTAAGGACCCCGGTTCAAGGCTAGGCTCCCCAGGTCCCACGTTAGCCAGATGCACAGGGGGGCGCACGCATCTGGAGTTCGTTTGCAGAGGCTGGAAGCCCTGGCGCGCCCATTCTCTCTCTCTCCCTCTATCTGTCTTTCTCTCTGTCTGTCGCTCTCAAATAAATAAATAAAAAATTAAAAAAAAAATAATAATCTGAGCATATTAGGTATTATATTGGCTGCAGAAGACTTGATGTGACTAATGGCTTTTGGAGGACTAATACACACTGTCATGAAGATTGTCCTTTTGCTATATCATAAGTTTTACTTTGCAAACATTTGGCTTAGCCCATTCACTCTCTTGTGATCCATTCTGATGTTTGTGTGGATTTCCCATACTGACCTTAAACTTTTTTCATGAAAATACAATACAAAGAGAAAGAAAGACATCAGGAAAATGAAAAACAATAAATAAATGTCTACTGAGTAAAAAGCAGCAGTGCTCATGGTGGGAACAAGAGAATAGCTAAAATTGTACAATTCTGAGTTGGTGAGATCCTTTACCAGGAACACAGTAGGCCAGTGACAAGACAAGACTTTCCTGGTGTTCAGAAACTCCAGAGAATTTAGTAGCAGTAAATCATGGCTAGAAACAAGGCAGGAGGACTCAGAAAAACTCTGAAGATGTTCCTACCCCTCAGGGACTCTATAAAGGTGAGCTGCTGCTGAAAGAGGGGAGGCGGGAAGCAAAGGCTGTGAAGAGTCTTGGAATAGTGGAGGCTTTCACCAAATGCAGGTAGGTTTCTGGAGGTACACAGGAGAATAAGGCAGACCAGATACACCCTAACCATGCTCACAGGACTTTATTTTCAGTGCAAAGCAGATGCCAATTGTAGGTTTTAAATAATGCTTGGAGAAGGAGAACGACCTCAGAGGAAAAGCACAAATGCAAGGCTAGTTTAAAACATCAAATAAAGGAGTCCCATTTACCCAGCAGGCTGAGTGACAGAGCTCAGTCAGAAAGTTAGCTATTGAGCTTGAATGCAAAGTGAACCCTGAGAATTGGCCAGTGTTGTTTCTGAGCCATGGTGCAGATGTATCTCACCTCAAAGTTCAAATATTTCAAGCCAGTATAGACATGAGAAGCCCTAACAGCTGCTGAGTGGGTCTTCAAGGAGCTCAGAGCCCTCAGCATAGACTGTATTGATTGAGCCTTCCTCCACAGGCAACAGGAAATGCATCCTTTTCCGTGGGTAGCTGTTATTCTAAAGTTTACATTTTGCTATCACAAAATGAACAATTTGGGGGATTTTCACAAGAAGAATAAATATAGAAACACAAATACCTGAACATAGCTTATCAGGAATGAAAAATTCATTTGGTGGATTTCACATGATGTACATTGTGAAAACACCAAACCACATAAACCACCACAATATGGCAGGGATTAAATCAAATCTCAGTTATTACCCTAAATATTATTGGCCTTAATTCACCCATCAAGAGACATAAGCTACCTGGGTGGATCAGAAAATTGGATGCCTCAATTGGCTCTCTTTAAGAAAGCCACCTCACCCACCTCACTACTAAACCAGATACCTCTTCAGGGTGAAAGGGTGGAAAATGATATTTCAAGTGAAGACAAATATGAAACAAGCAGGCATAGCTATATTAATATCAGATAAAAAGTTCTTCAAACCAAAAGTAATCAAAAGGACAAAGAAAGCCACTTCTTACTTATGAAGGGGATGATCTAAGAAGAAGATATAACAATCGTCAATCCTTGTGCACCAAACAAAGGTGCACCATAATTCGTAAAATAAAAATTACTTGACAACAAAATAGAAATAAACACCAACATAATTGGGGAATTCAATACTCCACTACCAACAATACATAGATCATCCAAACCGAAAACCAATGGGAAAGTAAGAGAGCTCAATACCACCATAGATCAACTAGACCTAACAAATATCTACAGAACTTTCAACCCCAAATTTACAGAATACACTCTTCTCAGCAACCCATGGAATATTCTCTAAAATAGATTTTATACTAGTCCTTTAAGCCTGCCTCCATATATTTAGGAAAATAGACATAATTTCTTGCATGATATCAGGTCATAATGCTGTAATTCTAGAAATTAACAACAGATGTGCCAGGAACTCCGTCAGCTCCTGGAGACTTTTAAACAATAAAAGGGTAGTGTATAAAATAAAAAATGAAATTGCAAAATTTCTAGAATTGAATGGAAACAAGAACACATCATACCAAAAATTATGGAACACAATGAAGGCAGCCTTTAGGGGAAGGTTTTAATTTTTATTTATTTATTTATTTATTTGAGAGTGACAGACACAGAGAGAAAGACAGATAGAGGGGGAGAGAGAGAATGGGCGCGCCAGGGCTTCCAGCCTCTGCAGACGAACTCCAGATGCGTGCGCCCCCTTGTGCATCTGGCGAATGTGGGACCTGGGGAACCGAGCCTCGAACCAGGGTCCTTAGGCTTCACAGGCAAGTGCTTAACCGCTAAGCCATCTCTCCAGCCCTAGGGGAAGGTTTATAGCACTAAATGCCTTCATAACAAAGAAAGGTAGATCCCAAATCATTAACCTAACCATTTCCCTAGATGCATTGACAAAACAAGAAGAAACCAACACAAAAAGCTTCAGACAAAATGAAATAATCGGGCTGGAGAGATGACTTAGTGGTTAAGTGCTTGCCTGTGAAGCCTAAGGACCCCGGTTCAAGGCTCAACTCCCCAGGACCCACGTTAGCCAGATGCACAAGGGGGCGCACACATCTGGAATTCGTCTGCAGTGGCTGGAGGCCCTGGCGTGCCTATTCTCTCTCTATATATATATCTGTCTCTTTCTCTTTGTCTGTTGTTCTCAAATAAATAAAAATAAATAACCAAAAAATTAAAAAAAAGAAATAATCAGAAGCAGAGAAGAAGTTAAAGAATTGAAAACTAAGAAATTAATTAACTTAATTAATTAAGAAAATTGATGAAACAACGTGCTAGTTCTTTCAAAAATTAAACAAGATTGATAAACCCCTGGCCAATTTGGTCAAGTGGAAAAAAAAGAGATGCTTCAAATTAACAAAATTAAAAATGAAAAGGAAGAGATCACAAGAGACATAAGTAAAATTGGGAGATTCATCAAGACTTATTTTTAAAACATCTACTCCACAAAACTGGATAATTTGGAGGGAATGGATAAATTCCTAGACACATACCACCTACCAAAGCTAAATTCAGAGCAGATTAATCTCCTAAACAAACCTATCACACTTATTGAGATTAAAAAGGTAATCAAAAACCTCCTCCAAAAGAAATGTTCAGGACCAGATGGCTTCTCAACTGAGTTTTATCAGACCTTCATGAAAGAACTGAAACCAGTTGGGAAAGCTTCTAAACTTTTTTTTATGAAGTTGCTATCACCCAAATAGCAAAACTAGATGGAGATACAATAAGAAAACTATAGGCCTATTTCCCTGATGAACCTAGATTCAAAGATCCTGAACAAAATCATCTCAAACTAAATTCAACAACACATCAAAAGCATTATCCACCTTGATCAAGTAGGCTTTATTCCAGGAACACAGGGTTGGATCAACATATGGAAATCTGTCAATGTAATAAACCACATAGATAAGCTTAAGCACAAAAAACACATGATCATTTCAATAGATGCAGAAAAGTTCATTGACAAAATACAACATCAATTCGTGATCAAAACTTTGGAGATAATAGGCATGGATAGTTTATATCTCAATATAATAAAGGCCATATATAAAGCACCTAATGCCAAAATAATACTTAACGGGGAGATACTGAAAGAATTCCCCTTGAGATCAGGAACAACACAGGGAAGCTAACTCTCACCTCTGTTCTTCAACATAACACTAGAAGTCCTAGCCCAAGTGATAAGACAGAAGAAAGAAATAAAAGGGATATAAATTGGAAAGAAAGAAGTTAAGTTAGCCCTATTTGCAGACCACATGATTCTATACATAAGTGACCTGAGAAACTCCATCTCAAAACTCTTAAAGGTAATTAATTCCTTCAGTGAAGTAGCAGGATACAAAGTCAATGCACAAAAATCAGTAGCCTTTTTATATGCAAAGGACAAAGATTCAGAGAAAGAAATTAGCGACATTGTCTGATATTCATTCACAACAGCAGCAACAATAAAAAATACCTTGGAATAACACTAACCAAGGATGTGAAGACTTATATAATGAAAACTTTCAAGAAAAAAAATTGAGGAGGACATGAGAAAATGGAAAGAACTCCCATGCTCCTGGATAGGCAGAATTAATACCGTGAAAATGGCAACCTTAACAAAAGCAATATACAGATTTAATGAAATACCAATAAAAATCCCAGCATTTTTCATCACAGAGATGAAATAGAAAAAATATGACCTCAAAATTCATATGTAATGGCAACATATACTCAGCCAAATAAACACCTGTTGAGGCATCACTACACCTGATCAAAAGCTATACTACAAAGCCATCGTAACAAAAACAACATGTTACTGGCATTAAAAAGAACAAGCAAACAGATTATAGACCAGTGGAACAGAATAGAGGACTGGACCATAGGTCAAGTAACTACAGCTCCTTGATCTTTGACAAAGTCTCTAACAATAGAGACTGTACAACAGGTAGCATCTTCAACAGTGTTGGACAAACTGGATCACCATATGCAGGGATATGAAACTAGATGCACATATCTGACCATGTACAAAACTCAACATAAGTAGGGTTGCTGTGGTAATGAATATGACCATGTGGGTTTTAGTCTTTGGGAACTTGTTTATGAGAAGAATGTGGAAGGGTTTAGTACTTGGGACCAGATATGGCTTACAATGTTGTAAGCAGAACTTGGTGGGTTATTTTGGTGAGAGTTAGAAAATACTAAATACAGAGAGAATTGTGGACTGTGAAGGTTTTGCTTAAGCCCTCAAAGGAGAAAGAGCAAACTTTGTTGAAACTGGGATACTGATGGGCAGGCTGGTTGGCTTCTTCTACACATGTTCAAAGAATTTTGTCAAGGTTGAATTTAAAAGTAATTGACCTAAAGATATAGAACAGAAAGATATGAAATAAATGTAGTATAGCAAAAGAAAAATTCAAGCAAGTTTGAAAATTTTGGCCCAGAACCTCATTTTAGGTTACTGAAGCTACAGTTGTTAAGTAGACTACCACACTTGAGGCTGAGCTACCTGCTTTGCATTGAGACAAAGCAAAAGATAACTAAACATGAAATCTATCCATGGAAAGCTCAAATGAGTAAAAATTGAAATACTTTTGCAGGAAGGAAGCTTGAATGAAGAATTCTAGAGAAGTAATAACGCTCTTTAAGGTGAAGGTTTATTCCTCTTGGATTTGCTTACCTGGTATTGTAAGCACAATAAACAATGGAGAGGATCACGAAATATAACTGTTTTTGGAAATGTCCTAAGGGCAAAGTAAATCGGGGTTGAAATCCCTGTGTGGAGACCATATAAGGCCATTGTATAAAAGTGAACTGGTTCCAGAAGCCATTGATGAGATAAAGCATGGGAAACAGGATTGAAATCCTGTATTGGAGAACAAGAAAGAAGTGATATGTATGGAGCTATAAAGATGGACCATCATTTCCAGTGTAGAACCACAGATGTCTTAGGAATATGAGGGCTATGAAACAGCTTCCACAGAGACCTGCTGGCTTAGGGTTGAAGTTTTCCAAGGCTGTGTAGCCCAGCTAGAGGGGTGGAATTGGAATCCAGAGACATGCATCACTGTTTATGGATGTTGGATTTGAACTGCAGATATTTGGTGTTTGCCTACTGGTTATTGGTTTTGCATTGGTCCAGTGTCTCATTGTTATGCATTTTTGAAATGGGAATGTTTACTCTATGTCACTATGTGTTGGAGTATGTAATTTGTGTTTTTACATTACAGGGATCACAGATAAGAGATAGTTGAATCAAAGATGAGATTTTGTACAATGTTAATATTGATAAAGACTATGGAGACCTTTGAAGTTGGTCCGAATGTAATTTGCAACAAGAGATGGTCATGAGTATATGGGGACTAGGAGCAGAATGTGTTGGTTTGAATGTGAATGTATGTTCCCTATAGCCCCAAGGAGTTTTGATTAAGGTCAAGCTTCCAATTTCAGACTCAAGTAGCCTGCTGGAGGAGTTCTCAATGGGAGAGGATCTCATAGTCCAGCCCTATTGTGTGTTTAGAGTGATTTCAGCTCTCACTGTTCATGCTTACTTGCTGGCACATTTTTTCTCTCTGTTGTGGAGGCAATTGTACCCATTTTCATGGAAATTACATAATTTAATTTTTCTTTAAGTCTTAAAAATTTCATATATAAGCATAAATATTTTTCTTTCACATTTCCTTGAGTTTTTGATTTCCTAAGTAACTGTGCCCTTACATTTTTTAGTGTTTTCCCACATTTTCTTTTAATAGTTTTAGGTCTAGTTTAGGTTTAGTTAAGGTATTTGACCCATTTAGAGTAGAGTTTTATGCAGGAAGAGAGTTAGATATCAAACCATCTGAACATCATTTGTTTAAAAGGATGTCTTTTCTGCAATGTGTATTTTTGGTAACTTATCAAAAATCTAGTAGTTGTAACTGAGTGGATTGATGACTGGATCTTTTGTTTTATTCCATTGATCTATGTCTCTTTTTTTTTTTCCCATGATGTTCTTGTTTCTATCACTATGTAATATAACCTCGCATCAATTATTGTAACACACCATTATTCTTTTTGTTTAGTATTTGGTTAAAAAGGTTATTTGAGCTTCTGTATATATTTTAAGATTCCTATTCTATTTCTGTGATGAATGTGATTTGATTGGGGTTGCATTGAATCTGTAGGTAGCCTTTGGTTAAAAAAGGTATTTTTATGTTATTGATTCTTCAGATTTAATCTTCTAGTCTTCTAGTGCATTTTTCAGTTTCTTTCATGAGGTTTTTAAAGTTCATTTTTTCTTTTTTTTTTTGGTTAGGCTTACGCAAAGGTAGATTTTTAGGCAATTATTAATGGGATTGTTTCTATGATTACATAGTCTGCTATTGGTATGTAGGATGACTTCATTTTATGTTCATATTTTATCTTTCCATTTTGCTGATATCAGTTATTAGTTTTAGTTATTATATGATTTCTATTCTCAGTTTACTCTTTTAATCATAAAACAGTGTTGATGTTTGTCACAATCCTTTTCCATACCTATTAAAATGATCATGTAATTTTGTACTTGAGTGTATTTATATCATGTATTTTATTTGCATATGATGAATCTTCTCTCTATTTCTGGGATAAAGTGAGATTAACCAAGGTGTATAATCTCTTTTGGTGTTTTCTTGCTGTTCTAGTTTTGAGCGTGAGCTGTCCTTCCTCCATATCCCCATGTGGTTTTGATTAATCCTCATACATAATTCCTAGCTGGCAATAGTGTTTTGTGGAGTGTGTGTAAGGTAAAATCATGCCAGAAGATGTGTGTTGCTGGGGTTGGGCCTCAGGGCACTGCAGCCCAGACCTGCTTGTCACACTCAACTTATCCTCTCCACTTCCTCCCCGCAGATGTGGAAATATAATGTCCAGCTGTCTAATAATGCTCTGCATCCCTTGATGTGATGACATTTCTCCTTGAAACAATAATCTAGAAATAAAACCTTTCCTTCCATAAACTGCCTTTGGTTGGATGCCTTGGTTGAGTTACATATATACATATATATATATATATATATATATATATATATATATATATATATGTATATAATGTATATATATAATGTGTAATATATATATATATGTATAATGTTTGGAAGTATTGTGCTGAGAATATTTGCATTTATATTCACGAGGGGACTTGTTCTATAATTTCCTTTTAGGTTCATTTTTAATCAGTTATTATTTCAGGAAAATGCTGGCTTTGTAAAAGGAGGGTGGGAATGTTATGCCTTGCCATTGTATGAAATGGTTGAGGAAGCATTGATGTTAGAACTTCTTTGGAGATCTAATAAATTTCAGCAGCAAATCCTAGAGGACCCAGGTTGCCTTTAGTCATATCTTCTTCTATTGCATTACTTGTCATAGATTTGGCAACATTGGTGTTTTCAACATGGTTTAAGTTTGGAAGCTCATGTGCATTGAAAAGTTCATTCATTTTGTTTTGGATTATCCAGTTTGGTGGAGTATAAGTTTTTATGTTACAGCCTAACAGTTGCTTTTTTTTTTTTTTTTTTTTTAGGTAAGGTCTAACTCTAGCTCAGGCTGACCTGGAATTCACTATGTTCTCTCAGGGTGACCTCATACTCATGGCGATCATCCTACCTCTGCCTCCCATGTGCTGGGATTATAGTTGTGACTACCATGCTGGGGTCTTTCTTGTAATAGTTTTATGAATTTATAATGGCTCTTTTTTCAACTTTTATTTTATTAAGTTGAGTCTTCTCTGTTTTTTGTTGTGTAGTGGTTCAATCTTATTTACCTTTCAATGAATCAATTCTTTTTGATTCGGTGTGGGGTTTATTGTGTTTCCATTTCATTAATTTTTACCTTGATCTTGTTTCTGTCTACTTTTTGACTTTGTTTCCTAAGGCCCTAATGTTCATTATGAATATAAGTATTTCTAGCCATAAATGTTATTCTTGGACTGCTTACATTGTGTCTCCTAGGTTTTGATAGTTTCATTTTCATTCAGTGCTAGAATTTTTAAAAATTCCTTTTTGATGTCTTTAATTACCTATTCATTCTTCAATAGTGTGATGTTCAGCCTCTTCAGGTTTTGTGAGATATTGTCTTCCATACCTCAAATTTATATTCATCTGGAAACTACTAACATGACCTTATCAGCTTACTTGGAAACAAGGTCTTTACCATCATGATTTTATGAAGAAAAGGTTAAAAGGATCAAGGTAAGCTTTAATGCAACAATTGGCATTCTTAAGCAAAGAGGAAAAATCAAACAAACAAAGAGAGAATGACTTGTGAGGATGAAGGCAGATTGTGTTCCTTATATCTCCAAATAACTGAAAGAAGCAGATCATAAATGAGGTGATTGTCTCATGAAAGGCAATCTGTAAAGCCTGGCACAGCAAATGTGATAGGGGAATCATCCAACCATCATTTCCCTCCACTATAAGATAGTGGTGTGAGGTTGTCAAGAAGCACCCAAGACAGCTGACCATCATCAGGGGCTCCCAGGAAGATATGGGGACAGATTCCTCCACAGCTTCTAAAAGGGAACTGTCACAGCCAACACCTACTTTTGCTCCAAGACTTCCATGGTTTTCAAAGATCTTTTGTGGTTTCATCCATCCCATTCATGTTAGTTTGTTTTGACAGCTCTCAGCACTCAGTCATTAGCTCATCTTTTTATATAAAAAATATACATTTTTCCTTTAAATTTGAGCTCATTGAGTAGAGTTTCAAATAGAGTTTTACTTTTGCTTAAATTGCCACTTCAAGTTTCAATTTAAAAATGTTACAAACACATAGAAATGTTTGTGAAATGATTTGAGTCAGGTTTACTAAGATGTTCAAATTGTCTATTCAATCCTTTCTTCTCTATTCATTTTGAAGTCATTTATCTGGAATTGCTAAGTGGCTCAGTTTCATTTTTATACAAACAGCCATCTTTGCTTTGTATTTGTATTCTTTGGTTTGACACCAAGTTTTACAATCAGGATTTGAAGCAACCACCTGTGTGCTGGAAAACTTGCAGCTGGAGAGAGCTGGCAAAGTCATTGCTTGTAGCCAGCAGCAATCAGCAGGCCTCACAGTAGACTGAAGAGGAATCAGAAAGTAATCTGTTTGGGAAAAGTCTTGTTTGTGTGTGTGTGCTCAGGTAAGCTGCCTATAGAACAAGGTAGAGTAGAAGAAAGGAGAGGAGCAAGGTTGAAACAGAACAGAGGAGGGAAATCATGGTTGGATGATTCCCCTATCACATTTACTGTGCCAGGCTTTACAGATTGCTTTTCATGAGACATTCACCTCATTTATGGTCTGCTTCCTTCAGTTATTCAGGGATATAAGGAACACAATGCTTTCCCAGTCTGACAGAACAAAAAAAGCTAGGAAAGTAAATGTTTCCTTGATGAGACAAAAAACTCTAAACATAAATGAGGTAATCTGAAACTATTAAATCTTTTTTTTTTTCCTGAACTATATCTTGTGAGTTAAAGTTGTTTGAAACAGTGAATAACAAAATTGCATTTCACAAGAAATACATAACTATTATAAATACTAGTTAAAATATATTCAACACCTAAAATATCAATTATATAACTACTTCATTGTTCTTATTTAATTCTCCAAAGGGAGCTTTCGGATTTTAAATTAATTTTATCCTTTAACTGCTACCAAAAATCATTTAAAAATGCATGTTTTTCTGGAGGTAGTGTGATACTTTGATGCATTATGTAACATTGGAATTAGGGTAAACCAATCTTTTTAAACATTTTCTGTTTATAATGAAGACTGCAAAATCATTTTTTCTAGCAGTTTTAAGTATATTATACATGATTGTTATCTATAATCAGCATCATATCTTGGCTCAGTCTAACTGTAACTTAGTACCCTCCAATTAACCTTTATAACCATATTTCTTCCATATTGTCCATGACCTCTAGAATTCAAAATTACAATCAACTTTTATAAGATAAATTTTAGATCATTTGGTACTTCTGTCCATATCTGGATTTTTTTTAAACATACTGATCTGTACTTCAAATAATGATATTCCAAATGACAAGTTTCCATTGCTTTTTATAACTGAATAATCTATGGTGTCACTGTACTGCCTTTCCTTTTTAATTGATCAGTTGACATAAGCATTTTTTTTCCCATTGTGGTTGCTTGAGTAGTAGTATAATGAACATATCAGAGCAGAAGCAGTTGTCTCTTCCACATAGTGTTGTTATTCCCTTTGGGCAGATACACCCCATAGTGGAATTTCTTTAATATACAATGACTCCATTTTTTTGTTTTTTGTTTGTTTTTTCAAAGCAGGGTCTCACTGTAGCCCTGGCTGACCTGGAATTCACTATGTAGTCTCAGGCTGGCCTCAAACTCATGGCGATCCTCCTACTTCTGCCTCCCGAGTGCTAGGATTAAAGGCATGTACCACCATGCCTGGCTAAGACTCCATTTTCAATTTTGTGGGGATCCTCATTCTGTTCTCCAAAATGGCAATACTAATGTATATCCCCATAAACAGGATGTAGAGGGCTTCCCTCTGAACACACCTGTGTTATCTCTCAATGTCTTTAGTCTTCCTTATGTGTCTTATGGTGCTTTTGAGTAGCCGTTCCCTAATGATTGATAATACTGAAAATGTATCAGTTTTATTGGTAAATAAAATAAAGATAGACATGCCAGTCTTTTATTCCTCATTTTGTTACCTTGTAATATCAAATAGTTAATATCTCTTACCAAAAGTTTTTATAATGTTTATATCTTTATAAACTTAGCTAATTTTTCATTGGTAAGAAAAGACATATATCTTGGGACAATTAGAATGTGTTATCTATGCTTGTAACTGTTACATTTATATGATGCAATGTTCATGTATTCTCTATTTTGCAAGCAGCCTTAAAATATTCTATTTTTTTTTTACATTCAGAACATTTTTGTACAAAATAAGAAGTAACGGATCATTAAGCATGAGAAAATAAACAAAATGTCCAAGTATAAAATATACTTGTGGTGGAAACAAGTGCTAAAGAATAAAGTAATATATATATATATATATATATATATATATATATATATTTATTTATTTATTTTTTGAGGTAGGGACTTCACTACATTCCATGATGATCTTGAACTTACTCCATAGCCCAGGCTGGCCTCAAACTCATGGTGATCCTCCTACGTCTCTGTCCCCTAAGTGCTGCGATAAAAGGCATGTGCTACCCTGCCCAGCTTCTAAAGTAATTAATTTGAAGAAAGGATTTTATATAACATAATAAAATTTTGTTCCAAGATAAAATTAATTGATTTTTTTCCAAAATGTAAAAAGACAAAATGAGACCAAAACTAGAAGTTTAAATCATATATAAGAAGGGTTGTTCAAGATAAAATTAAAGATTTTACACATACACACACACATACACACACAATCTCTATACTATTAAAGATTGCTTAGGTAAAAATTAAATGCACTGACATAAAGCAGAACTCTCTAGTTAAATCAAGATTTTGCATTTACAGAAGGAAAATGGTGTAAAGAACAAGGATTTTCTATTTTTCATTGAAAAATGAGTTATTTCAAACCTTCTGACAGTAAGTTTTTATCAAAACTCCTCTGACATAATGACATAAAAGTCTCTTAATGTTACTTGTATGTTTTCCTTTTGAGATGATTACTGCTGGTGTCAGAAAGGAACTACTTGAACAGTAGAAACAATTAACTTAAATAGAATTAGCCCTGCTTGGGGCATATCTGCTAAATTATATAGTAACTATGAAACTCATTTTTGGACAAATACTTAAATATATTCATAAAATTTGGCCGAGGGTAAAAAATGATGTTTGTGTCTGTGATACTCGGTCTTCTGGATTGGTAGAAAAGTGAAGAAATGAAATAATAATAAAAAAAATGCCAAAAGCTTTCAGTCTCTTTCTCCAAAAATATTTTCATTAGTTGGTCTCAATCTAAGATTTACCACTTTGGGGGAAAAAAATAATTATCTCCTTATAAAATAATTCCTGGGTATTCTATGAACATATACGAAAATTTTTTCAACCATAACTACTAAATGGAGATAGTATATACTATTATAAGATATTCAAAAGTAATAATGGAAAATTGATTCTAGAACCTTTCCAAAGTAAGCTCCCAGGAGAGGAGAGACAAAATAATTGAAACATACTATCAAGTGATCTCATCAATTAGAAAGATACCATCACACTCTTTTTCGCCTCAATGGAAGGACACTATTAGGTGCTTCCAACCCCTCTTGTGCTTCAACTCTGCAGGAAAGGAACTGCTGATTCTTATTTATCTCAAATGTGTGCCAACTTATCCTGAGGATATTTCAATACGAACTTCTTCAGCTGGGTGACACTCCTCTTGAAGTACATTGACAGTTGAGAACCCAAGTAACTGGACTCCAAATCCCTGCGATGTCATTTCTACTAAGTTTCACTCTTTTATAACTTACGTCCTTAAAGCCCAAGCTGAGCTCTGTAGCTCAGGCTGGTGTTGGTCCTCTTGCTTCAGTCTCCCAAGTGCTGGGATATAGGTATGAGTCACCATACTAGATTAATATTTCTCTTAATTTTATGGTTAGAGTTTATATAAGGATTGTCTGACATATTTGGAAATTAACTTATTATGTTTTCCTAAATAACAGAAAATAATGCTGCTCTTGGTTTTAGTAAACCAAAAGTTATGATGATGAGAATATATTTTCATTATTGATAGACCTACTGTGACTAATTATTCAGACCTCCTAAATAATCCTTCATGTTTAAGATGATTCAAAATTTTGACATTCTTCATAAAAATTATCTTATTTTTCAGTATATTTTGGATAAAATTCCATTTCTTAGTTTGATGGAGACCTGTTTTAAATCTTCGAAATTTAACTCCATTTTGGGAGCTGTTTATATTAGTTCCAAACTAGTATAGCCAAAATAAGTAGAACTTCTATATACTATGAAAATGGAAAGATCATTAACTGGTCAAACTAATTGGATTACTGAGTTGTCATTGACATTAAGATACAACAAATTCTTGGATATAATAACCACTGTATTATAGTTGTATTTCCTGTCACTGTGTAACCTGTCCTGGTGTCCATCTCTTCAGAATGGAGCTGGATATTACACATTAGGGATCATATTTATTATTCTGGTTTGGATGCATAATGTATTTGTGATTAAGCTTCATACTTAATCCTCAGCTGGTGGAGTTTTGAGGGGTGGAGCTTTGTTGAGGGGGTGTGTCACCAGTGACAGGTCTTAGGATCTTATAGTCTATCTCTTCTAGCAAGAATAGATGTATAGAGCTCACTCTTGCTGCTTCTGTCCTATTGTTGATATATGAACATATCACACCAGGCAATCTGTTCTGTCCATGTTTTCCCCACCAGAATAAAAATTCCTTTCATAAACTGCTTCTGGATAGATGTTTTCCCCAAGAACAAGAAGGTGACTGCTATATCTATCAACTCCAAGAATTCTAATTTATATAAAAAACTTGAATTCAAATTCCAAATGATATAAATATTATTATCAAGCCTAGGTAGCTTGGGAAGTCCTGAGACATACTAGTTTTTCTGCCTATCTTGAACCATTTTTTTGTTCTAGTTTCTTTTGTTAAACAGCTTTAGGTCAATGAGTTGAATTTCCAGACCAGGCACAGTTATGGAGGAAAGGATTTATTGACGCTTACAAATCCAGGGCAAGTTCCATAATGACAGAAGAAACTGGCCTGCTTTCACAGGTCTAAGCAGAGAGAGAGAGAAGCCACAAATGGAGGGGGAGGGCGGTGAGGGAGGAAGCCACACCATACAGCATACTTCAGAAAGTTTAGGGGGAAAACAGGCAATTTGCATAATTTTTTTAAATAATTTTTTTATAATTAACAACTTCCATGATTGTAAACAATATCCCATGGTAATTTCCTCCCTCCCTGCACTTTACTGTTTGAAATTCCAGTCTCCATCATATTCCCTCCCCCTCTCAATCAGTCTCTCTCTTATTTTGATATCATCATCTTTTTATCATATTATGATGGGCTTGTATAGGTAGTGTCAGGCACTGTAAGGTCATGGATATCCAGGCCATTTTGTGTCTGGAGGAGAACATTGTAAGGAGTCCTACCCTTCCTTTAGCTCTTAGATTTTCTCTGCCACCTCTTCCGCAATGGACCCTGAACCTTGGAAGGTGTGATAGAGATAATGCAGTGCTGAGAACTCCTCTGTCACTTCTCAGCACCATGATGCCTTCTGAGTCATCCCAAAGTCACTACCATCTGAAAAGGGAAAGTTCTCTAATAAAAAAATGAGAGTAGCATTAATATATGGATATGAACAATAAGAGAAGTGTTTGCTGTGAAGTTTGATGAGGATAGTATATACATTTAGCCAGACAGTAGTAGATGTTACACCCCTAGGGCCCATGGCTATCACTGTTGTAGGTTCTCATTATCAGGGATGTATACCCTCTCATGGAGCGGGTCTCCAGTCAAATTAGAGGGCAGTTGGATTCCCCCAAACACAGATGCCACTATTACACCCGTTGACTCATTTAGCCTATTTGGCCAAATATAAGGCTTATAGTGTCCACTGTAGAGTATCTTCACTGGTGATTTCTCTCTCTCCCATTGAGCTGCATGCAGTGTGGCTTTTAGCAGCTTTCTGTCAGCTGGTCTACATTGAGAAGACTTTCAGCTCAGTTCCTAGAAGGATTTCTCAGTGTTCTTGCAGCCCAAGTATGTGCAGTTTTTAGCAATAGGGTCTTTCCATCTCCTCCTGGTGGGAAACCAAGGGCCTCAGCAATGGCCTGTAATGGTTTGGGGGCATCAAGGGCCTCTCTGGCCAATAACTCACTGGAAGGTATCCATTCCCAGGCACGGAAAATTTTCTTTTAGCAATCTATGTCTCCTGTGTATTCCATTGTCCAAAAATATAGATTCCCATATGATTTATTTATATCCTCTTAGGTTTTTATTAGCTTCCTTCCATCTTTCCTTTACTCAATCTCTTCCCCTGACCTCACTTTGGCCTTTTCACCCCAATTAATCTATTCTTCTATTTACATATACACAATAGTATCCTATGAAGTCCCCCTCTCCCTTCCTTTCTATTCCCTTTATATCTCCTTTCTAGCTTAGTAGCCTCTGCTACTGAGTTTTCTTCCTATTCACACAGAAGTCCAATCATCTATAGTTAGGATCCACATATGAGACATATGAGAGAGAACATGTGACATTTGGCTTCCTGGGCCTGGGTTTGGATACCTTTAGATTGGAATTTCAAATCCACCACCACCCCTTAGGACTTGACCTTAAGATGTGCGCAGAGACACCTCTAGCCAGGTGGCTGGAAATGCAAGAAGTTTTAATAAACTCCTCAATCTACTGGGGGACATTCATTCAAACTACCACATTCTTCCCCTAGCCCCCAATACATTAATAACCATCTCACATTGTAAATTGTTTTCAGTCCAAATTCAATTTGAATTTCTGTCATAGTTTTTGCTCAGGCATCTTCTCCTTTTTTTTTAATGTAAAACTATTGTGTCATTTTCCTTAAGATTGTTAATGTGTCTGATAATAGCAGCTTCTGTAACCCAAATGTAGTCTCAGTGCCTGTAATTCTAAACTTGCTTGAGTTTTTCCAACTTAAGATCTTAAATCTACAGTCCAGTATCTTTAGCTAAGCACATCAGTCCATTACAAATTTAACCTTGAATGCAGTCATCCCTGATGTCAGTAGCCCAGTTCCTACAAAGTCCTCTGCAGTCTTTCCTTCCCCTGGAAAGCTCATAAGCAAGCCTCCAAGTTCAACTCTCTCTGCACTAAGCATTTCAAACTCATAGTCCATGTTGCAGTCAGGTTCACATTGCTAGTAGAAAACATCTGACCAAGAACAATTTGTGGGGGGAAAAAAAGTTTAGTTTGTCTTATAGACTTGAGGAGAAGCTCCATAATGGCAGGGGGAATGATGGCATGAGTAGAGGGTGGGCATCACCTCCTGGCCAACATCAGATGGACAACAACAGAAGAGTGTCCCAAACACTGGCAAGGGGACCCTGACTGTAATATTCATAAGCCCACCCCTAACAGTACACTGCCTCCAGGAGCCATTAATTCCCACATGTCCATAAACTTGGAACCTAGCATTCAGAATACCTATTGTAAGGTTCAGGAGTGACCAAGACCACAGAGACCACTCTGAGGCAAATATGGAAGCATTTATTTGGGAAAAACACAAGCTTCCAGGACTGATTCTCAAGCGTGAAGCAATCAATTTTGAGATTACATATAGTGGGCTATATAGAGCGCTTCAGTTGGGGAAAGGTCAGGAAGGGAAGGAACTCCTTTGTTCTTTACATTAGACAGAGCGAGTGAGACCAGAAGTCACCAGGTGTGAGATAAGGAGGCAGGAAACCTAGACCTGGGACATTGTTAGGCAAGGAAGGGATAATGGCTGGGTGGTTTCTTGAGGATTGTGGATGACCACTTCCTTATGTCTGTCACCCTCCTGATGTAATTCCATTTTGTCCTGAGCTAACACCTATGTTTATGATGGACACCTGAATCAAACCACAACAGTCCATAATAATTGGCTTACTACTCCAGAAGGCACCTTCAGTTTCAGTCACCAAGTCAAGTCCATGCCCATTCCTCCAAAAGAAAAGTTCCAAAAGTACAAAACCCACATGGTCAGATTCATTTCACCCTAATCCTAATACTAATTTTTATAGTAGACAGCTTCAGGTCACTGCAATAAACTTCCAGACCAGGCACAGTTATAAAGGAAGGGATTTATTGAAGTTTACAGATCCAGGGGAAGTTCTTAAATACTGTTTCCTTGAAAATATGATTGCAAAAATGTTTTCTTCATGTGTGGTCTTCTGTGTCTTTCCATTATGTAAGTAGTATGTTTTGGTGAAAGAATGTAATTTCAATTAATCTAAGCACATCATCAACTTTTAACATTTATTTTCCTTCCTCAATTATCTTTGCTTACTCCAAGGCCTCGTAATATTCCTTATATGTATTTTAGATGTTTAGTGCCAGCTTTATTATTGTATCTATAATCATCATGAAATAATTAGTGGGTAATAATTGTGGTCATTGGTAGTGGATCTTAAGAATTTTATTTTGTTATTTCACATCTATTGCAGCACATTTGGTTTTCCTCCTATAAGCATTTGGTATTTTGATTTTTTTAAAAAAGCGAGGAACTGTGTCATATGCAGGTATTAATGGTGAATCTTCTATTCTGTTCTGTGGATATTTTTGTCTAATTTAATGTCAATACTACAGTGTCTTGATGATTGTAACTTTTTGTTAATCAATGAAATCTTATTATGTTCATCCTACAAACATATTTTTTCAACAAATATTATTTTGCATATTCCAGTTCCTTTTTTTATACATACATATTATATTAGACTTGGATACCAAGATGCTACCAAGAAAAAGCCTGTTGGAATTTTCATAGAAATTGTAATGACTATATATCAATTTGGTTTAAATTTGTGACATGTTTTGTAGGCTTTTCTGTAAACTCTTCCACAATTTCTGTGGAATTTGCTGCTGATATGAGCACTAAATGTGGAACAGTAGTACTATGAGGAAATTTTGACAGACTAAACAAAGCTGCTATAAAAATAATTCTTTTGGGTAAGACCCCATTTCTGAAGACACCACATGCTGACAACACAGAGCATTCAGAGATCCAGATGGAATCTGGAATGAAGCCAGTTACCAAATGGTTAGCCCATCTATTGCTGGAAAGTGCAACAGGAGCTGCTGTGGGAAAATGGCTAGCCTTGTGTGCTAACAAGAGACACTGCTACATAAAAGCAACTGGCCTGACAAAATGGGCACACCTGTGCAATAGTGGCACCCAGCCTAACTTGGTAACCAATGGCTCTCTGATTGGATAAGAGATTTGCTCAGTAGCAAGGAACCCTTAGCTGGAACTTGGAACTATGTCAGAATCTTATGGAGACCAAAATCATGGACTCCAACAAAAAACTCCCACTAGCCTTTAGGCAGAAGAGAGGCCACCCCACCAAAATCTCAATTAATAATGCTTACCCAATTAAACCTACACTGACCTCAGTCTCTTTGGGAGAATCTGTTTTTCTTTCACAGAATGCAGCTAGAAGGAGATAAACCACACCTGCACATCAGCCAAGGCTGAGGTGAAACCACAGAGAAAATGGAGAGATGACTAAGAGTACTGCCTTAATAATGAGCCTGTCACCAGTGCCAGGTTATGGAGACAGACAATGAGGGCACATAAAATGCACCAAGGTAGAAATCCAGAACCTACTGAGAGCACAACACTAATGTTGACTTAAAACATACCCACAACAGGCTCAGGGAATTTTGCAGAAGAGGGGACAGAAATATAAGAGCCACAGAGTGGAAGGGAATGTCCAGAGGTTCTATACCCCGTACAATGACTGACTGATGCTGACATCTCATAACCCGAAAACCTAGGGGGAATACCAGCAATCCCAATAACAAGGGCCCTCAGTGGAACAGGGACTAACATTTGATGTGTCCATACCACCTGCTACTTAACAAAAAATATAAAAATAAAGATTAAAAGCAATATGGAAAAATATATATGATATCCTGTGGTTCAGATTCCTGAATCACTTGTCCTATATCTATGAATCTTAATTCACTTCATACAATTTATAATATTGTAGGAGGAGCAGAAAGGGGGGAGGGAGGGAGGCAGGGAGAGCAAGAAGGAAGGAAAGAATGTGGGAAGAAGTGAAGGAGGGAAGAAAAATGAGAAAGAATATTCTTGTAGTAAATGTCTTAGAATAATAACTGGTTGAATGATTAGATATATAAACATATTAATCTTAGCACTATTCTTATTTTAATCACAAGTGGGCACTTTTTATTTGTATGAGTAGGTTGAAATAATGGCTTGGATTAGGCAGTATAGGTTATAGGTATTTGGTTAAAGTAAAGGGAAATCTAAAAGGCAATGGAAAGATATCATATTGGGTTATGAGATTTAGTTGCTTATTTATCTTTGTTTCTTTAACACTTCCTTAATTATTGTTATAATTGAAGCAATGTCTGGTCTGCTGTGTGTACATAATTGCAGTTACTACAGGCTAGTTCCTTCCAACTTTAAATACCTAGTCTCTGCTCTCAGAATCAAAGGGTGATTCCTGTCCTTTGAAGACACTGTGGATGGTGCCATAGTGAATACTGATAAATACTTCCATGACCATTTTATTGTTTTAACTTCAAATAGTAGGCTTCAATTATAAATAGCAAAGTTATTTGAAAATACAATTCTCTTGACAATCTTATTTTGGTACTTCTGATCTCTCTCATTCCACCTGGTGTAATGGTGTAATCTCTCTCTCACACACACACATAGAAGAACACATGGTATTTGAAGAGTCTCTTCAACTTAGCAGTAAATTAAAACACAACCTTCAGTCAGAAAAAAGAATGATAAAAACTGAACTAGCTTTCCTATCATATCTACTGAAAAAGAAAATGTCTCTGGAGATAAGAAGAGAAAATAAGCTGACTGAAAATTCACTTTTCAGTCACTTCTTTTGGAGCACAGCCAGACAAGTTACTGCTATTCTTTCTTCTCATGCACTACTTTACTTACAGTTTTTTAAGAGAATTGGAAAGAGAGAGAAAAAAAATTAGCACACCAGGGCCTCAGCCACTGCAATCAAACTCCAGATGCTTTTGTCACCTAGTGGATATGTTTGATCTTGTGCTTGCCTCACTTTTGTGCATCTGGCTAACATGGGATCTGGAGAGTAGAACATGGGCCCTTAGGCTTTACAGGCAAGCACCTTAGCCACTAAGCCATCTCTCCATCCCTGCTCCACATTTTTTACTCTTCCTTTTTCCTGTCCTCTCTTCTATTTTTCATTTTTATTTGTCTTTTTGTCATTTTTATTCCTCCCCAATTTTCTTTCTTTTTCTTCTTTGTCTTGCCTTTCCTTCTTCTGCCATTTATTCTTTTCTTCCATGCCTTTGCTTTCTCTTCACAGCTTCTCTCATCCCCTGTTCTTTCTCTGCATTTTCTTCATTCCAATACTTGACCCAGTTTATTTTTTCCTTAAAATTTGTTTTTGTTTATTTTTATTTATTTGAGAGCAATAGACACAGAGAAAGTGGGAGGGAAAAAGGAAGGGAGAGAGAGAGAATATGGGTGAGCCAGGGCTTCCAGCCACTGCAAACGAACTCCAGACGTGTGTGCCCCCTTGTGCATCTGGCTAACATGGGTCCTGGGGAACTGAGCCTCGAACCTGGGTCCTTAGGCTTCATAGGCAAGCTTAACTACTAAGCCATTGCTCTAGCCCAAAGTTTTTTGGTAAGGACAATGAGAGTTTTTGTTTTGTTTTGCTTTTCGAGGTAGGGTCTCATTCTAGTCCAGGCTGACCTGGAATTCACTACATAGTCTCAGGGTAGCCTCAAACTCAGGGTGATCCTCCTACCTCTACCTCCAAAGTGCTGGGATTAAAGGCATGTGCCACCATGCCCGGCTCCCTTATTTTTAAGAAGAAAAACATTTTATGATCCTGGGCTTCTAATTAATGATATATTTGCTGTATTTTGTGTAATAAATAATGGATGATTCTAATACCTGGCTTTCCCCTTTCCCTCTCAGAAATATAAAATGCTGCATGGTTATTACCATAACATATCTCAAAAACACAGAATTGAAGTGATGAATAGAAAACATAAATAAGATATAGGTTGTTCTAACACCCAGAGGCTTTCATAGCATTTTCTATAATATTTTATTACCAAATCTCTAAATATTTATTTTGGTGGTAATCTTATCCTTTGAAGTTAGTCATCTCATCATATTTGTCCCTTGTGTCTTGATATACTTTTTCTCCTCTAGGCTTACAACTGAGGCATTTTCTGAGGCATAATAAAGCTTACCCTTTCCTAATTTTTCTTGATATGTTATGCTTAAAATTTAATACTTATTCTACTTTTGATGCATTTGGTTAAATTTAATGTTACTTACTAATGCACAAATATTCTCTAACCTTTGTTCATAGACTAAAACTGTTGTAAAGCACCACGAACTCATCAATCGCAGGATATGTTAGAACATATGATAGATATTTTGAAAAAAAAACATATAAATAATTAATATGACCAATAAAACAAATCAAGGGTTAGAATAGGGAAAGGGAAACTTACTTTTGTGTGCACGGCTGAGACTTGGCTAAATTTGTGACTCATCATGTTTGCATTTACTTCTCATTATTGTCTCAGCACTTCTACTCCAAGAACATCAGGGTCAGTTGTTCCATTGCATTCTGCTGGTGATTATGGTAGTTTTAGTGGACTATCCATGTCATGTTTGGTACAATGCTCTCCTGGCATATGTTTCTTTACTTAGAGTCTGGGGAACTACAGACAACACATTGTAGCTCTTCAAGACTCCAGTTTTAATATAATTTCTCCCAGTAAGATTTGCCCCATATGCCTGGTGTTGGTTTCAATGAAGTAGTAAAATGGACAAGAGTTCATGGTTCAGACCTAGCTGCCAGTTCTGATAGAACACTTTTTTCCAGGTCAGCACAGCTGCTGACACCCTAGAGATAACCCTTTTGGCAGTGTTTTAGAGATACTTCTTTGTCCTTAGCTTTAAGAAAAAATAACACATTTCCTTGAGCGTCAAGTGCAGTACTGTCATTCCAGGAGTAATTCCCAAGCCGAAGCTAGAACATGCTCCTCAAAATCTTCAACCAGTTTGAAGGTAATACATTCTTAAGATATCTTCAGATAATTTTCATCTGGACTTGGTATATCCTTGCCAATTCTTGCTATCAAATTTGGTTGTGGGCCATGTACCTTCAAAATTAATTTTCTGGAAATGTCAAAGTTTATTAACTTCTTAGTCATGTCCCAGTGAGATAAAAATCTCCTTAAATAAAATTGGTTATGAAAAGTATCATGTGCTATTATTTAAAATGAAGTGACTAATGAATCACATCATTAAAACAAGTAACAGCTGGTATAGAAAAAGATATATTTGTATAAGCAAGTGCCTTTAACCACTGAACAATCTCCCTAGCTCAAATGACATATTTTTGGATAAAGTGTGTGCTTGTTATTTCATTATAGTACTTGAGAAAGAATGTCACAGCCTCAGTGTCTACTTGGCTCTGAGTATAGCAGAGAATGAGGTACTTTCTATTACTTCTTTAAAATCTCTGAGGAAGCTAGGGACAGAGGAAACATATCTTAAAATAACAAAATCTGTATATAGCAAAGCTGTACCTAATATTATGTTAAATGGATAAAAGCAAAACATTTATACTAAAATCAGAAACAAAAATGGAAGTGATGCCCACTTTACCCATTCTTATTTAATATAGTATTAGAAGTCTTAGCTACAGCAATAAGAGATAAGCAAATATGTAGGACACCAACAGAAAAGGAAGAAGTTAAGTATACTTATTTTCAGATGACATAAAAGGTCCTAAAGATGCCACAAAAATAAAAACAAAGAAGAAGAAGAGGAGGAGGAGGAAGAAGAGGAAGAAGAAAAAGAAGAAAACTCAGCAAATAGGCAGGATATAAAATTAACTTACAAAAAAATCAATGGCATTTTAATATACAAGCCACTAAATGTATTGAGAATAATTTTTAAAAAATATTTGTTTTTATGAAAGAGAGAGAGAATTGGCACACCAGGCTCTCAGCAACTGTAACTGAACTCCAGACACTTGTGCCACTTAATGGGCATACACAACCTTGTCTTGCCTCACCTTTGCACCTCTGTCTTATGTGGGATCTGGAGAGTTGAACATGGGTCCTTAGGCTTCACAGGCAAATGCCTTAGCTGCTAAATCATCTCTTAATCCCTAATTTTTATGTATTTATTTTATTTATTTGAGAGAGAGAGAGAGAAAATGGGTGTTCCAGGATTTTCAGCCACTGCAAATAAACTCCAGAAGCATATTCTACCTTGTGCATCTAGCTTACATGGGTCTTGGGTAATTGAAGGTCCTTTGGCTTTGCAGGCTAGCGCCTTAACTACTGAGCCATCCTTCCAGCCCTGTGTATGTATGTATGTGTGTGTATATATATATATATATATATATATATATATATATATATATATATATATATATGCAGTATCAGAATATTAAATTGTTATGCGTCACATATATGGCTTTTACAGAGGCACTACATGTGAAATTACGACTATTCCAAATAAGGTATTTCCATCAATTTAACATTTTCTTAAAGGGGGGAGAGAAAGAGCAATTGATGCAAACAATAAGGTCTACTGGGAGATAAAAACGTTCTGTGCAGTAGATGTTAAAATTACTTAGACAATGCAAGTAATTATCTGTGTATCCCACTTATTATTATTTTAAGTGTAAATAAATTTCATTGGACAAATCAGACATTGTAAAATATATAATCATTTTACTATGTTTACAGTTAAACTTTTATTCTTAGGAAATATTATTGCCACCTTTAGTAAATTTTTAATTTTAATTTTTAAAGTTAAACTATAGAACAGTTGATGAAGATTAATTTATAGATTAAAAATCTATTTAGAATCATTCTTGAAGGTAAATATGTTGCTTTTCCTTAATTCCAGAAAAGGGAAATTCTGCTTCATATTTCAATATAGATGGATTTGCAGTACAACATGCTAAATGAAATAGGGCACCACCAAAGGGGAAAAAATAATGCAAGATTATACAGGTAGGAAGGAGCTACAGAAGTTATATTTACAGAAGGGGGCTGTACATTGATGGTTATTAGAGATTGGTAAGAGGTGGGAATAGAGTGTTGAAGGACAAAGTGAGTGAAGGTTCCACTGTGCAAGATGAGATTTGCCTGGAGGTCTGCTGTGCAGATTTGTGCCTAGTGCTAATGGTACTGTGTTAGGTGTGAGGAACACATTTAGAGCAAAGACGAAGGCAAGGCAACAAAGAGCTGAACAACAGTACAGATTTATTTAGAACAAACACTTTATTTATTTATTTATTTATTTATTTATTTATTTATTTATTTATTTAAGAGCAACAGACACAGAGAGAAAGACAGGGAGAGGGAGAGAGAGAGAATGGGCGCGCCAGGGCTTCCAGCCTCTGCAAACGAACTCCAGACGCGTGCGCCCCCTTGTGCATCTGGCTAACGTGGGACCTGGGGAACCGAGCCTCGAACCGGGGTCCTTAGGCTTCACAGGCGAGCGCTTAACCGCTAAGCCATCTCTCCAGCCCTAGAACAAACACTTTTTAAAAAAAATTTAATTTATTAGTTTTCTTTTTAGTAAATACAGGCAGTTTGGTACCATTGTTTAGGCTCATCTATGATCTACCCCCTCCCATTAGACCCTCTTTGTTGATGTAAATGGGTCCTGCATTGTGGAGTTAGCCCACAGTTATGGGTACAATAAATGTATCTGCATATCATGACCCAACATGTGACTCTGACAAACACTTTTGGGGAGTGGAAAGAGTCTCTAGCAGAGGACCCAAAGGTCACATTGCACTCACAGAATAGGGCCCTTAGAAGGAAGGAACGGGATGATGGGTGCTGGGGGCGGGTGATTTACAGCTAGATAATCCCTAAGAGGTGAGAATGGGACTAACTTTTGTGGTCCTATTAGGAGAAAGGAAGTAGGGCTTGCTGTTACTGATCCCATTAGGAGGAAGAAAATGGGGTAGACTATTTCAGTTTAGAGAAAAAACTAAATATTCTTGTTCTGGGGATTTTCCATTAAAAAAGGGAGTCCCTAAAGCTAGCATTCAGCACTTAAATAACTTTGAAATTTATGGTATTATTTCTAAAATATGCTTCACATTCTAAGAGTGTTAATTGACAGTGGTTCTATTGTGTGATTTTTTTTTTATTTTGTTTTCTATGTTAGTGATTAAGCCTCATATTTAATCCCCAGATTACAGAGTCATTGAGAGGTGGGGCCTTTGTTGAAGAGGTGCATCTCTAAAGGCAGTCTTGGGAATTTTATAGTCCAGTTTCACTTGCCATTGTCAGCCAGCTCACCTTGCTACTTTCTCCTGTAATAAAATACAATGTCAGTCATGCTTTCCCTGCCATGACAATGCTTCTCCAAACAGCCTTTTGAAATAAACCCTTTCCTTTCACAGCTGTTTGTGGCAAAGTGCCCCTACAAGAAAACAACACTTCATAAGCATTAGCAACTGATGGTTAATAATGATTATCAAAGAAGGTAAATTAATAACTTGTAAAAACTTCTGTTTATTGCTAGTCATTACAGGAAATATTCATGTAATACAAAGTATACAACATATGAAAAATTTCTTATAAATTAGATAGTACTTATAGTGATTTCCAATGTCTTTTCTTATTTCATCATTAATTTCCATTAAAGATTATTTGATTTTAAATGTCATTTTCACTATATTTTATTATTGGTTTCAAGGGTTAAATATCTCATTTTCTGAGACATATTTTTAAAAATATTTATTTATTTATTTTTGTTTGTGTGTGAAAGAGAGAATGGGCACACCAGGGCCTCTAGCCACTATAAATGGACTCCAGATGCATGCACCACCTTGTGCATCTGGCTTATGTGGGTGCTGGGGAATTGAATCTGGGTCCTTAGGCTTCTCAGGCAAGTGCCTTGACCGCTAATCCATTTTTTTTTTCAGCTCTGGGACATAAATTTATGTTTTTTCAATATCAACCAATAAAATGTCCTAATGTCTTCTCCAACAGCCTTGCATGTAAATTAAATCCTTTCTTGGTTTACCATCATAACTAGACCTTATTACTGAAGATTACACCTGTGTCAGCTGCCAGGTACTGAGAAATCAAGGTGAAGCAGAACTAGAAGTTTCTTTCATGCTGGCTAGCTTGTATGTGCTGTGCAATCTCCTGGTGGAGAATAATCAATAGTATTACCAAGCAGTGAACCCTGCATGGTACACAACTGAGCAGTCAGGCAAGATGTTCCCACTGGTGCCAGAGAGTCATGACTGTTATGGGGTAATCTACTGTTATTTGATTTTATTTGAAGCCAGCTCCACAGGAGGAATTCCATGTCAGGTACTGAAAATAGAATTAAAAGCTGACAGCTGGAAAGGTCATAGGCTAATAAAGAAACTAGTATTGTTGTTTGGATAAATGCCTATATGGTGCTCAATAAATAGTCCTCTAAAATTTTATATTTATACTGCTGCTCTCATCTGGGGTCAGAGAAGCTTCTTTTTGCATATGGCAGTGACTACAGGTTAAAATGCTAAGAAGTGATAGTTAAGTGCTCAGACTCAAATATATTTATATGAGATATTTTAATCACACCCACAAACATTCAGAGAATATTATGGAAGAAGTGGGAGAAAGAATGTGAGAACCGGAAGATTAGTGCTTACATATTATATCTTCTAGACAAGAAATGGCCATTGCATTCATGACCTCATGATGGCTATTTTATTGTCGAATACTGGGTCTATCCACATGTTACCATGGATGATGGGAGTAGGCAATGAGAGAGAGAGAGAGAGAGAGAGAGAGAGAGAGAGAGAGAGAGAAACTATAAGAACTAGTTGGACAAGAAGGAGTTATGTGAAAGGGGTACAAGGGAGGGACAAAATTAAAAAAATAGGAGGGAATTCTGATCAAAATGCATTATGTGCCTGCATGAAAATTGTCAATAAAATTATACTATAAAAAGTAGAGTGCCATAGAGATGGCTCTGTAGTTAAATGCACTTGTTTGCAAAGCCTGAAAACCAAGGATTGGTTCCCCAGTACCTATGTAAAGATAGATACAAAAACTGGTAGGCACATGTATCTGAAGTTTGTTTGCAGCAGGAAGAGGCCCTAGTGTGCCCATTGTCACTCTTTATCTTTCTCCTTCATTCCTTCTTTCTTAAATAAATAAAAATATTTTGGGGGTTGGAGAGATGGCTTAGTGGTTAAATGCTTGCATATGAAGCCTAAGGACCCAGTTCGAGGCTTGATTCCCCAGGACCCATATCAGCCAGATGCTTAGGGAGATCTGGAGTTCGTTTGCAGTGGCTGGATACCCTGGCATGCCCATTCTCTATCTCTCTCTGTCTGTCGCTCTCAAATAAATAAATAAAAATAAACAAAAAATCTTTTAAAAATGTTTTTAAATTATAGTCTTTATGTCAGCTTAGCCAATTGTTAACCCCCTATGACCTAGCTAGAATACCTGGTTAGCTGTGGCTATAGTTCTGATTTGTAAGCTAATTTCCTACTCAAAACATGATGAATTCTAGAAGCAGTTTTATTTCTAGTTACATGTTACTTCCCTATTGAACTTAAAAGGGATGAAAGGAGAAAAGGAAACACCTCCTTTGCATTTTCTCAATTTTTTCTTTCATTGTGCTGAAACTCATAGAAACATCAGTTCCTAAAACACTCCTTAACATGAGAAATTCTAAGTTGATTAATTACAATTTCTTTTTCTAGATGTTCATCATTTTACATTGATAAAGTGTTGCAGTCATTCACATTGCTGGTAGAAATCACCCAACCAAGAGCAGATTGTGGGGAAAATAAAACAACAACAAGACTCTTTCAAACTCAATGACCCTCTCTTTCCTGCATTTCTTATACTCCACAATAGCAGGTAGAGTTTCAATTTGTTAATCCTGGGGGAATAAAGCAGACTTTGAAGAACAGGACACTCCTGAGCACTCAGGCCCCTTCAAAACAGTCTACATTCTTCCTGTTGCCCCAGTGCAAGTAAGTTAGCTGGCCCAGACTCAATGGTTGTAATCTCTCAAACAATTTACAGGTGCATGGGCAGCAGTTTAGGACCAAGATTTTTTTTTTTTTTTTTTGTGCCATATCCCTCTGCTCACACCAGTTCATTTTTATGCAAAGTAACCCTGTACAACTTCTCAGGACACAGGCAAGCTTCTCACGCAAACTGCTATCCCAGTCCAAGCAAAGCTTTTTCTTACCCTCACACGCCAAATCTCACAGTTTATAGTTCTTACTGCATTCAAGTGTTTCCACACTGACCAGAATAGTCCATCAAGCTCTACTTACAGCACTGCAAGGCATCTCTTAGGCCAAGGTTTCAAATCCTTCTACATTCCTCTTGAAAATCAGCTACAAAAGGCCAAAGTCATGCAGTCAGGTGTCTAGCAGCAATCCCACACCTCAGAACCACTTTATTATCGCAGTCAGGTTCACATTGCTGGTAGAAATCACCCAACCAAGAGCAGTTTGTGGGAATAAAGAGGTTTATTTTGGCTTACAGGCTTGAGGGGAAGCTCCATGATGGCAGTGAAAATGATGGCATGAGCAGAGGGTGGACATCACCTCCTGCCCACATAAGGTTGACAACAGGAACAGAAGAGTGTGACAAACACTGGCAAGGCAACACTGGCTTTAATGCCCATAAGTTCACCCTCACCAATACACTGCCTCCAGAAGGCCTTAATTCCCAAATCTCCATCAGCTGGGAACCTAGCATTCAGAACACTTAAGTTTATGGGGGACACATGAATCAAACCACCACATAAAGCTCATGGCAATGATAATTAATAACTAACACACAATCTTTTTTAAGAAAAATGCAGCAATACATAGGAAGAGTATCTTGATTATATTTGTTAGTTCATATTCATTCTTCTTTTTTTTAAAAATATTTTTGTTTATTTATTTGAAAGTGACAGGCAGAGAGGGAAAGAGGCAGAGAGAGAGAGAGAGAGAGAGAGAGAAAATGGTCATGCCACGGCATCCAACCACTTGCAAACAAACTCCAGATGCGTGCGCCCCCTTGTGCATCTGGCTAACGTGGGTCCTTGGGGAATCGAGCCTCGAACCGGGGTCCTTAGGCTTCATAGGCAAGCACTTAACCGCTAAGCCATCTCTCCAGCCCTCATACTCATTCTTGCTTTCTTTCTACTTAAGGTACATATTTTAAGACTTTATTTTAAGGAACCAATAAATCTATGGCAGTTAAGCTATGTAGGACAAAATACATATAATGGGTGTTCCTTTGTTTCATAATAAATAAACCTGTGACATATTAAAGAATAGAACAAACTACCATTGAGAAAGTTGTTTAAATAGCTCATTATACATATTTGTCCTAACAATTTTATAATATGTAAGTTATCCCACAAATTCAAACCTTATCTTTACTATTTGAAAGTACTTTGAAAGTAACACACAATATTAAAGACATCTGTTCATCTTATGCCAACTTTTTGTCATAGTCTTCCAGTTCCAAATTGAAATTCTATTGCCTGCTTTGTGAGAATAAAGCTGGATTTTATCCTAAACCAACTGCTTAGCTGCTAAACTTTGTTCCTAGAGGTGCTAGAGAAACAGTAAGGGCAGTGAACAGTGTTTTAGTCTCGGTCTTCAAGAGTTGCTCTCACATTTAGTGAGATATTTTTCTTGTTGCAGTTGGGGTTGACTACTGGGGAGACTGAGAACTTGTCAGAGCATGTCTGTAGTAGTCACCAAAGTTCAGGCAATGTATCCAAAGCTTTGGTAGAAAGACTGAGAAAGCCATAGGATGGGGAAGAGTGCTATGAGCAGCTGACTTCTGAATATGATGTGGTATTGATCATATCACAGTGTTTCAGTCAGGTTCTCATGCTGGTAGAAATCACCCAACCGAGAGCAACTTGTGGCAAAAAAGAGGTTTATTTTGTATTACAATCTCTGGGGGAAGCTTCACGATGGGAGGGGAAATGATGGTATAAGCAAAGGGTGGACATCACCCCCTGGCCAACACAAGGTGGACAATAGCAAAAGGAGAGTGTCAAACACTGGCAAGGGGACACTGGCTATAACACTCATAAACCTGCTACCAACAATACATTTCCTCAAAGAGGCATTGATTCTCAAATCTCCATCAGCTGGGAAACTAGCATTTAGAACACTTAAGTTTATGGGGGACACATGAATCAAACCACTACATTCTGTGCCTAGCCCCCATAAACTGATAACCATCCATGATGTAAAATGCAATGCATTCAGTCCAACTTTAAATGTCCACATTATTTTTATCAAGCCGAATGATGTTCAAACATTCCTATAGTCCAAGACCTTTAACTGAGCTATAATACCAAAATATCCTTCAAAAACCCAAATTGGCATAGAATAAACACACTGTAAAAGATGGCATTGGGCATAGCAAAGAATTACACCAGCAACACATGATTTAAACAGGTCAAACACCAAACTCTAGCTCCATGTCCAGCAACTCTGGCCAGTGACAAGTCTCTCATTCTAACCAAAAACAAGTCTCTGGAGTTCCAATTCTTCCCCTCCAGCTAGGCTACTCACAATTCTGGAAAACTTCATCTGGGACCATCTGCTCTCCTTGGTAGTGATGTCATGGTCCTGGCATCTCCACCAGATCTCCACTGCAAGCCACAGTTCATCCTCATGGCCCCATGGGGTCTCCATGCAGGCAACCAGCAAACCTGCTTTACACTGCCCATGACCATTTCCAGAACACAAGACTGTTGCAAACTCAATGACCCTATCTTTCCTGCATTTCGAATACTCTATAATACTAGTAAGGGTGCCAATTTGTTAATCTAGGGGGAAATAAAGCAGATTTTAACAAACAGGACACTCCTTGAGCACTCAGACCCCTTCAAAAGAGTGTACATTCTTCTTGTTGCCCCAGTGCATGTCAGCTAGCCCAGTCTCAAAGGTTGTAATCTCTCAAATGTAGCTGAATGGACAGCAGTTCACCCAAAGATTTTTTCTTTTTGTGCCATATCCCGTTGCTCATACCAGTCTATTTCTATGCAAAGCAACCCTACACAACTTCTCAGGACATGGGCATAGCATCAAGCTTCTCACACAAACTGCTAAGCCAGCCCCAGCAAAACTTTCTCACCCTCATAAGCCAAACCCCACAGTCCGTAGTTCAGGTCTTTCAACTCTGATCAGAAGAGTCCATCAAGCTTTACTTACAGCACTGCAAGGCATCTTTTAGGCCAAGGTTTCAAATCCTTCCGCATTCCTCTTGAAAATCAGCTCCAAAAGGGAAAAGCCACACAGTCAGCTGTGTAGCAGCAATCCCACTCCTTGGTATCACTTTACTGTTGCAGTTAGGTTCACTTTGCTCGTAGAAATTACTCAACCAAGAGCATCTTGTGGAAAACGGAGGTTTATTTTGGCTTACAGGCTTGAGGGAAAGCTTCATGATGGCAGAGGAAATGATGGCATGAGCAAAGGGTGGACATCACCCCCCTGGCCCATATAAGGTGGACAACAAGAACAAGAGAGTGTGTCAAACACTGGCATGGGTAAACTGGCGGTGACACCAACAAGTCCACCCCCAATAATGCACTGCCTCCAGGAGGTATTAATTCCCAAGTCTCCATCAGCTGGGAACCTAGCATTCAGAACTAAGTTTATGAGTATACCTGAATCAAATCACTACACACAGTGACTGTTGTTACCTGCATCATAATGGGCCTATAACATGTTGTCAAGGTTGATGAAAGAAAGAAAAAGCCATCAAAATAGAAGAGAAATAGAGGAGGAAGTAGCTAGAAAAAAGGAGTTATGTGGCAGGAGCATTCAGTAGGAGGCCCAAAGAAAGTAACTGGAGGGGTTTATTATAAAAGTATTCTCTCTCTCTCTCTCTCCATATATATATATATATAAATTGTCAGTTTATTTTAATTTTTAAAGTCAGAGATGTGCTTAGCATCTTGCATGCATTAGAGAAAAGTCTGGCTATGTTCATAAGGAATTTAGACATTTATTGTTTTGCTCATTTTCAGCCTTTCAAGAGATACTATTTTTACTAAAATAACATATACATGTGAAATTCCAGAGAATGATATTCCTCCACTTTACCCTATAGAACAATTGATAAAGGAATATCTTAATATCATTGTTTCTTAAATTATTTTAGTGGTAATGTTAATGAAGAAATTCATCATTTCATAGTAAGCCTGTTATATGTTAATTGTAGCATGCTTCTCAGATTCCTATCCAGTATTTTCTAGACATTATTAACTCAACAATTATTGTTTATTGGCTTGTTTTGTTCAATTATATTGCATTTAACTGTGATTCTTATTTTTTCTTAAAACACTTCTTTAGCAATTTAATTATAACTAAAACTATGCTTTAGTTGATTTTTTTTTGTAATCATGTAATTTTGGGCTGATTAAACTGAATCAATTGTGGATTGATGTTCACTTTTTATAAATTTTAGAAAAATTGGCTTTATTTCTTCAAGTGCATTATTTTATATATTTACTTTCCACTTTTAGAACTCCAGTTAAACTTGACATAATCCTTTGGATAATACCTCTCAATTCTCAGGCTTTTACGCCAGACATCTGGAAAACATACTTATTAATAATTTATAAAGATAATTCAAAATCAAGTGAAAAACCAAAAGAGGACTTTAAATAAACAATCAAACAAACCAACACCTTATGCACAATTGACTCTTACAGAGTGAGAAAGAAGTAAATAAATGGGCAAGTATTTGTCTCCCGATGTTTTGGTTGCTGTTCTTGAGTAGAAAATGGAAATTATAGGAGACTATATATATTAGAACACATATTTTTTTATAATACAACACACACATATAATTTTGGGGACCAGAAATTGCAGAATTGATGGAACAAACAAACACTTTTAGACATTTGGAAATTTAGTGAAGACAAGCAGTCTTGAATTTGTAGAGGAGAGGTAAAACTTCTTTCTTTGTGGATCCTCAATGTATTCTCTTAAAATCTTTACTTCCACCCCCATTACAAAGGCTAATTTGCTTTTTTTTTTTTTTTAGTCAAATCATCACAAAGGTTAATCACCTTAGAACAATGCCATCATGGCAACATCTAGGCTATTGTTCGACCAAATAACTAACCATGATAATTGGGAAAGAAGGGCACATACAGTTAACCAGCACAGCTGAGAATCAAAGTCAGTTTTATTGAGGAGGTGACAAGTTAAAATATTCTGAAAAGCTGAAGGTTAAAATATGGGAGTAAGTATGAACAGAACAAAAGGCAACCACTAAAATTACTAAAATTAACCAATTATTATGAAATCCCATTTTGCAAATTGTCCCAATTCAATCCCTCTTCTTTTCAAGAGAACTTGAATAGTTAACTAGAGAAAGAGAAGTTAAAATAATATAAATACCAACTCAAAAGCTTTAGAAGTTAAAAATGTACTGTCCTTTATTACAAACTTTTACTCAGTGCAGTTTAAAAAAATTTTTTTTTGTTCATTCTTATTTATTTATTTGAGAGTGACAGAGAGCAAAAGAGGCAGATAGAGAGAGAGAGAGAGAAAATGGGTGCACCAAGGCTTCCAGCCCCTGCAAACGAACTCCAGACGCATGTGCCCCCTTGTGCATCTGGCTAACGTGGGTCCTGGGGAATCGAGCCTCGAACCCAGGTCCTTAGGCTTCACAGGCAAGCGCTTAACCACTAAGCCATCTCTCCAGCCCAGAGTGCAGTTTTTAAGTTGATCATCTGTCATTTGGATAGTTATTGTCCCTCCAAGTGATTATTCCAAATTTGGATATCTAATTTTTAATCAAGGAGGTAATTTAAGATTTGTTTATACTTTTTGTTATTCTTCTTTTTCAGAAGAGTAATTCTTAAAAACAAGATGTTTTTGTAGATACACATTCATTCCATTCAAGTTGTAGCACTATTTAGCAGTGTGACCATGTGTGTATTGTATAACCTTTCTATCATGAATCAACAAGAAAAAGTTACAATTCCTACCCTCTGGGAATGTCGTTGTTTATAACTGAGATAGTCTGCTCAGACAAAACACCAGCATCCTGTGTTTATGATAACAGATGAGTAACTATTACTATGGAAAAAAGGTATCCAAAAACAATAAACAAGACAATTCCATGATAAAAATTGGCATTTACTCATTATTGGAATTAGAAGATCAGATCTATTTTTTTTCCCACTAGTTAAAGCTTCTGATAATGAGTCCCTTAAGTATATTATTTCTATGAATATATTCAACAATTTTTCTTCAGGTGTCTTTCAGACATTTATGACAATTATCAGGAATATATTTATATCTATCTCTATCTATATCTGTATTTATCTGTCATCCATTGCTTTTCTGGAAAAGTGTTGATTTTGAGATATGAGTACAACATTGAGAAAACATATTCTTTGAGAAAACAGTTTAATACTCTAATTTTATTTATGCATTCTAGGCTTGTGTCTGTTTCAAGTAGATAATTGATGGTTTAATTGAATGTATAATCAACTAAAATTCAAAAATGTTTGCCAACTGGACAAGGTGCTCTGCTTACACACTTTTTGTTTCTATGCAAAACCATGTGTTTGTTCTTCACCTATATGATGATGCATCATGCTTGATCTTTATTGCAAAACATGAGTGTTGAATGTCTATGGACTTGCCAATTCAATTTTTATCTTATTAAATATTACTCCACTTGGTGGCAGTCACAGTTTGACAAAACATTTGAATTTTAATTTAAAACACTTTTATGCACCATACTGTTATTATGTTAAATTGAAGTCCTTAAGAACACCATCAGATTGGCACTGATATATTTTGGACAGGGTGGTTAAAACTGTATTAATTTATGTGTATCCACTGAAATTTACTCATTTATATTTGTTTATATTTTTCATTTTATTAGCATATATTTGTATACTTATTGGCATATCTTTACATACATAGTGATGTGTTTTCATACGTTTTCATACAAGCATATCATATATTTTCATCTCCTATACCAATACCCTTATCTTTCCTGTCCCTGTCCTTTCAGCCCTCTTCTAGTTTGAAGATAGTCTCACTTCTACATCCATCACACCACACACACACACACACACACACACACACACACACACACACACACATACTTTATATACATATATAACACACAGGATCCACATGCAAGAGAGCACATGAACTATTTGTCTATCTTAGGTGGGCTTATTTTGCTTTCCGTGATTATCTCCAGGAACATCCATGCTGCTGAAAGTGACATAGTTTGTTCTTTCTGTAGCTGAATAAATCTTTACTATGTATGTACTAGCACTGTCTTTATTTGTTCATTTATTGATAGACTGATTCCACATCTCAAGTATATTGTGCTAGATTTTTCATGGATGGAAAGATATCTCAAGAGAATGTTGACTTAGATTCTTTGGAGTACAGTGCAAGGAGTGGCATAGCTTGATTAGATTAAGTCTGTTTTCTTTTCTTTGAATGGAATCTCGACATTGATGTTTGTAGTGGCTGAAGGAACTGAAATTCCCATTAGCAGTATATAATGATTTTCCTTCCCCTATTTCAATGATATTTAATTGTCATTTGCACTAGGGGGAAAAGGAATCTCAATGTAATTTATTCTTTTTTCTTCTTCTTCAAGATAGGGTCTTACTGTATCCCAGGCTGACCTGGAATTCACTTGAATTCACAGTGATCCTCCTAACTCAGCCTCCTGAGTGCTGGGATTAAAACCATGTACCACCATACCTGGCTCAATATAATGTAAAGTTGCATTTTCCCAATGGACAAGGGTGTTAAATATTTTTTCATATGCCTATTGTTCATCTGTACTCCATCTTTTGAGAATTATCTGTCTATTTCAAGTATTCATGCATTCACTATATTTTTTTTTCAGGGGGAATGATATTTAATTAAGTAATTAATTTGCAAATGTGTGTGCCTGGGCGTTAGAAAGGAACACAAGATGATCATGCCACTTTTAGCATCTGCCTTTATGTGGGTGGTTGGGAAGTGGACCTGGGCTATTTGGCTTTGCAAACAAGAACCTTTAATAAATGAGCAATCTTCCAAACCCAATTTTTGATTTGATTATACATTCTAGATATGAATCTTCTATTGGGTTAGCAAAAAATTTTTGTCATTATGTAAACTTTTTCTAACTGTTTCCTTTGCTGTGCAACAACCTTTTATTTATTTCAGTGTGTGTACGTGAGTATATGCATTCTCATGGATGTGTGCATGAATATGTGTATATGGTTGTCTGTGTTTATGTGTGTGTGCGTATGCATGTTGAAGTTAAAGGACAACCTAGGATATAATTACTTAGATATGCCATTTGCCTCTCTTTGAAACATTGTCTTATTCATATTTACTCATATGTTTTTCTTGGCTTGGGTCTAAACTTTTCCATTGGCTTAAGTGACACTATTTCATTTATTATCCTATTAGATGGAAGTCTATCCCAGCTGCTCTTTGATGTTTTTCTTCACATTTTTTCTCCAGCCCTTCATAATAATACTAATGAATTATGAATTATCTTCTCCATAAAGTCTGTATAATTTTCTATCTGAAATTCTACACCTTTTTTAAACTCTCTCTTCCCTTTCCATACTTTAACTGCTGCAGTTTTTACTTCTAACACACAATCCAACATTTAACTGTTATATTTTAGTAATTATGTTTATTAACTGTATCTCCTCTCTAGAGGTAGGTCTTATATATGAGAAAGTTGTGCATACTTTATTTTTAAAAAGTTATTATTATTAACAAGATATTATGTATGGATATGGCATGTCTTGGTACCCTCTTTTCCCTCATCCCTGACCCCATTCACTGCAGACACCCCTCACTATTTTCTTTTTAAAGCTGAGAGTGGAATGTAATAGATAATATATATTCATTAAAATTGTATAATTAATGAATCAATGAATCCTTATAAATTTTCACATAAAATATTCTATGGTTAAACAATATTCTTTCTTTTTGTTCTGTTAGATACTTTATGCATGTGTCTTAAAATTTTTATGTTTTATTGAACTCAGTTAACTGCATCTGTGAAAGTTTTAGTTATTTGTCCTGACTACATGAGGCCAAAGAAGGGGCTCCAGACTCCGAAGTAAAGAAGAAGTAGATGTGAGACATGGTTTCTTTCGTACTAGCTGAATGACCTGATACAGATTATCCATTTTTCTATAAGGTCCAACTTTATAAATATATACCTCAAGTTGATAAAATTTAATGCATACACATATATAACCATCTTCATTGAATGTTTACAAGAGTTAAAGTTTATTGAGTATTTTCTTTAATCTTAGATAATTAAGTGTTTCATTTTCATGATGGCATTTTTTGCCATGTTTACACCAACAATTCCTAGTCATAAACCTACTCATTTGTGGCTCATTTTGTCATGCTTGTATGTAACTTGTATGTATCATCTTTTTTAAAAAAGTATGTATTTATTTATGTATGTGTGTATGTATTTATGAGAAAGAGTAGGCAGCAGAGAGAGAAAGAAAGAGAGAGAGAGAGGAAGAGGGAGAGAGAGAGGGAGAAAATGGGCACACTAGGGCCTTAGCCACTGCAAATGAACCCCAGATGCATGTGGTACTTTCTACATCTGGCTTCACAGAGGTACTGAGGAATCAAACCCAGGCTCATCATCTTTCCAGGCAAGCACCTTAACCGATAATACATATCTCAAGCCTCAGAAGTCATCTTTGAACTTTTGAATCAATGATTTTTTTTTTTTTTACCACAACATCCTTCAAATATTTCCCTTAAGAAATGAGATTCCCTGACGTCTGTAATTGAAAGCTTTTTGAGTGTAGTTAATGAGGCTTTCTATATTCCAAATGATATTTTGTAAACCTGTACATGGAATAAAAATGGAAGCTAGGGCTGGAGAGATGGCTTAGTGGTTAAGCGCTTGCCTGTGAAGCCTAAGGACCCCGGTTCCAGGCTCGGTTCCCCAGGTCCCACGTTAGCCAGATGCACAAGGGGGCGCATGCGTCTGGAGTTCGTTTGCAGAGGCTGGAGGCCCTGGCGCGCCCATTCTCTCTCTCTCTCTCTATCTGTCTTTCTCTCTGTGTCTGTCACTCTCAAATAAATAAATTTAAAAAAATGATTAAAAAAAAATGGAAGCTAAGTGATTGTGCCAGTAAAAATCACTTCTGGTACATCATTGTTGTAACATAGGTAAATTGCAAGACAATCTAAAATTTTTACTTGTACCTGCATCAAACAGGATTCTAGAATACACCTAGAATCCATCCTGAGGGTAGCAAGGACAAAGCTTTGTATCACAGAGCCACTGAATGCCTTTAGGGGCTGCTCAACATTTTCTTGGCCTCAAGACCCATTCTGTAGCAAACCATTCTTATGGGTTAAGGACCATAATATTCTGCCATAAGTCAGGAGGGATCCATCCTAGGTAGCAAGCATCACTAGCAGGTTTTGAATGAATAATTTTTCTTTGCTCCTAGCACAAGGGAGCTTTTAGGTTTAAGAAAATTTTAGTTAGAGTCATCCACCTATATGTATCCAAGATTTGAAAATATCTATTTTGATATCTATGGTTCTTTTCTCTTTTTGTGTTACCAGAATTGCCTGAAAGTGCAGGGGGCATGCTTTTATAGGACTTTGTTAATTCCCCCACATGAAAAGCTCTTTCTATGTCCTTTTTCATTCCTGATGGAATTAATAGGACATTGAGAAACAACACACCCAGTAGCCTGATTTAAGATGGGGGAATTAGCTCTGGCCTGATCAGTGTATTGTCATAATTTATTCCAGTCATCTTGTTGAAGAGGAGATACCTCTCTTGGAAGTTCTCAGCAACCATTGGCCTCTAGGAGCATTGAGGAATCCAGTAGTCACCTTGGTAAAATGAACAAGGCTTAGGAGGCATTTCTTAAATTTCTGAGCCATCCCTCATTAAGTGGCCTTTCTGTGGGCATCAAGAATGGACAATAGCGGGTCTTCCTTTTTTCTTAGGGATTTAACCTCAGGTAAACTTCTTGAAGTGCACTCCCCCAGGGGCCAATTAGAGTACCCGCGGGGATCATCCTGTGAGACTGCATGTCTTTCTGTTGCAAACTGATTTTCTACTTCTATCCATACTTCACCTATTGTAGGTTTCGTATCACAGTTCATCTCATATATCTGATTCCTGTATCTTATAGCATCTTCTATAGGAGCAATCTGGAGATGTTTGCTACTCAGTGAAAAAGACAGTGGTTTTGCTATGAGGGCAAGTGAAAGTTACCTGTACTTCAACTATGGCAGATTTTTCATATATGACAGGACCTGCCTACTTGAGAGGCAAAGGGATATCAGAAATTCAAGCCCTGTCTGGGATACATACCAAGTTCAAGTTTAGCCTGGGCAACTTAGCAAAACTATGTCTAAAATAAAAAGGGCACTTGGGAGGCAGAGGCAGGAGGACTGCCATAAATTCAATGCCATCCTGAGATTACACAGTAAATTCCAGGTCAGCCTGAGCTACAGTGAAACCCTACCTCGAAAAACCAAATAATAATAATAATAAAATAAATTAAAAATAAATAAATAAAATAAAATAAAAAGGAAATAAAAGGGTTTCATATAGAGCTTAATGGTAAGTCATAGCCTAGCCTGTGTGAAATTCTAGGTTCAATCACCATCATTCCCCACAAAAGCACTTTTTTTTTTTTTTTTTACCGTGTTTTCAAAACTTTGGAAGGAAATGTGTAACAAAGAATAGTATGCTTCCAATCCTGCAAACAAGATGCAAAAAAAAAAAAGCTAATGCAGTGAAGAACATGCTACTGAAAATGGTCATCTTGTCTAACCAAGTTGCCATAAGTCAGGAGGGATCCATCATAGGTAGCAAGTATAGCTGGCAGATTTTGAAGAATATGATTCTTTTCTTATCTAACTTATATCTCTTATTCAACTTATCTAACCAAGGGTTTTACTAAAAGCTCTTGGTACATTTATATATATCAACTTTTCAATAGGAGTTCCCTGATAAAACTTAGCTTTTCTGATCACTAAGTACATTATATGTGTATTTATTCTGTGGTTCAGTTAATACCAAGTTGTTTACTTTAGAAAACTTTTTTTTTTTTTTTTTTTAGTGAGCATATGTGGCGACACACACACAGACAAGTGTGTGGAGATATGAATAAATGTATGTCTATGTGAGTAAATGCATTTTACATATGAAGCTGTTGATAATTTTGACCTAAGTGCTAACTAATTATAGCAACAGACTTAAAAATTTGTATTAGTTCAACTTATTTAATAAATCATTACTATCTACACTCTGGAGCCAAGTCCAATACTCTAAACTAGTCAAACTGCATTACTTTTAATACTCTCAGAATTCCCAGTGGTAGAACAGTGATATTTTTCTTATAAAAATTCTGCCTTATGGGCATCAAGCTTTTTCAGCCTTAAATAAGACAAAATTGATTTTGCTGAAGCAGCCTAGTTTTTCGTGTGGACCTATGTTAAGATAGTTTTTTTTTTAATTAAATGTCAAATCCAACTTGGCACTGGAAACACAGTACATGCTTGATGTTTGAGGAGAAACTGTCAGCTTGTCTCTCCATGTCAAATTGCCAGCTGCCTGGTTGTAATTAGTTTGGGCTAAGGGCTCACTGTTGGGCAGAACTTCATATCACAAATGGTTCAATGCTGTGTGACTTGGGGGAAATGCGAGACAGCCTATTTGTCTTTGGGATATTGAATTTTATACTTTTAATTATTTAAGGTTATTTTAGAGACTTTTCTTATAGTTGTAACAATAAATCAGAAATCCCATTCAGGGTAAAGCATGAGAAAGGAAAGCAGATCCTTCTTAGGTGTAATTCCTATGAATCTTAGCATATGGTGCTACTGTTGGAAGACATTTTAATTCGATTTGCCATAAGATTTTTTTTTATTAATTTTTTAACATCTTGAAATTTTCAAGCAAGAAAGTAGTTGCTAGTATCTGACTTCTGCCTTAACTTTTTAGAACACCTTTTTCCCTGTGATGACCGTTTTATGAGAAATGATGAAGCCCTTAAATAAATTAGACTCCATCAAAAGTTATCCAGATAATGTCTCCTCTTTGCCTTAAAAGTAAATAAACCAAAAGGGAAGAGAGGAGGAATTTTCCTTAATCAGAGAACCAAGAGAAAATGGAACTTCCACTTTGGGTCAGCTTGAGTTAAACAGAAGGCAAAGCATACTCTTATGTTGAATCAGGTGGCAAGTGATGAACAGTGTCCTTCTTGTGCCTATGTCAACAGCAGTGAGTGCCCAGGCTTGGATGGGGACTTTTATTTTAAATTCCTTTGTTTGTCTTATTTTAACAAAATATGCCAGGCTCCTCTACTTTGAATTTTCTTAGTTTATCTTTCCCAATCTTATTCTTTAAGTTTTTTTGTGTGTGTTTCTATGCAAAAAGTATAAATTGGATATTTCAAAATCCTGTCATAATATTTGATTTTACTAAAGCATTTAGTCTATTAATATGTGAATAAGTCCTAACAGCAAGCTCTCTCTTGTTCTTCTCTCCTCTCCTCTCCTCTCCCCCCACCCTTCTCTCAGTGTTCCTTGCATTTGATTTTATTTTTCAGCATTCATTTTTTTTTTTGTTGTTGTTGTTGTTTTTGGATTGTCTTCTCTTGTATATAGGATATGGAGAGTTTTTAAATCTTCTCTTATAGTCTGGAGCTAAAATATCCTTCAAAATCTCCTGTGTTAGAGACTTGGTCCCCAGTGAAACGATGCTCAGGGGCAGGGGCTTTTGGGAGGTGGTTGGATCAGGAGAGCTTTAACCTCATCAACAGATTTATTCAGTAGCAGATTCATAATTAAGGGCATTCTTTAAAGGTAGTGGTATCTCTAGGAGATAAGCCTACCTAGAGGAAGTAAATCAGCAGGGTTCTATTCCAGAACCCAGCCTCTTCCTTTCTGTCCTGATTCTGACTCTAAAAGACAAGTAGCTTTGTTCCACCCCTGGCTTTTGCCAGGATATTCTGTCTCACCACAGTCAACTCTCCTCCATTAGGCTGACTTTCTCAAAGGGCTTTGTCCCAGTGACAAATACTCAAACACATATATCTGTCTTCCAATCAGACTTGTAGTGTTTTTTAGAACATAATTTTATTTATTTATTTTCATGAGATTGGGGAGAGAGAGAAAGATAATGTATGGGCGTGCCAGAACCCTTTCTCACTGGAAATGAACTTCAGATGAATGTGCCACCTTATGTATCTGGCTATACATGGGTGCTGGGGAATTGATCCCAGGCTGACAGGCTTTACAAACAAGTGCCTTTAACTGCTGAGTCATCTTCCCAGCCCAATTTTAGTCTTGTAACTGGGAATGTAAGATTATATTCTTTTGGTGACTCTCAGTGTATCTTGGTCTACTTGCACTGGATTATTTTACCCTATTTCTTCAACTTTGGAATGCATATATCTGTAGGAATTATAGTATAAAAAGTAAACTTGTGAGATTCTAAAGTGAATAAATAGCTTTATCTTCTTTCCCCCAAATACAAGGATTTTGATACATTCATACTTTCTGAGAAGGTTTTATAATGATAATATTTTACCCTGGTATATTCAGCTACTACTATTATTTTATAAAGTCTTATCATTCCATGTTTTTCACTTCTTCCTTACTAAAATAATGTTTTTAAAAAACATTTTTAATATATTTAATTAATTTATTTATTTGAGAGAGAGAGAGAGGATAGGCATGCTAGGACTTCCAGCCACTGCAAACAAACTTCATATGCATGAGTCCCCTTGTGTATCTGGCTGATGTGGTACTAGAGAATTGAACTGGGATCCTTTGGCTTTGCAAGGAAATGTCTTAACCAGTAAGCCATCTCTCCAGCCCCACTGAAAGAATTTTTATCTGAAACTACTTTGCTTCACAGTCAACTATGTTCTAAAATCAAAATTTTCTTGTAAGAACCTGCTAGTGGCATACCTCCATTTTTTTTTAACTGAAAAAGGTCTTTAATTATCTATATGTCTGAAGTTCATAATGTTTTTGCCCATATTTTTTAAAACTATCTTTTTTATTTACCCCACATTAAACATATCAGAAGACAATATGAAACTGTAATTTATACTGTGTTTTCTTTGCTACCTTTGTCTCTCTCCCTGAGGGTTTGGATGTAGAGACTCTAGTCTGCATTTCCACCTTCTGTTCATACAGATAGTCTTATCTAGAGATGAAGGCAGAACCAGGCTGGAGAGATGTGCAATGGTGGCACACAGCCATGGTGGGTAACCAACTGCTCTTGGATTGGCTAACAGACCAGTTCAGTGGAAATGACCCATATCTGGACCTGGGAAACAAGTCAGACTCATATCCAGATAATTTTCCATTGTCAAGCTCCCACTAACCTTAGACTATAAAAGTGCTCTGAGGAAAACATGAACTGGAGAATGAGCAGAGTGGGCATAACAGTCACAGTTTAAATAGCATGTTCCTAGAAAGCTTCAATACAAAGGCAAAACAAATAAATTCACAAAGGTGGGGAAGTTTGGACAGGAGAAGAGTGGGAATAGGAACTCTCTGGTGGGACAATACCAAAATGGAAAGAAATGTCTGTTTGCAGAGATTTAATGATGCTGATCAGATTTAATATGTACATTTTTCCAGTCCTTCCAGGAATCACAAGAAAAGAGCCTTGCATATAAGAGCATACACTAAAGTTGGTAATTTTCAGCTAAAAGAAACATTTAACACAGCATGTCTTATTGCTGTAATCCCCATTCATATGTTGCCCAGGATGACTATCCTTTGTGGATAGTTAAAGCTTAATTGTTTTTAGAATAATCTGTGCTTTAAATATATGAATATGATGGAATTTGTTTTATTTAAATGTATTTTTGTATTCATTTGTCTAATTTTAAAATTTAGGAACCTTTATCTTAGTGAGGAAAAGTTCATAGTGCAAAAAAGAAACATTAAACATTTAATTCATACAATTAGAAAAGTATTTTGGAAATTAATTTTCCTTTTTGTAGAAATGCAATTGTTGAAATTTAGTTTTATTTTGCCATCTTAATGGTAAAGCAACTTATAAGCTATTTAAACTACATCCGGAAGTTGTACGTTATTCATATGTTGTACACCATTACCTTAAACAGCTCTAATAGATTTGATGATAATGAAAATCTGAAATGCCTTAAAAGAACTGCATTTAGGAGAAAATGTTGCATTATCTTAGTATTAGTTATAATGTATTTTAATCTTTTGTGAAAGTAATTTATAAACTCTTTGGAAAATGAAATGAAAGATGCACTTTCAGTTCAAGAATATTTATTAAGTAAATAGCCTATTTTCCTATCTGGAAATGTTTCTAGGATCTTGAGACAACACAGTTAATCCCAGGTCAGCCTGGACCAGAGTGTGGCCCTACCTCAAAAAAAAAAAAAAAAAAAAAAAAATCCAAACCAGAAGACCCCAAACCCTTGTAGCAAGGTGGAATGTCTGGGCTTATTGCTTGCTTCTAGCCTTTGTCTTCACAAAGATAAAATTTTTCCACTCCACCTTGCTATGAGGGTTTGGGGTCTTCTGGTTTGGATTTTTTGGGTTTTGGGGTTTTTTTGGTTTTTTTTTTTTTTTTTTTTTTTTTTGAGGTAGGGCCACACTCTGGTCCAGGCTGACCTGGGATTAACTGTGTTGTCTCAGGTTGGCCTCAAACTCATGGTGATCCTCCTACCTCTGCCTCCCAAATACTGGGATTAAAGGTGTGCACCACCATGCCTAGCTTCTGGATTGGATATTTTATATTATCCCTCTACACAATCATCCTCGGTTTTTTACTACACCAGGATTTCTTGTTGGAATGCAATAACTCTCTCTGTCTAATATTTCTCCTCCACTATATTTGGATTTAGGTGTGGAACAGCTTACTGGTCAGTTATATCTTATTTTTGATTGAACAATTTATTGCTGTTTTAGAACAGGCATCACACTATTTTGTCCAGCCTAGTATTGAACTTGTATCCTGTACCTGGGGCTACCAGTGCGTACCAACACACTTGGTAGCATATCTACTTAAATACTTAAATGTCTCAAGATTGTACAAAATTTTAGCTTGAAAAACTTTTCTGTCTCTTGTGTGTTTTATTTCAGTTAATGGCAATATCAGCCAACATGAACCATGGCTGCAATTTATTTTTGATTCTTTTTTATGTACTTTTCCATATTGAGCAGCATAAGGCCATTTTATAGAATTATTTTTTATTTTAGTAATTGCCCACAATCAAAAACTACCATATATCCCTCTTTTTCCATAGTTTTGTTTACTATTGACATTTTGCAATTCTCTTGTCTCAGCTTTATGAGTGCTGGAATTACAGATGCATGTGACCATGCTGGCCTGGATGTGTTTATAATTTCTCTATTCTTGAGCTGTGCTCTGAGACAATTATAGGTTACTTGGAAACAGTTTAATTACCTTTATTCCCTCTCTTCTTCTCTCCACTACTTTTTTATAAGTTTTATTTTTATTTATTTATTTGAGAGAGGAAGAGATGGAGAGAGAGAGAGAGAATGGATGTGCCTGGGCCTTCAGCCTCTGCAAATAAACTCCAGACATATGCACCACTTTGTGCATCTGGATTACATGAGTCCTGGGGAGTCAAACGTGGGTCCTTTGGCTTTGCAGGCAAGCACCCTAGCTGGTAAGCCATCTCTCCAATCCCCCTTCTTTTATTTTTAAAAATTATTTATTTGGAGCTGGGCGTAGTGGTGCATGCCTTTAATCCCAGCAGTCTGGAGGCTTGCCAAGAGTTCGAGGCCACCCTAAGACTACATAGGTTTTTTTTTTCTCAATTTTTATTAAAATTTTCCATGATTATAAAACATATCCCATGGTATTATCCTCCCCTGACACTTTCCCCTTTGAAATTCCATTCTCCATCATATCCCCTCCCCATCTCAATCAGTCTCTCTTTTATTCTGATGTCATGAACTTTTCCTTATCTTATGATGGTCTTGTGTAGGTAGTGTCAGGCACTATGAGGTCACGGATATCCAGGCCATTTTATGTCTAGAGGGAGCACATTGTAAGGAGTCCTACCTTTCCTTTGGCTCTTACATTCTTTCTGCTACCTCTTCTACATTAGACCCTGAGCCTTGGAAGTTGTGACTGAGATGTTACTCAGTACTCCAGTCACTTCTTTCTAGCACTATGATACCCTCTGAGTAATCCCAAGGTCACTGTCATCTGAAAAGAGAAGATTTTCTACCCAAAGTGAGAGTAGCATTAATATAAGGGTATAAATATTAAGAGAAGTGCTTATTGGGCAGTTTGATAAGCATTTATCCAGACATCAGCAGATATTATACCCATACAGCTCATGACCACCACTGTTTTAAGTTTTCTGAATCAGGGATGTGTTCCCCCCCATGGAACGAGCCTCCAGTCCAATTGGAAGGCAGTTGGTTTCCACCATGACAGACATGCCACTATGGCACCTGTTGGCTCATTTGGCCTGGCTGCCCAATTATAAGACTTGCATTGTCCACTGTTGAGTATCTTTACTGGTGGTATCTCTTTGTCCCATTGAACTACATGTGTAATGGCTTCTTCCAGCTTTCTGTCAGTTGGTCTACATAGAGGAGGTTATCAACTCATTTCCAGCAGGATTTCTCAGTGGCCTTGCAGCCCAAATATGTGGAGTCTTCAGCAATAGGGTCTTACCATCTATTCCTGGTGGGAAACCAAGGCCCTCGGCAATGGCCTATAATGTTTTGGGGGCATCAGGGACCTCCCTGGCCAACAACTCACTGGAAGGTATCCCATCCCTGGCAATGAAAATTTTCTAACAACAATCTATGGTTCCTGAGTGTTCCATTATCTGAAACCAGAGGATTCCATATGATTTATTTGCATCCTCTTAGATTTTGATTAGCCCTCCCTCCACCTTTCTTTTACTCAATCTCTTCCCCTGACCTCACTTTGGGCCTTTTCACCCCCACTAATCTATTCTTCTACTCACATATATACAATATCAACCAATTAAGTACCCTCTTCCCTTCCTTTCTCTTCCCTTTATATCTCCTTTTTAACTTACTGATCTCTACTACTGAGTTTTTTCCTTCTCACACAGAAGCCCAATCATCCAAGCCCAGAAAGCAAAGCACCACATGTTCTCCCTCATATGAGACTACATAGTTAATTCCAGGTCAGCCTGGACAAGAGTGAGATCCTGTCTCAACCTCCTCCCCCCCAAAAAAAATATTTATTTGGGCTGGAGACATGGCTTAGCAGTTAAGGCACTTGCCTCCAAAGCCAAAGGACCCCGGTTCAATTCCCCAGGACCCACGTAAGCCAGATGCACAAGGTGGTGTATGCATCTGGAATTCATTTGCAGTGGCTGCAAGCCATGGCACACCCATTCATTCTCTCTCTCTGCCTCTGTCCCTCTCTCAAATAGATAAATAAAAATAAATTTAAAAAATTATTTACTTATTTTTGTAACAGAGAGATGGGGGAAAGAGCTAGACATATATAGAGAGAGTGTGTAAGTACAGTCATGCCAGGGCTTCCTACCACTGCAAACAAATTCCATTCACATGTGGCACTTTGTGCTTCTGACTTTATGTAGGTCCTGGGGAATCAAACATAGGCCATCAGGATTTGCAAGAAAGTGGTTACAGATCACACAAAATATGCTCATTATTGTGTAGCATCTTTCACATAGCAACTGTTTTCAGTGTTAACTTATTTTTAACATTTCATTTTTATGATCAAATAATTTGTGGTTTAGATACATCACATTCTCTTTAAACATTTATTTATTGCTGAACACTTGGGCTACTTCTTTTTGGTTGTTAGAAAGAATATTACTAGAGTTAGTCAGGTGAAAGTTTTTTTAATTAATTAATTTTTTTATTAATTAGTTTGTACTCAGTGAATACAGTCAAATTGGTACCACTGTTAGGCTCGTCCATGTTCTACCCTCTCCCCTTAGCCCCTCCTTGCTGAGGTATATGGGTCATGCATTGTGGAGTTAGCCCACAGTTGTGATTAGGAGAAATGTTTCTGCGTATCATGATCCAACCTATGGCTCTGACATTCTTTCCACTCCCTCTTCTGCAAAATTTCCCTGAGCCACATTGGGTTCATTTTTGGTCTGCTTCAGGGATGAGGTGTTGGGGGCCTCTGTGTCTCCAGATATCTGATTTGGTAGGAGTTGATTGTTGTCTGTGTCAATCTCCTTCACCCTTGTGCTGGTACCCAGTTCACCAAGAATAAAACACCCTTGCTTGTTTCAGCAATTATTCTTAGTTTCAGCTGGGGCCCTTTTGATGTATGATGGGGTGGTTCTCTCATTAGGATCTGCATCTATTGGAAAAAGAGAAGCAGATCCTCCAATGGAGAGTAAAGTTAGCACCATACAAATGGGATAACCCTTATTTTTTTTTTTTTTATAGGTGTAGGCCCTCTAGTAGCCCATGATTTGTGGTAGCTTGATAATGGAGAGCAGGCTCATGTTTTGATATGGTTCTGACTTGCTTCCCAGCTCCAGCTATGGGTCCTGTTCCACTGAGGGGATCAGTTAGACAAATCAAAAGCAATTGGTGACCCATCATGGCTGTTCACAACTATGGCACTATGTGAGAATCACGACATGTTATTTGCTGCTAAGTATGTTAGACCATGAGTTGCTTGGACAGATATTGGTCATTTTCCCCCAGTGGCTCATCTAGCACCTTCTGGCACTAGGCGCACTGACTGTCTGGGGACTGACTGAATCTTTTCCAGTTTCCAGCCATGTCATTCTATTTTATGTGTCAACCGTATATGGTGTCTTCAGCAGTAGGGTCTTACCACTAACCTTTGGTGGGTCATCAAGTACTCTGACAGAAATCTGTCTTTCTTTTGGGAAACTTTGATCAAAAGCTCATTATGGATGATAGCCACATGCTGGTACTGGGAGTTACAGGTCAGTGCCCAATAAGAAAAGGAAGAAAAAGATAGCTAATGTAAAAGAATTAGAGAGAAGAGAGAGAGAGGGAGGGAGAGAGAGAAAGAAACTGTAGAAAATTAAGGTCAGTCTTCAGCATACCCTCTCCAGTGCCTTGTGGTTCAGGTGTTCCCTCTAAGGGCCTGGTGAAGGTTCAACCAATTGGTCTGCCTTTTAGGATGTAGAATATTTTTTTTTGTTTTTGTTTTTGTTTTTGTTTTTGTGGGATTTTTTTTTTGGGGGGGTGGAATTTTTTTTTTTCTTTTCACAATTTTATTAACATTTTCCATGATTATAAAAAGTATCCCATGGTAATACCCTCTCTCTCAGCCACACTTTCCCCTTTGAAATTTCATTCTCCATCATACAACCTCTCCATCTCAATCATTGTACTTACATATATACAATAGCAACCTATTAAGTACCCTCCTCCCTTCCTTTCTCTTTAGGATGTAGAATTTTATGGTACCTTTGCTGTATGGGTCTAGATTTGTGTCGCCCTTGCCTTGCCCTCCTCTCCCTCCCCACCCACACTATTGTCTAGTCCTTGAGATGCTTGCTGGGTATGTTGGCATCTTGTGTAGATTCAGGTTAGGTGCTGTAGATGAGTGAGATTATGTGGTGATTATCTTTCTGTGATTGGGTAAATTCACTGAGAATGATCTGTTCCAGGTTCAACCATTAATCCTCAAATTTCATTGTGTCATTCTTTCTTACTGCTGTGTAGAATTCTATTTTGTAGATATGCCACATTTTAATTATGCATTCTTCTAGTGATGTACATCTGGGTTGATTCTAGCTCTTAGGTATTATGAATTGAGCTGCTATAAGCCTGGTTGAACAAATCTCTCTGGACTGAGGCATGGAGTGTCTAGGGTACATGCCCAGTAAGAGCATAACTGGGTGTGTTGGTAACTCTATGGTCAGCTTTTTCAGAAGTGACCATATTGCTTTCTAGACCTATCCACCAACAGTGGATGAGGGTTCCTTATTCTCCACATCCTCGCCCGCATTTATTTTCATTTGATTTTTTTGATGTTTGCTATCCTTACTGGGATAAGGTGGAATCTCAAATTGTTTTAATTTGCATTTTCCTGATGATTAGGGAAAACTCTTGAAGGTGATTAACTCCTATAGCAAAGTAACAGGATACAAAAATCAATGCATGAAAACCAGTAGTCTTTCTATATGCAAAAGACAAAGATATAGAGAAATATATGTTAAGATAGTAACTTACCATGACAATTCTCTCAAGTGTTTTGATTATGAAATGATGTATTTTCTCAAAGGCCTTTTCTGCATCTATTGAAATAATCATGTGGTTTTTGTGTTTAACCTTGTTTATGTGGTATTTCCAAATGTTGAACCACTCTTGAGTTCCTGGGATGAGTCCCACTTGTTCAAGGTGGATAATGCTTTTCATGTGTTGTTAGATTCAGTTTGTGAGAATTTTGTTCAAGATCTTTGCATTTAAGTTCATTAGGTAAATAGGACAGTAGTTTTCTTTTCTTGTGGAATCTCTGCCTGGTTTTGGAATTAGGGTGATACTAGCTTCAAAGAAGGAGTTGGGAAGCTTTCCCTGTTCTCCAATTGTGTAACACAATTTGAGAAAGATTGGTTGGAGTTCTTCCATAAAGGTTTGATAGAATTCAGCTGAGAAGCCATCTGGTCTTGGACTCTTCTTTTGGGGGAGTTTTTTTTTTTTTTATTACTTTTTCAATCTCAATGAGTGTGATAGGTTTGTTTAAGAGATTAATCTGCTCTGAGTTTAGCTTTGATAGATGGTATGTGTACAGGAATTTATCCATCTCCTCCATATTATCCAGTTTTGTGGAGTACAGGTTTTTGAAATAAGTACTGATGATACTCCCAATTTTACTTATGTCTGTTGCAATCTCTCCTTTTTCATTTTGAATTTTTTAAAATTTGAAGTGTCTCTTTTTTCGTTTGATCGAATTGGCCTGGGGTTTTTCAATCTTGTTTATTTTTTTCAAAGAACCAGCTCTTTGTTTTGTCAATTTTTAAATTGTTTTCTTAGTTTCTAATTCATTAATTTCTGCTCTGATCTTAATTATTTCTTTCATTCTGGAGCCTTTTTGGTTGGATTTTTTTTTTTTTCTTTTCTTGTGCCTTTAGGTGGATGGGTAGGTTATTGACAGAGGTCTTTGTTTTGAAGGCATTTAGTGCTATGAATTTTCTCCTGAGGACCACTTTCATTGTGTCCCATAAGTTTTAATACAATGTATTCTCATCACCATTCATTTATAGAAATTTTGCAATTTCATTTTATATTTTGTCTATTATCCATTTATTGTTTATAAGTATGCCATTCAGTTTCCAGGAGTCGATGGGATTCTTGGTTGGCCTTTTGTTGTTAATTTCTGGCAATATAGCATTGTGATATGATATCATGCAGGGAATTATGTCAATTTTCCTAAATATATGGAGGCAGGCTTTGTGACCCAGTATGTGATCTATTTTAGAGAATGTTCCATGGGCTTCTGAGGAGAATGTGTAGTCTGTGGATTTGGCATGGAATGTTCTGTAGATGTCTGTTAGGTCTAAGTGATCTATGGTTTTGGGTTTTGTTGAGCTCTCTTACTTCCCTGTTGAGTTTCTGTTTGGATGATGTGTCTATTACTAATAATGGTGAATTGAAGTCCCCAACAATGATGGTGTTGGTGGTTATTTCTGTTTTATTGTCAAGTAGGTTTTGCTTTATGAAGTGTGGTACCCCTGTGTTTGGTGCATACAGATTTATGATTGTAATATCCTCTTCATGGATCACTCTATTTATAGGTAGGAAGTGGCCTTCTTTGTCTTTTTTATTATTTTTGGTTTGAAGTCTATTTTACCTGATATTAGTATAACTATGCCTGCTTGTTTCTTATTCCCATTTGCTTGGAATATTGTTTTCCACCCCTTCACCCTGAGGAGGTGTCTATCTTTAGTGGCGAGATGGGTTTCTTGAAGACAACAGTTTGAGGGCTCTACTTTTCTGATCCATCCTGTTCACTTGTGTCTTGATGGGTGACTTAAGGCCATCAATAATTAGGGTAATGATTGTGAGGTTTGATTTGCTCCCTGCCATGTTATGGTGGTTTATATAGTTTGGTATTTTCATGGACTTTGAAGTGTTTTGTGCCTTCTCTGAGTTTGGTTATTGTGATGTGCTTCTTGTAGGCATTTAAGGTTGATTACTTGATTTTTCTATGTGCAGAATTTCTTTGAATACTCTCTGGAGGTTTGGTTTTGTGTTCATATAGTCATAAAGCTACGTTTTGTCATGGGAAGTTTTTCTTTCACCATCTATTATGAAAGATACTTTTGCTGGGTGAAGTAGTTTGGGGTGGAAGGCATAGGTTCTTAGACTGGATTGTTCCTTGCCAGGCCCTTCTGGCTTTCAGGGTTTCCATTGAGAAATCTGAAGTAATTCTTACGGGGTTACCTTTAAAAATGATGTACTATTTTTCCCTAGCTGCTTTTAGGATTTTCTCTTTGGTGTCAATATTTAAAGTCTTAATGACAATACATGTTGGGAGAGTTTCTCCTTTGGTCCAATCTGTTTGGAGTTCTGTTAGCTTCTTGTATTTTAATGGGCCTTTCTTTGGAGAGAGTGGGAAACTTTTCTTCCATTATTTTGTTAAATTATTTCTCCTTGCCTTTGGTCTGAATTTCTTCTCCTTCTGGTATTCCAATGATCATGATATTAGGATGTTTGGGGTTATCCCACAATTCTCTCATATTCTGTTCTCAGAAATGTTTGAACTTATTGAAAATTTTGAACCCTGGAACTGTTTCTTCCATCTTGTCTTCCAGATCAGAATTTCTATCCTCCATATGACTGACTATATTCTTGAGAGCTCCTAGAGAGTTTTGGACTTGTTCAATGAACTTTGCATTTTCTACTACTTTTCTATGTATAGTTTCCATCCCTCTGTCAAGCTCCCTTTTCCCATCATTTTCTGATTTTCTTGATGCTTATTGGAATTCATCCTTGCATTCCTTTGTGTCTTCATTTAGCAATGCCAGCTGTTTTTTGAGGTCATCTTTTTTTCCCCACTTTCCTTCATATCTCCTAACTGTCTTTGAACTCCTTTCATTTTCTTATCTATTAGGTCTAGTCTAGTGGTGGTGGCATCCACACGATTATCAGTCATTTGTTGCTTTTCTGCAAGTTCTACCAGTAGCTCAGGGTTGCATTACTCATAGCTTCATTTTGGTGTTCTGATCCTAATGTCTCTTTTATGCTTTGATTAGAGATGTTCCTTGCAGTGATCTAACTGGATTTACTTGCATTTGACTTTTCATGTTATTCCTTTTGCACTGTGGTCTGCTCATCACAGTGTATGTGCAGGGAGAGTAGTTCTGTGGTCTCAGGCAGGGGAAGTGGTGCCTCTTGAGGGAGCTGGCCTGGGCTAGCTGGCAGGCAACCAGATGGGCTGAGTGGTCCTAAGCTAACACGTGGGTGGGTGGATCAGTCAGTGGGAAGCTAAAGCAGCCGAAGGCCGGATGCTGAAGCACTCTGAGTTCTCACTTGGCACAATACCAAAGCAGCTTGAGCTCCTGTGTGGTAGAGGTGCCAAAGTTGCCTGAGCTCTCAGGTGGTGATGCACCAAAGCTGCCTGCACTCGCCCTTGGAGGGACGCTGAAACCCCAAGCACTGAAGCAGCCTAAACTCACACTTGGCAGAACAGTGGGACACAGAAGAAGTTTGAGCTTGCCTGCAACAGGACACTACTGGTCAGATGGCATGGCAGACAGGCAGGGGCTTGCACCTGAGCTGGCATAGGTGGACAGGCAGAGTGATCCTGAGCTCCTGTGGGCAGGTGAAATGGGACTGAGCTTGCACTTGAATGGGTGGTGGCTGGAGCAGTAAGTGGACAAGTGGACAGAGCAGGCTATGCTTGCACAAGGGATCAGCAGCACGTGTGTGGTGGGCAAATGGATCACCAGTGGGTAGAGCCTGCCCAAGGTCACTTATGGGCAGGGGTAGCAGGTTGATCACCCCGTGCAGTGAGGCAAGTGGAATTATGTTGGCTTGTGTCCTCTTTCCTACAGTAAGTGCAGGGGTATCCTAAAGTTGGGACTGTGGGTAAGGCGGCTGCTTGGAGGGTTGGAGGACCGGTGGGCTACCTGTGAGCAAGGGAATCAGTGATTCCTTTTTTTCCCCTTTGTGCCCTTCCACTGGCAATCTATTAGAGATTGGTCTCCCCTAAAAGACCCAGTGAACACTTAATGCCTTGCCTTTCTTTTCCCGGGATGTGTGGCACAGTTAGGTAGTCTCCATCTTGGTGCGAAGTCCAGGTGTAGGTTTTTATGTGGTCATGTTTTCATTTCTCTTGGGTATACATGCATAAGTGGGATTTCAATGCTGTGGAATTCTGTCTAAATACTAAGAAACTCCCAGATGGCATTCCAAAGTAACTGAAAAATTTTGAATTCCCAACAATATATGGTATTTCAGTCACACAGGGTTGATGGTGTTGAATAACTTTTCATATGATTGTTAGCTATCTGTATCAATTATAGAGTACTATCTTTTCAGATAATTTTTAGAATTGGCTATATGTCTTTTTTCTTTTGAGTTGTAACAAATCTTTATATATTCCAGATGCAAAAGTCCATCTTTCTATATATTTGTGTGTATGTATGTATTCATATGTATTTGCACATATAAACATATTCAGCCCTCCTAGAACCCCATTGATATATCACTTCACACTCATTAGAATGGATGAAATCTAGAGGATAAACAATAATAATTGTTGACAGAAACTTGAAGAATATGTAACACCCATGATTTTGCATATATAAATATAAATTCCTAAGTATTGGAATATATGTACGTATATGTGTGTGTGTGTGTGTGTGTGTGTGTGTGTGTGTGTGTGTGTGTATATATTCTACACACATATTATATATACATACATACACATACGTATATATGTATATTTATACCTTTATATTATAGACAATAGATCATTTACTCTTTCACTTAATGCTAGGACCTGATAACTCAGGAATCCATCTGTTCCTCACTTACTTTTTTCATAAGTATTTAAAAAATAGCCCAAACAAGTCAATATTTATAAGTTGTCTGATTTGCATACTGCATAAATCTCATCCCACATCTGTTACCATGGTTAGAATTCACACAGGATTTAAAGGTGAAGAGCAGCTAGTCATTTAAAAATTCTCAATGTGTGCTGTATATTTTCTATGGAAGTGTTCCAGAGAATATACTTTTAAACCCCTTATAAATTATTTTGCTGGGCTGTTATTTAAATTTCAAATATATTTAATTTCTTGAATATATATTTTGCCATTTCTTTAAAAATAAAACCCAGCTCATATAGAAAGAAAAGTACATTTATTTTTTATTAATGAATACATTTAGTTAATTCAAAACTGCCTACATTCTCTATCCTTCAAAGGTATTTACTAGCCTAAATGATGGAGTCAATCTTTGCTCTTGAATCAGCTTATATTCTTGCAACATGAAAAGTGTAGAATTAGGGCTGGAGAGATGGCTTAGTGGTTAAGCGCTTGCCTGTGAAGCCTAAGGACCCCGGTTAGAGGCTTGATTCCCCAGGACCCATGTTAGCCAGATGCACAAGGGGCACACATCTGGAATTCGTTTGCAGTGACTGGACATCCATTCTCTCTCTCTACCTCTTTCTCTCTCTGTCACTCTCAAATAAATAAATAAATATAAACAAATAAATATTTATGTTGAAAAAAGAAAAGTATAGAATTAGATGGTTTATTCATAGTGTGGTAACTGCTATAGCTGCAGTTGTAAACAAATTAATAGGATGTGGGGTAACTTAAATATCTGCGAAACTTTATTACATTTTAAAAACTGATAGCAAATGAGTAGTAACAAGGAAAATAACCTATGTAAGTATAACCATTATGAGCATTTCACTTAAATTTACTTTATTCTGTTACATATAAGTAGACAAACTTGTCACATCTCCAAGATACTTTTCTTAACTGGTAAAAAGTCACTCATAAGCTGTTGAGGTAATAAAGGCTGAACTAGATCCAATTGGAGTGGTAGATAATTAGATCTCACTATTTTTTACTGTGTAGCTTAAACTTCAGCAAAAGCTTATATGACAGACTGGCTGATGTGCTTTAATTATGTTATGTTGTAGTCTGGAAATTATCCAGAAATTGAATGATGGAAGAACCTTAATAGCTTAAATAGTTTTTTTAAATAGATTTTCAAACAATTATGCACAGAAGATTCTCTGAAAATATATAGTTTATATAACTATGATTGTTGAAAGACACTTGATTCTCCTGGGTCCTCCAAAATTGCTACAGTAATTTTCACAGAGATATGCATGTGGAAAATTCTGACACAGCTGCGGTATTTTCCTTCTCCTTCTGTAATCTTGAGTTTTGAACAACTAGTTTCAGTTGGTTTTGAGTTAATATAAGAACTGTTTTTTCCTTGAAACAGTTCAAAACCATATACAAAATATACAAATATACAAAATATCTTGCTTAAAAGGATAATTAATAAAAAATAACTATGATAATAAATAAGCAGTGATGTGTAATTGGAAAAAGGCACAAAGAATGTCATTCGGTATGTCTATGAGTAGCCTTTGGGAAGCCAAGGGTTTTCTTTCATAATAGCCTCAACTACAGATTTAAATAAATATTGTTTCCCCAGGAAGCAAAGCTAATCTGCAGGACCGTTACAAGATGCATGCTGCCGCCAGCAGAGCTGCACATAGAAAATGAGGTTGAATGAATCTGAGGTCATTTTGTCAGCAAAGTCCCACTGGAGAGACAGTTGGCACATTGATATAGATTTCTCTGCCACAATCTATTCTGCTTTATACCTTTCCTTGGCCCAGTGACTATTTTTTCTCTCCTAAGACTAAAACTTGGGATCAACTATATCTCTTCTAAAATGTCACATTGTGAAGAATTACTCAGATGAAGGAGCTATTAATGAGCTTAGACATTCATATACAACAATGCTGCCAAAGGATTTGATTTGATGAAAAGATAACTTTCTCAAAGTAACCATAATTAATTCAAATATATTTCAGAGGACATAGACAGATATTTAGAAATAGTCTAATTCTATTTTTTTAAATATTCCTTTGTGGAAAGTGGTTTCTAAATATCATACTTAAAAATAAAATTATACTTCAAAAGATAAAATCATGACCCACACCCTAGAAGAAAATATTTTTAAATACTATCAAATAGATGGCATATATGAAGAATGTGTAAAGAAATTTAAAGATCAAATGATAACAAATCAATAAATCACATATATGAACATTTTAACAAAAAGTTAAAGAGACATCAAGTAGGGTTATGAAATAATTCCATCATTAATAACTAAGAAAATGTAAATTTTGGCTGGGCATGGTGGCATACATCTTTAATCCCAGCACTCGGGGATGCAGAGGTAAGAGGATTGCCATGAGTTTGAATCCACCCTGAGATGACATAGAGAATTCCAGATACCAGGTCAGCCTGAGCTAGTATATGACCTTACATCGAAAAACCAAAAATAATAATAATAATAATAATAATAATAATAATAATCATTGAAAATGAAATACTATAATACGCTACTAAAATATAAACTTAAAAATTCAAAGAGAACCATACCATACCATAGACTATATCAAAAAAATTATTTTTGTTATATATGCATGCACCACCACATCTATCTAAGAAAATTTTAATACTCATACATTACAGATTACAAGATGCTGCAACCACTGAGAAAGTAGATATTTTTAAACAGTTAAATACCTGTATGTTGTAGGACCCAGATATTCTGCTCTGAGTACTTCCCTAAGAGATCGATGGATATACACATGTCAACATATTTACTTGAATATTGATAGCAGCTTAGTTTGTAATATTCAAAAGTGAGTGAAGGTATAGAGAGTATCTATAGAGTGTGAAGGAATGTAAAGGAATGGCTTGCTGATGTACCCAACATGAGTGGATATCACAATAAGTATTGAGTGAAACAACTGAACACTATGTTATTCTGTTGCATGAAATACTAGAATATTAAACTTAATGTAGGAGTAGAAAGCAGATAAATAGTTGCCTGGAGATGGGAGAAAAGTAAAGAGGCAAGAAATGAAAAAAAAAGTTGCAAAGAAACAAGAATTTTAAAGTATATATACGTTTTTTCAGAAATTTTTTTACTAGTTTGGTGTCTCAATACTTTAACTTCTTTAAGCTTTTAATTTCTTGGAGAAAACTCCTTGGAAAATTCTTCCTTTAGCACAAAATAACTAACATTTTCTGGTCAGTTGACAGCTAGTTTAGGATGTTTAGGTCATGTAAGTTCTCAGTGCTTCCCCTCCTACAGCCTACCTTATATCTCTCCACTTTTCTCCCTACAACTCTTAGAAATGTACAAACTAGTCTTAGTTTTGCTCCTTACCTATATAAGATTCAAAAGTAGGTCTGGGGCTAGAGATGATTCAGAGGTTAAGTTCATTTCCTGTACAAGTTATGAGGGCCAGGTATTACAGTGTGAATCACCAAGGGGACAGAGGGATGTTTGAAAAGATAAAAGTGCTTGTTTGCTTGAATCTCCAGAACTTATATCAAATGAGCATAGCCTCACATGCATGTAACCCCAGTCCCAAAGGGGTGCAGAAACCTGAGAATTGTTGGATCCCTGTAAACTCTGCAATTAATAAAGAGATATGGCTAAACAAGACCATATGGAAGAGTGATGGAGCAGGGCACCCCAATATTCTGCTATGGCTGGGTTACTGTAGGTGAACCTCATCCCTCTACCACAGAGGAGCTCATGGGCTACCTCATCATACCACATCAAACACACACACACACACACACACACACACACACACACACACACACACACTCCCCAACAAAACAAATAAGCAACAACAAAATAACCCAAGGAAGTCTAAGCTGGTTTTAACCATAGTATGCTAACCTTTAGGTGCATGACTCCCACATTGTAGCAATTATATCAACTTATGTGTCCCACATCTACCCATCTCTTTCCTAATGTTACTCCTATGCCTTAATTCTTATTTCCCTCTAGGTTGTCTCCAAACACATGCTGTACTGTGAATAGCTTGTGAGCTAGGTCTTTTTTTCTTAAATTCTTTCGACAGCCAGTTCTCTTCACACTGGTGCTCAAAACACAGTTGTGTGTAATATACAACCATGTCTACCTTTTCTTTTGAGCTCCTCTTATCTGAAGCACTGTGTCATTTGGTGGTCAATAGGGTGCATGATAGGAGCACATTCATGTGAGTCACGATACTACAGCAAGGGCATCCAGTATCTGGTACCCTCTGGTGCAACCACTGGAATTTGAATAATATCCATGAAAACCCTTTGGTATCTCAAAGTCCTCACTTATCATTTGTTTGCCTCATTTTGGACTCAGTCTCATTCCTTCTCCAAATATATATATAGTGTGGCAGGTAGGTCATAGTAGGAGCACTATCATAGATAGCAGTCGCTTTTTAATCCTGACTCACTATGTCTTCTTGAAGTTAGTGGATACAGAAAATATGGGTTTTGGTAGTAAATAAGCACTTTACGTAGTACATAAAACTATCAGGATAAACTTTTTTTTTAAGTTTTAAAAATCTTTTTATTTATTCATTTGAGAGAAGAAGGTAGAGAGGGAAAGAGAGAGAGAGAATGGGTATTCCAGGACCTCCAGTCACTGTAAATGAACTCTAGATGCATGTGACACGTTATGCATCTTGCTTTACATGGGTTCTGGGGAATAGAATCCGGGTCCTTTGGCTTCACAGGCAAGCACCTAAATGCAAAGCCATCACTCCAGCCCCTGACTTTGTTATTTTAACAATACTATATAGCTAAGAAAAAGAAGGAACATTGCTTTCATTATAGAATAAATTTCTTCACTATTGAAGAGTAAAGCACAAACACTCATGGTTCTGCACATACCTTTCTATTGGTATTTAGTCCTAGAGAAATTTGGTTGACTATATTTTATATTAATATTCTTCATTCCTGTTATAATGAATCACCTGAATGTGGAAGAAATCATTGGACCATTCAAGTATGGTGTGCCACGGATGACTTAAACCCTACCTAGTTCACTTGCTCTCTCTTTAAAATAACAGCACAAACACAGAAGTATCTCTTCCCACCTGACTATCATACTTTCCTTGGTGAAGACATTTCACCTACAGTGATTTCTCTTTTCTTGGTGAAGACATGTCACCAAGATTGCTGTTACCATTGAAGTTAGCACAAGATTCAAAGGGATTCTTGCCCCATAAAACAGTACCCTAACATATGGCTTTATCATAGACCCAATAGCAACAGGGTCAGTAAATCATAGACTGGAACAATTAAAATCATAGGCCAAAGAAAAACTTTTCCTTTTATAGTTGATTATTTTGGGTATTTTAAAAATATTTTTGTTCATTTATTTATTTGAGAGAGACAGACACAGAGAGAGAAAGAAGCAGATAGATAGATAGAGAGAGAGAGAGAGAGAGAGAGAGACTGAGAGAGAAAGAATGGGCACTCCAGGGCCTCCAGCCATTGCAAACGAATTCCACATGCTTGTGCCCCCTTGTTCATCTGGCTAACGTGGGTCCTGGGGAATCAGCCTAGAACTGGGCTCCTTAGGCTTCACAGGCAAGTGCTTAAGTACTAAGCCATCTCTCCAGCCCAGGTATTTATTTTTATGTTAGAAAGCTAACACATTCATTAAATGTTTTACTTGGCAATAGAAGTGTTCATTGCATTTCAGTAATACAGATATGCAGATAAAATAGAATCCAAACATTTAAATCTGGTTTTGTCGTATAGGATATACATGTATATACATGGATGTACCAACCCAAATACCTATATACACTATATTCTTACATATACATACCTACTCTCAATTTATTATTCTAATATAAATGTAAATAGAAAATAAATTCAGGATATGTTTGAGTTGTGCATCCACAATCAAATGTAGAGATTCAGACTCTGGAAAATAGTGCAATAATAGTAGTACAAAACTTGAGCACTGATTTGGAAGTGTTAGTGCTATCAAATTACATGCATGGAAATTGATGTGGGCTAGAGAGCTCCTAGGTGTAAATAAAACTTTTCCCTCCTCAGGTATGAGTTGTGCTTAGTATCAACAGTGGTGCTAATTAGAGTAGAAAAGCAAAAACTTCAGCTTTGAAACTGAGATCTAAAGATACCTGAGGATCTAATGAACACTTGGTACCTTTGAAATCTAGTACATTATCAATGTGAGAACATGAAAGTGTTAAGCCAGGAGGCACAATAAAACAACAGATGACAACTTTGTACTATAGCTAGTGGTCCGATGATTATTTTCAAATATTTTAAAGACCTGATGCAGATATGAACAGATGCAGAATTCTTGATAGTCAGCAGTCCTAAACTCTCAGACAGATATGTGTGACATTTCTTTTGAAAAGAGTGTAGAGATACCTATACTTTGACACTCTGAAATCTAAGAAACTGATGACTGTTTTAAATTATATTACAATTTTAGAAGTTTCAGATATAGAATATCAAACAGAAATTAATTGCTTTGGCACAGACTTCTAACAGTTTTATGAGTAAATACAAAGTAAAGGGGTTAAATTTCACACATTTCAATCTTCTACTTCCCATTCACATACTAGTATAGAATATACTCATAGTATTAATGGATCCTAGAACAATTCTGTATTTGAACCTCTCACTGGCTTTTCTGTTTTGCTTCCTTATAGTGTAACCATTTTCTTATGAGAAAATAAGAATCTAGTGTTTCTACTTTACATTTCCTCTGAGTATCCTAGCTGCATAAGTCAGTGAGACAGACAAACAAAAGCATTAAAAAAAAATTTAAAAATTTTAAAAAATTAAAAAAATTAAAAAATTAAAAAATTAAAAAAAATTTGTGTGTGGGCAGGGAGTCGTGCTAGAGAGATGGTGTAGAGGGTAAGGAGCTTTCCTACAAAGCCAAGAGAACCCATGTAAGCCAGATGCACATGGTAGCACATGCATCTGGAATTTGTTTGCAATGGCTGGAAGTCCCGGTGCACCCATTCTCTATCATCTATCTATCTGTCTATCTATCTATTATCTATCTATCTATCTATCTATCTATCTATCTATCTATCTATCATCTCTAACTACTCATAGGGAAGAATTTGGACACTAGGAAGGAACAGGAGAAAATGAAAAAAAAATACTTCTTACTTGAAAAGCTTGGCAATGTTGGTAGATACCTTTCCTGTTTCTTTCATAGGTGACTATAGCTCTTTCAGTGGGCAGAGCCTCACTGGAAGTTAAACTGTGCTCACTGACTGTCGGGGAGATGGTGAAATTAGTCTTTGCTGATAACATGTCATCAAGTTAGAAGCCACTTGGAAATGCTGTGTCACGTTCTTCCATTCTGAGAAATGGGTTGGAAAAAAATAATTTGTGACAGTAAGTCAAAATGACACATCTGTTAATAATGAAAGAATTTACCAATCTCAGACTTAAATTTCAGTTACTTTAATTTGCAGACTTTTTAATGATAATCGTAACAATTTTTTAAAAAAAATTTCAGAAATTCAGCAACACTGATAAACTTAAGGGTATGCATGTAGGTATTTAAGGAAACTTGTAGATCAACCTCCATTGTCGTTTCTTTTCAAGGCCCCTGTCTCATTGTATTTTCATAGTTTACTACTCTGTCCAGTTTGGTATGTAAGTATATAACCCCAGGTTTTCCTGGGACTCTTTGCCATATGTCACACAAATCTTAGCTTTAAAAAATATAGCATAACTTTTTGTCCTGTTAAGTTTTCTTTTATCAATTTAATTGTCAGGCTGTGTCAACAGCCACAAGATAAAATACATAAAAATTTGCCTGCCCTATAAAACAAAACAAAAAACAACACAATGTTGGTCCTATTTCTCTTTCAGTTAATTACATGTTCTCTTTCATGTTTTCTCACAGCAGTTCATCTCAAAGTTGTTACTCATCTTTGCCTCCTATTCTTCCCTAATACTAATTTTACCAATACCCTCAGTTACCTCCATGTTGACAAATTTTCATTTTTCTTGGCTTCTTAATACTTTTGGTTAGAGTGAATATATTGTACGTTACCCTTTAGAACACTTTTCTTTCAATTTTTATGGCTCCTTGTTTTTCTCTAGCACCTTCTAACAACGGTGGTTGTGGACAGCTCTTCCTCCCATGTTCTGCCTGCAAACTTCTGTCTATCAGTGTTTCACCCTGAGGTCAATTTTCAGGAAGCGCTGTATCTCCTGTCAGAATAAAGGCAGATCAAAGTTCAAAGGCCCAAAAGAAGACAAAGACTTAAGCAAAATTTGTTTAGAAAGTATTTTGTCCTTATTGACAAATAGAGACAAGCATTTAAACAAATTACGCATGAGGAAAAGCAAGGGAATTTGAATTGTCTGGATATTGCTAAATTTGAGCTTCTGGGAAAAAGGTGCTTCATTGTAGTCAGCTATTTCCTGTAATGCAAAAAGGTGGCTGGAATTCGAACCATCACAGTTTTCCTTGATGAGAAGAATCAACATTCAACATTGTCATGAATTCAACATTATCAGCAATAATTGAGCAGAAGGACTTCCGGTTAAGATGGCGGCGTAGGTACCATGCCAAAGCAGCCTAGGGGGGAAAAAGACCAAAAAAACTCAGCAAAATACACGCTTTTACTAAAAAGTGAGGTGTATAGGAAATTGAGGCGGAAGCGGAGAAGTAGAAGAGTTATAGAGCATCCAGAGCCTGCACAGGCGGGAAAAGCGGCTCCAGCGGCTCAGGCAGCTCGGCCAAACGCTGCAGCCGTGGCGCAGCAGAAAACCGCCAGACCAGCTCGAGCCGCAGGAAAAGCCAGGTGCGGGATTTTCCCCTCACACCGCCCTCTCCGCAACTCGGGAAACGTGAGGGGAGAGCAGCAGCGAGCAGGGGAGGAGAAGACCGCGAGGTAGAACACGTGGAGCAGCGAGACAACCAGAGCAGCTGCGGCTCCCTCCCCTCCCCTCCCCCACGGCCTGAGCCCAGCTCCAGCGAACACAGCAGCGGCCCGGGACCGGCCACGCCAACTTGGGCTGACAGCGGGACCCAAGCAGGAGCAGAGTTCGGCAGCAACTTCAGCGGCTCCAGCACCGGTACCAGCGGCCCCAGCAGCAGCGGACCCAGGAGCGGAAGCGGCGGCAGATCCCGCAGCAGCGGCTTCGGGGGGAGCAGCGGCAGTGGTCACGGCAGCAGCAGCTTCAGCAGCAGTGGTGGCTCCAGTGGTGGCAGCTATGAGAGCAGCAGAGGCAGCAGCAGCGGCTCGGTTTGCCCCATAGGAAAAGCAAGTGCCCAGCTCCAGAAATCAGAACAGCAGCCCGACGACCCAGGCAGCAACTTGACTGAGACCAAAATCACCCAAGGTAACTGGGATTGCACCAGGGAGGGGTCTCACTTGGTCACAAGCTGACTTGGATCCCTCAACAGACCAGAAATCTAAACCTCTTTGTTGATAGAAGATCTGGTCATTATAATGACTACTCTTGCATACATACTCGGGGCTGTTTCTGATTGAATGTGTACAGTGTTTAGTTAAACTTTAGAATCTACCTGTATTTTATTCCACTCAGCCTGCTTGAATACTCCTATAGCAGGGAAACTCAAACCCTAAGAACATCTTTGTAGATACTCTGAGAGTCTTAAGAGCCACACCTAATACCTTAAGCTCCTACCCTGAATATATATTACATCAAATCAATTGATACAGCTAAGAATACACAGCTAGCTAGAAAATCCAAGCATTAACTTAATCCAAGATGCAAAAATATATACATTATAACACAAGAAACACTAAAAAGCAAGATGATATAAATCCACCTAAAAGTATTAATGCATCAGAAATGTCCTCCAGAGAGAAAGAGTTAGAGGAAATGCCTGAGAAAGAGTTCAAAAGAATAATTATAAATATGTTCAAAGAGGTCAAAGAACACATGAAAACAATCAAGGAAGAAATCAAAGAGGAAATCAAAGAGGAAATCAAAGGAATCAAAGAAGAGGCAGGACACCAATTTAATGAAATAAAGAAGGCAATACAAGACATAAATAGGGAAATAGAAATAATAAATAAAAACCAGTCAGAATTACTAGCAATGAAGAACACAGTTAATGAAATAAAAAACTCTGTAGAAAACCTCACCAGTAGGATGGATGAGGGAGAGGACAGAATATCTAAGCTAGAAGACCAGGTGGCAGACCTAATGCAGTGCAACAAAGAGAAAGACAAACTTATAGAAAAGTATGAGTGGGAATTTCAAGATATTTGGGACACTATGAAAAGATCCAATATAAGAATTCAGGGCATAGTAGAAGGAGAAGAACTCCACTCCAGAGGCATAGTAGGCATCTTCAACAAAATCATAGAGGAAAATTTCCCCCAAATTGGGAAAGAGGTGCCAATACAGATACAGGAAGCCTTTAGTACCCCAGCCAGACAAAACCCAGAAAGAACCTCCCCTCGCCATATTATAATCAAACTTCCAAACACACAAACCAAAGAAAAATTATTGAAAGCAGTTAGAGAGAAAAATCAAGTTACCTACAAAAGCAAACCCATCAGGATTACAGCAGATTATTCAACACAAACTTTTAAAGCCAGAAGGGCTTGGAGTGATATATTCCACGTTCTGAAAGATAACAACTGTCAACCAAGGTTACATTATCCTGCAAAGTTATCCATTCAAATAGATGGAGAAATAAAGACATTCCATGACAAAAGCAGGTTAAAGGAGTATTTGAAGACAAAACCAGCTCTACAGAAAATACTTGATAGAATCCTCCATGCTGAACAAAAGGAAAAGCACACATATAAGGAACCTAGAAAAAACAAGCTATACTCAAATACCAGTTAACAGTAGAGAGTACAGATAGAACCAGTAACACACACACACACACAAAAATGGCAAACATAAATACACACCTTTCAATAATATCTCTTAATATCAACGGTCTCAATGCCCCAACGAAAAGACATAGATTTGCAGACTGGGTTAAAAAACAGGATCCTACAATTTGTTGTCTCCAAGAAACTCACCTTTCTACAAAGGATAGACATAATCTTAGGGTGAAAGGTTGGAAGACGGTGTTTCAAGCAAATGGGCCTAGAAAACAAGCAGGGGTTGCTATCCTAATATCAGACAGGGTAGACTTTAGTCCGACGTTAGTCAAGAAAGATAAGGAAGGTCACTTTATATTGATTAAGGGCACACTCCAACAGGAGGACATTACAATCCTAAACATATATGCACCTAACATGGGGGCTCCCAAATTCGTCAAACAAACACTATTAGAACTAAGGTCACAGATAACTCCAAACACAGTGGTGGTGGGTGACTTTAACACCCCACTCTCATCAATTGACAGGTCATCCAGGGAAAGAATAAACAGAGAGGCATCTGGAATAAATGAGGTCATAGAAGGAATGGACCTAACAGATATATACAGGACATTTCATCCAAAGGCTGCAGAATATACATTCTTTTCAGCAGCACATGGAACATTCTCTAAAATAGACCATATATTAGGACATAAAGCAAATCTTAACAAATTCAGGAAAATTGAAATAATTCCTTGCATTCTATCGGACCACAGTGGAATTAAACTACAAATCAGTAGCAAGAAAGGCTATAGAGCATACACAAAATCATGGAAACTAAACAATACACTACTAAATGATGAGTGGGTCAATGAAGAAATCAAAAAGGAAATCAAAAAATTTATAGAGTCAAATGATAATGAGAACACAACATACCAAAATCTCTGGGACACAATGAAGGCAGTTCTAAGAGGTAAATTTATAGCCCTAAGTGCCTATATTAAGAAATTAGAAAGGTCGCAGGTAAACGACCTAATGCTTCGCCTTAAAGCCTTGGAAAAAGAAGAACAAGGCAAACCAAAAATTAGTAGATGGGAAGAAATAATAAAGATTAGGGCAGAAATTAATGAAATAGAAACAAAAAGAACAATCCAAAGAATTAATGAAACAAAGAGTTGGTTCTTTGAAAGGATAAACAAGATTGATAAACCCTTAGCAAATCTGACCAAAAGAAAGAGAGAAGAGACACAAATTAATAAAATCAGAGATGAACAAGGCAACATCACAACAGATTCCAGAGAAATTCAAAAAATCATAGGGACATACTACAAAAGCATATACTCCACAAAGTATGAAAATCTGAAAGAAATGGATGATTTCCTTGATCTATATGACCTACCTAAATTAAATCAAAATGAGATTAATCACTTAAATAGACCTATAACAAACATGGAGATCCGAACAGTTATCAATAATCTCCCAACTAAAAAAAGCCCAGGCCCGGATGGATTCACTGCTGAATTTTACCAGACTTTTAAGGAAGAGCTAACACCATTGCTTCTTAAGCTTTTCCAGGAAATATAAAAAGAAGGAATTCTACCAAACTCCTTCTATGAGGCCAGCATCACCCTGATACCAAAACCAGGCAAAGATAGAACAAATAAAGAAAATTACAGACCAATCTCCCTCATGAACATAGATGCAAAACTTCTCAACAAAATATTGGCAAACAGAATACAAGAGTATATCAAAAAGATCATTCACCCTGACCAAGTAGGCTTTATCCCAGAGATGCAGGGATGGTTCAACATACGCAAATCTATAAATGTAATACATTACATAAACGGGTTGAAGGACAAAAATCACATGATCATCTCATTAGATGCAGAGAAAGCATTTGACAAAATCCAACATCCCTTCATGATAAAAGTCCTACAGAGACTGGGAATAGAAGCAACATATCTCAATATAATAAAGGCTATTTATGACAAGCCTACAGCCAACATATTACTAAATGGGGAAAAACTGGAAGCTTTTCCACTAAAATCAGGAAGAAGACAAGGGTGTCCACTGTCTCCACTTCTATTTAATATAGTTTTGGAAGTCTTAGCCATAGCAATAAGGCAAGAGACACACATAAAAGGGATACAAATTGGAAAGGAAGAAATCAAGTTATCATTATTTGCAGATGACATGATTCTATACATAAAGGACCCTAGAGACTCTACTAGCAAGCTGTTAGAGCTGATCAAAACCTACAGCAATGTAGCAGGATACAAAATAAATACAGATAAATCAGTAGCCTTCATATATGCTAACAACAAACACACAGAGGATGAAATCAGAGAATCACTCCCATTCACAATTGCATCAAAAAAAATAAAATACCTTGGAATAAACCTAACCAAGGAAGTAAAGAATCTATACAATGAGAATTTTAAAACACTCAAGCGAGAAATTGCAGAAGACACTAGAAAGTGGAGAAACATCCCTTGTTCCTGGATTGGAAGAATCAATTTCCTGAAAATGGCAATCATACCTAAAGCAATCTACACATTTAATGCAATCCCTATCAAAATTCCAAAGGCTTTCTTCATGGAAATAGAAAAAACAATCCAAAAATTCATTTGGAATCACAAAAAACCTCGAATATCTAAAATAATACTAAGCAACAAAAAAGAGGCTGGTGGTATCACCATACCTGATTTTAACCTATACTACAGAGCCATAGTAACAAAAACAGCATGGTACTGGCACAAAAACAGACATGTAGATCAGTGGAACAGAATAGAGGACCCAGATGTAAGCCCAAGTAGCTATAGCCACCTGATATTCGATAAAAATGCCAAAAATACTCATTGGAGAAGAGACAGCCTCTTCAGCAAATGGTGTTTTGAAAACTGGATAAATATCTGCAGAAGGATGAAAATAGATTCTTCTCTCTCGCCATGCACAAGAATTAAGTCCAAATGGATTAAAGACCTTAACATCAGACCGGAAACTTTGAAACTGCTCGTGGAAAAAGTAGGGGAAACCCTTCAACATATTGGTCTTGGCAAAGACTTTCTGAATACAACCCCAATTGCTCAGGCAATAAAACCACAGATTAACCACTGGGACCTAATGAAATTACAAAGATTTTGCACCGCAAAGGACACGGTGAAAAAAGCAAAGAGGCAACCTACAGAATGGGAAAAAATCTTCGCCAGCTATATATCTGATAGAGGATTAATATCTAGGATATACAAAGAACTCAAAAAGTTAAATAATAAGGAATCAAACAAGCCAATCAAAAAATGGGCTATGGAGAGACTTCCGGTTAAGATGGCGGCGTAGGTACCACGCCAAAACAGCCTGGGGGGAGAAAGACCAAAAACAACTCAGCAAAATACACACTTTTACTAAAAAGTGAGGTGTATAGGAAGTTGAGGCGGCAGCGGAGAAGTGGAAGAGTTATAGAGCATCCAGAGCCTGCACAGGCGGGAACAGCGGCTCCGGGGCGGCTCAGCTACCCGCCGCAACCGCGGAGCGGCAGAAAACCGCCGGACTCTCGGCTCGAGCCGCAGGACAAGCCAGGTGCGGGATTTTCCCCTCACACCGCGCTCTCCGCAACTCGGGAAACGTGAGGGGAGAGTGGCAGCGAGCAACGGAGGGAGGAGCAGACCGCGAGGTAAAAGCACACGATACAACCAGAACAGCCGCGGCTCCCTCCCCTCCCCTGCCGCCTGAACCCAGCTCCAGCGAACACAGCAGCAGCCCGGGACCCGGCCACGCCAACTTGGGCTGACGGCGGGACCCAAGAGGGGCAGAATTAGGCAGCAACTTCAGCGGCTCCAGCACCGGTACCAGTGGCCCCAGCAGCAGCGGACCCAGGAGAGCAGCGGCTTCGGGGTGAGCAGCAGCGGTGGACACGACAACGGCAGCTTCAGCAGTGGTGGGGGCTCCAGCAGTGGCATCTACAACAGCTGCAGAGGCGGCGGCAGCGGCTCAGTTTGCCCCGTAGGAAAAGCAAGTGCCCAGCTCCAGAAATCAGAACAGCAGCCCGACGACCCAGGCAGCAACTTGACTGAGACCACAATCACCCAAGGTAACTGGGATTGCACCAGGGAAGGGTCTCACCTGGTCACAAGCTGACTTGGATATCTCAACAGACCAGAAATCTAAACCTCTTTGTTGATAGAGGATCTGGTCATTATAATAACTACTCTTGCATACATACTCGGGGCTGTTTTTGATGGAATGGGTACAGTGTTTAGCTAAATTTTAGAATCTACCAGTATATTATTCCACTCAGCCTGCTTGAATACTCCTATAGCAGGGAAACTCAACCCCTAAGAACATCTTTGTAGATACTCTGAGAGTCTTAAGAGCCACACCTAATACCTTAAGGTCCTACCCTGAAAATATTTTACACCAAATCAATTGATACAGCTAAGAATACACAGCTAGCTAGAAAATCCAAGCATTAACTTAATCCAAGATGCAAAAATATATACATTATAACACAAGAAACACTAAAAAGCAAGACGATATAAATCCACCTAAAAGTATTAATGCATCAGAAATGTCCTCCAGTGAGAAAGAGTTAGAGGAAATGCCTGAGAAAGAGTTCAAAAGAATAATTATAAATATGTTCAAAGAGGTCAAAGAACACATGAAAACAAAAAGAAGAAATCAAAGAGGAAATCAAAGAGGAAATGAAAGGAATCAAAGAAGAGGCAGGATACCAATTTAATGAAATAAAGAAGGCAATACAAGACATAAATAGAGAAATAGAAATAATAAAGAAAAACCAGTCAGAATTACTAGCAATGAAGAACACAGTTAATGAAATAAAAAACTCTGTAGAAAATCTCACCAGTAGGATGGATGAGGGAGAGGACAGAATATCTAAGCTAAAAGATCAGGTGGCAGACCTAATGCAGTCCAACAAAGAGAAAGACAAACTTATAGAAAAGTATGAGTGGGAATTTCAAGATATTCGGGACACTATGAAAAGATCCAATATAAGAATTCAGGGCATAGTAGAAGGAGAAGAATTCCACTCCAGAGGCATAGGAGGCATCTTCAACAAAATCATAGAGGAAAATTTTCCCCAAATTGGGAAAGAGGTGCCAATACAGATACAGGAAGCCTTTAGAACCCCAGCCAGACAAAACCCAGAAAGAAACTCTCCTCGCCACATTATACTCAAACTTCCAAACACACAAACCAAAGAAAAAATATTGAAAGCAGTTAGAGAGAAAAATCAAGTTACCTACAAAAGCAAGCCCATCAGGATTACAGCAGATTATTCAACACAAACTTTTAAAGCCAGAAGGGCCTGGAGTGATATATTCCAAGTTCTGAAAGATAACAACTGTCAACCAAGGTTACTTTATCCTGCAAAGTTATCCATCCAAATAGATGGAGAAATAAAGACATTCCATGACAAAAGCAGGTTAAAGGAATATCTGAAGACAAAACCAGCTCTACAGAAAATACTTGATAGAATCCTCCATGCTGAACAAAAGGAAAAGCACACATATAAGGAACCTAGAAAAAACCAGCCATACTCAAATACCAGTTAACAGAAGAGAGCACAGGTAGAACAAGTAACACACACACACACACACAAATGGCAAACATAAATACACACCTTTCAATAATATCTCTTAATATCAACGGTCTCAATGCCCCAACGAAAAGACATAGATTTGCAGACTGGGTTAAAAAGCAGGATCCTACAATTTGTTGTCTTCAAGAAACTCACCTTTCTACAAAGGATAGACATTATCTTAGGGTGAAAGGTTGGAAGACGGTGTTTCAAGCAAATGGGCCTAGAAAACAAGCAGGGGTTGCTATCCTAATATCAGACAGGGTGGACTTTAGTCCGAAGTTAGTCAAAAAAGATAAGGAAGGTCACTTTATATTGATTAAGGGAACACTCCAACAGGAGAACATTACAATCCTAAACATATATGCACCTAACATGGGGGCTCCCAAATTCGTCAAACAAACACTATTAGAACTAAGGTCACAGATAACACCAAACACGGTAGTGGTGGGTGACTTTAACACCCCACTCTCATCAATTGACAGGTCATCCAGGGAAAGAATAAACAGAGAGGCATCTGGACTAAATGAGGTCATAGAAGATATGGACCTAACAGATATATACAAGACATTTCATCCAAAGGCTGCAGAATATACATTCTTTTCAGCAGCACATGGAACATTCTCTAAAATAGACCATATATTAGGACACAAAGCAAATCTTAACAAATTCAGAAAAATTGAAATAATTCCTTGCATTCTATCTGACCACAATGGAATTAAACTACAAATCAGTAGCAAGAAAGGCTATAGAGCATACACAAAATCATGGAAGCTAAACAATACACTACTAAATGATGAGTGGGTCAATGAAGAAATCAAAAAGGAAGTCAAAAAATTTATAGAGTCAAATGATAATGAGAACACAACATACCAAAATCTCTGGGACACAATGAAGGCAGTTCTAAGAGGTAAATTTATAGCCTTAAGTGCCTATATTAAGAAATTAGAAAGGTCGCAAGTAAACGACCTAATGCTTCGCCTTAAAGCCTTGGAAAAAGAAGAACAAGGCAAACCAAAAAGTAGTAGACGGGAAGAAATAATAAAGATTAGGGCAGAAATTAATGAAATAGAAACAAAAAGAACAATCCAAAGAATTAATGAAACAAAGAGTTGGTTCTTTGAAAGGATAAACAAGATTGATAAACCCTTAGCAAATCTGACCAAAAGAAAGAGAGAAGAGACACAAATTAATAAAATCAGAGATGAACAAGGTAACATCACAACAGATTCCAGAGAAATTCAAAAAATTATAGGGACATACTATAAAAGCATATACTCCACAAAGTATGAAAATCTGAAAGAAATGGATGATTTCCTTGATCTATATGACCTACCTAAATTAAATCAAAATGAGATTAATCACTTAAATAGACCTATAACAAACATGGAGATCCGAGCAGTTATCAATAATCTCCCAACTAAAAAAAGCCCAGGCCCGGATGGATTCACTGCTGAATTTTACCAGACTTTTAAGGAAGAGCTAACACCATTGCTTCTTAAGCTTTTCCAGGAAATAGAAAAAGAAGGAATCCTACCAAACTCCTTCTATGAGGCCAGCATCACCCTGATACCAAAACCAGGCAAAGATAGAACAAATAAAGAAAATTACAGACCAATCTCCCTCATGAACATAGATGCAAAAATTCTCAACAAAATATTGGCAAACAGAATACAAGAGTATATCAAAAAGATCATTCACCCTGACCAAGTAGGCTTTATCCCAGAGATGCGGGGATGGTTCAACATACGCAAATCTATAAATGTAATACATTACATAAATGGGTTGAAGGACAAAAATCACATGATCATCTCATTAGATGCAGAGAAAGCATTTGACAAAATCCAACATCCCTTCATGATAAAAGTCCTACAGAGACTGGGAATAGAAGGAACATATCTCAATATAATAAAGGCTATTTATGACAAGCCTACAGCCAACATATTACTAAATGGGGAAAAACTGGAAGCTTTTCCACTAAAATCAGGAACAAGACAAGGGTGTCCACTGTCTCCACTTCTATTTAATATAGTTTTGGAAGTCTTAGCCATAGCAATAAGGCAAGAGACACACATAAAAGGGATACAAATTGGAAAGGAAGAAATCAAGTTATCACTATTTGCAGATGACATGATTCTATACATAAAGGACCCTAAAGACTCTACTAGCAAGCTGTTAGAGCTAATCAAAACCTACAGCAATGTAGCAGGATACAAAATAAATACACAGAAATCAGTAGCCTTCATATATGCTAACAGCAAACACACAGAGGATGAAATCAGAGAATCACTCCCATTCACAATTGCATCAAAAAAAAATAAAATACCTTGGAATAAACCTAACTAAGGAAGTAAAGAATCTATACAATGAGAACTTTAAGACACTCAAGCGAGAAATTGCAGAAGACACTAGAAAGTGGAGAAACATCCCTTGTTCCTGGCTTGGAAGAATCAATATCGTGAAAATGGCAATCTTACCTAAAGCAATCTACACATTTAATGCAATCCCTATCAAAATTCCAAAGGCTTTCTTCATGGAAATAGAAAAAACAATCCAAAAATTCATTTGGAATCATAAAAAACCTCGAATATCTAAAATAATACTGAGCAACAAAAAAGAGGCTGGTGGTATCACCATACCTGATTTTAACCTATACTACAGAGCCATAGTAACAAAAACAGCATGGTACTGGCACAAAAACAGACATGTAGATCAGTGGAACAGAATAGAGGACCCAGATGTAAGCCCAAGTAGCTATAGCCACCTGATATTCGATAAAAATGCCAAAAATACTCATTGGAGAAGAGACAGCCTCTTCAGCAAATGGTGTTTTGAAAACTGGATAAATATCTGCAGAAGGATGAAAATAGATTCTTCTCTCTCGCCATGCACAAGAATTAAGTCCAAATGGATTAAAGACCTTAACATCAGACCGGAAACTTTGAAACTGCTAGAGGAAAAAGTAGGGGAAACCCTCCAACATATTGGTCTTGGCAAAGACTTTCTAAATACAACCCCAATTGCTCAGGCAATAAAACCACAGATTAACCACTGGGACCTAATGAAATTACAAAGATTTTGCACCGCAAAGGACACAGTGAAAAAAGCAAAGAGGCAACCTACAGAATGGGAAAAAATCTTCGCCAGCTATATATCTGATAAAGGATTAATATCTAGGATATACAAAGAACTCAAAAAGTTAACTAATAAGGAATCAAACAGGCCAATCAAAAAATGGGCTAAGGAGCTAAATAGAGAGTTCTCAAAGGAAGAAATACGAATGGCATATAAGCACCTAAAAAAATGTTCTATGTCACTAGTCATCAGGGAAATGCAGATTAAAACTACATTGAGATTCCATCTCACTCCTGTCAGATTGGCCACCATCATGAAAACAAATGATCATAAATGTTGGCGGGGATGTGGAAAAAAAGGAACCCTTCTGCACTGCTGGTGGGAATGCAATCTGGTCCAGCCATTGTGGAAAACAGTGTGGAGGTTCCTAAAGCAGCTAGAGATTGATCTACCATATGACCCAGCTATAGCACTCCTAGGCATATATCCAAAGGATTCATCTCATTTCCTTAGAAGTACATGCTCAACCATGTTTATTGCTGCTCAATTTATAATAGCTGGGAAATGGAACCAGCCTAGATGTCCCTCAACAGATGAGTGGATAGTGAAGATGTGGTACATTTATACAATGGAGTTCTACTCAGCGGTAAAGAAAAATGAAGTTATGAAATTTGCAGAAAAATGGATGGACCTGGAAAGTATTATACTAAGTCAGGTAACCCAGGCCCAGAAAGCCAAGCGCCACATGTTCTCTCTCATATGGGGATCCTAGCTGCAGATGATTGGGCTTCTGTGTGAGAATGAAAATACTTAGTAGCAGAGGCCAGTAAGTTGAAAAGGAGACATAAAGGGTGGAGAAAGGAAGGGAGGAGGATACTTAATAGGTTGATATTGTATATATGTAATTACAATGATTGTAATGGGGAGGTAATATGATTGAGAATGGAATTTCAAACGGGAAAGTGTGGGGGTGGGGAGGGAGGGAATTACCATGGGATATATTTTATAATCATGGAAAATGTTAATAAAAATTTAAAAAAAAAATGGGCTATGGAGCTAAATAGAGAGTTCTCAAAGTAAGAAATACGAATGGCATATAAGCATCTAAAAAAATGTTCTACGTCACTAGTCATCAGGGAAATGCAGATTAAAACTACATTGAGATTCCATCTCACTCCTGTCAGATTGGCCACCATCATGAAAACAAATGATCATAAATGTTGGCGGGGATGTGGAAAAAAAGGAACCCTTCTTCACTGCTGGTGGGAATGCAATCTGGTCCAGCCATTGTGGAAAACAGTGTGGAGGTTCCTAAAATAGCTAGAGATTGATTTACCATATGACCCAGCTATAGCGCTCCTAGGCATATATCCAAAGGACTCATCTCATTTCCTTAGAAGTACATGCTCAACCATGTTTATTGCTGCTGAATTTATAATAGCTGGGAAATGGAACCAGCCTAGATGTCCCTCAACAGATGAGTGGATAATGAAGATGTGGTACATTTATACAATGGAGTTCTACTCAGCGGTAAAGAAAAATGAAGTTACGAAATTTGCAGAAAAATGGATGGACCTGGAAAGTATTATACTAAGTCAGGTAACCCAGGCCCAGAAAGCCAAGCGCCACATGTTCTCTCTCATATGTGGATCCTAGCTACAGATGAGTGGGCTTCTGTGTGAGAATGAAAATACTTAGTAGCAGAGGCCAGTAAGTTGAAAAGGAGACATAAAGGGTGGAGAAAGGAAGGGAGGAGGATACTTAATAGGTTGATATTGTATATATGTAATTACAATGATTGTAATCGGGAGGTAATATGATGGAGAATGGAATTTCAAACGGGAAAGTGTGGGGGTGGGGAGGGAGGGAATTACCATGGGATATATTTTATAATCATGAAAAATGTTAATAAAAATTAAAAAAAAATAATTGAGCAGAACTGTCTTTTGTTCATTATGGTTCGATTGAAGAAATACCATATATTTAATATTTCTAGCTTATATTAGTTTAGATAGAATATAATAAATCTATCTATGAGAAATATAAATGTACCTAGGGCTTCCAGTGAAGAAAAGATGTTGCACTTTCCTCTGCTGAAAGTGCAGCAGGGGAGATTCCTCTGATAGTAGCTAACAAGAATTCTGTGACTCTGAGTCTGACCTCTTTTGGAAATTATATAACTAGCTTATCTCAGGAGAGAGCTGGTTGTACTTAATCTTATCTGACAGAACCCTATACTTATGGATGTAAATCTCTCCCCTCCCTAAGCATGGGAGAATTCAGACAAAGGATTATAAAAGACATGTTAAGTCCAGCTCAGTCTGAGTTCAGGGCCTCTCTCAGGTTTTTGGCATTAGCCAGCAGAGATATCATACATAACTAAAGTCTCTCTCCCTCTCTCTGAAGTGGAGTTTCCTTGATTATTCTCCTTGACTCATTAATTTCTCTAACACACCTAGTGTTGATTAGCTGGGAAACTGAGTCATGAGAGTCTTACATGTAAACTCCTGACCCTTTGATCCACTAGAATGGGCAACTGAGCTGCTGTGGCAAATGGAGTCTCAGAGTGATTTGGAAAGTGCACTCCCTAATGGTTTTCAGGACCCAAACTCTTATCCAAGCTTTGCCCTCCCATGGCACCTGTGCTCCTGACCAGACTTGGAAGAGAACATGGACAGAGCCATGAGACAAATGGCCAGGGTTGAACCTGGGGGACCAGAGAGCAGACTGGGATAGAGACTGATAAGCTCTAGAGCCATTCTGCGTAGACCCCATGTGTGTATGTGGTTGAGACTGTGGCTGATGGGTGTGTTTGGAGCCCACATGTTTGCTCCATGTGTACTTGGAGCTGAGAAAATGGCTCCATGTGTACTCGGAGCTGACAGGACTGCTCCGCAGGTATTGCAGCTGACAGGAATGCTCCATGTGCATTTGCCCCCATAGCCTAGCTATGACTTTATACAACCTTTCTGTATGTGGCATGACATTTACAGGTGACACAGACAAACATTGTGTCCAAGGTCAAGTGTGACAACTAAAGGTGAGAGAAACAAGTTTTGTCTATAAAAAGGGACATTAACTTAGGTAAAGAAAGTTAATTATAATTAAGAGACTAATAAATAAAAACAGTTTACTCACTTAGTATAGGCAAAGGATCTAGAGATATGAAAGGATGTCAAACTAAAAAGACTAAAGGTTTGATTATTTTTGTCATGTTTTATATAACCATGAAATTGTGAACTTTGTATCATTGGACCTAATGTTATCTGTTGAAATGAATTTCCCTATTAAATAAGGTTTTGTCTAACAGGAATTATATGAGATCAAAGTGATATGTATGGGGAAGAATTTATGTGTTATTTCAAAATAACCAGTTTGTTCATTGGGAAAACATGCAAATTTAACATTCAGACATAACTCTAACTGGGGATTATTAAAGGCTTCCATGGAAAGCATACTATTTTAAAGGAAGAAATCTTGTTGTCATGAACAAAAGAATATACAACCAGGGATTAAAAGGACATAAACCTAAAGTTCTGTTTGGCAACAACTTTTATAAACATCAACAGAAGTATAGCAATATCTAAGAGTAAAATTGGATTTAATAAGACCTGAAATTCGGTTATGGTTCACTATTTTTTAATTTAGAAATATCTGAGACCAGTCCTGGGGTTATAAGAAAATAGTTCTTTTTAATGTTAATAGTATTAGGTCAATCTTTGTTGGCCTTTGAGCCTAATTGGTATTTCTATATCGTCCATTTTAAGATTTAGAATGCATAATAATTTGGAAAATGGATGTTAACTCAATCTTGCTTCTCTATACTATAAATAGATAATGAGTTAAAAAAAAAAAACCTTTACTCTTATGGGCTATGCCTTGGACAACAATAAAAAGAAGCCCAGAAAGCCAACTATAGTTAAAAATAAATTTTACATTGGTATGGGATGGCATTGGCATTTTTGCTTTCAAGTATAAAAGATATAAACCTATAAGATAATATGTAATGTGCCCTGTTAGCAAAATTTATACATTGACCAGATCCTAAGAAATGTTTCAATGATATCTTATAAATGTTAATATATATGATGTATAACTATTATATTACAGAGGTCAATGATCATAACCAGAAAAATAATATCCTGATTTTGGAAAACTGGTGAAAATGAAGTATACAGAGTACTTCTTCAAAACAAAACTTTAAATAAAACTCAATAGAAGACAAATATATTTAAACTAGCTTAATATTTGCATACATTTATTAGATTTTAATAGAATGATAAAATATATTAAAAAAGATTGATAATTAAGATGATTGAAACATAATGTCTTGATGTTTCTGTCCAAAATATTTATTTGTTAATCAGTTTTGTCATGGTATCCAAGTTATAAACTGTGATTGCCATGCCTCAATATGTCAAGGTTAAGACTTCAGGTCACTGATGTTAACCCATGCTTGGGAATGTTTACAACTCAGCCACATTAGCTATGCTCCTATGTCAACCTTTTGACTACTAAAAAAACTGAGCCTTAACATCAAGGTGTACTCCTTAGTATTTAGTCTTCTACTAGAAGATTATTATACATAAAGGTACTATAATAATGAAATGTCCCTGTCTTGTTCATGCTGGTTATGCTAGCTGGTCATTGCTGAAATTATGTTATAAGTTTTATAAAAATGGTTTAGTTATGTGAACTGTCATAATTTAAATTATAAAATTTCCCAATGGTTAGAGGTGTCTGTTGCTTTATGTCTGTCAGAAGCTCTCCAATATATGTAAAATTCGAGTTGCTTTATCTCAACAATAACTAGGTTGTGCTTTATTCTTAAGCTGTGTGTAATCAAAATTTCAGTCAAGGTTTTTGTTTTTTTAAGTAGTTGTTTAATTATTGGTCTCTTAAGTTCATTGCTTATATTCATACTTAAGACATGTTCCCTCTTTAAGACACAGTCTCATATCCAAGTGACCTTTGTAGACAGAAAAAAAAAAACAACAACACTTAAACTCTGTGGTTCTGCTTCCAATTTTACTAAAGTTGTTTCAAACACAGACACCAAATTTTTTTTTTATTTTTTTTTAAAGATTTTTATTGATTTATTTGAGAGTGACAGAGAGAGAAAGAGACAGATAGAGAGCGAGAGAGAGAATGGGCGCGCCAGGGCTTCCAGCTCTGCAAACGAACTCCAGACGCGTGCGCCCCCTTGTGCATCTGGCTAACGTGGGACCTGGGGAATCGAGCCTCGAACCGGGGTCCTTAGGCTTCACAGGCAAGCACTTAACCGCTACGCCATCTCTCCAGCCCCAGACACCAAATTTTTATACTGCCTTGTCTTTTCCTAAGAAGCAAATTCTAGATCAAAGCAATTGATTTAAAGTTTTGGGAAACAGTTGTTTTCAGGGATACTAACATGTTCTGCCTGTACTTTATAAATGACAGATACTAAAAAGATATGTATATTTTCTGTGTTCCATATATGGCTTATATTGTCACCTGACAACTAAACTTAAATATTAACCAGAATGATATAAACTTTTATGTTATTCTTTAACAAGATCTGCTTTATTAACCAGATATATTCTGCACTTCTTTAAGCATATATGTTTTACTAATTAGGTGTGTATAGTCTCTCTGGGTGATTAGTAACAAGATGTAGAAGCCATGTCAATTGGAAACATTGGAGTTAAGAGGATAGCCATTACTTTCATTCTTGCTCCCAGGTCAAAAGGCCACAGAAGACTACAAGACAGTTCTGACCTCTTGTCTCTGGTAAGTGACCTGTCTTCTTGATCAGAGGACATGGAAACCCAGAGACCAATGAAAATGGACTCCAAGTCAGTTTATCTATAGGAAAGTTATCTCAGATGCTTCCAAAGGAAACCCCATGGTCAGCATGACCTTAACTGATCCTAGCAGATGACACAACAGGGAGAGTCCTAGAACTCTCCACAGGTCCCTAAGATTCTCTCCTACAGAGCCATAACTGACCTCAAAAATGCAGTGTGTTGTTAATTATGGTTGCCTGTATGGTCTTAAACACCCAGTAAGAGAATATAACCACAAAATGTTACAATATAAATGAAACTTCAGACTAATAGGTTACTTTGTCTGCTGTTAGCTTACATTATGAAGTTCTTTTGTTAACTCAGGTTTTCTTCTGCTGATATATGGCTCTGGTTAATTAGCCACTGTTAACCTTCAAATTAAAAAAAAAAAAAACACTAAAAATGGGAAAATGAAGGAAATAAAATGCCTAAGGGTAAAATTAGAAAAGGTGCAATTAGTAAGAATACAAATTCTTTAAAAGGAGATAACTCAAGAAAGAAAAAAAAAAATCTAGATGTAACCTGATCTATGTTGATGGCTCAGGACAGAATGTTTGGCCAGGATGTGATCAGCCCAATTGGAGTGATAAAATAGACAATCCAAAGATTGTCATTACTGGTTATGTTTGCCTGGTGGTTAGCAATTTTTATTGGCCTAGTCTCTCCTTGTTATGCTTTATTACAACAAAAATGCTTACTTTGCCATCATGTGTTAAAATATGCAGCTTGTTTTGATTTTATAGGATTCATAGTTATGAAACAGTCCTAAATCTCAGATGAGGCTTGAAGCTTTAGAACTTTCTTAAAGTTGGTAAAAAGGTTATGGGGACTTATAAAACTAATCTAAATATAGTTTACATTGTGAGAAAGTCATGAGTCTATGGGAAAAAAAAATCAGTATAAATATATGAGCCCATAAAATCAGACCTAAAACTTGTCTCCAACAGATAGAGCCCCAGTAAGGAAAGAGGTACATTTAAAACAAATCTAAAGTCCAATCCTAAGATTTAAAAATACTAGGAAGCTGATTGTTGCGTGGTATTCCTTTGGGATTTGTAACACAATGACATCCACTTATTCATAGGAAACTGGACACACCCCCACCAGCCTGGAGATAGGATCTAAATAAAAGATTGGAAGAAGGAGCCACTCCAACCAGTTTGGACTGGGCCCCCATGCTGTAATACGTCACTGTAACTGCTGTTAAAGTTCCAGGTACCACTCTATGGATTCATCACACTTGGATAAAAAAGGCCCACTCACCAGAAGGGAACACACCTTCGATGGCACGACAGTGCCCAAACAAGCCACTCTGAATCACCCTGTACAGGTGCCAGTGCACTCCAAAGATCTGCAGCTCTGCTCTGACCATACCCAGAAGCTGATCAGTCTATGCACAGCTGAAGCTTAAGCATCTACAGGCCCACACCAGTCACACAACTGGCAGCCTATTGGCTCGTGCATGCCAGAATCTGGAGGGAGTCTATGGGAGTCACCTCTGGACCATCATCTCATATCACTCCATTGTTGTACTGTTGCTGGTATTCTCACGGGGATGGGGGAAATGGCCCCATGGGTTAAATTTGGGGGGAAAGAATAGCCATAGTTCTATTCTACATAGTGACAGAAAACATGATTGGAGAGGCCATCTATTTTTTGTAGCAGCCTGTGCCATTTCAATCCATACAGCCCTGGGAAGCACCCATGAATAGAAACTAAGAAGGAAAAAAAAATGAGTCTCTACACACTTTTAATATACCTTGTCTACTAAATTCATGGATAACATACAACAAATAGCCAAGTGATTGATAGACCTACAAAAGCAGCTGAATTCCCTGGTCAATATGGTTATGCAAAACCCGAGAGGCTTAAATCTGCTTACAGTTGATAAATGGGACTATGTTTATTTAAATAAGGAACACTTCTTTATACAAACAAACCTGGAATCACTACAAATAGACTCCAGAGACTGAAAGAAAGACTGGCTAAAGGAAAGAAAGTTAATAAACTCTTGGCTATCATGCTACAGCTATGGATCATGGGCTAACTAATCTATGCCTTTGATGAGACCACTAACAAAGATTTTAGGATTATTATTTGCACCTGGCATCTTGGTCCTCCTAAGTATACTTATCACCACTAGATTTTATCATCCCAAGGGCTTATTATAGTCCAATGAAATAAAAAGACTCAGATTTATAAAAGTTGAAGTCTTTTATATAAAATTGACAAGACTTGAAAAAGGGGGAAACTACTGAAGGAATACCATATCTTTAATGTTTCTAGGTAGTACTAGTTTAAACGGAATATAATAAATGTATCTATAAGAAATGTAAATGTACCTAGGACTTCCAGTGAAGGAATAGATGTTGCACTTCCCTCCTCTGAAACTACAATGGGGGAGATTCCTCTGATTGTAGCTAATAAGAATTCTGTGACTTGGTCAGGGTTGCCCTTGTGACAGTATGTGAGTGGGAGCAGAGGTCTAGAGTGAGTAGTCCAGATTCCTGCTACTTGACTCCTCTCATCTGCCTGGTCTGGGCTGCCTGTGCAGACAGTGTGTGGGCAGGTGCAGTGGCCTGGGGTGAGTAGGCCAAACTTCTGTTTCCAGGCTCCTCTCACCTCTCTGGTCTGGGATCCCTATACTGGTCTGTGTACTGGAGGGCACCACACAAAGTAGGCAACATCCCTGTTGCCTTGCTCCTCCCAGTCCCTTGGTCCTGGTAGGTCCCATTGTACCTTGCTTAGGGATGCCTGGTTCCTATATGAGCTAGAAGAGGAAATCAAGGCCAGAGGCATAGAGATCATGATCAACAAAATTATTGAGGAAAAATTTCAAATCTCTCAAAAAAGAGGCCCATCCATATCCAAGAAGCCCACAGAACACCAAATAGATAGGACCAAAGAAGAAAATTTCCAAGACACATCATAGTTAAAAAACAAAAACAAAAAAAAACCCCTCTTAATCATGAAAACAAAGGAAGAGTGTTAAAAGCAACAAGAGAGGAGCAATTCACAACATACAAAGGCAATCCCATCAGAATTACATCAGATTTGTCAATGGAAACCTTGAAAGCCAGAAGAACCTGGAATGGAACACATCATGATCATAAAAATATATGGAACAAACACAGGTGAACAACAGTTTATAAAACAAAATCTACTTGACAATGAAACAGAATATACACCAACACCATCATAGTTGAAGACTTCAATACTCCTGTATCATCAATGGACAGATCTTCCAAACCGAAAATCAATAGGGAAGTAATAGAGCTCAAGAACATCATAGATCAACTAGACCTAACAGATATCTACTGAACTTTCCACCACAACTCTCCAGAATACACATTCTTCTCAGCAGCCCACAGAACCTTCTCCAAAATTGAACATATGTTAGGCCATAAAAGCGTGCCTCATAAAGTCAGGAAAATTGAAGTAACTTCCTGCATCCTGTCAGATCACAATGATTTAAAGCTTGAAATTAACAACAAGAGACACATCAAAAACTCCACCAGTTCTTGGAGACTAAACAAGACCATTTAAACAATGAATGGGTTGAGGAAGAAATGAAAAATAAACTGTAAAATTCCTAGAATTGAATAATAATGAAAATACAACCTACCAAAACTTATGAGAGTCAATGAAGTCAGTCATAAGGGGAAAATTCATAGTCTTAAATGCCTTCATTATAAAGACAAAGAGATCCCAAATCATAACCTGACTCTTCACCTAAAGGTGCTATAAAACCAAGAAGAATCCAACCTGAAGAGCTCCAGACAGAAAAAAATAATAATAATAACAAAGATTAGAGCAGAAATTAATGAATTGGAAACTAAGAAAACAATTTTAAAAATTGATGAAATGAAGACCTGGTTCTTTGAAAAATTGAACTGGATTGATAAACTGCTGGCCAAATTGATCAAGCAATAAAAAGAGAAGTCTCAAATTAACAAAGTCAGAAATGCAAAAGGAGAGGTCACAACAGACATCAATAAAATTGGCAGGATCATCAAGGCATGCTTCCAAAACTTTACTCCACAAAATCAAAAATATGGAAGAAATGGATGAATTTCTAGAAACATATCACCAACCAAAACTAAGCTCAGAGGAGATGAATGTCCTGAACAAAATGATCACATCCATGGACACTGAAAAGGTAATCACAAACCTCCCCCAAAGGAAAAGTCCAGGACCTGATGGCTTCTAACCTGAATTCTATCAAACCTTCATGGAAGAAGTGAAACCAATCTTTTTCAAACTGTGCCATACAATTGGAGAACAGGTAAAGCTACCCAACTTCTTCTATGAAGCTACTATACCATAACCAGACATCGCATCAACAAGGAAAGAAAATTATAGGCCTATATTCCTAATGAACCTAGATGCAAGGTCCTAAACAAAATCCTCACAAGACAAATTCAATAACACACCAAAAGCATTATCTACCTTGATCATGTAGGCTTCATCCTAGGGATGCAGGGATTTTAACATATGAAAGTTGGTCAATGTAATATACCACATAAATAAAATGAATCATAAGAACAATATGATCATCTCAATTGATGCAAAAAACTCCTTTGACAAAACACAACACCACTTCATGATCAAAACACTGGAAAGAATAGGCATGGAGGTTTATAACATAACACTATAAAGGTTGTATATAAAGCTCCTAAAGCCCAAATAATACTTAAAGGGGAAAAGCTCAAGGAGTTCCCACTGATGTTGGAAACAGGACAAGAGTGCCCACTCTCACCACTGCTCTTCAACATACTACTAGAAGTACTAGCCCAAGTAAGAAGACAGTAGAAAAAAAATAAGAGATTCATATTGGAAAGGAAAAAGTCAAGTCTTCCCTATTTACATATGACATGATCCCATATATATGTGACCTGAATGTCTTCAACTCAAAACTTCTAAAAGTGAAAATTTTATTCAGAAAAGTGGTAGGATACAAAATCAGTGCACAAAAATAAGTAGCCTTTCTATATGCAAAGCACAAATATACAGAGAAAGAAGTCAGTGAGGCTGCCCCATTTTCAATAGCAACAACAAAACAAATTTAATACCATGGAGTAACACTAACCAAGGATGTGAAAGACCTACATAATGAAAACATAAAAGCACTCATAATAGATGTGTACTTGAGAATATGGAAAGACCTCCCATGCTCCTGGATAGAGAGAATTAATATTGTGAAAATGGCATTTCTACCAAAAGCAATATACAGATTCAATGCAGTACCAATAAAAAATACCAGCATCATTCTTCACAGAGATTGAAAAAAATATCTCAAAATTCATATGGAATGGCAGAAGGCTTTGGGTATCCAAACATGTCTTTAGGAAAAATAATAACTCTGGTGGTGTCACCATACAGGATCTCAGGCTATATTACAAAGCTATAGTGAAAAAAGCAGCATGGTACTGGCATAAAAACAGAAACATAGACCAATGGAACATAATTGAAGACTCAGACTTGAGGTCTCCTATAACTATATAACTATAACTATAAAACTATAACTATAGCTGCTTGAGCATTGACAATGGTGCCAATAATATAGACTGGAAATGACAACATGTTCAACAAATGATGTTGGACAAACTGGATAATCATATGTAACATAAATGAAATTAGACCCACTTATTCTATCATAAAAAAAATCAAGTCCAAATGGATTAAAGAACTCAATAAAAGATTTCTCCACAGACAAATCTGTATAGTGAAGAAAGAATATTGGAATAAGTAACATTTGAGTAAATGTTCATATGTAACAGGGGTTCTTCATTTCTGCTTTGCTTGCTGCATGTAAACAGAGTCTCCATTATACAATTTCTAGGCCTAGATTAATTATCTTTCATTTAATTTTTTTAAACTTGAAATAGACCTTTAATGACTGGGATGGGATTAGGACTGCAACACTGAATGGCCTAGGCCACAGGAAAAGAAAAGGAGAGCTCAGTACCCTGTCTGAGGCTGTTGTCAGTAACCACCCCTGCAAGTAGCCCTTGTTTTGCGGTAGCCATCCTTCTGGTCTCTCAGTTGACTGGTGTAAGTTCCCTGCTTCTAGTCAAACACTTGCTCATTGAATAGACTGCCAAGCTCCTAAAAATATGGAGCTCTTCATGAATTTGTGTGTCATTCTTGTGCATCCTTTTTGTATCATTCCACTGTTAGTATGTGTTCTGCTAAACTGAGTATTAATCTAATTAAATATCTTTAATGTTCTGTTAATTTAAACAAACTAATTGCATGTTGTATTATATATGAGTAGTATATATGATATGTGAAATATGTGTAAGAACATATGCACAAAATTATATGTATATGATTTTTATGAATAGTAAAATATATATATATATATATATATATATATATATATATATATATATATATATATATATATATAATATCTGTATGCCTACCTTATGGCAATGTACATAGATTTTATGTATACCTATTGAAATTTTCAACTTTTGCTCAATTGATCTAAAAATCCTACTTCATTTCCTTTTGAAGTATTCCCACCTTTCCATTTATTACTACTTAGAATATAGTTTTCACTCCAACTATCACTCTTCACTTTTGTGGTTAAGTGAAAAAACAAATCATAGCAAATGCTTAGTGTTTTGATTCCACTCTGAATAACATTAAAAAAAGCAAAGCAGGAAAAACAGGTTTCACATGCTGGTGATATTTCCATCTTTTGATTTGTTGGACACTAACGATCTGCTAAGAATACTTTTTAAAGGTCTTAATAGTTACAAGACTGTTAGGTCAGACACAGAGGTGGGCAAGGAATTACTCTCAAAGGGATTAAATATCATCTAAGGTAATTTGTCTCTAGTCTGTAGCATTTTAACTCTCCATAGTCATGAAGATCAGTTGTTATCTACTAATTTTTTTCTTTCTTCCTGGGAACTGTAGTTCACATAATATTCCAAATTTCTAGAAAATTGAGTGAAAAGAAAAACTATCTTTTGTCCACCCCAATGCGTTTGGTGAAAGCTTTGATTTTTGATTTTTTTGTTATGATACAACTTCATGTATCCATTTCTATAGTGGACCATGGTATCTAGATCTATCAGATTCTGTAATCCTGGTCTGTGAAATAGTGCAGTCACTGTATAGGTTTCTTCTCATGGTCAGGGCTATTAAGGAACCCTGGTAATATTAAGATAAATTCAAAAAATTCAATGCCTAAAGTTTATTAAGGTATAAATATCAAGTATTAGAAAGTCATCACTTTCAAGTTATATTTTTCACACATTTAATTTTATCCTATTTTTAAAGTTTATGTAAACACATGATGTGCTGTGTATATAGCATCCCTGATATTGATACATTAGCATGTATACTTCCCATTTTTGTTTGTTTTCAGATGAAGTTTGGCTATGTAGAAGTGGCTGCACCAGAAATCAAATGTAGATTAGATTGGTCTCAGACTTACATGGATTTCCCTTCTTCTGCCTCTCAAATATACCTCCTGTCTACTACATTTTCTTATAATCTTTATTCAATTTCATCTAATTTGAATGTTCTTCAGTATGATAATAAACATATTACACATTTGTATATCAGTAATGCTAATATGACATTGACATAATAGCAAATGTATTTTTTATTTTCATTAGCTTCATTTACAAAACCGTCTGATTCAACGTTTTTTCCTATGATATGAATTTTGCCTGTGAACATGCTTGTGTCAGCAGCCAGAGTCAGGACGTCTAGACAGGTCATGTACTCTTCTACTTTCCAGTGTGCCCACAATTGTCTTCTATGTTAAATTAGCTGCGTCACCATTTACAAAGATTGCCTGGTCCCAAAAGCCATTAAAGCTTTCAATATGTACAGATTGATATATGAAGAAACTATCCTAGAAAAAAATGGCTTTCCTCTATTTACTTTTAAAAGCTAGTTTTATGTAGCATAAATGATCATTTGACAATACCATCTTGTAAAATTGTAGTCATTTTGAATTAAATAAAAATCATTTTTAAATACAAACTTTTTTCAGGGCAATGTTTAGTCTCCACTATATAGCTGGTTTTCTTACTTTACTTTCCCCTGTTTACTTTCATATTATTGAAGTAATTCTTACTCTTTATTAATTTTGAGAAATAATGGATATATGGGATAATTTACTTGATTATATTGCATAAATGTAATCAATGCTGAAAACATGGCACATTTATTTTATAATCTCTCTATATATTTTAGAATTGATTTACACAATTATATTTAAAATGTTATTATTAAATATTTACACATAAGTAATATATAAGGATAATTTAAGTAATTGTACATAATTAATGATTAAAATCGCTCATTCAAGATAAATTACTAATGCATTAAAGTAATTCAAGGCATTACTATGATTTATATTTGTTTATATATAATATTAATATATGTTGAAAGCATAGTTGTATAAGTAAAATTAGTATTTGCACAGAAGTTATTATGGCAATTACCTAAGAAAATGAAGTTCCATATATAAATCAAATGGCTACACTAAATATCTAATTCTGTTCATTGGTACCTTAAAATTATGAGATCATAAGGAAAAATTAGAACTATATAAATTCAGTTATTTATTAGGGTATGTCATTTTACCATGAATAGTTCAAATATCTAAGCTCAACGAATCAGGGCAAGACCTGGAACAAGATGTTAATACATTTTAAAAATTATTTTATTTATTTATTGCAAGCAGAAAAATACAGACATGGAGACATGGAGAGAGAGAGAGAGAAAGACAGAAAGAAAGAAAGAAAGAGAGAGAGAGAGAGAGGGGTGGGGGGAAAGGAAGGAAGGAAGGAAGGAAGGAAGGAAGGAAGGAAGGAAGGAAGGAAGGAAGGAAGGAAGGAAGGAAAGGAGAATGGACATACCAGGGCCTCTAGCCAGTGCAAATGAACTCCAGATGCATGTGCTACTTTGTGCCTCTGTAGGTACAGGGAACCTGGGGTTTTATGCTTTGCAGGCAAGTACCTTAACTACTGAGCAATCTATCCATCTCTGTTATGTTCAATATGCCTATATTAATTGCATAAATATGAGGTTTCATTATAGTTCTATATTCCATATAATGTACTTTGATCATATTTACCCTGTTAATTATCCTTTATCATTCCCCTCCCTTCTCATTTTCCATGACCACATCCCTAATAGTCCATTTTCACTTTCAATTCCTCTTATCTCTTGCAAATTTCACATATGAGACACATGTGAACCTGGCTTATGATTCTGAATATAATGACAGGATTTTGTTCTTCTAAAATGGATAATTCTTGTTTTTTTTTTCTTAATTTACTCATCCATTGATGGGCATGTAAGATGACTCCATAACTTTATAATTGTGAATAGAACAGCTATAAACATGGATGTTCAAGTATCTGTATAACAAGTTGTATTTTATTCCTTCATGTATATTCTCAGAAGTTGTATACTTTAATCATATGAAAGTTCCATTTTTAATTTGTTTATAGAAACTCCACACTGATTTTCACATTGGTGACACACATTTACATTGCTATCAATAATATATAAAAGGTTACCTTCCCCATATCTTCAAAAAACTTTTGTTGTGGTTTTTCATGAAGATAGTCATTTTGAGTACAATGATATAATTTCAATATAGTTTTGATTGGCAGTTTCCTAAAGGCAGTGGATGATGACAATTTCTTTACTCATTTATGAATAATAATTTATATTTCTTTCTTTTGAAATGTGTTTACTCTGGACATTTACCAAGTTAGTCAATGAACTATGCATTATTTTATTGAAAAATGTTTGTGTGTTCTGGATATCATGGTGGATGAATATCTGACAAAGGTTTTATTCCACTCTGTAGGCTGTCTTTTCCTGTGTTGTTTTCTTTGTTGTGCTGTGAAAATATTAAATATAATAAAATCCTGTTAGTCAATTCTTCTTAAGTTTCCTTAGCTATTGGAATCCTTTTCAGAAAGTCCTTACTATGCCTATATGCTAAAGTCTTTTCCTTATGTTTTCCTTCAGTACTTTGACAGTATCAAGTCTTGTATAGGTCTTTAATATATTTTGATTTTGAGACAGGGTGTGAGGATCATATTTCAGTCTTCTGTAACAAATGGTAATGGTGAAACTAGGCATCTTCAAGTAGAAGATTGAAATTTGATCCCTACCCCACACCCTGTTTCAAAATGCCACCTTATGCATCTGGCTTAAGTAGGTCCTGGAGAGTCTCCTTTGGCTTTGCAAACAAGTGCCTTAACTGCTAAGGTACCTCTCTAGCCCAGATCTGAATTTATTTATTTGAGAGCAACAGACAGAGAGAGAGAAAGAGGCAGAGAGAGAGAGAGAGAGAGAGAGAGAGAGAGAGAGAATGGGCGCACCAGGGCTTCCAGCCACTGCAAACGAACTCCAGACGCGTGCGCCCCCTTGTGCATCTGGCTAACGTGGGACCCGGGGAACCGAGCCTCGAACCGGGGTCCTTAGGCTTCACAGACAAGCGCTTAACCACTAAGCCATCTCTCCAGCCCAAGATTGTATTTTTTTTTTATTTAGAGGATAATTACTATATACTTGGTAGACAGATAAATACAGTATAGATGATAGATATAACTATAGTCCATGTTATCCATGTAGTGTCAGTATTTGGCAAGTATGATGGATTAAAAATCGTAAATAAAACTGTGCTTAAATTCTAAACATTGCTATACTTGAATTATGTAGTGCTAAAAGAAAAGTTTGACATAGAAAATTTATGCAGTGTTCTACATATGCAAAAAGGCATTTGTATATATGTGTGTGTGATACATACCCCCACTTCTATGAGAGAAAAATAAGGCATATATTTATATTTTATATAACCGTATATTTTAAAAGATCCTTTGTTTTAAGCAACATGTGACACAAATAAAATGGATAAGATCTTAGTGATGGGTAACCCAAAATATTTTGGAGGATTGAAGGGGATAAACAGCATATTTTAAATTTTGAAACAATTCCCCCAAACAGATCTCCCTTGAGATATGAAAACTTTGACTGAGTGATAATTTGGCTGCAACTCCAGTAGGACAGCATACTCTCTCAGACTACCTTCTACCCATAGACTATATTCAGTGACCATATTTGATATGCTAAGTGGTATTTGTGGTATTGATAATTTGAAAACATGAATCAAAGCTTTAGTTTGAGGAATTTAGCTGCTGTTAGTTTAAAATGGATATTATGCCAGAATCAGAGTGTTCTTTGAAAGGACCATCAGAACTTCTAGCTTGGATGAAAGTTACACAGATCACTACTATGAACATAATACATTTACCCTTAATTTCAAGTAAACTTCTAACTACACAGTACATTCTATTGCCTTTTTTTTTTTTTTCAATTAAGCCAGTAGCCCCAGAAGTTTACTGGACTTAATAGATGATAGGAAACTGAAAAGATCGACTACAACAATGATACATGAGACTAGTCCAATAACAAACAATGTCACCTTACAGAATATGGATCCAAGAAGTGAATCACCTCAGGAACACTTCTGTGCCTGATTGAATCTGTTTTTATGGCATGCTCAGAACTCAGTATTGTCTAAGTAGCACCTGCCTAGAATAATGAAATAGTAAAAGCAATACAGTGGTATACTTCCTGTGTTTGGAATACAATGTTTAAAATGAATCTTGTTTCTCCATTTCCAGGGATAAACCTATGAAAGAGAGGAATTTGGGAATCTATCTAGAACTTTGTTTTCCATTCCAACCACAATTCTGTATGCACAGCAACACTGCTCTTCCTTCGTCATGACCCTTCATTGTCAGCAAGAAAACCTGTCCTTGCATGCTACTACTACAAAATCCTTCCCGACTTGCTAGCTCTCTTCACAGTCATGCATTTCACTGGCATGTTTACAGGGAAAGATATAATATCTTTTATAAAGATAACGCTATATCACTGTTAGGGATTTGCCTTTAATGTAAACAACCCTTATTCCACATGCATGTGGACATTTAATTTAAAGATATATGTGTAAATTTTTTTCTATTCCAAAGGATAACATATCTTCCATATTAGGGTGTTATAGGGAGCGCAAATGAATATTTTAATAGCTAATTTTTATAAAATTAAATGTAATCACTGGCTATGAAATACTACTTGCATGTGATGTTTTTGCTATTTTTAGTAAAATTTTTGTTATAGTGTTTATTGAATCACATTCTTGTGCCAGATAATTAAAAATATTTTTATTCAATATAATTATGATATGCTCATTATAAAAGTGAACATGTAAAATGTTTGCACAAAAATTTTCCTCTAGTTGCAGAGCTGGAGCAATATGGCAAGACAGGGGTGCAAAGTTAGTGACATTGAGCAAGGAGAACACACATACATTGCTCATAGGCGTGTAAAATAGTTTAACCATTTGGAAAATCGTCTCACTTTATCTCTAAAATCTGAACATATGCATATTCTCTGAAGAATAATTGTTATACTTAGAAATAAGCTCAAGAAAATTAAATTCACATACAACATAGAGATATATATATATGTAGATATCCCTATAATAATATATATTATTAATATATATATTTATATATATTATATATAATATATATTATAATTATTATTAATATATATTATTAATGCTATGAGAAGACAAATCAGTGATATCTCTGTGTTCTAGTTTGACTTTTCCTACTTTGGGCATTAATTCTTAAGTATTTTCCCTGGAAGATTCAACAGGTAAGGATACAAAATATGCGCAAACATACAGATGTAGTGTTATTGGTCTTTTAGCACAGGATTATATTTTATGAATAAAATATTAATGGACAATTGAAAATATTTGAAGTAAAACATAACAAGACCTTAGGAACTTAAGCAATTGGAGTATATATTCTAACATATTATATTTTCTATAGTTATATCCTTGCTATAGTCAGGTTCACATTGCTGGTAGGAATCACCCAACCAAGAACAACTTGTGGGGGAAGAAAATGTTTGCTTTGGCTTACAGGCTTGGGGTGGAAGCTCCATGATGGCAGGGAAAAAGATGGCATAAGCAGAGGGTAGACATTAATCCCTGACAAACATAAGGTAGAAAACAGGAACAGGAGAGTGTGCCAAACACTGGCAAGGGAACACTGGCTACAATGCTGTGAATCTAGCATTCAGAACACCTAAGTTTATGAGGGACACCTAAATCAAACCACCACATTCTGCATGATATATAATACAATTCATGGGCTGGAGAGATGGCTTAGCAGTTAAGCGCTTGCCTGTGAAGCCTAAGGACCCTGATTCGAGGCTCGGTTCCCCAAGTCCCACGTTAGCCAGATGCACAAGGGGGCGCACGTGTCTGGAGTTCGTTTGCAGAGGCTGGAAGCCCTGGTGTGCCCACTCTCTCTCTCTCCCTCTATCCGTCTTTCTCTCTGTGTCTGTTGCTCTCAAATAAATAAATAAATAAAAATTTAAAAAAATTAAAATTAAAATACAATTCATTCAGTCCAACTTTCAAAGTTTCTGCATTTGCTATCAATCCTAATGATGTTCAAACATCCCCATAATCCAAGGTCTTTTAACTGAGCCATAACCAAAAAAAAAAAAAAAAAAAAATCCCCCCAAACCCATAACGGCACAGAATAAACATTCACACTGAAAAATATGGCATTGGGTATAGCAAAGAAATAGTCAACACATACAAGATTTAAAACAACCAGGGAAAACACAAAACCTTGTAGCTTCAAGTCCAACAAATCTAGTCAGTAACAAATCAAGTCCAATAATTCTAACCAGCAACAAGTCTCTGGAGTTCTGATTCTGCCTCTCCAGCTAGGTTACTCATAGTCCTGGAAAACTTCATTTAGGGATGGTGGCTGTCCTTGGCAGCCATCTCATGGTCTTGGCATCTCCACTGGGTCTCCACTGCAACCCACTGTTCATCATCATGGCTCCATTGGTTCTCCATGCAGGCATCCAACCAACCTGCTTCACACTGCCCATAGCCATTTCCAAAATATAAGACCATGTTGCAAACTCAATGACACTCTTTTTCCTGCATTTCACAGTACCAATTTGTTAATCCAGTGGGAGGAGGGGAATAAAGCCAAAGATTTGAAGAACAGGACACTCTTTGAGCATAGGCCACTTCAAAAGAGTCTCCATTCTTCTTGTTGCCCCAGTGCAGGTTATCTGGCTCAATCTCAAAGGTTGTAATCTTGGACCAGGCGTGGTGGCACACGACATTAATCCCAGCACTCGGGAGCCAGAGGTAAAAGGATTGCCATGAGTTCTAGGCCACCCTGAGACTACATAGTGAATTCCAGGTCAGCCTGAGCTAGAGTGAAACCCTACCAAAAAAAAAAAAAAAAAAAAAAAAAGGTTGTAATCTTTCAATTTCAATTGAACAGGCAGCAGTTTCAGCCTAAACATTTCTTTCTGTGCCATATCCTTTTGCACTCACCAGTTCGTTTCTATACAAAGTAACCCTGCACAAGTTCTCAGAACAATGGTTTAACAGCAAGCCTCTCACACAAACAGATTTAAGCCCAGTCAAGGCAAATCTCTTTCTTGCCCTCACAAGCCAAACTTCACAGTCCATAGTTCTTACTGCATTCAGGCCTTCAACTCTGACCAGAATAGTCCATCAAGCTGTACTTAGAGCACTGCAAGGCGACTCTTAGGCCAAGGTTCCAAATCCTTCCACATTCCTTTTGAAAATCAGGTCCAAAAGGCTAAAGCCACACAGTCAGGTGTCCAGCAGCAGCCCCACTTCTGGTATCAACATTACTGTTGCAGTCAGGTTTGCATTGTTAGTAGAAATCATCTGACCAATAGCAGCTTGTGGGGAAAAGAAAAGAAGTTTACTTTGGCTTCCAGGCTCCAGGGGAAAGCTCCATGATGGCAGTGAAAATGGTGGCATGAACAGAGGGTGGACATCACCCCTGGCCAACATCAGGTAGACAACAGGAACAGGAAAGTGTGCCAAGTATTGGCAAGGGGACACTGGCTAAAATACCCATAAGCCCACCCCCAGCAATACACAGCCTCCAGGAGGCATTAGTTCCCAAATCTCCATCAGCTGGGAACCTAGCATTCATATCTCCTAAATTTATGGGGGACACCTGAATCAAACCACAATAATCCCTAGTCACCTTCTGAGCTTGCACATGATTAATACCTTAAGAGATAAAAGGCCCTGAGAGCTGGTAATAGATTTTTATTTTGCTTTCCTAAAATCATTTTAAAAAATAAGCTTCAATAATCCACTTTGATGGAACCCAACCTTACCTTATTTTTTCCTATAATGAGTACCTTTAAGAAACTAGATTTTGGGTTTTTTTTGGAAAAGGACTGAATCCTATTAAAAACAACTTGCACTTCAGTTCAATTCTGTTTTGATAATATATCAAATATATATTTAATTCTCTTTATTCAGCTGCAACAAGAAGTAAAAATGCATTTAAATCCTTTCAGAATTTTCTTCTTGAAGATACATACAGCAAGATCCCTTATTACTTAATCACAAGTCAATCATATGCCTCTGCATACTCCTTCCCATCATGTGGTTCTAAAAATCTTTTGGCCCCATCTTCTGTAACATTCTCTGAACCTTGGTGGTTGTATTGTAAGTCTAGAGTATTAAGCTCTCAGCAACTTCTAGATTTCTGTTTTGGTACATTTTGAGTATCCTCAGTATCTATAGCCACCACCCTGGCAGAGCTTGTCAGGTTTGCAGTGAGAGCAACACTCATGGTTAACCTGCCATTCCTCTGTGGTTCACCTGGACCCTGGCTGACATACAAAAGGTGATTCATCTCATGATAGAAAGTCAGCTGTTTATTGTAATGTTGATGAAATGTGGTTCTCCCTAGTTTTCACTGCCTTCTGTAAAACAGAAAATAGATTTTCCGATGGAAAGTGAGAACAGCATGGGCTAAAGGGGATAAGCATAGTCAATTAAGAGATATTTTAATGGTTATAGAGCCTCTTTTGTCCAAAGACTAGTGGGAACTTCACTGGAGTCCATGATTTTCATCTCCATAGAATTCTGACTTAGTTCCCAGTACCAGCTGAGTTTCTTCCCATTGAGTGGGTCTCTTAGACAATCAGAGAGCCATTGGTTACCTTCCTAGGCTGAGTACCACTGTGGCACAGCTATACTCATCATGTTCAGCTGGTTGATTTCAGATGTAGCAGGATCTCCTACATGTTCACAGCCTTGGTGGCCATTTTCCCTCAGTAGCTCATGTAGCACCTTCCAGCACTATGAGGGCTAGCCATCAAGGATCTGTCTTCCTTCCTGTTTCCTGCATGATCTTTTCATGTTCTGCATTGGCAGTTTGTAATGTCTTGAGTAACAATGTCTTATCTTTAAGCTCTGGCAGGTAATCAAGTGCCTTGACAAAAGCCTGCCTTGTTTTGGAGACCTCATATGTCTATCTGAACAACAGCTGTGGGATGTAGCCCATTTCTGGCACTCGGAGTTACAAACCCAGCCAATGGTTTTAGGATTAGGTTTCATCCCACCCTTTCTCAGGCCAGCCCAGATAAATACCCCTACAATACTATTGAGGCCTTTATATTTTTTTAGTTTGCTATCCAGGAGAAATTTTTCTATGGGACTAATTCATGCTGGTTTTAGTTTTGGGTAAGTCTCCCTCTATCCTCCCTTTCCTCTCCCCTCAATGCTTTCCATCCCTATTATCTGTCCCTTGAGTTGCCTGTCAGGTATGCCTGCAACTCAAGCTATTCCAGGTTAGGAACCACACATGAGGGAGAACATGTGGTGGTTGTATTTCTGTGAGTGTGTGAGTTTGCTTCTCATGATTTTCTCCAAGTCTGTCAATTTTCCTGCAAAGTTTATCATTTTATTTTTCCTTACCACCGAGTAGGATTATACTGTGTATATGTACCACATCTTCTTTAACCATTCATCTTTTGATGGGCATCTGGATTAATTACAGATCCTAGGTACTGTGAAAAGAGCAGCTACAAACTTGGCTTAGCAAGTGTCTCTGTACAGTCTTTAGGGTATATGCCCAGAAGTGATATAGCTGGATCAAATGATTGGTCTGTTTTCAACTTTCTGAGGCTTCTACATACAGAATTTCATAGTGGTTGTACAGTTTAAACTCCCACCAATAGTGTATGAGGGTTCCTCTCTGCATCCCTGCCAACATTTGCTGTCAATTGCTATTGGGTGTGTGTGTGTGTGTGTGTGTTGCTGACTGCATTCTGGTTGGGTTGAGATGTTATCTCAAAGTGATTTCAATCTGCATTTTCCTCATCTCTAGATGTTGAACAACTATTGAGGTGTTTATTAGCCATTTGAATTTCTTCCTTTGAGAACTCTCTGTTCAATTCCCTTTCCATTTTATGATTGAGTTGCATGAATTTTATTCCTTAGTTTTTTGAGTTCTTTATAAGTTCTACTTATGAGACTTTTGTCAGATGTCTACCTGGCAAAGATTTTCCCCCAACGTGTAGGTTGTCTCATGACTCTTCTCATTATTTGCTTATCTATACAGTAGCTTTTGAGTTTCTTGAGACCCCAGGGGTTACTATTTGTCTAATTGCCTGAGTTACTGGGGACTTGTTCATTAATTCCTTCCCTACAACAGTATCTTGGAACATTCTACCTGTTTTTTCTTCAGTCATTTTAGAGGCTCAAGTTTTATATTGAGATTTATGATCAATTTGGGGCTGATTTTCTTTTTATGCAGGGTGAAAAAGGAGGGTCCAGGTCATTCTTCTAACATATGGCTATCTAGTTTTTCCAGTACCATTTGTTGAAAATGCTGACTTTTCTCCAGCATGCATTTAATTTATTTTGTTAATTATTTTTGTATTCAGCAAATACAGTCAGTTTGATACCATTATTAGGCTCATCCATGACCTACCCCCTCCATATTTACCCCTTCTTGTTCAGGTATATGGGTCGTGCATTGTGGAGTTAGCCCACAGTTATGGGTAAGATAAATGTCTCTGCATATCATGACCCAACAGGTGGCTCTGACATTCTTTCTGCCCCCTTTTCCACAAAATTTCCCTGAGCGATGTTGGGTTCATTTTTGGTCTGCTTCAGTGATGAGGGGTTGGGGGCTCTGAGGCTCTGGCTCTCTGATATGGTAGGAGTTGATTTTTCTCTGTGTTGGTCTCCTTCCCCCTTGTGCTGGTATCCGGTTCATCAGGAAAACAGCACCCTTGCTTGTTTCGCTAATTTTTCTTAGTTTCAGCCAGGGCCCTTTTGAGGTATGATAGGGTGGCTCTCTCCTTAGGATCTGCATCTATCTGAAAAAGAGAAGCAGATTCTCCAACAGAGAGTAAGTTAGCACCAGGACAAATGAGATAACCCTAACTTTTTTTTAATAGAGAATTTAATAGGTGTCGGCCCTCTTGTAGCCCATGATTGATGGTAGCTAGATATTTGAGAGTGGGCTTATGTTTGGATATGGTTCTGACTTGTTTCCCATCTCCAGCTATGGGTCCCATACCACTGAGGGGATCAGTTAGCCAAATCAAGAGCAGTTGGTTCCTCACTATGGCGGTGTGCCACTATTGCACTTGTGTGGGCATCACAACAGGTTATTTGATGCTAAGTAGGTTAGACCATGAGCTGCTTGGACAGATATTAGTCATTTTCCCCCAGTCGCCCATGTAGCACCTTCTGGCACTTGATGCACTGACAGTCTGGAGACTGACTCTCTTCTAGCTTCCAGCCATGCCATTCCATTTTATGTGTCAGCTGCATACGGTGTCTTCAGCAGTAGGGTCTTACCACTAACCTTTGGTGGGTCATCGAGTACTATATCCAGCAAGCATCTCATGGACTAGACACTAGAATGGATGGAGAGGGAGGGGAGGGCATCGAAGGGGTGGGAAACACAAATCTAGACACAAAAGGCAATGGTATCATAAAATTCTACTTCCTAAAAGGCAGACCAAATGGCTGAACCTTCACCAGGCCCTTACAGGGAACACCTGAACCACAAGACACTGGAGAGGGTAGGATCAAGGCTAACCTTAATCTTCTACATCTTCCCTCCCTCCCTCCTCCTCTCCCTCTCCCTCTTTCTCTCTCTCTTCTCTCTAGCTCTTGTATATTAGTTATCTTTCTCCTCATTTTCTTAGTGGGCACTGACCTGTAACTCCCAGTACCAGCATGGGGTTATCATCCACAATGAGCTTTTGGTCAGAGAGACCTACAAGGTTTCCAGCATGCATTTTTGGCCCCATTGCAGTGGGAAGAACTATACCTGGATCTTCTATTCTAATCCATTGTTCTACATGTCTTTAAAAAAAAAAAAAAACTTCTCATAATTTTTGGAATCTGGGTGCATTTTCTCTGTCTTGTGTTTGAGTTCTGATACTCTGTCCTCTGCATGCTCTATTCTATTGGTAAGGCTTTCTTGGGAGCTTTTTGTTTTTTGGGGGAAGTTTGGAAGCATTCTTGTTTTATTATTATTTGAAAGCAACAGACAGACATAGAGAGAAAGAGGGAGACAGAGAGAGAGAGGGAAAGAATGGGCATATCAGGACCTCCAGCCACTACACATGAACTCCAGACTCATGCGCCTCCTTGTACATCTGGCTGATGCGGGTCCTGGGTAATTGAGCCTCGAACCGGGATCCTTAGGCTTCATAGGCAAGCACTTAACTGCTAAGTCATCTCTCCAGCCCATGTTGGGAGCTTTTTGAAAGAGTTATTTCATTGTTATTATGCATTATGTTTTTCTTCACTATCTGTATATCTTTATTGAATTCCATTCTTATTGCCTGGTTTGACTTTCTTGCTGTCTCTTGGATTTCATTCCTGCATTTGATTGTATCCTAATTGAGCTTGTTCCACTGACCACTGAGTTCATTTTTGTTGCTGTTGTTGATGATGATTATTCTCCTTATTTTCATTTATTGGTCTGCAAAATTCTTTTTTTATTCAGTTGCATAAATTTTATTTATTTATTTATTTTTATTTTCACAATTTTTTTTTCTTCTTCAGTGTTTTTTTTTTTTTAAATTTAATTTATTAGTTTTCTTTTCAACAAATACAGGCAGTTTGGTACCATTGTTTAGGCTCATCCATGAGCTACCCTCTCCCAATGGCCCCTCCTTGTTGATGTAAATGGGTCTTGCATTGTGGAGTTAGACCACAGTTATTGATGCGATAAATGTCTCTGCATGTCATGACCCAACATGTGACTCTGACATTCTTTCCACCCCCTCTTCCGCAAAATTTCCCTCAGCCATGTTTGGTTCATTTTTGGTCTGCTTCAGTGCTGAGGTGTTGAGGGCCTCTGAGGCTCCGGCTCTCTGATTTGGTAGGAGTTGATTTTTCTCTGTGTTGGTCTCCTTTCCCTTTGTGCTGGTGTCCAGTTCATCAGGAAAGCAGCACCCTTGCTTTTTTCACCAATTTTCCTTAGTTTCAGTCGGGCCCCTTTTGAGGTATGATGGGGCACCTCTCTCCTTAGGATCTGCATCTATCCTTCTTTCCCAGGTATTTGCAGCGCAGTTAGGTGGTCGCCATCTTGGCCCGGAAGTCCTCTGCAAAATTCTTTTTGATTCTCTTTAATTATATGAAGGCGACTATTGAGAGTACTGTGTTGGTTCTTTCCCATCATTCAGGCATCTATTGAATTCTTTGCCTTGATTCGCTTGCAATGATTTCATTCATGTTTTGAACTCTTTTAGCTTTCTTCATTCAGCTATCCTTTAAATTCTATATTATATTCTCTTTGAAGATTCTTTGTAAATTATTCCTGCCTTTTGTTCATAGCCTCATTGAATTTGTTTACTATGCTTATTGTACTTTCATTATGGGAATCTGTCTGGTGTTTCCTCTGAATTTATTAGAGATGTTTTGGTGGAGATCTCTTGGTTTGAGGTCTTATGTTATTTGTTTTGCATTGGGGTTTGCCTATCTTGAGATAGTCCCCTTATTTTTCTAACAGTTCAGCATCTGTAGTTCTTATAGTTCCTGTCATATTTTCCAACAGCTTTGGTTGAGATGAGAGTGGGTGGGTGATCTATCTACCTGTTTGAACTAGGTACATTTGAGTGTTATCAGGGACCTCCTTGTGTGTGTAGCTTCCATGCATGTCTGAGAGTGGCCCTGGGAGGCTAGACATGTTCAATACCAGGAATTTTGGAGTGAGATGATCACTTGGACCTTGTGTGTCTCAAGACTGGTGTTAGTCACTGGGCAGGTTCAGAATTCTGGAGCTCCAGGCTGCAGGGTAAAGGTTTCTTTGCTAGTGTGGTGGCTCATTACTTTCAGTGATTGCTAGGCTGGGTACTTTTAGTGGTTGTGGAGTTCATCTGAATGTGGGGACATTTTACCCACCAACTCCCTGTCCTTTGGTGTGTGCTAGGCCCCAGATTGAGATTGCAAAGAAGGAGTTCAACTGTAGGAACATAATTCCCTGCTAATGTGACAATAGCTTTGTCACTGCAAGTGCAGACCCAGTATTAATGGGTCAGAGGGAGGAAGTTTTCCTGGGCTTGAATGCCTAGTGTTACCATTTGCCTGGCCTTGTGTGATTACCTCCAGGATCCTGTGGGCCACATTGGTAGAATAAATAAATTCAGTCAGTATGTCTCAAGGGAAGGGGGTCTTATTATATTTGGGAATTAGGATGTCAGAACATGGAAGAGAGCTTGAGAATGAAGTGAAGAATACGCCTCACTTCTACTTGCTGCCTCAGCATCTTTTGTGCTTCTAATAGCTCCTGTTTCCATTGAAGAGCCAATCACAGTGAGGAAGGCAGGTTTTTCTTTTGTTCATTGTTTGAGCAATCATTTGTTTTACTGTCATAGCTGCTGCAGAAATTTTTATATGCCTGAGCAGCCTTTGAAAGCTTTTCATCTCCTTTGTAGAACCCTTTGTGTTTTGGCACTTCCATTTCCTATAAACACTTTCTAATATGACCTTAAGAGACCCAACTACTCCAGTAAATGTTACTTTTCAGCATTATAGAAAAATTCTTTGATAAAGGAAGTCAGAATTTGTTAGAATAAGGAGGTATGTTAAATCTATATTATATTTTTTTCTGAGTGACCACATATGAACAATGTGTAAGTATAGACAGCATACTCTATTTTAATTAAATTATTTCCAGATATCTTTCCCTGAAGGGGATTTTGCAGTTAAATTCTTGGAAAAAATAAATATTTAGACAACTTGACATTTTAAAAGTTCAAAGAATATGTTCGATATAAAAACAAATTTCACAGTGTGTCTGAGCTTCTTTTTTTTTTTTTTGCCAAGTTCTTCTCAGTGTGGCCGTGCATTTTTAAAAAATGGCAGTTTAATATGGGATTTATATGCTCAGGAAAAAATAAAAGAGAAATATTTTTGTAATATCATCCCAGAAGCAGGCTTTTATTATTATTTATTGAGCTGCCAGTGATTGAACTTGTTTTGTTATAAAACATGGGAGTAGGCATGATCCTGGAACCTCATACAGTATTTGAGTTTGAGAGATGTTTAAAAATTTTACTGCATGATAAGATGTTTCTGTTTCTGATTTCATAGGACTAAGATACGCCCTGCAGCTTCTTGATGTTTTCTAGCCAGCTTTCTCTTTAATTGTCCATCTTTAGTTTAGGAATATATAGCCAATGATTTCTCCTGTAGATCATAATCTCCTCATTTAAAATCATCTGCAGGGCCCACTCTCCTCTCAATTAGCACCTCCCTTGTTACAGATGATTAGAGCACTGGGCGCGAGGTGATTTACAAGTGGACCTGAGCTTGGATCTCTGTGGGATGCTGAAAGCACACTGAGCTTTTGGTCTCTTGTTACAATGATTACTCTGAATTTTTTTTTTTTTTTACAGAAGATGAAACCCAAATGTTTACCAATGTATGAATTCTGCAAATTACTTGAAAAAATTGCTAACATAAAGCCTCAGGAATGATTTTATTATGTGCATACATGAGATCTGGGTGTATAACATTAAGATTGTTCACAAGGGGAGCACAGCAGTCTTTCACCTTTGCACAGCTTAGCAAATAAAAACATGTCCTAGAAACATTCTCTATAGATGCGTATATGGCATAGGAGTGAACAGTTTTATCAAATGAACTGGCCACCCCTGGGCACACAGGCAGTGGGTGCCAGGTCTATGGCCACATTTCTCCCTCTTCCAACCACAGTACTCTAGCTTAAAACACAATGAAACCTTGAGAGTTGTTGCTATGGAAGACCTCCCCTTATCACAATGTCTTTGAAATATTAATCATGTTAGTAGGAGAGAGGTTATACAATTGTCCCAAGTCATATGGCACACCATAATTTCATTCCTGACCTCATTATGCTACAATGTGTCCCATGAAATTTTCATCATCTGTGGAGTAACTTGAATATCAAAATAAACACCACCGAAACTCCATGTTGATATTTTGCACTATATGGAAGGTCATTACAAGGGTGAGTGAGATGTATGTCTATTCAAAGAACACCAAAATTCTTAGTTTTACTGTGTGGATCAGAAGTGAAGTTTTTGATGTTTTTTAGATAAAAAAAAATGCATGTTTCATCTTTCATTAATCTGATTTTTGCAGGCAATTTTTATCAACATTAACTTCAAAATTGTATCTTTTGGGCTGGAGAGATGACTGAGCAGTTAAGGTACATGCCTGCTAAGCCTAAGGACCAGGTTTGATTCTCCAGGTCCCATGTATGCCAAATGCACATGGTGGCACATGTGTCTGGAGTTTGTTTACAGTGGCTAGAGGCCCTGTTGTGTCCATTCTCCCCTCTTCCTTTCTGTCTCTAATAAATAAATAAATAAAACTAGTATCTTTTGAAAAATTTTATATTTCTTGCCAAATATCTCTTTGAATTTGAAACTATTGCTTCCCCTTTTGTCTCTTAAAATCACAGTGATTAATGATAAAGCTATGGCAATTACTTGAAAAGCAGATACAGATGAACACTTACAGATGAACTGTGATCAAGAGACAAAGTGGTCTGCCTTTTCAAAAGCAGTCAGCTTGTTATATGTGGATCTGAGCTGGGAGACTTACAGAAACCATCACATTACCGCACACGTGAACCACCTCTATCTCAAAGCTCTCTTCTCTGCAGGTGCCGTTTTGTCTTCTTTGAGGCTCTATTGCAGTGTCTGTTCTTCTGTTTTCCCAGCTGTTAGTCCCTCCCTATCAGCTGGGTAGTTTGTGTTACTCGAGGTTAATTAAAATCAATTATAAATTATAAATTATAAAGTGAGGTGCAAAAATCAGAGCAGCAATCAATGACAAAATTCTCAAACTTCATAAAGCAGTCTATAGGACATCTGAAATGATGGACATTGTCAAAGATTGGAGCAGAGCTTTGTGGAAAATGACAAAATTTTCAATGGGAAGTACACATTAACTTTCCAGTTCTCTATATATTTTCTAATATAACATTTAGAAGTCTTTTTGTAAACAGACACAATAGTAAGGTTATTGAAATCATGTCAAGGGGAAAATAAAGTAACTCAATAATAGTGAAACTTTAAAATATGAGTATGATTTTGGTTTCAATGTGAATTAAAAAATATTGTATTTTATACCTTATGTAAAAGATATTGTTGTATTTCTCCATGGTTTCAGTTTGGATCTAGTCTTATGTTTAAAAAAATATTTAGAGAAACATAGTCACTAAAGTAGAGAGTAGGACAGTTACAAACCACAAGTTAGATTTGTCAAAATAAAATAAAATTCAAAATTCTGTTCTTTAAACAGAATAGCCATATGCCAAGTACCACATAGTAACATATGGCTAGTGGCTGATGTACTGAACAATGGCAATGCCTAATGCTTTTGTCATGACAAAAGGTTCCATAGAGTAGGGCTTTTAATTAACTCATTGACAGTTGTGCATTACTTTGATGCATTTTATCTTAAATCAAGGCATTGTATAATGTAATTCCATATTTCAATAACAAGTATACATTCTAGTAACTATTTGCAGCCCTCATTACTGTAACATCATGCTCCTCAAAGCTATAGCACATATATATTAATATTTAAATAGAGATTCTTATTGATCCCTGATGCACACAGCCTTAACACTTTTCACTGGACCATATTTTAGACAGTCTTCCTTATTAACTTCCTCCCTATTTTCTTATTCCATTTATTTCAGAAAACTTGTAAATTTTCCTGTGTCCTTTCCAAATATAATGTTTTTAATTTTTGTCATGTTTTGCCCATTTTGAAACTTATACTGATTTCTCATATTCTATAGGAAAGAAGGAAGTTTTTGTTTTTCTTACACTTGAGAAACATAGCTAATTTAATCGTGTTGGTCAGTCTCTTCCTTAGGGTCCTGTTATATTATCCCACTGGCTCAATCCAGCTCTAAAAAGCAGGCTGACCATAAGCTGTTCCCCTATAGAAATCATCACAAAACTAGCTTGCCTATTTTTCTCTGTCCCGTGAAATTTTAATGAGGCCACTGTATTAGTTTCTTGCAGCTGCTAGATGAAAGAAATAAATAGCATATAAGTATTGCCACTGCTTCTTATATCTGCTAGCTTAGCATAAAAGTGAAATAAATATGCTTACATATATGAATAATATAAAAATTATCATGAATGGAAAAGGAGGAATATAGATAATATAGAGTTATCTTAATAATCTAAGGACTATAAGTGCCTTTCCAATCAGTAGTGATTTGTTTTTAAAGAATCACAATTAACTAGGGAGAAATTAAGGCATAATAACTTAATAACACTGTGATTCTGTTCTGGAAAATCAGTATACATTAAAACCATTTTAAATGACTTGTATTTATAAATAAAATAATATTTTAGCTTGACATAATTCAAAATAGAGTTTAAATTTTGATAACTGTCTGGTGAGTTAGTTAAAATATAAGTGGGGCATGTCATGATTCATTATATACCACATTACATGTTGTTTGACAATGTGATACATAGAGTGAACATCTAAACTGAAGTATCACAGTCTACATAAAATACACATGTAGAACCACATACAGTCATATACACAGGCTTCCCAGTAGTTCTGACATCTCTTGCAGCACTTCCCACCCTTGAAGATCAACAGTATTTCCAGCTGTCTCAATTTATAGAGGAAGATAATATAATTATTATTTGTTAACTGAGTTGAAACTCCTCCTTTTGCACACTGGTTATACACTGAAGCACCAATTTGCCCAAAACTTCTTTTGTCTTGGACTTTTTGTTTTGCTTTGATGTAGAGTACATTAGAAACTGGCATATTCATCCATAAAACATCAATGAAACAATAATTATTTTGTTTATAATGATCCAGACACACAGGATTCTTGGAAGAAAGCAACACCATATACAAAATTCAAAAATATCATAAATTTATTCTTTCTGCTATGTAAGCAATTGGAATATTTAAGAATGACAATAATGAAAAGAATGAAATAGTGTTTGCAATTCATGAAAATCACCATCTGCTCCAAAGAGAACAGAAAATGGTAAAAGATGAGTCTGGAGAATAAAGCAGGTAGTCTGGCCAAGAATCCAGTAGATAAGATGCATTAGTGATACAGCCTGTCATTTAACATTAGAGATACATTATTGTGTGTTAATGGAAATAGGAGTAAAGGAACTTTGATGTATGTAGAGGAAGTGTAGATAAGACATTGTAGGATTGGATTTCTGAGGACTTGGAATTAAACATTCTCAAGTTTCATTTGCTTTTGAATTCAACAACTAAATGCTACTGAAAGGTACGTAATTGAGTAGATGTAACCCACGGGACAGACTGACCTTAAAGATGATTTTATCTGGATTTAAATCATAATCTATAGATGTCTTTGGAGAATTTGAATATTTTCATTAAATCAAAGGTTATACAAGTTTTCATTTAAAAATCTCATAGTTCAGAGTAGAAGGGTTTTATTCTTTATCATTAACACACCTCCTTCCTGTCCCATTCCACTAGGGTGCCTTCTCGGTGGAGTTGCTGATATTCCCCAGGAAATAAATATTTTTGATGAAGTATCTTCCCAAAAAGTGAGAACACTTTTTCACAATCATATGCACCACCATGCCTGACAAAAAATGCTTTTACTTATTTATATGCAGGCAGACAGAGATAAGGAGATAGAAACAGACAGAATGGGTGCACTAGGGCTTCCAGCTGCTGCAAATGAACTCCAGATACATGTGCCACTTTGAGCATCTGGCTTTACATGAATACTGGGGAACTGAACTTGGGTTGTTAGACTTTGCAGGCAAGTGCCTCAACTGCTTAGTCCTCTCTCCAGCCCACCAAAATATTTGTATTTGTTTATTTGAGAGAGAGATAGAAAAGAACATAGAGAGACTGGGCACACAGGTTTGAAATATCAAGATTTTGAAATTAACTTGCTTAGCACTGTTTGTAACTAAAAAAAAAAAAAAAAAAAAAATTATTTTTTTTTGAAAGAGACAGAGAAAGGCAGAGAAAGAGAGTGGCTGTGCCAGGGACTCTAAGCCACTACAAATGCACTTCAGATGCATGCACTGCCTTGTGCATCTGGCATATGTGTGTACTGTCGAATCAAACCTGGTTCCTTAGTATCTGCAGGCAAGCACCTTAACTGCTCAGCCATCTCTCCAGCCCTGTGGTGGTTTAATTCAGGTGTCCCCTATTGACTTAGGTGTTCTGAATGCCATGTCCCAGCTGATGGAAATTTTAGAATTAAATTCTCCTGGAGGCAGTGTGTTGTCAGGGGCGGGTTTATGGGTGTTATAGCCAGCTACCTGTTGCTAGTATTTGGCACACTGTCCTGTTGCTGTTGTCCAGCTGATGTTGGCCAGGAAGTGATGCCCCTCCCCTCTGTTCATGCCACCATTTCCCCCTGCCATTATGGAGCTTCCCCTCTAGTCTATAAACTAAAATAACCCCCTTTTATTTCCCCATAAACTGCTTTTGGTCAGGTGTTTGTGCCAGCAATGTGAACCTGACTGCAACAAGTCCCATTTGTAGTTTTGTCTCTAACACTTGCAATAGAAAACCACAAGTTTGCAAAGCTAATAGATTAGTTTTTAATAAGAAAAGAAAAAAAAATCAGCAATATATTTTTTCTGCTGAATAAGTTAACATATTCTAATAATAATATGATTTCCATTTTTATAACACTTTTTGAAGAATATAAAAAATGAAGTTTCAACAAGGTAGATATCACCATCAGAAGAAGTTATAATAGTTTATCTGCTATTATATCCTATTATTTAAAGATGTGTGCGTGCACAGACACACACACACACACAGAGAGAGAGAGAGAGAGAGAGAGAGAGAGAGAGAGAGAGAGAGAGAGAGAAACCATCCTACTGTTACTAGGTACTTTTGATTACATTGTTTTATGGCACTTTCCTCCAAGGTAATCAACTTAGAGTTTTTGTTAATGTTTTTCATTCTGGTTTATTAATGAAATGGATGACACAGGGGTACTTCCCAGAACACACAGGGCCAAGTGAAGGAGAATTACTTTCAGGGAGGATTAAGTGCCTGGACAGATTGCAGTCATTATGAAATGATAGCGATATGTTACAATTTCTGTTTGTTTTGTTTTATTTTACTTTATTTTTAGAAAAGGAAAATCTAGAGAGGATATCTGTGCCATCAGTGTGATAGACAACATATGGATAGAAGATAACTTTTCTCCTAGAAGGAACTCTCCAGGTATCTATCTGTGTACTAGCAGGTCAGCCTTCAGCTAACCCCATAATGCACGGCCCACATCCCACATTCCCCAATGTGGACGGTCCCTGTAGGGGAGGATAGGGAGGAGGCTAACGATGGCACCAACATGGCTGTATACACACTGTGTACATAACTAAACAAATATTGGCTTCTCAGAGTCTTGAGAAGGTTGAGTAGATTTGGGCATTGAAGAAACCATGAAGTACTAGTGAACCTTTAGGAAGCAAATTTTTTATAGGTCTAGGTCAGAGGGAGAGATTTATTTGGCCCTATACTTACAGTAGTTATATTTGAGTTTAAAAAGTAGCATCAAATGCACTTTGGTTTAACTTACATTCTTTCTAAACTTAAACTTGTGTGTTTCTTTACAGTTTTGAAGATAAAATATTTGAAAGATAGTAGAAGATTGTTATTTTAGGGATCGTTTCTAGATATGAATATTTTAAAATATCCTTATAAAATAATTGAATCAGAAGAATGAACCCCATGTCACCTTTCATTCAGTCACACTCACTTAGCATTGACTAGCTTGACAAGACTTGACATTAATTTCATCATCAGAACCTTTCAAACTTGTTCTCATTTTATTGATATAATCAAGCTGGGAGGAAAAGTCATAAAAACAAAACAAACAACAACAACAAAAACAGAGCCAAAGTCATAGCCAGTCATAGTTTATTGTCATCTCCAGTTGTATACTGTCACTACTTCATTTCTTATCTTGAGGTTTATTTTGATGATTAAATTTTCAAGTGCTGGGATTAAAGTTGTGTGCCACCACACTTGGCTTACTCCTTTTGTATTTGATCAGCTATAAAAATATTGAAAATCTTAAGCTTAGAGAAATATTTGCTTTCAATTGTACTCCAAATTAATATTTCTATTATCAATATCATTGTGGTACACAAATTGGAATAGAATAAATGCATTTCTGAATGTACTACCTGGAGGCCAGTCTCAGTTTGGGCTAAATGTGTTGTAAAGTACTATATTGATTTTGTTATAAGCAACATTTGATATTCTGAAAAAAATCAATAGGAGGCTCAGATAATTTAGATATTATCTGACAAATCAATACCAATAGATATTGCTTTTCATTAGCCATTTTATGAGACAGATTAATTCCATATTTTGTGATTTACATTAAGTCCTTATATAAAATGACTATACACATTAAAAAGTGACATAGCTTATGGTTGAAAAAAGTTTCACTGTGTATGTATTCTATAGTAAAAGAATTCAATTAGAGATAATCATATTAAACAAAATTGTTATTCTCTGAAGACAAATATCATATAATCTCTCATGTATTATTCCTAGATTTTATATACACAGATAAACTCATGTGTGTAACTATAACATGAAAGTATAAATTACTCTGCCTAGATGAACAAAGTTCTAATGGAGGGAAAGAGTAAGAAGAGAGAGAATAGAGATCTTGTATGAAAATATCGTTCTGTAACTCAGCACCATTATGTACAATGAATGTATACAATGCTGTATTTATTTTTAAATGTTTTAAAAATTGTAAATTACATATTAACATCTTGATGAATTTTCAGTTTGCATAAATTTATATATGGTAGAAAGCATATACATGTATATGTATAAATACATATATACATGTGATCAAAATAAGCATTTTCATGTTGTTTCTTGTGATTGTGCATAAAATTCAACAATATTAGTGCAAAATAATCCCCCAATTATACTCATGAGGTTTAAGAATCTAACAGTTCAAAGAACTTCTGTTTTACAGTTAACTTTTAAAGAAAATATTATTTTGTTATACTTTAAACTCTTTAACAAAACAAGTTTTCTTTAATATTTTATTTACATCTTTGAGAGAGAGAGAGAGAAAGAAGATAGACACAGAGAGAGAGAGACAGAGAAATTGAGAATGGATGGATGCACCAACCACAGTAAACAAATTCCAGATGCATGTACCACCTTATACCTCTGGTTTTATATGGGTACTAGGAAATTGAACTTGGGTACCCAGGCATCTCAGGCAAGTGCCTCAACTGCTAAGCTATCTCTTGAGCACAACAAAATAACTTTTCACCTCTGAACAATGACAGTTATGTCTTCAGTAAGCTGGGGCCATATATAGTAGGTTATGAATGTGACATGAGAATAATGTAATTTTAGTGTAATATGTACATTCAAGCAATTAATGATTTATGAATTTATGATTTATTAATGAAGAATGATTTATCATTTATCAATAAAGAGATACAAAATGAAGAATCTACTTGATAAGGTGAGTTAGAATCACTGCTGTCAGTGGCTGTAAACTTGACTGAGGACAGATTTGACCTATAAGTAATTGACTTACAAAATTTGTCTCAGAGGAAATGAACTAGAAAGTTCAGCAATATAGTCTTTAGATTCTTTGGAAAGAGTCTTAATGAGATAAATCTTATATGTTTTCTCAAATATCTAAGACTGAAACAATAGGAATCCAAATAGAGATAATGTTCAGCAGAAGAGATATTAAACATGCTCCAATACATAAAAATGAAAGTTATTCATTATACCTGTTCCGGCTTCATTAATTTGATTCTTCCCATTTAAATAACTGTAATACTGTATATAGGTTTTTAATGGAGCAAAACCAGAAGTATAGTTTCTTTAACAAAAAAACACTGGAGTCATATTTATTACTCTGAATCAGCTTGTCCAGGTGAAGGTTCTTGAACACTGACCTATTCAAATAGTAGTTCTATCAGCTTTCTAAGACATTTGCTTTGTAGGGATCTGAAAACAAGACCAAAAACTGTTTCCAATGGGCTTGAAAATTGCTCACCAGGAAAAAAGAGACAACCATAAATATATTAAATAGTCTACCAACACATTCTCTTTTATTTTCTAAAGAGAAAATGTTACTTTCCTGAACATGTATCTTGGACACTATTTTTTTGTACTTTTTTTTTTTTTTTTTACAAAATACGTTCCAATATCTTGAGATAAAAATGCCTGTGTTTTCAGTATGTTACGGCTATTGATAGGAGGATCCTTTATTTAAATATTCAAGCTAAACCAAAATTTGTTCTGTATTTCAACTCTCTACTAAAGACACAAAGTTGTAGGTCATTTTTATTAACTCTAAAACTTAAATTTTGTTTTCTATGGATCCAATTTCATTTTCATGAATGCTTTCTTTTAGTAATATGTTTTCTTACTAGCCCTCCTTAAACCTCTCATAGTTACCTGTTTGGGTTGTTTGACTTCATTTTATTTTAAAAGTACCACTTAACTTTTTTTTTTTTAATCCATCCTAGGCACACTTTGAAAGGTTCTGACCTATACTCTGCTCAATGAGCAAACTAGTTCTAGAATTCTCTCCACTTTCACCTTCTGAAAGTTTGCACAGTTCTCTATCCTCAGTAAGTATGCAGGGAACACTTCTTGTGTGAGCAAAACAACTACCATGAATTTTAATTTTAGTAATTCAATTGCATTATTACCTAGAAAAAGAGTGATAAAAGTTCCATTTGTTAAAATTAAAAGTTTATTTTAATTACTAATTTCTTTCTATATCTATGATTGATGGACAAATGTCCCACACACAATTTAAATTCTGTGTAAATAAAGGGATTGTTTGAGAACAATATATGTATTTTCAAAATATGTATTTACACAGACATATATGAACTCAAAAATTATTATAGAACTCAAAACTTCTGTACAAAATATTGATAGGCAGGAATATAAATTATGAAGTGCTAAAAGTTATTCTGGCTTATCCAAATCACATTACTTCCTTTGTAAATCAGTGATAATTTTGAAAATGATTCCAGTGATATCCAAAAAATCTTAAGAAATAAGCAATAGATAATTGATGATAAAATAGGGAAAAAATTATATATGTTACTATTAAAAATAATGAATTATTTTCTATAATTCTGGTCAGCACATGATATTGACATTATTTCTTCTCAAATATCGTGACAAACAACAAAATCTAGGTACAATAGACTGTGCACATAAAGAAGCATCAATTATCTCTCATTAATTTTCACAGTCCTACTTTTATGAGGTCCAGTTAAATATACATTTACTTAAAAATAAATCTTTATTTTCTAATATCTGTATTTTTATATTAGTTTTTACAAGATAATATATATACTATATATATAAGCTTATATATATATATTTATGTGTGTGTGTGTGTGTGTGTGTGTGTGCACATGTGTGTGTGTTTATGCTATCAGGCTAAAGAAAAATAAGTCTAATTTGATAAGTGTTGACTAAAATTGGATCAGCAGAAATTTTGTGATATCTATGGATGTCTGTATCACTGGACAGAATATTATCATTGTTTCTCTGCAGCTCCAGGAAGAATTTAAACGATGTCAAATCACATAAGGATCCTCTCTTTTACTTTGTAAAATGCATATGCTCTATTTAAAATAGTTTGAAGTTTCAATGTTAAGCATTTTTGAATAAAAAGCACAATAAGGCAATTGGTTTTCCTCAATTCATAAATATGGACCTTATAAAGTAGGTGAGATAGAACATATGTATTCTTTACTATTCTATACAACTTAGACTCTACTCCTTTCTTTATTCTATTACTTTAAATATATATGTTTGCCATTTTCAATAACATAAAAATAAAATTAGTTGATAACATTGGTACCATTTATTTTTTTAGACATTGCTCAAAGTAAAAACATATATTCTAAAAATGTGAAATGAATACTGCTATTTTATCTACTTTATAGAAAAATAAAACGAGACATAGATTATATCATGTTCAAGATCAAATGGTGAGAAACGACAGAACTAAGAGATTTGAACCTTGTTATTACTGTTTCATAAGCTGTGCTTTTCCCTCACCACTGGATTCTGTTACCTAGTGTGGAAGTAGGAATGGATGGCCCCCAATATATTCAGAATTTATTGAAGTTTGTACGTTAGATCTTCAGGAACCTGGCTGGAGGAGATGTCACTTGGTGGATCCTAGGGTCCAGCCATAAAGTGTGGTGGTGGATTTGGGATTATAACCTAAAGATATGCAAAGTGCTTGAGCTTAGCCTGGAGTTCCAAAAAAAGGGGGGGGAGGGGCTTGCATGTACTGGTGTCTTTAGTTTATGGCTTTTTCTATCTCTGTGGGGTCCTGTTAAAGAGGGCCAACTTCTGCTATTATGGAACTTCCCCTACTTCAATAAATTCCTTCCTCCATAACTGTGCCTGGCCTGGAAGTTCATCCCAGCAACATGTGGCTTATCTACTACACCTAGTAAAATTGCAAGTGACAAGGAATATTTATATACAAAATGCATATATTACATAGATAGATACATAATTGAAAGGTAGATAGATAAAGATGGAGTAATTTGTTTTACTCTAAATTCTAATTTGGCTACCACGACAATATATCTTTTCTTTTTTTGTTGTTTATTTAATTTATTTATTTGAGAGTGACAGACAGAGAGGGAAAGAGGCAGAGAGAGAGAGAGAGAATGGGCATGACAGGGCTTCCAGCCACTGCAAAAGAACTTCAGACACGTGCACTCCCTTGTGCATCTGGCTAACGTGGGTCCTGGGGAACTGAGCCTCGAACCGGGGTCCTTAGGCTTCACAGACAAGCGCTTAACCGCTAAGCCATCTCTCCAGCCTGACAATATATCTTTTGTCTTCCAGATTTTGTAGTTGAAGATAGAGTTTATTTAAGTTGCTTCATTATGTTGAGATGCAAATACAAGCTCATAAAGTGAAAGGTCATAAGAAAAAAGGGAGATTTAGAAGAAACTTTGTACTGGTGTATTTCAGAATTTACTGAAGAATGGCAAGAAGACTGTTACACATTACTTATTATTTCATTAATTTACTATTTAGTTTTGTGGTTATGGATTATAAAAAGCTAAGTATAACACACACGTTATTTTTCTATCACCTTATATTTGTTCTTTCCATCAAAAGGAAAATGTAGATATAGGAGTTAACTAGTATTTTAGTTATATTTGGTTTCTACAATAAACCATCATGAACCACATTTCTTGAAACAAGAAATCCATTCCTCTAGTTACAGATAGGGGAGCTGGAGACATTTTATGCAATGCGGATAGCCACTGGTAAAACCCACATGCTCTGGTAAATAATCTCTCTCCCATATACATGCTTTGATCTTAATTAAACATATCAGGTAAGGTCACTGCCCCCCCACACACACACAAAATAGAGGCATCAAAATAGAAGAGGAACTAGTTACAAAGATCAAAAGATTCAGCAGAAGGTGGGTAGAGAAGGGGATCCAGAGAAGGTAATTGAGGAGATTATAATCAATATAAATTATATGCTTATATAATTTTCTGAATAATGGCTGGAGAGATGGCTCAGAATTTACCAATGTTTGCCATTTAAGCACGGGGGCCTCTGTGGCAGGTGAGTGAAAATTTAGACTCCTCAGAACCCATGTAAAATGCTGGGAAGCATGCTTGTAAACGTAGTCTGTGAGAATTGAGATTAGAGAAACACTGTAGCTTGCTGGTTTACAGCAGTTCCATTTTGAGGAATAAGCAGACCCTCAGTCAAGGAAACATGTGGCTGCCTGATAAGAAAGGAACACCTAACCATCTATGTGGGACATCACTTACCAAGCACACACACACACACACACACACACACACACACACACACACACACACTTTTCTCAATAAATAAGGAAGAAAGAAAAAAGAAAGGGAAAGAAATTCAAACCTTACTTCTGGAAGCCAGAGGAAGGGAAAAAAAAAAAAACAAAACAAGCGGTTGGTAGATTTGTGCTCTCCTGAAACCTGTGAGGGAAAACTTGCTTGTGTCATTATAATCTCTGGTGTTCTGGTGGTTTCCCAGCCATATTTAACATTTCCAGGGAGGATATCGCATCCACGAAATTTCTCCCTTCATAGCCACATGGTGTTCTCCCTGTTTTCCTTTCTTCCGATATGACCTTATCTTAAATAATTACATCTACAAAGAACTAATTTTCAAGACTCCATGGGGAGGTACTAGGTATGAGGACTACAGCATAGATGTTTGGAGGGGATGCTCTTCAAACTATGACATCTAAGTTGGTATCTTTGCCAGCCAGGTAAGTCTGATTAAAGAAAATGCTAGATTCTTCTCATGCCAGGAGATATCTGTTTCCTATTCTGTAAAGCAAGAAAATTATTCTCATTTATCTTCAGTGTGCCATCTAGTTCAAACTTTACTTTAAATATCTAACTGAACTCTGATCTGAAGTGCCATGTCAAGCTGTGACGGTAAATTTCACCTTTGATGTTACATGAGATCTATTACCTTCATGTTCTCTAGCTATTTACTATTATAACATGAAGTGGACTTGTACACTTGTTATTCTACAGACATTAAAAAGAAGATCACAGTGCTTTGAAATAGTCTTTTCCTCTATAATTATTGCCATTTACTAGATAATATGACTCACGGAGTTAAAAAAAAAAAAAGAAGAGAAAAGAAAAGAAAAGAAAAGAAAAGAAAAGAAAAGAAAAGAAAAGAAAAGAAAAAAGAAAACATGTGGCTGACTTTGGGATCTGTGCTCTAAATGTAACTAAGCATAGATGTGATACTATTATACTTTTCTTGGTATTATGGAATAACTAATAATTTGCAGTACATTGAAATGCAAATTATTGCATATTAAGAATGTTTTTAGGTATTATATATAACTAAAACAATTTATTCTCATAACTTTTGTGAGTTAAATATTAAAGAAAAAAGGACAGCAAACATAATACTTAAATAGAACCTTGAGGGCTGGAGAGATGGCTTAGCGGTTAAGCGCTTGCCTGTGAAGCCTAAGGACCCCGGTTCGAGGCTCGGTTCCCCAGGTCCCACGTTAGCCAGATGCACAAGGGGGCGCACGCGTCTGGAGTTCGTTTGCAGAGGCTGGAAGCCCTGGCGCGCCCATTCTGTCTCTCCCTCTATCTGTCTTTCTCTGTGTCTGTCGTTCTCAAATAAATAAATAAAATTAAAAAAAAAAAAAAAACTTAAAGTTGGGAATGACACTCGTTTTTAAAATCTTTGGCCTTGCTTCTCATTTTATTATTTAAATTATTCACCTTATTGAGTACCTTAATTCTGTAGCTTTTTAAAAGTTCCTTTGAATTAACATATTTATTTTCCTCGCAACTTCATAATGCTTTTTACGGGTTTGCTATTGAAATCATAATGACACTATTGTGGAAATATTTCAATTCAAAGAAAAAATTAAAACCACAGAGATGGCCACCATCTCTCTTTTCACAGTAAAGTGACAGCCACCCTCCCACGCTGTAGGAGGATTCTTTCCCTTCTAGATCTTGCAAATTTCTTCTCTTCTTCTTATCCTTTTCCTTCTGCTTTTTTTTTTTTTTTTTTTTTTTGAGACATGGTTTCATTTAGTAAAGGTTGACCTTGCATTGAACTTGCCATGTAGTTAAGGAAAAACTTGAGTTCTAATGCTCTGTGATATTATTAAAGAACATGGTATAGGTTACATATGGCTTTGGGGCACTTATATGCATAGTATATTTCATTGTCATTACTATATGAAATAAGTGAGGAAACAAAGCAAAAATAATTTTTAGTGAGCCAAAAGACTAGGTATAAAAGATCTTAGAAAATTTAAATGTAGTCTGACTAAATAATGTACCAAATTCAGCTTTTTTACAATTAAATTCTGAATGATCTTTACCTCATAAAGACTAATATAAAGCTATGAGAAGTTTTAGCACAGTGCCTGGGACATAACTCCCATTAATTGCATGTTTATCATCATTTTAGACTATAATTATTATATGGGCAAAGTGACTAACAGTCCTTTAATACACAGAACATGCATCAAGTATATTTGACCTATTTGTAATGCCTGTCTTTAAACCTGTGAAGTAATTTTGAAGTGAAGATACTGTATCCTTGTACTTAAGATTAAATACAAATAGGGTACATGAACTTTATTGCAGATCCCATTTCCTTCCTGGCAGTGGCTGATGTTCTTTTCTTTGCATATGCTGTGCAGTCTAATGCTGACAGCAGCACTGAATACTAAAACCATCTGTCAGGACCCTGGGGATTCTGCTATTATTCACTGCTTCCTCCTGGTGTAAGGTCGATACTACAACAAGGTGTATTTCAATAAATATGCAGTGAGAAGATAAATTGGCTCAAAGTAGGAACTACCAGCTGTCTATATAATTAGTGACAAAAAAGCAAAGTAGTAGCCTTAAGGGAATACAAGCCTGTTTGGGGATTGATTGCCTTGGGGTTGTGAATTTGTTCCACAGAATGTCTTCTGACAGAAAAGAATTGTGCCGAAAGTGTCATCTTTTAAAATGTTATCATTCCATGCATAATCTTTCAAATGCTATTGCTATATGTATATATATATATATATGTGTGTGTGTGTGTGTGTGTGTGTGTGTGTGTGTGTTTAAATATTTACTGATACAACCATAGAATATGATATATATGCACAGATAATACATTTCCCTCTAAAGAGAAAGAAAAGACTGATTTTGTTTAAAAGGAAAGCAAGAGAGATGTGTCTTCATCCATCTGTGATGTTTTCTGCCAGTTTACAGTATTGTCCTTGGAGCACTGGAAGCTGCAATAATTAATTCTGAATAAACTGACTTAAATATCAATGATCTTCGAGAGAAGGAAAGCATGAAGAATTGTATGTCACAATCCATATTAAGCATACTGATTTATCCATAAATGCAATGCCATATTAATGAATTTGAAATAACTTGGCATTTCTAATAGGGAATAATAAAAATACTCAATGTTAAAAAATATGATGGTAGGCGTGGTAGCTCACGCCTTTAATCCCAGCACTTGTGAAGCAGAGGTAGGAGGATCGCTGTGAGCTCAAGGCCACCCTGAGACTACAGAGTGAATTCCAGGTCAGCCTGGGATAGAGTGAGACCCTACCTCAAAAAGATTTATGATGTATAAACCTTAAATATTAAGGACCTACGTGTATCTTGGTGCTTTCCTTACCTTCTTCCATATAGCTTCTACTTTTGAGGAGAAAATATAAGCAGATATTTTGTTTGGACCACTTTTTTAGCTAGAGGGTTGTATAGTTTCAGTGACAAGTATGTTTAAAAAAATGAATGTATTCCACAAGCTATCTGGAAGCAGCAGGGTACCCTGAGTGCCAGCTTGGTTTGCTGGTTTATCAATAGGAAGGAGATGCCAAAGAGCAAATTGAACTGCATGACTGGATCTCCCTAAAGTGCAGTGAGCGGCTGTTCTTTAAGTGCTGTTTTGATAAAGACAAAGAGACAATAAAAGGCATCATTGTGCCTGTTGAGCAAACAGATCCCCTACCCATTTTTCTGTGCATCAAAAATTTATACAATTTAAAGTCACATGTACTTTTTTGCGTCTTTGAAAATTAGCACTTTGTAAATCATATGACCCAGACATCTCTTTCTCAAGGACCTAGGGTCTACGGTGATAAAATTGAAAATCAAGGAAGACAGCGCCCACCCTCTGTTTCTGTAGAAGGATAGAAAATTCAGGAAACACTTTGATCCAAGTCCCAAACTACTTCTTTTCAAAAAAATGAGAAGTTTGCTTTTCCTTAGATAAAGCCAATAAGCTGACAGCCTGAGTGATGCCAATTATCATTTAAAGTTACCAGATAGAGTTGTATATGACAAAGCCTCTCCTGACTGGTGACTCTGGATCTTGTTGATCTTGAGAATATTCTTGAAGGGGAATAGAGAAATGGCCCAATAGTTAAAAGAACTTGCTTATAAATCCTGATGGTCAGGGTACAATTCCCCAGTATACACATAAGCCAGATGTACAAAGTGACACAAATATCTGGAGTTTGTTTGCAGTGGCAGGGGAATATACTAGAATGTTGAGTCTGTTTGCTTTTAGAGAAGAGTTGAATTTCTCTGCTTTCTACTTCTTAATTACTTGTGATATAAATAACATTCTGATTTAATGCTTAAAAATAATGACTTTATATCTTTTCTGTCTTTGTGGAAATGTTTTAGGAGTTGGAAGAATATTTAATATTATATTTACCCAACATTATTGCAGGTTGAATTCAATAATATAAGAACTTTTAAAAGGTGACAAATATTTGTTCAGTGATAATTTTCACATTATTTTTGGAATATTTCTGACAGTATATCTTTTTGACTATTTAAGCCAGATATACATTTATATTTGGCTATAAAGAACTTAAATGAATGGTTTACCATAAATAGCATGTTGCTATATATGGCTAATTCAGCCATAAGCCTTTCTTGTGTTTCCATGTCTTTTCCTGACATAACATTTTTATGACATATGGTAAGAACTCATAAACCTAAATCATATGGAAATAAACTTTAGAAGAAATCAGCAATTGTCTTTAGATAATGTGCTAAGGTAGTGTTTTTTATTGTCTATTACTGTTTGACTAATTATATTGTTTCAATGTGACTTTCACTTCCAAGACTACCATGCTATGGTGGAAAAATCCCTAGATTATTTTGAAAATGACATTGTGTCTTTGATGCAGTTAAAAATGGCATAATGGATAAAAATAGAGACATTGCAGTTAGCTTTGCTAACTGGAAATGCTAGCTTTATAGCTTATTTTGTGTGTGAATACTGGTGAATGATTAAGTATCCAGTCTTTAGTACAGTGACATAGAAATATGTCTTGTCAAGTTTCATGTAAAGACATTTTGCCAAGGAAATTTACCTAAAGGAGATTTATTGGGACTTCACAAAAGGAAATCTCCTTTGAAGAAGGCAAAAGGAGTTTGGGAAGATTTTGGAGTGCTTATAACCTTTAGCTGCTCTAAAAGATATTGTAGCGCTAGAATAGCCCTTGGGGAGGATCTTAACTTAATGTGTTATATAAATAGGAAATAACCTTCACAGGTTTATGTGTTGGTCTTGGTCTCTTGCTGGTTACACTATTTGGGGAAATACTGAAAACTAGAAGGTGGGACCTAGCTAACTAAACACTAGGGGCAGTTCTTAAAGATTGTATCTCTTCACAACTTTTTTTTTTTTTATTTTTCTGTTCCCCTCTCTGCTTCCTGTCCTCCATAGTGGGAGCTTCTTTGCTCTTCTGCGTGTTCCCTGCCATGGTGCTCAGCCTTGCTGCATGGGTGCTCAGACCCATAGCAGATAAAGCCTACAGCAGATAGAGTCTGCAGATGTTGGACTGACACATATGAAACTATTAGCAAGATAAATCTAAGATTTTAAATGTTTCCCTCAGGTATTTGTCATAGTAACTAAAACTCTGACTGTATTAGTCAGGGTTCTCTAGAGGAACAGAACAAATAGAGTGAATTATATTAAAATAGAACTTACCAGATTATTTCACAGCAGTCCAATAGCAGTTGCAGGCCCAAGTGACAAGGAACACAGGGGCAACTCCCTCTATATAGCTAAGTGCCTTAGCAGTCCCAATCCAGCACTGAAGGCCTGTAGGCTTCTTGAGGAACTGCTGGTCTTCAATCAACACTGGTCTTCAGTTGACACTGGTCTTCAGTCCATCCTGGAATGTAGCAGTCAGCTTTAGCAACCAAGTGGAAGGAAGGGGGCTCATTTCACCCAGAGCTTTCCTTTCATACAGTCCGCTCTGAGAAGGACTGCCAACTCTAGGGGAAGGGCTCATCTTGGAGGAAGGACTTCCTCCTTCAGTTAATCCTTCCTGGAAGCAACATTGGAGACCCACCCAAAAGGGTGTGTGTGGATTACTATGCAGATCAAGTTGACAATACCTTAACCAACGCAAGTCCACCCTTGTAAACTTGAAACCAAACCGTATCTTCTTATATCATACTTAATTTCCAAATGAAACTTATAACAAGCTCATAATTCTGCCTAACATGGTATAACTATGCCACATCCAGCTGGAAATGTACAATCTCCACCCCCTGCCCCCAAAACAAAGAAAGTTTCCTTAAGGAATGCTTAGTCTCTAATATAATAGGTCAAATATAAATTTAACAACAGTTAGCTAGTGATATAATATTAATATTGGTGTAGATTTGTACAAACACTCCGTATCAAGGTAGGATAGAAACATGGTAATTACAGCCCTTGTTTTTGTAACTGGTCATGTGGCCTTAGCTGGTATTTGTAACTACCTTCTTCTACTACTCACTCTGTACTTCCTTCACCTTCAGCAAGCACTTAGCAGGTCTTGGTTCTTTACCTGGAGAGGTAAAGAAAGGAACATGAAGCAAATATTTGGCTAATAGGTCACTTGGAATGAGGGTAAATTGAACCATTCCCATTTCCATTGATTCCAGGACCCATGAATCTGGGCTATAGGAGAAACATCACCATATATAGGAAGCTGATTCATAGCATATACAGCCTTCTGGAGGGTGCTCACCCAGGCCTCCAAGCTATTGCTACCTCATTGGCAATGTAGATGTTTCTTTAAAAGGCCATTCCACCATTCTATCATGCCAGCTGCCTCAGGGTGGTAGAGCTCATGGTAAGACCAGTGAATGCCATGATCATGAGCCTACTGCTGTACTTCTTTGGCTGTGAAGTGAGCTCCTTGGTCAGAAGCAACACTGTGTGGAATACCATAATGTGAATAGGGCATTCTATAAGCCCACGGATGGTACTTTTGTCTGAAGCACTATGTGCAAGAAAAACAAGTATATACCCAGAATTAGTGTCTATTCCAGTAAAGACAAAATGCTGTCCTTTCCATGATGGAAGTGGTCCAATGTAGTCAACCTCCCACCAAGGTGCTGGCTGGCCACCCCAAGGAATACTACCATATTGGGGGCTCAGAGCCGGTCTCTGCTTATGGAAAATTTGACACTCAGCAACAGATGCAACCAGGCCAGCCTTAGTTAGTGGAAGTCCATGTTGCTGGGCCCATGCCATGCATAACCTGCATCCCTGACAAGATGACCACTTTGTTCACTTTAGGCCCATAGGGCAATGACAGGGATGGCTGAGAGAAAAGGTTGACCACTATCCACAGAACAGGTCAGCTTATCATCTACGTGTTTATTAAAGTCATCTTCTGATGAGGTCACCTTCTGATGAGCATTAATATGGGATACAAATATCTTTATATCCTTGGTTTATTCAGAGAGGTCTATCCACATACACCTCCAAATTTCCTTCTCACCAATTTTCCAGTTGTTCTCCTTCCAAGTCCTGGACCATCCAGCCAAATCATTGGTCATAGCCTATGAATCAGTGTATAACTTCACATCTGGCCATTTTCCTTCCAGGCAAAATGCACAGCCATTTGCATTTTGCAACTGAAATTTTGCCCATTGTGAAGACTTCCCTTCATTAAAGTCCTTCAGAGTTGTCACAGAAAGGGGCTGTAATGCTGCAGCTGTCCACCTCTGGGAGGTTCCTGCATAACATGCTTAACTATGTGTAAACAATGCCCTAGTCCACTCCTCAATTGATCATAGGGCACACCCCATGATACCATAGGTGCATGCTTGGGGACAAAAGTCATTGTAACAGGAGTAGAAACCATAGGCATTTGGGCAGCTTCCTCTTTTAACTTATTTGTGCCTTCAGGGCCTGATCAAGCCTGTTTGTGTGCATATACCACTTCCACTTGATGATGGACTACTGCTGAGCATGCCCAACTTTATGGCCTAGTGGGTCAGATAACACCCATCTCATAACAGTAAGTTCAGATTGCATAGAGGCTTGATGGCCCATTGTCAAGCATTCAGTTTTCTTTAGGCCCAGTAGCAGGCCAAGAGCTGTTTCTCAAAGGGAGAATAATTGTCTGCAGACTACAGCAGGGCCTTGCTCCAGAATCCCAAGGGCCTCCACTGTTACTCACTTATGGGGACGTGCCAAAAGTTCCAAACAGCATGCTTATCTCCCACCAACACCTCGATTACCCTCAGATCTGCTGGTTCATACAGCCCAAAAGGCAGACCAGCCTGCATAGAAGCCTAGACCTGTTGAAGAGCCTTCTCTTGTTTTGGACCCCACTGAAAACTAGGAGCATTCTGAGTTACTTGGTATATGGGATGTAGTAAGACACCCAAATGAGGAATGTTCTGTCTCCAGAATCCAAATAGGACCAGTAGATTTTGGGCTTCTTTCTTAGTGGTAAGTTGGTCCAGATGGAACAACTTCTTCATCTTAGAAGGAATATCCATGCATTCCCCACACAACTGAACTAGAAATTTTATTGAGGTGGAAGGTCCTTGATGGATTTATTTCCCATCCCCTGATGTGCATATGCTATATAAGCAACTCCAGAGTGGTTGCCACCTCCTGCTCATTTGATCCAATTAGTATAATGTCATAGATGTGATGGACCAATGTGACACCTTGTGGAAAGGATAAGAAATCAAGATCTCTAAGAACTAAACTATGACATGGGGCTAGAGAGTTAATCTAACTTTAAGGTAAACATTAAAGGTGTACTTCTGACCTTTCCTGAAGGTAAATTGCTTCTGGTGGTGCTTATGGACAAGTATGGAAAAGAAAGCATTCACAAGATTAATAGCTGCATACCAGGTACCAGGAGATGTGTTAATCTGCTCAAGTAAAGAAACCACATCTGGTACAGCAGCTGTAATTGGAAATACCACTTAATGTTTCTAATAATCTTCTGCCATTCTCCAGGATGCATCTGTCTTCTGAACAGGCCAAATAGGAGAGTTAAAGGGGGACGTGGTGGGAGCCACCACCCCTGCATCCTTCAAGTCCTTTATAGTGGCATTAATTTTTGCAATCCCTCCAGGGATGTGATACAGTTTTTGATTTACTATTTTCCCCAGTGGTGGAAGCCTCAATAGCTTCCATTTGGTCTTTCCAACCATAATAGCCCTCACTCTGCAACTCAGGGAACCAATGTGGGGGTTCTTCCAGCTCCTAAATATATCTATCCCAATTATGCATTCTGGGACTGGAGAAATAGCCAGAGGGTGAGTGTGGGGACTCACTGCACTCACTGTCAGTCTAACATTTACCAAACTCCATTGATCACCTGACATCTGTAAGCACCTACTTTAACTGGAGGGCCATGGTGCTGTTTGAGGTCTCCTGGAACCAGTGTCAGTTCATAGCTAGTGTCCAGTAGGCCCTGAAAAGTCTGATTATATCCTTTCCCCCAGTGTATAGTGGCCCTAGTAAATGGTCATAGGTTACTCTGAGGAAGACTAGGAGTAAGCATAATATTGGAACATTTTGAGTTTGTAGGAGGTTCCTTCCTCACGAGGAGCTGGCCACTTCTTCAACCAAGTAGCTTAGGTCCTGTAAACTTGCTCAAGTCTGGAAACTGGTTAAGAGGCCTTGATTCTTTGTTGATAAATCAAAATGCTCTCTTGTTCATTTGCTCTGGACTTTTCTGTTTATACAGATCAAGCAGGAACTCAGCAGATTTCTTATCTATTTGACCTCTGGTGATACCATGATTAATCAGCCAGTGCCAAAGGACCATATGAATCATACCTTTATGTATGTTGTATTGCCTATGCTGTCTATTATGATAAACATGCTTACTTTGCCTTTGTTGATTCATCACTGCTACTTGGCCCTTGTTACCCTGAAATCCAGTTAGACCCATTGTATCTAAGTCACCTCATGCAGCAACTGGGCTCCCACTGTGATGTCTTTACATGGAAGACCAATGACTGGGCATTTTAAGTATGCTGGTGCCCCCCTCACAAATATGTTTCTTATAGTCTTAGTGAAGGGCACATCTTCTGTATGCTCCCATTGTGGGGGTAAATATTAGTTTACATGGCAAATCCACTCCAGCATTCCAAGTTCTCTGAACCTTTTAATCCCTTCATCAACATTAAGCCAAGGGATATCAGGCAGTTGGAACTCACTCATAGTAGGCCATCTTTGGATCTATACATCAGCCAATCAATCAAATAAACTCTTTGTGTCTCTTTTCCAACTGAATGAGCTGCAGTGTTAAATCTAAAATCTCTGTTCAGTGGGCCTATTTCAGTAAATTCAGCTTGATCTAATCTTATATTCCTTCCACCATCATCAAACACCCTGAAAAGCCATTCCCCCACATATTCTCCATGTTTCTGCCATACATGTTTAAAACAAACAAACAAACAAACAAACAAACAAAAAACTCCTGAAGTTCTTTAGGGCTGTACCTCACCTCCTCTTGTGACACACTTTCTATCTTACCTTTGGAGGCCCGCCTAGCCTTACTTTCTGGTTATAGGTCTAGAAGCAAAGATGGGAGGGCACTGAGGAGTATCAGTCCCTCCTGCAGGGAGGGTCAGTTTTGGTTCCTCAGACAAAGAAGGATTAATCCTCTCAGTCTCCTCAGACAAAAAGGATTAATTCTCTCAGACAATGACTGAAGAGGTAAGACTTCTGGGCATAGGGGGTGGGGGATACAATTGTTGCTAAGGGAGGGGAGGACACATTTTAAGGCAAAACAACTTTTTCAAAATCTGAGTTCAATGTCTCCAGATTCTTTAGGGTTTTCAGACACATCATCCCAAGTCATAGTACCACACTCTTCCCCAATCAGTACCCTCACATTAACTTCTGATAATCTGTGAGGCTGGGATTTGAGTTTAAGCTATAAATTAGTCAATTTTACAATGAGAGTTTAGGTTTGAGCCCTGTTCTGGCAAGAGAAGAGCTTCTCCCCCAGGGCACCCTTAGAAACCTTCAGATCATGTATGCGGATCTTAAGCTTGGAATTTTCCTTTCTGAGATTCTGTGTTTCCCTTAATAGTTTATCCAGAGATGCTACAAGAAACCAACCAGCATTATTATTCATCCTATTTTTCAACAAATATTCAACAGTTTTAGATACAGTCACTAAATTCCTTGCTCTTCACAAGACATGACTCAGGATTTCCAAATACATCTATCTCATGGAGTTCTTTAAATAGTTCACACCATGGTTTATTAGTGACCACCTTACTATCAGTAAAAGTACTCTCCTTATTACCAATCAAAGCACTCTCCTTATTACCTGCAAGGCCTTTAGTACCACTGAAGTGGAGAGCCAACCCCAGATAGCACCAAGCCCAGTAGAAAAATCCATCCTTAGAATTCTGTTTCTCTAGAACCACTTCTGGTACCACAATCTCACTGACTAACACAAAATTCAAGAAAATTGGGATCTTCCACCTCCAGGGTAAAGCTTGGCCATCAGATCTACATTCCTCACTTGGAGGGGCAGAAACTTGAATAAGGCAGTCCCCCCTGACACCAGATAGCAAGAGGTGATACTTAGGAGTCTATATTTAATAAGTAGCACCTCCAATAGCTAGGGGAATAAATGATTTGCTCTTGAAAATGGGTTGTAAGTAGATCTACCTTGACAGCTGAACATAATATTTGAAAAAAAAATCTAATTAAAGAAATTAGTATATTCTGTGATCAGTATTTATGTGAATAACTCTGTACCACATTTGTGCAGGTACAAGTGCACGTTCATGCGGAAGCCAGAATTCAACACTAGGTGTCTTCCGCTGTTACTTTGATTTCTTTTGTTGTTGTTGTTTGTTTGTTTGCTTGCTTGCTTGTTTGAGACAGGGTCTAGTGCTGAGCCAAGAATTTACCATTTTTACTAAACTGGCTGGCCTACCTGCCATAAGGAACCTCTGGTCTCTGCCTACAAATTAATATGATTATAGGCACAAGCCAAAATGCCTGATGTTTTACATGGATTAGAATGATCCAAACTCAACTCATTATGCTTATGTTATACTTTACCCACTCAGCTATCTTTTCAGGCCTTATATTCATTATTTAAGGATTTGAAAGAAATCACTGTTATTTACTCTGCATAGCAAATAATCTATAGTAAATTCACAAAAATAGCTTGTGTAAAAGACAAATTTAATAACAGTCTAGTCCTATGTAATTTATATATTTGTGTTGAAATGAAGGTTGTAGCCATTATTCCAGGAAAAATTCTTTTGAAATAATTTTGTATTTTCTATGGGTGATTTGAAAAAATTGGGCCACTACCATTAGCATTATTGGGATAAAGTATTTTTATTCTCTACAGGAACTTCATATGTTCTGAAGTAAATTATTGGATAGTTTTAAAATTCCAATATAATTCTTTAAAGAGTGAGGACAAGACATAACAAAATAGTAATAAAGATATTCTTTTATTGACAGATTACTGTGTTAATATTCAGCTCTTTCACAAATGTTGGAGTTGGATTAAACCAATACAGTTTTGTTGCTTAAATATACACCAGGACTAGTTATTTTATAGGCTTTCCACAATGGAGTAATAACCTGATGCTTACATTAATTTTTCTGCTGGAATTGTCTATAGAACTAGTTTTTCATTTGTAAACTCAAAAGTTCAAGATTAAAATTTAGTAAGACTTAATTTTGGTCATAAAATCAAATTTCAAATCTTAATGGCAACAGGTTTCATTATGTATATTTCAAATACTTGCATTGAATAGGTAACCATAACCTTTTAGGGCTTAGAAAGTTGATCACTCAATTGATTGCACTTGCCTATAATATATAAAGTCCTTGGTTTGACCTCCAACAACACTGGTTTAGGTGACACATGCCTGTAATACAAGTATTTGAGAGGTGTACACAAGAGGCCAGCCTGGGACTCTGCCATAAACAGGAAACAAACAACTAGAACCAAGTTTGATATAATTTTAAATTAATATCTGTTTTAGTGGGAAGTGACTGACAGTAGTCATTTTAATTCTGGTGAGTTTGATTAAAAATACTTTTACTTATGGGGTGGAGAGTAGGCTTAGTGGTTAAGGCATTTGTCTACAAAGCCAAATGATCCCAGTTCAATTCCCCCGTACCCACATAATGCCATATGCACCAAGTGTTATATGCCTCTGAAGTTTGTTTGCAGTAGCTAGACGACCTGGTGTGCCCATTCTCTCCACCCCCCCCCCATTCTCCTCTCTCCTTTTTCTCTGTTTGTGAATAAATAAATAAAACAAAAATTGGAAAGAAAAAAAAAAACTTTTACTTGCTTTGATTTTTTTTTTTTGTTGTTGTTGTTTGGTTTTTCGAGGTAGGGTCTCACTCTGGTCCAGGCTGACCTTGTATTAACTCTGTCATCTCAAGATGGCCTTGAACTCATGGCAATCCTCCTACCTCTGCCTCCCGAGTGCTGGGATTAAGGGCATGTGCCACCACATCCGGCTTGCTTTGATTTTTGCAGTAAGTATAATTTTTAGCAATTTACTAAATGCACACTTGCCCAACTTTCCACATCCATAGGACTGGCATAAACTGAGGGTGCAAACAAGTGTGATGAAGCTGCAGAACTCAGAGGATTATTTGGGTAATGGGACTGTCTTCATGTTATGACACTGATGGCCAGGTGCAGTGCATCTGTACAAACTCAGAATGCACAACTCAGGAGCAAACCTAAGTATATGTAGACTATGGGCTCTGAGTAATCATGTCATTTTAAGTTTACCATTTGCAATGAGATGTCTATGCTTGCTGACAACTATGTAGGCGATGCACATCATGGTGTATATGGAAAATTCTTGCAACTTTTCTTACAATTTTGCTGTGAGTGTATAACTGCTTTAAAAACTAGTCTTTCTTTCAAAGAAAATAAACAAAGTTCATCTATCATTCATTTTATGAAAATATTAAAAATGGTTACTATAATTAAATATATTCATTATAGACTTTAAAAATGATAAATGTGTCCACAGATATAATATGATGACAGATGCTCTGTAAACAAATTTCACATGATTATTTTGTTAGATGCAGAAAAATCATTTGACAAAATCCAATATCCCTTTATGATAAAAGTTCTACAGAGACTGGGAATAGAAGGAACATATCTCAACATAATAAAGGCTACTTATGACAAAGCTATAGCCAACATAATACTAAATGGGAAAAAAAAAAAAAAAAACTTGAAGCTTTTCCACTAAAATCAGGAGCAAGACAAGGGTGTCCACTGTCCCTACTTTTATTTAATATAGTACTGGAAGTCTTAGCCATAGCAATAAGGCAAGTGGCCCACATAAAAGGGCTACAAACTGGAAAGGAAGAGATTAATTTATCATTGTTTGCAGATGATATGATTTTATACATAAAGGACACCAAATTTAAAGGAATTCTTAAAAATGATTTAAAATGGAAAACATTATTTAAATAAACTTTTGCCTGTAAAATGACTATTACAGAGACAAAAACTGGTTATTATTAGGTATTAACACTGGAAATTTAAAAGAATCATATCAATTAATATCATAATTACCATAAAAAACTTGCTTTGAAAACTGTAATTTGACATTTATGTCACTAGATGGCAAACTTTAGTACAATTGCACAAGTTCTGTTTTTTTTTTTTTTTTTGTCAAGTGCTACATTTTTCTGAGATAAGAAAATTTTCACAAGTCAAAAGCCTTAGTCTAATGAGTATCACTTGTTATCAGTAAATAGTAAATGGCTTAACCCTTTAAAATCACATAAGAAACACAGTATCAGATTTTAAATGAAATAAATTATATACTTATTATTAATGGTATAATCAATGGTTAGTTTTAAATTTTTTAAAAAATATTATTTACTTATTGGAGTGATATATATATATATATATATATATATATATATATATATACATGGAGAGAGAGAGAGAGAGAGAGAGAGAGAGAGAGAGAGGGAGAGGGAGGCAGCTAGAGAAAATGGGCATGCCAGGGCCTCTAGTCACTGCAAGCAAACTCCAGAGGCATATGCAGCCTAGCTCATCAAGTTTACATAGGTACTGGGATTTGAACTAGGGTCCTTAGGCTTGTAATTAAGCGCCTTTACCACTTTGCTATCTCTCCAGCCCCAAATTATTCTTGTTTTATCTATTTTATATTTCTTTTTATATGGAAGTCTCCATAACAGCCCTTTAAAAACAAATCTTTCAGCTGTGTAATCTGTGTTCCTAGAAGAGCTTTACCATATTACACTTTAATTAAACTACTGCAAATTGTGAGATTCATCTCTGTCTGAAATAGTTACGACCACTGCTGACACTTCTCCCAGGGGAAATACACAGTGCTTAGGTACAGATTTTTATTCCCATTCTGACCTTTTGCTTCTCACCCAAAAGAAAAAAACAAAATAAATAATATTTTAAGATTTTGTTCATATGCAGCAAAAAAACTGAGATTTATACAAGCAGAAATAAGATGGGCAACCTTATACACAAATAAGGAATTTTCATGTGTGTTTGCATGGAATTGGAAGTGTGATGTTTTCACAGTTCTGTAAGTAGCGTCACTCATTTGCTATTGCATTGCAATCTAGAAACTGAAAAAGATCTGTACATTAAAACAAAAAATAAGTTACTCCAGTTTTTATTGAAAATAGGTAACTAAAATATTTAGTAATGGCAATAAATTCTGACTGAGGGTTATTTGCTCCCCAGAATCTTCCTTGCAGTGACACTCCTACTGCACAGTGGAGCTTCAGGGACTCAGTCCCACTATTTCATTTCTTTAAGTCATTCTGATAGAAAACCATTTCTTTTGAATAGGACTAAAACTTACAAAGTTGAGAGGCCTTTCTTAGGATAAAGAATATAGAATACAAATATAGAGTTAGAAATTAAAATGAACCTTCAGTATTCCAAATATACCTATAAGAACAAATCTAAATATGTCTAATTACTGTAACTAGAAATGAGAAAGTTGCAAATAATTTCACATTTTAATGAATTGAAAAATATAAATTACAAAAACTTGTAGAATAACACACATGTTATAGGTTTGTCTTCAGATAAGACAAACCTATAACATCTACCAATTTTAGTTCTAAGGTATGTTTAGTTGTTACTCCATATCAGTAAAAACTGATTTTTAAGACTTCAGATGCCAAATACTCTGCATGTTCAAATTACTCATATAAAATGCTATATCTATATATAACTGCGTATATATTTTAAATAATCTCTAAACAATGCATAATACTTAACATAATTTAAATACCATGCAAATAACTTTTACAGTGTGATTTTTTTAGGAAATATAACAAAACATTGTTTGTACATGTTCATAACAGATAGAATTTAAATTTTCTCTAGTTATTTTGATCTTTTGTTGGTTTAATCTTTGGATGCAGAATCCATGAGTAACTGACCCTAATTGCTTCTTTTATGGTATTTGTGTGTTACTGTAATTTCCTATTAAAAAAAAAAACCTAGAGATCTCTTTTCAGATTTTCTCCAGTAAGAATAATAATAAAAAAAATATTATGGGGCTGCAGAGATGGCTTAGTGGTTAAGGTGCTTTGCCTGCAAAGCCTAGGAACTCATGTTTGACTTTCTAGGTCCCATGTAAAGCAAACAGCCAGAGACATAACTGTGCAATGTTACACATGCACACAAGGGGGCACACATACCTGGAGTCTGATTGCAGTGACTGGAGGCCATGGCATGCCTATTCTCTCTCTCTCTCTCTCTCTCTCTCTCTCTCTCTTTCTTTCTTTCTTGCATAAAAAAGGCCAGTTTATTGGGCTTGATCCATTTCTTTAAATTATGTCTACTTTAAGCTAATAAATGTGGAAAAACCCTCTCATATAGATATGTGTCTGTATCACACAGACAGTGTACACACACATATGCTATCTCTCTGCTGTGGGTACTTGCTGGAATAAGCCAGTGTTTTCTGCCATTGATGGTGCTTCCCCTGAAATCTGTAAGCCTGAAACAAACCCTGTCCTTCCAAAGGCTGATTCTGGGCACATGTTTGTCCAGCAAAAAAAAAGATAATAAGATAAACAAGGGTATTAGCACATGGTTACAACCCTGTATGGAGCTGTGGAAGAGCAAGGAAGAAGGTGGGGAGTTGAGCTGCATTAGTTCATATTGCACTCATCTCTGCTGATTCTCTTCCTTGCCAGGACTGAAATTTAGAGCACACATAAAATCACACAATTGCCTCTTTCTCTTCCCTTGCTCCATAACTTTAACTTGAGGAAGATTACGGTTCTTTCTACCTGCTTTCACAGAGCTGAACAGGTTTGGAGAAAAACCACACTGTCATACAGTTTAATCCAACTTTAAAGCACCTGAAAAGTAAAGAAATTCTGAAATGAAACTTTGAGGAAAAAGTGATGTGTTGACAGAAGAAAAGACATATATATATCTATATCCATCTATCTATCTATCTATCTATCTATCTATCTATCTATCTATCTATCTATATTTGTTCCTATTGCATTCGTTGTCTGTTTCCAGATATTCTAACATAAATTACATGCAATTTGCCACCCCTATGTCTTCTTGGTATTAAATTTCCTCAAGATATGGAAACTATTTTGTACATAATGCTTTTTAAGTGAATGAGTAAGTAAAATTTTAGTAAATCTGAAAATAAGATGGCATAGTAAAAGAGGTTTAATAGGCTAACTTAATTTTCAAACAAAACTTTTAACAAAATACACAGAAAACGTTATATCTTTGTTGTATATCACATATCAAACTTAATTTTAACAGATTAAGGAATTAAGCATTTAAAACAATGTAAAAATTTAAAGAGAATTGGAAATAGCATGCCTATTAAATTTCTGACAGGTCAATAACAAACACATACAATCCAAATAAAGGCATCTGAAATTTACATTATTCTAAAAATGAAAACTATAATTCAGACATATACTGATAAACATAATTTCTTATAGTCATATAAACTTTTAGTGAAATTTAAATCTAAGTATGTATAGCACAAAGCATTTTAAAACCCTGAAGAAAAAATACTAAAATCCATTAACCTAAGTACAGAAAATGAGTAGAAAATTCTAAAGCATATATCTTACTGCTGGAAACAGAGGGTAGGCTAAATGTTAATGTTTGACATTATTCTTGAAACAGTTATTTATTTATTTTTGCACATGTGTGTATGTGGTATACATATATGCTCATGCATGTGTGTGTGAAGCATGTCTTCCTCAGTCACTCTCCATCTTATTTTTTAAGACAATTCTAACTAATTTGGAGCTCAGCAACGCAGGTAGACAAGCTAGCCTGCAAGCCCTGGAGATGCCCCATTATAGCTTCTCTGGTGCTGGGAGTTCAGGTGTGTGCTGTTTGCCGAGATTTTCTGTGGGGGCTAAGGATCTGAACTCAGATCCTCATGCTTGCATAAGAAGCCATCTCCCAGCCTAATATGTCAACATTTAACATCTGATTTTTGGGTACTCTTTTGTGGTGATGTGAAGGTTGCTCCTCCCTAGCTGCCCATCTACAATATGTCCATTCCACACATATAAATGTGACCATATTAGTAAAATATTTTCTCAGATATAATGAAGTAAAGAATCCTCTAAATATTATCTTGGTTGAGAAATGGATGTCAAATCCAGTGATAATTTGAAAGAAAAGAAAATCTGAATGAATTTATGGAGGAGAAAGTGATATGACCAGAAGGAAGGAAAAGACAGAGTATATGCAAGTCACAACCAAGAGAAGTCTGGGGCTAGAAGTTATAGGAGCCAAGGATTACTCTCCATAGGATGTTTGGAACTGGAAACTATAGGAGCTGCTCCGCATTGAATGTCTGGAACTGGAAGCTAAGAGAGGCAGTAGATATTCCTCAATGGTGCTTCAGAGGTACATCACCCACAACATCTTGATTTAAGAATTCTTGCTTCCAGAATCATTATTTTTTTGAAAACATTTCTGCACAGTTTCAGAATAAGTTACTATTGCTATACTATAATACTGTATATTACTATATATACTATATATGCTATCAATTACTAGATTTCTTTGTTTAAAGCTCCTCATCACTCTTGTAGCCACCATGTGTGAAAGTTTTCCCTGGCTTTTTCTTATTTTGTGGTAACTATGGCAACAGTGAAAAATGGCAGTTGCTGCTGTAACAGTTAATCCTGATTGTCAACATGATGGATCAAAGGACAAGTAGGTTAGTTTAACCCATTTCTAGGTGTCTGAGGTTGTTCCCAAATACCATTAGAATGTGGGCCATAAGCTGAGAAAGAAGCCAGCTCTGAATGTGGTCTGGGCCTTCCAATAGGCTGGGGGCCTGGGTGTTGCAAATGAAGAAGAAAGAAGTACAGAGGGAGGCTTTTTCTCTGCTTCCTGTGTGATAGGAAGTGAGGAGCTCTGCTCTACCACTTCCTGTTGGCTGGACATTCTTTCTCACCATAGACTGTAACTTCTGAAACCATTAGTGAAATAAATCTTTTCTTCTTGAAATTGTTTTCTCAGCTATTTGGTATAGTGATTGAACACTGGAATACATACTGAGTAATTACCTGTAATAACCTGTCCATCCCCACCTCCGCCCAGGAGCCTCATAATAGCATTCATAGCAGGGCAGTTTGGCTTGTTTTTCAGTCCTCTCACTAAGAATGGTTTTTATACATGCATCGGTTGCCTTAATCTATCTCATTAGTTCATGACCAATGCTTATAACAAGTTAATGAATATTAATGCTCTGTGGCCTCATGCCATTTCACATTTGAAATGTCCTCAGACTGATTTGTTTATCTTTAACTACTTTTCTCCTTTAGTTTTGAAATTTCATTTGATAACCATTTTCAAGCTTGAGTAGAAGGTGGCTTTGGCTTCCTGTTTTCATAAAACCAGTGCATATTTCCTAACAATTGTCTTCTCAAAATTGCTTGCAGATATTCCTATACACATACCTTCTCTGCATTGCCATTAGTCCAGGGCATGTGGGAAAAGACAGAAGGCCAGGATTATACACTTAAGAATGTTATTAAGGGAAAGAACTATGTGAGAAAAAAACAGGGTGACAACACAAAAGTCTAGTAGAAACAACAGGCTATAATTTTGGATAGTCCTGAACATAAGAAAAATCGAATAGATATTGGGTAGAGACTTTCAGGTTTGTAGGAATGGACCAGCCATGGGGTTCTTATTTAAAGTGAAGGAGTCTTGAGAGCAGTTCATAAGGAACCCATATTGGCATAAATGTCAAAATGTCATAGTCATAATAGTGACCACCTTACTCCTTCTGTGCCACTGTGACACAGGACCAGAGACTATATCATTCACGAAGAGCATATGCTCATTTCTCACAACTCTGAAGCTGAAAAGTCTATAATGATGATGCTGGTAGATTCTGTGTCTAACGGGAGTCTAGGCCTGGCTTCTAAGATGGCACACTGAGCACTCTCTTGTGGAGGTAAAGAGCGGTCACAAGGTGGAATCATTGAATCTGTCAAATCTTTTATAAGGGCACCTTACGCCATTCAGGAGAGGAGAGCCCTCATGGCCTATTCAATGTCCCAGATCCAATCTCCTTATGCAATCTTATTAGCCACACCTGAATTTCAGAAGAGACACATTCAAACCACTGCAGAGACCTTGTCCAATTACTTTCTCCTCATTGGTGCAATGTGGTTACCTTACTCATATGGATAATTTTGTTTAACAGTAGTTATATTTGATTTGTCCTGTTGTTGCTAGCATCCTGTCTGAAAAGCAAATATCTGATCATTACTAAGAAGTTGTCAGGTTCCTTTATCTCAATTTCTATTCATCATTCCTCAAGGAATGTGCTTATTTCCAACAAGGATAACCTGACATACACATGCAAATTCACTCAGTTAACGGACATAACACAAATGTTGAGCTCATTTTTTAATGTTAAGTTTAGGGTTAGGATTAGGACTGGCTTGTGAAGGTTCCTCTGCACAGTCTTAAGTCTCTGTTAGGATCCAAAGCTCACTAGAAGTGCTTAACTTCCACTTCATCCTTGACAAGCTCCCTGATTTTGATTTGAAGCCTCCATAGCAGTGGTCTGACAACCTAATTACATCTGCAGACTGTTCTGGTGAAACATATGGTACTTCTTGGACTAAAAACGCCTGGCTTGGGATGTAAGTATATTTGGAGGGTGGCTACTTTCTCACATTTTTGCCCATGATACACATTTAATAAAGATATTTTCTCTTTATATCCATGAATTATAATTTTTAGATGTGTGCTTACTTTTATTATTGGAAGCTTTAAAAATAATAATAGGTCTGTATCCCTAAATATTTCTTCTTTTTTTCTTTTAGAATCTATTCCTTGTGTTTATCTTCATTGTTTCTGTTTTACTGAAAATTTAAATGTTCTCAATAACTTGTAAACACATGTTAATGTTTTCAAATTTTGTTTATAATTTCATTAAAATTAAAGTAAGCTTACACTTATTTTAATGAGTAAAATATAAGTCACTTAATTGTATTTCCAAATGAATATAAGTTTCTAATACATTTGAATATACAAAGATATCTGTGCTACCTAAATATTTCATGTATTAAAAGTAGTAAAGTTTAAATTAAAAAATATATCATAATTAAAACATGTAATGTAATTAACTTTAAAATACAATAGAAATATTTTATTTAATATTTGGCATGTTAATTATATAGTTTGTAATATTTTTATTTATAAAAATTCTTTATAATTTAATGGCATCATGTTGTCAAAGTAAAATTTTGTAATGTATTTTTATGTTAAGTTTCATTTGCTAGCTTGGCAAGGCAAACATTATTCTGGGTATTTATGAGTGAGACTTTCTAGATGGATTCTTCACTTGAGTAGGTACACTAAGGATAGCAACTTGCGCTTATGAGGGTGAATTTTTCTCTTCTAGTCAGTTGAAGCCCTGGATAAAACAAAAAATGTGATACTGTTACAAATTAGAGAGAATTATTTTCAGTTGCCTCAGAGACAGAACATTACCCATTTCCTGTCTTGAGACACAACTTTTTGTCCTGGGTCCTGAGCTTGGTAGTCTTTGGGCTAAAATGACACCATGGACTGACCACTCCAGACTCACTCCTCACCCTACAGATCATGGAGTCTCATATATCAGCTTTCAGTTGTGTGAACTAATATCTTTATATAGTATATATTTGAATATATAAGTTATATTTATATTGTATCATATAATTATGAATTATATAATCATTACAACTGTAATGATTATATATACACTAAATAATATACATTTCCTGTGTATTATTGCTAATGTTACATATGCACACACACACACACGCACATATGTATACATATATATGTATATACATATATACATTCAAACTTTTAAGAATAAAATGAGTTAATTTAGAGTTGAACAAAATTTTTCAGCCATTTCAGGACAATATTCTTATGAATCTTATGAATACCCTATTTCAAAAACTGGGGTACTAAGCAAAATAAGCAATTGGGGCTGGAAAGATGGCTTACCAGTTAAGACACTTGCTTCAGAAGCCTCAGGACCCAGGTTCGATTCTCCACTACTCTCATAAACCAGATGCAGAAGGTGGCACATGAATCTGGAGTTTGTCTGCTCTGGTTAGAGGTCCTGACACACCCATTCTCGCTCTCTTTCTCTTTCTCTCAAATAAGTAAATAAATAAATATAAATTAAAAATAATCAATCATGCTTGATCCCACATGAAATCTAGACTTTGTTATGCAAAATTTATTATATTCTTCCTTTCTAAGAGGAAGAATTGGGCAACTTAATTAATTTGTCTTTTTCCTATTCTATCATGTATCATCTTTTTGATGCACAAGAATAGTTGTCTTACACAATGATAGTATTCTGTCCTGCAAGCCTTCACAACACTTAGAAGTAGTTGCTTATGAATATGGGCAACAAGAGATTTTATGTGTAACTCACAAGAGAAGATATGGGCTTTGAATGCTGGCTGGCAAGCATTATCAAACATCCTAGAGGGGTTTATATTCTCAGTAGCTCTAAAGCCCTTAAATATGAGTATATATCAGAATTTCTTTTTGCCTCTCCCTCAATATAAAACCAATAAAATTATTCCACATTTCTTCTAACTTTATAGGAATCTAATGGTAACATTAGAGGCAGACATACTTTTCCTATAAAAGAAAAATTCAATCCATTTGTAGACACTGTGTGGTAATCTCAGTGCTACAATGGTGACAAGCATATACTATTTCTATCTTTTCGGTCATTAAAGATATACCCTTACACTAAACACTAGCCGAGAAGAGGGCTGAGGAAGCTAACATTCACTAGATATACACATTAGTGTCAAAGGTTGTCAGAGCTGGAGTCTTGAATCTGTTTTATTTCCTCATAATTTAAACTTGGAGCAATGAGACTGTATTAGAGTCATAATGAGACAGTATTTAGCCACTATCAAGGAACATCAAATGAAAAACCATATCAGCTTAATAATTAAGTAAACACATGAGGAGATCATTGACTGGCAAACAAAGTTGGATTGGAGTGACTACAACACTTTTTTACTGAATTTCCTTAGAAAAGGCTGAGGAAATATTTGGGTGAATCAGGAAACAATATTTTGTAACTCTTGTAGTGTGCTCTGACTTTTCAATGTCTACCACATTTCATGAATAAAGGGAATTTCAGACAAGTTAATAAAATCTTGATAACAAATGGGAATTTTGAGCAAACAGCAGACACAGAAACCAAAACAGATAGCAAATACATCATAAAACAATTCATCTGAAACTTCAGCAGTCATTTGAAACCATGAGCCAAACATAAGAAATTTTTTATAATTAATACAAGTCAAATGCTAGAGCTTCAGGAATAGTTACAGAATCTAAGAAGAGACAATGGCTCAATAATGTTCATATTACTGAAGTATTTATATTTCCCATAAGCTTAGTTTGAATCAACATTAACAGATGGCTGCCAGCCATGCTAATACATTTCAAAGCATTCTAATAAAGATGAAACTGCTGGAATGAAAGGGATAATGTATTTATAGTTTTAGAAAAATAAGAGTTCTGATGACAATCTGGAAAACATTTAGAGGATGTTTGTATGAGTAAAGAGAAAATACAAAAATGTCAAAAGACAAAACTTATTGCTGATATATAATCCTGAGAGGCAAAGCATAGACTTGTTTTATAGGCCACAATTTCTGTTTGGATGAGATTATCAGGAAGAGATGGAATAAGTGACATTTTATCAGAGATGTGAAGGTTGTGTTGGATTGAGCAGAACAAAGATCTAGAAGAAATTAATCCACCCTGAAAGAACAGTAACTTTATAGCCTTGATGTAGAAATGCGAACAGTGTTCCAAAAAAATAGACCATATGCACACATTCATGTGGTACACATAATATATATATATACATATATATGTGTATATGTATATATATTTTTTTCAAGTTTATGAATGCCTTTAAAGATTTATGTCATGTAAGAGCAGTACAGCATGTCAAAAAAGTAACAGAAGGGCTGGAGAGATGGCTTAGCTGTTAAGCGCTTGCCTGTGAAGCCTAAGGACCCCGGTTTGAGGCTTGGTTTCCCAGGTCCCACGTTAGCAAGATGCACAAGGGGACGCACGCGTCTGTAGTTCATTTGCAGAGGCTGGAAGCCTGGCGCGCCCATTCTCTCTCTCCCTCTATCTGTCTTTCTCTCTGTGTCTGTCGCTCTCAAATAAATAAATAAATAAATAAAATTTAAAAAAAATCTTAAAAAAAAAAAGTAACAGAAATCCTCAGAATAGGAAGAGGTTACAATACAGCACAAGCAATTCTATTCCTTAAAGCTAGTTAGTGCTGCTTCCTGGAAAGGCAATTCAAGGAAGGTAATCAATCCTTTAGATCAGTTGTTTAGCTGATAACATTAAAGTAAGCAACACTACCTGATATCACTGAAAAGTCATAAGTATAAATAATGGAACATACTTCTATATCTAGGTAGGTAAAGAGAATGTGATTCTTGTTCATTTTCTATATGAATGAGACTTAACAGCAATTTATGTAAACAGATTATTCAAAGGTAGATTATTGTCTAGTCTGTAAATGTGCTTTCAAAGCTTTATGAAATCAATCACTTTGTTAATATTGTCTTGCTTTCTGTGCTTATCAAAGATTATTTCAGTATTATTTCCTTATGTGAATTTTGATCATAATTCTATACTGAAAATCTAGAATTTCATATTGAAATGGATTGACCTATTCTGAGACTATGTTCCTACATTGTTGAAATTCAAAGACAATGAGTTGGACAAGTTAATATGGCATTGCAGTCAAGAAAAGGAGATATGCACTCAAAACTGGAAGACACTGTCACTAAGTAGTGATGCTCAATCAAAGAGCATCAAGGAGGAGTTGTGTTGTAATTCAGTTCTGCCATTGGACAGTCATGCAGTTTAATAAATATTTATATTATTGATAACTAAAAGGCTGGAAATGGAGACTCTTGTTGAATAGTCTCTAAAACTATTTTTTAATTAAATTCCAGTTCTTTGACATCTAGTCACCTAACACAATCTTGTTTGGGACTCAGCTGCTTGGAATACTGGTCTACTTTCCTGTAACTGAACATGTGGTCAAACTCGATGACAGCCTCACAACACGTCTGGTAAAGAGAATGCAATACAGATTGAATGATGAATAACATGTGCTTTCACTTCTTGACTAGATCAGTTTAGTATTGGTTTTCTTTGTGTTAAAGGCAACATGTTTTATGCCACTGAGGATTTCTGCATTCTAGCTCATTTATTGTTGAAGAATTACGTTAAATACCAACCAAAAAACTGTTCAACAAAGATCTGTTACCAATGGCAAGTATGAGACTGTCAGTAAAAATGAAGCTAGCAAAGAAGACAAGCTAATAATTATGCCTGTGGGAAATTCAGGTGCAACTTTGTAGAAAGCCAATTTTGTCAAAAAGGGGCTTTATTTTTTAGATTTTAACAATATTTTCAATATACTATGAAATAAAACTATTCCATGGATGGCTTTGAAACCAGAAAAGAAAGCTTTATTCTAGAGTTACTTGGCATAGCTCAAAGACATGTGTGTTCTTCATTTGGAAAACAGTTGGAAGCCTATTATATTTATTTTGGTTTTATCTAAATGCAGAAAAAAAGCTACATCATCTAAATTATAAAATTTATACCTGCCACTTAAAATCAAATTGTTGAGAAAAAGTGGGATTTTAATTCTTTATTATTATTATTTAGGAAAAGGGCTTTGGATTTGTTAAAAATTGAAGTGTGACTTTGAAGGGATAAGTGGAAAACCATCGGATAGAAATCTGTACAATTGTAGGTCTTATAACCACTCAATGAATAAAAACAATAATTTTGTTTTGCAAATCTTGAGCTAACCTTTTAGTGATTTCCTTGTAAAAATAGCTCTGCAAACAGTATATGAATATATATTTAAATTAATCAATAGATCAACTGAAACAGCATGTAATAGTCTTTTCTTTATGAAATAAACCATTATTTTTATTTAGGGGTAATATTAATATCTATGCAATGTTTACAACACTTTACTTCCACTGTACATACATTTAAAATGTATGAATTATATTAGTGCCAAATATATGTGTTTTAAGTATATATTTAAATATTTTTATCTTAATCACAACTATATATTTTGACATTTAGAAAATAATATACATTGTACTACCCTGTTAAACTGTCCTGCAAAATCTTCATATCTCATCATGGAGTAGACATTTTTGCTTTTTATTCTGAGTTGACCAAATGACTTGATTTGCCCATCAGAAAATAACAAGTATATTGTAAAAAAAGAAATTTGAAGGATATACATAAATTGTTGTTTATTCTTTTCTGACTTAAGCAAATCTTCCAGTTCTATGTTTTAAAAAGTGTATATCTTCATGAAATATTGAATGCCACTTGGGGCTGTTCCACAGGTAGTACAACTAAGCTCCCCACCATTCCACTTACCATCCTACCTGTAATGGGGGGATTGGGGTTCTGGGGTGTTTTCTGGAACCTCAAGCCCTACACCAGGTATCACAGCCAATAGGCCTTGGCTTAGAGGAGAAATCCACTACATCTGGGCAGGGTGTGTGTGCAATTGGATGGAATGGACAAACACTCATTCCCATATCTGACACAGGTGGTTAATGGTGTGACATCGTAAGATCCCTCCTTTTTTTTTGTTGTTTATTTTTATTTATTTAAAAGTGACAGACAGAGAGAAAAAGAGGTAGATAAAGAGAGAATGAGTGCCCCAGGGCCTCCAGCCATTGCAAACAAACTCCAGACAGGTGTGCCCCCTTGTGCATCTGGCTAACGGGAGTCCAGGGAAATTGAGCCTCGAATTGGGGTCCTTAGACTTCACAGGCAAGTGCTTAACCTTTAAGCCATCTCTCCAGCCCAGATCCCTCCCTTTAAGAGCCATCCTGGTCCTGCTTAAATAATCAAGCAGCCTAGGCTGGCACCCCCACACACTCACAGGTGAGTTTGCAGTTAATTGCTAGATGCAAGTGCAATCCGTACTAAATTAGAACAACCTAGCTCAGGTATGGTAGGCCTGCTCAATGGTTCATGTCTGATACAATTTGTTATATAATCTATACATTTTATGAGTAAGTTAATACTTAAAATAAGATAGCTTCTTTGAGAAACTAAAAATATACACTGTAAAGTTAATTGATAATTATTAAGGACAATGTAAGTGAGGCTGGACAAAAAGTAATTTGTATTGGCTAGAATGTTGGCAAATAAACAATTTTGATATGCTGAAAACAATATGGTCTTTTTTAGTGTTGTCTAACTATTGGCCACTAAAAGAATAACTTGGAAGAAAGCAATGAATTTAGGATATGGGTAAAGTGATGTCCAGAACCCTGGTGAACATCTGTATTGATTTTTGTTTTTAGCTATCTATAATATAGATGATTCTCAGGCAGAGATAAAAGCACTAGACCAGCAATTTTTCTGTTTGCAGGAAGAATTTGGAAGAGTGTAAATGGACATGATGTCCTGCTAGACAATCTGCAACTTTGCTTCATCTAAGGGAATACTATAGAATAAATAAACATCTGAACATGAAGTGCTGTGGTGGTTAGGTACATCCCATAGCCTCAGGTGTTTTTCATTGAGTTTCTTTCTTAGTCCCACCTTGTAGAGCCTGTGGAAGGCGGAGTCCTACTGGATGACCTGTGTCACCGAGGGTAGGCCTTGGGGCTCGGTTCAGCTCTGTGTGCTTTGAGCCAGCACATGCTTGATGTTGTCTCTCTCCTGTGGGTGTGTAAAGAAGTGAGCCAGTTTCCTCCACCATGATGAAGTGTCCCTTGTAAACAGTAAGCCTGAAATGAACCCTTTCCCCCATAAGCTGCTTCTGGTTTGAATGTTTTTTCCAAAAATGAGGAGGTAACTGCAACAAGTCCAAAGCAGTGATAGTGAAAACTGAAATCAAGGTCATGATGTGATCATCTGGGACATGACATCAGGGCAAATCAGAAGTGTGGCTCTAAGATTCTTCCTTCATTAAGACTTCTGAAAGACTTAATGGGCTTTGCATATCTAAAATAGAAAAGCTTATCTGAGAAAAAAACAGGGTATAATTTTACATCAAATGTAGTTGTCTGTTATCTGATACACAGTGAATCTACCAAATATTTTTAAAGGTAATTTTATTAGTTAAATGTCTCACCTTAAAATAAAGAGATTGAGAAGTGTCTAAGTGGTTTCATGATCAGGAAGGAACTTGAGAAATCTGTTCAGCTTATTTCATAGGAAAGGGGAAAAAATGCAACTTAAACAATGGAGCCAAATATCTGGAAGGTGAAGTCAAAACTTTGGAAGAACAGAGGGTATATAAAGGAGGTGTTCTTTGTATCTAATATAGAATACATAACTGAGAGTTTCTTCTCAGTAGATAACTAGATAGACCCTAATCAAGAGAGAGAGAATCTTGCTACATTCATTAGATTTGTTAGCAGCCATAGACTATGTCACTCAGTTACCTTCCAAGTTACCTGCCAAGTAAAGGAAAGCTGGGGCTTGGGAAGATCTTAACTTTGGGTTTTGTGTCTTGTACTTTTGAACCTTTCCTCATCATTGTGAACAGGTGACTCTAGCCTCCAGGAAGAGAGCACTGTTCTAAACCAGCCCCAGGCAAACCTGGAAATTGACTGCTCAGGAGCTCAGGGGAGACATACCAGAAGAACCCACCAGCTAATTTAATCCCACATTGTCATCCACAAAATCACTACTAAATAACTAGTGTGATTAGATCAAAAATATTTTGGAGTTATTTCATACAAGAGCTAACTAGTTTACCACTACCATGAATGTAACATTGCTAACATTTTGTATGTTTCCTGTCATCTTCTAACTTTTAAAAACACTCAATATTAGAAGTTAAACTAAATAGAAAATCCTAGTCTTCCTGCTTTATCATGAAGTATTTACTCTCAGAAGATGGCTTTGTTTCATGTCCACGTACATTATACATGTAAACTTTTCATTAGATTTAATAGTGTTTTTCAAAATTATGAGTATTTTAAACAAATGCTACCCAATTGAATTTGTTAATTCTACTTTAAAAAAATAAAAATTAGCTGTTTGAACATAGTAGTTTGTTCTTTTTTTACATTGATTAAAAGCAATGACTGGCAAGGACAAGTGGTAGTAGTTTAAAATTTTGAATAATAAAACGAAAACTGATCACCCTAAATTATTAGAATGAGTCAGGAGCTAGAGTACCCCTTTCAAGAATCATTATTTCTGCCGGGCGTGGTGGCACACGCCTTTAATCCTAGCACTTGGGAGGCAGAGGTAGGAGGATCGCCATGAGTTCGAGGCCACCCTGAGACACCATAGTGAATTCCAGGTCAGCCTGGGCTAGTGTGAGACCCTACCTCAAAAAACCAAAAAAAAAAAAGAATCATTATTTCTGTCTAAAATTTGCATTTGTCTTCCTTTTACATGAAAGACAGTGTTACAATGACCTCTGAGGCTTTTTATCATCTCCTCACACTTTTATGTTCTTTTGTTACATGTTTTAGTATTTGTATCATTCCTTACTTAAAAAAATTTGAGCTGGGCGTGGTGGCGCACGCCTTTAATCCCAGCACTCGGGAGGCAGAGGTAGGAGGATCGCCGTGAGTTCGAGGCCACCCTGAGACTACATAGTGAATTCCAGGTCAGCCTGAGCCAGAGTGAGACCCTACCTCAAAAAAACAAAAAACAAAAAACAACAACAACAAAATTAATGGTGTTTTACATAAATTCTCTAGTCTCTTGTCATTCAAGGGGACAATTCTGAAAAGCTGTCCACACATTTCTCAGAGCCTCTGGTAAAAGTTCATCCACATTTTCTCCAATAATCACATTTGTTATCTATACCAGCTTTGCCTCTTTTCCAAGCTCATTCTTTCCATGTATTATTCTAGCATCATGAGTAACCTCCCAAGTAAAGCCAAGGTCCTTACCTACTTTCCCATGTGAGAACACTATGGAATATCAAATCAAATCAAGAAGATACTCACTGGCCAGTGGGAAAGGATCTTTTTGTCAGGTTGGGAGACTTACCTGGGTGACTTTATATTATCTGAGTAATCCCAAATGCCCACTACAAGTTATTCTTTGACACTTATATCAATTTGAAGGAAATTTTGACTCCTCTTATCTCTTTCACATCCCTTGTGCTCTGTATTTTAATATATAGTCAAATTGTATCACTCATTGTCTTTGCTATAAACATCTTACCTATCCCCCACCAATACACACCATCACCTCTCAACTAAAACATTGCAATTTCTACTACCGTGTTTCTTTAAAACCTGGCATTGCATTTCAAATCAGAACAATAATAGTAAAGGGTACTTCATGTTAAAGATGTGATTCCTCCTCTCAGTGTTATGGTCTCTCACTGCAGGTAGTCTTAACATTCCCTCCACCTTTAGACTGTGCATCTTTATCCTTACTAAGCATTTCCCCAAATAAATCTCCACTAAAAACATCTTCCTGAAGGAAAACATGGGGTAGTACCTAGATATTTTTTTTGGCAAAAAACATTGCCCACCATTTTATATCTAATGTAGTCCTACTCTTCCTTCATTTTCTTTGGTTATTTGCACAGATGTTCATTTTCTTTCTACCTTTTCCACTTTTCTCCTAATAAACTGTAAGATATTTGAAGGCAAAGAACATGTCTATATGTCCATTTTCTATGATGTGACATTTGTATGAGTGTTTCCATGGGGTGGCCGTCAACCATGTCTTGAATGAATAAGTGTGTGGCAGGAAAGACAGAGGGAACTGTGAGTTCTTATCCTATTGTAGTTCAATAATGAGACATTGCATTCTGAGTTGCTATTGTAGTAATGTTTCTAAATGGCAGATCAAATCTTTTTACTGTGTAATAAAAACTTTTGTTTATACAGTAATGAATAACATAATAATTTAAAACTTGGAACATTTTTGTTATGCTTTAAGTTCTTCACACTGCTAGAAGTTGCTGCCTATATAAAGCCAAGATACTTTTGATGCATAAGATGCATACTAATACAGTGTAAATGCTGATCAACAAATGGGCAAAAGCTTACTTCAACACACACTTCCTTCCCAGTGACTGCAGCTAAGACAATGTGTTTTAGACATTCCCCATGATATACTGACAACCTTTCTTGAAAGTTATTAACATTCTTTATTAATTTCAAGCTGAGTTAGATGAAATGACCAATTTCAAATTCCCATACTGTGTGTGTACCAGATGCCTGAAACCAATCTGAAGCACATGTTATATTTGTCATTCTCTTTGCTATAAATACATAGACTCTACTTTTATAGGTCAAGCTTTCAGAAAAGGATTACTAAGATATTTGTTACCTTTCAAGAATTACTATGTCTGACCATCCCACAGAACCATGGATTAATGCTGATCCCATTGGCATATTCACCTTTAGCAAAGGCTTTGTGAGCACCGACAGCTTGGGCATCCAGTACTTGCAGGTTGCCTGCTATTGCTACTCACGAGTCTGAATCTCACACAAGTGCATCAGATTTCCCACACCTAAGACACATGTTTGAAAGCTAGTGCAACAGGTAGCTGTGCATATAGAACATATATTTAATATAGGACTGGATTCACAATATAGACAGTATTGAATGATGCAAAGGATATTTCATAGTTTTCAGAAAGTTCCTGAAGTATTTCCATTAAAATTAATATCTTGTATTTGTGGCTAGCATAATAATCATTTTTGTGCAAATGTATTCCATATTCTCTATATCTGTCATCATTGGTCCCCTCTGAGGCATGGATACCACCCTATTTTCTCTCCACCCTATTTTACAAACAAGGAAGTAGGACTTAGATATTAAAGAACTTGCCCTAGGTGACAGTCAATGCTCCTGTCTGTATTGAGATTTATTTGCAGGCTGTGAAATTTACTCCTAACTCTAATGACATATGTGTAATCATTCATATTTGTGTATATATAGACATCATGAGGAAGTGAAAAAAGTAAAAACTAAAAGAAAAGAAACATAAAGTATATGGATAGGAAAATGGTAGCAAAAAAGAAACCACAGAGCTGGAGCGATGGCTTAGCGATTAAGCACTTGCCTGTGAAGCCTAAGGACCCTGGATCAAGGCTCCATTCCCCAGGACCGACATTAACCAAATGCACAAGGGGGCGCACGCGTCTGGAGTTCATTTGCAGTGGCTGGACGCCCTGGCGCGCCCATTCTCTCACCTGCTCTCTGCCTCTATCTCTCTTTCTCTCTTTCTCTCTGTCACTCTCAAATAAATAAAAATAAACAAACAAACAAAAAAAATTTAAAAAGAAACCACAAAGATGTGTGAAAATGTAGCAATTTTAGCATTGTGCTTTTCAGGTCTAATATTGTAAGATCAACATTATCTTAAATTAATCATATATATCTTAACAAAATTGTATTTGACAATAATATTCTAAATTTAATTCATTGATTCTTCAGATATATGGTTTAAAATTCATCAAGGCATCCCATGCTGCTAATCATCAGAATAGTTACAGTTCTATAGCATTGTAAAGATAAGTGTCCCAAAGCACACACACACTCCCTGTTTGACCTACTGTCAGGGATGTATTTTACATTACTCTAGTCACTCACTCAAGAAAAACCTTAAATAAAATGCCTGTGGATATAACTAACATTTCGGCTATTGTGCTAAATACTTAAAATAATCCTAGATGTTCTCCAAAGAAATTTCTAATAGATGGTGAGAGGGAAATAAAAAGAACGAACATATGCCTTCTTTTCTATATTAAAATATGTTCTTGTATCCTTATGTTTTATTTCCTCCTATAATACATATTAGCATATTTATTAAGTTAAGAAAGATTGAAGTGCTTTATCAGAGGCTTAGAAGTAGTATAAATTACAATGATCCTCATCAAAGCAAGACATAATGAAATTTTGCCAGACAGAAATGCACCCACTTATTTTATTGAAAATGAAGATAAAAGAAAAGAAGTAGAACAAAAAATAAGACTCAAGCAGCTCTGAATTTAAGATAGGAAAAATCCTATTCTTAGAAGATTAAATCTATCTTTGAAATAAAAAATGATTTAAAATAAGTCTCAATTAGGTTACATTGTATTTGATATGGCTCCTTTTCTTTTAAACGTCTTATGTCGCCTGCTTAATTTGATTTGACTATGATATACTATGCAGATAAATATTCATGTGTTAAAATGTCTGGATTAATTTAAATCTGATTTAACTTAGCTAACAGTAATTATCTATTTTGACAAACTTAAAGAACAAACAAACATTAGTCATGGCAATAAAATTTTAAAAAATTATATCCATGAGAAATACTTTATATTGGATTTCTGATATTTAATAAAATTATACAGGTAAAAATACTCATTTAGTAATTTTGATTGTTTTCTATGAGAGAAAAACAAAGGGGGAAAATTTAAGACCAATGAGTAGTCACTAAACATTACATGACCAAGGAGTAGTTGGTAAACATTACATTTCTCGTTTTAAAATCTACCCTGCCTTCTTTTGTGAGAGATTTTCTTTTTTTCTTTTTTTTTCTTTAGGGAATATAATAAGTATTCTATCAGTTAATGAGTAAATAAGACCATAGAGTCCAGGAAACATTGGAAATGTGACACTGGAGTGCATATCAGCATACCTACCCTTATGAGACCACACAGTAAAGCTGGAAGTACCCCGAGTACACTAGGTGGCCAGGACTCACTCTCAGAGTGCCTCTTCCAAGGAGCATATCTTAATGTAGTGCTCTGGACAATTCTCCTCCTTCCAAAAATGAGAAAACATGTGTACCACAGTTTCTACCGTTCATTTTTTAATTATGTTATACTTTCCCTTCTACTTCCAATATGAAAAATGTGCCTAAGGATATGAGATCCTAAGGCTACATGATCAGGAAGGTTAAAAAAAAAAAAATTCTCTGCAGTAGTACCTGCCTGATACTGTTGTGCTGAGGGAATTGACTGATTCAGTAGCATGGCTTGCTTGGTAAAACCAGATTCAGTAAAATCTAGAAACTGAGGAGGGCTACAATACTCCAACATGGAGTGCTGAATGAACAGATGCAGGTGAGAGAAGAAAACAATGTCATAGGTAATGCTGGTTCCTAGTACTTTCTATGTATAGTTAAGAACTCCTATTTGTCATTAGCTTTATTAATTTTTTTTTTAGAGATAGAGATTTGGGGGGGGGGGATGAATGGGAAGGCTAGGACCTCCAGCTGATGCAAATGAATTCCAAATGCATGAGCCACCATGTGCAGCTGGCTTAATTGAGTCCTAGAGAATTGAACCTGGGTCCATTGGTTCTGCAAGCAAGTACTTTAACCGCTAAGCCATCTCTCCAGCCCTTTTATTAGCTTTTTTTTCCCCCTTCTCTATTCTTTGTTCCTTTTTCTCTGAGGATTTTGGTGATTTTATTAATTTCATGTAGTATTTTAAGACAACCAAGCTTTATGGTGCTACAATTATATTTCCTTCATGTGATTGTTTCTCTATCACTATTGTCATGGTTATATTAGTCACATAGAATTTAAAAAACAACTATAGTAACAAGGTTTAAAGTGTTTCACTGATAGTGTAATGTGGGGAAGGGTACATTGTACTTACTCTTTAAGAATTATAAACTCAGTTTGAAGATATTTAAACTAATCAGCTTAGTTTAATGATTAAAAATGCAATGATCTGGGTTTGATACAAATGCTCAGTGGGAAATACTTTATATTATATTGTAATAACTGCCTTGCCTAGTGTATATTGCATGTGGGTTTACAGAAGCTATGGGGGTTGTGTGTGTTTGTCTGTCTAATTGGAGCTTCTGGGATCCGTACATGGAAAGGCAAGATTACACAATAGTTTGCACATACTTCTTGGACAATTTATTCTTCCCAGTCCTTGTAAATTTAAAAATAAAAATAAAAATTTAAGATATGCAATATGATTAGATATAATGCTATCTCTGTATATTTTTACTTTACTTCTATTTCCTGTCTACTAATTAAGCTTTCAGAGAGATGACAAGAGACTTGATGGATTTTTATTCTGCTCTTTCAACCTTACTGAGGCAGGTGGTTGGTGAATTCTAAGTGTATTTCCTACCCAAGTTGTTGTCAGGGAAGCTCACCAGAGACACTTTCTTAATAGACAACAATGTTTCTTTTCTTTTGAGCATGAGATCATTGCTTTTAAGTTAAAAAAAGTTAAAAGTACTACATTTTCAAGTGATAATGTAAACTAAAGTGTGATTTAAATTACAATTGACAAGATACTCTAGAATCACATAACATTATTCCATAGTGATCTCAACCAGAAAGCACAGTTGTCTATATTACTGGCCAACTTCCATACAGGTCAGTGCCCACAAAGAAAAGGAGGAAAAAGATAATGAATATCTAAGAGTTAGAGAGGAGAGAGAGAGAGAGAGAGAGAGAGAGAGAGAGAGGGAGAGGGAGAGGGAGAGGGAGAGGGAGAGGGAGAGGGAGAGGGAGAGGGAGAGGGAGAGGGAGAGGGAGAGGGAGAGGGAGAGGGAGAGGGAGAGGGAGAGGGAGAGGGAGAGGGAGAGGGAGAGGGAGAGGGAGAGGGAGAGGGAGAGGGAGAGGGAAAAGGAGGGAGGGAAGATGTAGAAGGTTTAGGTTAGATTGATCCTACCCTTTCCAGTGTCTTGTGGTTCAGGTGTTCCCTGTAGGGGCCTGGTGAAGGTTCAGCCATTTGGTCTGCCTTTTAGGAAGCAGAATTTTAATATGGTACCATTGCTTCTTGGGTCTAGATTTGTGTTTCCCACCCCTCTGCTGCCTTTCCCTCCCTCCTCACCCATCCTATTGTCTAGTCCACGAGATGTTTGCTGGGTATGTAAGGTATCTTGGGTAGATTCAGGTTAGGCACTATAGATGAGTGAGACTATGTGGCGATATTTTTTCTGTGATTGGGTAAGTTCATTGAGAATGATCTGTTCCAGGTTCAACCATTTTCCCTCAAAATTCATTGTGTCATTTTTTCTTACTGCTGTGTAGAATTCCATTGTGTAGATATACCACATCTTAGTTATCCATTCTTCTAGTGATGGACATCTGGGTTGATTCCAGCTCTTAGGTATTATGAATTGAGCTGCTATAAATATGGTTGAGAAAATCTCTCTGGTCTGTGGTTTGAAGGTTTTAAGGTTGTTGCCCAGTAAGGGAATAGCTGGGTCTGTTGGTATCTCTATGGTCAGCTTTTTCAGGAGTCTCTATATTGCTTTCCAAAGTGGTTGTACCATCCTACATTCCCACCAACAGTGGATGAGTGTTCCTACGTCTCTGCATCCTCACCAGCATTTATTTTCATTTGATTTTTTGATGTTTACTATCCTTAATGGGGTAAGGTGGAATCTCATAGTTGTTCTCTCGTTGTTCCATGTGTTCTTCTGCCTCATGATCTGCTCCTCCATTGTTACTGCCGTTCTCCCTTCACGTTTCTTGAGTTTGTAGAGAGCTCTGGTGTGAGTGTAAAATCCCCTCACCTGACTTTTCCTATGGCTTAAGCTGAGCCTGGTGGCTGGCTAGCGTGTCACTGCCACAGTCCCACATACACACCTGCCAGAAGTGCTTCTGCCGGCCTGTGTGGGCTCTGGATGCTCTGGCTCTCTCCTACTTCTCTGCTGCCATTTCAATTTCCTATATACCTCACTTTTGACTAAAAGTGTGTATTTTGCTGTTTTTGTTTGTTTGTTTGTTTGTTTTGGCTCCCCCTGCCCCCAGGCTGCCTTGGCCTATGTAAACTTTTTGGTTTTTTTTGTTGTTGTTGTTGATTCTTATTTGAGAGTGACAGAGAGAGAGAGAAAGAGAGAGAGAGAGAGAGAGAGAGAGAGAGAATGGGCGCGCCAGGGCTTCCAGCCACTGCAAACGAACTCCAGATGCATGCACCCCCTTGTGCATCTGGCTAATGTGGCTCCTGGGGAATCAAGCCTCAAACTAGGGTCCTTAGACTTCACAGGCAAGTGCTTAACTACCAAGCCATCTCTCCAGCCCTAAACTTTTTAATATGTATGTATGTATGAATCTGAATTTTTGAGTCCCTAAAATAATTTTTAATCTTGAACGCTTGATGTCAGGCTATGTTTTGATATATTGAATAAATAGTGTGTTTGAAGATTAAAGCAGACTTTTCTATAGGCTCTTTCACAAATGAGAACACTGTAAGTTATTCCATGGCACTTGTTAAACTGACTCAGTCTAGTTTCCAGCATTCTTATTCCATTCTTCATTAGAATAGTCTACACACTCATATTTCTTTCATTTTGTTTGAAGCTATAAATGAATCCCTGCCTCCTATACTTTACTGTTTGCTGGTTACTTTGCAAGTATATGCAGCTCATTTGCTTCCCCTTCCGGGTTGCATGGCACACCTGAAAAGCTTTTTCTTATCATTTTTACAGTAGCATCTTTCATGCTCAATGCCCTTAACAAGTTTTGCTCTGTTCATGGCCATAAGTCACTGACATTATTGCCTATTTTTCTCTAAACATAAGAATGTCACTTATATGTATCAAGAAACTTGGCTTTCAGATTTTTTTTTTAAATTTAATTTATTAGTTTTCTTTTCAGCAAACACAGGCAGTTTGGTACCATTGTTTAGGCTCATCTATGATCTACCCCTTCCCATTGGACCCTCCTTGTTGATGTAAATGGGTCGATTTTTAATGTGTAGTGAGAACAAGGCATGATGCACAAATGTCACAAGTTCAAGGCCAGCCTGGGATATGTAGCAAAAAATTCTGACAAAAATAAAAGCAAACATTGTTCTCGAGTTGATTGCTGTATTCCTCAACACACATTTAATGTACTGATGCTTTCTAAATATTTCTTAAACAAAAAACACCATAAGATTGCAGCAGTAGAAGGATAATATGGCAGTGAATCAAGTATCTGTGGACCCTCATTATCCATATTGGTGATAATTCGAACACGATGATACCTGCCTATTATTACATTCACACTTTTTAGTTTATACATTTGTTCTGACCTTGTTAAAAGCTGGGTTTGTACGCTATGAGTCTCCCAAATCTCCTTCCATATGTGGCTCTGGTTTAATGGTAGCCAAAATAGGAATAGGCACAAAACTAAAACAGAATAAATGAAGAAATCATTATCATTGGTTGTTATAATAGAAAGGGTGCAGGTGTGTACAGGTTTTTTCTGAGGGTGTGGACTTCTGGGTTGAATTCCGAGATATAGCCTTCACTGCCCAATAGCTTCTCAAGCCATAAAAAAAGCTTTTTGTTTGTTTGTTTGTTCGATTTTGTTTTGTTTTTGATTAGTTGCTTCAAAGGTAGCTTCTTTCTCTGACCTCAGTGATACCTTTCTGTTGGGTGTTCTGGACTACCCAAATTCCACAGCTTCCATGGTGTTTATGAGTGTTAACCCCCCCCCCCCCCATCACTATTGCTTTAGTGTAGCGTGCATAGTCTCATGGTTTATTTCCATGGAGAACTTTCTACTTCTAACTTTGCTACATTTTGTGAATGTACTCATTTCTAAAGTAAACACTTTATTCCTAGAATTGTCTCTTTTTAATGTTTTATTTTTTTTTATTTGAAAGATGAAGATAAAGAGGGAGAGAGAGAGAATGGGCATGCCATGGCTTCTAGCCACTGAAAATAAATTCTAGATGCATGTGCCACCTTATGCATCTGGCTCATGTGGGTCCATAGGCTTCACAGGCAGGGGTTTTTTATTGCTAAGCCATCCCTCTCTAGACCCCAGAATTCTCTTAATGGTTATTTTGATGACTAAACTCTGATTGATAAACTGTATCATTCATTATGGGCTAGGATTCTGCCATGATACTTTTCTATATTGTTTGACTCTGGTTGTTATAAATAAATATAACTTCATGAAAATGCATTGTAATGTTTGTGTTTGTGAGACAAAACATTTTAAATAAGCCTAAAATTATCATAAGGAAATAGGCATGAAATCATTTCCTAATTTTCTCATGAAAAGAAAATTTGACACTATTTTACGTGCTTAGAGAATGAATGTGTATAATCATTGCATCTATTCACATTGTTATCATAGGACATCATTCTTCATGCTGTACCCTTAAGAAAATGACACACTTAGTATTCAGAAACAATGGACAAATTTCAAAACAGAATATATTTGATCTTAAAATAGTTTTTTTCTCTTTTAAAATATTTTCCAATAGAATTCTCAAGATACTTTACAGGAGTCATTGGGAAAAAGAAGAGCAAATAAAAGATTGCAGAGAGTTGGAGGGGGCAGATGGAAACAGGGAGCCCTTGGGTTTACTGCTTTGAAAGTATAGTCAATTTGGCCAGCTTCAAGTAAGTGAGACCATCTCTGAACAATTGGATGGGCACACCAGAGGTTGATCCCTGACCTCCAGATTCATGTGCACTTACATTAATGTTTACACACACACACACACACACACACACACACACACACACACACACACACACTATGGTGGTTTGAATGTGATATCTCCATAGCCTCAGGTGTTTATGATTAAGTTTCCTACTGAGTCTCCTCCTAGCAGAGGTTTTAGGAGATGGAGCCCTGTTGGTGGAAATATGTCACCCGGAGCAGAACCTGGGGTAGAGTCTAGCCCTGTGTATTCAGAGCCACCTAGTGAGGATGTTCTCTCTCTGCGATGGATGTATGATGGAGAGAGCCAGCTTCCTCTTCTACAATGAAGCTTCCCCTGGAACATACAAGTTTGAAATAAACACTTCCTCTCATAAGCTACATCTGTTTTATCTCAATAATGTAAGTGTAACTACAGCACCCCTCACACATCATAACAGATATTCTTCAATGCAAAAATGTGCTATCAATGTTCAAGAAAGCTGAACTATGTAGATGTTATTTTTGTTAACTTTATTGTTCTATCTGGTACTGTGTTCTATCCAATGGAGTATGTTTGAAAAGCCAGTAGGGATTCAGCATATTACATTAATGATTGCTTAAATTCTACTATTTTCTTTTCTTTAAAAATTTTTGGTCTTAATTTTTAGTTTTAAAACATTTCTGTTTATTCATTTACATGTACATGTTTGGTGGATGGTATATCTGTGTTACTACCACAAAGGAATGCTAGATGCCTGCACCCATTTTCATATCTGGTTTGATATAGATGCTGGAAAACAATACTAGCTTTTGGGGTTTGCAAGAAAGTATCTTTACCTACTAAGCCATCTCCTCAGTAGAATTTTAGTTTTTCACAGAAAGTTACTGCCTGCTTAAAATATTTTATAATGAGCTTATCTAAAGGTGGGAATGTTAACTTGTATAGCATTTTCTTCTGCATTGAAGCGTTCCCTGTTAAATGGAGGGCAACTCAAAGTCCAGATGCATCACTAACAAGCCCAGCCCAGAATTGTTGATGACTCCCAAAAACTATACCCTTGGAACTCACCACTTCATTTGCATGGAGCTTCCACTGATGGAGTAGAGAATATATTTCATCTCTGAAAGGAACATGTATAGTAAATGAGCAAGCTATCACAGATGTTTTATTACCTTTACTATGGGTGAAAGTGAAAGTTAGGAAACTGAGGATTTTGTCCAGAAAGAAGTTGCCACAAAGGGAGGAATTAAAATGCCTCATAGGCAGATATTATCATTAGTATCTGTTCTATTCATAGATACATGTCCTAGTAATTTGCTGTTTCATCTTTTGATTTATTCAAAAATGTTTTTGGTTTTTTTTATTCTAATTGTTATGAAAACATGAGTCCATCAAAAAGTGACTATCATTCAGTTCTAATATAGCTAGGGTTATAAGGAACTAGACATATAATTGTTGTGAAGTGCACTTAATGCTACCAACAGGGAAATACACTGAGTGTACAAAGAAAGTGTGTGGAATTGAAAATTTGTGAAGGAAATGTTACTTGAACTAGAATCAAAATGAAGGGTAGAAGTGGATGTTGGTGTTAACTGGAGTGGATATAATAAGTCCTACTTATAAGACCTGAGTGTGGAGTCAAAGTCTGAGAGTGCTACACTCTGTATATTTACTACCAGTCTGGCCATACAAATGTAGACAGGGAAATTAACTGTTCAGGTCAAGGAGAAGGGTCAAGCATGAATGCAAGGAAACATCTGTTTTTACAGCTATATGTTACTGCTGTCAGCTTTAGTCACAGACAGAAGCTTCTTTCTTGCTTTGGCAAGTAGTTACTACATGGACTTATAACTAGTCCAAGGAAACTAGTTAGTGAGCAAGGTATTACCCTTTTCTAAAGTTTTGTAGTTTATATCGTGTATGTGCAGACAATTATATGTATATGAAACATAGATGGAGAATATATAGGCATTGACAATTCACTACTCATTAGGAGTTCAGAAAAGTCAAATCTAGCTCCGTGATTTGAAGAGCATGTGGCTAGCTACAGACAGTACAAGAAGGCATGAAGAATATAATATGCAGGTAGGTACAAAGAGAGAACTCAGTTTGCAAATATTAAGTAGGTTTAACATACCTAAGAATTTAATGAGATTTATAATCTAAGCAAGTGAAGAGAAAAAAGGAGAAAAAGAGTTTTCTTCAATAAAACATGGAATTAAGTAATCTGTCAAATTTTACTTCTCCTCCATTTTTATTTTTTAATTTTATTTATTTATTTGCAACTAGAGATAGAAAGAGAGAATGGGAGCATCAGGGCCTCTATCCATTGCAAATGGACTCCAGATGCATGCACTATTTTGTGCATCTGTGTTTATGTGGGCACTGAGGAATAAAACTTGCATCCTTAGGCTTTGTAGGCAAGTACCTTAACCACTGAAACAATCTCCAACCTGTCACTTCCATTTTTCTAGGTAAGGTAATTGACCATGATTAAATGTAGATTGGTAGGAACAGGTTAAAGAGAGTGGTGACTTGTCTGGAATTATTATTATTATTATTATTTGTTTTTTGAGGTAGGGTCTCACTCTAGCTCAGGCTGACCTAGAGTTCACTATGTAGTCTCAGGGTGGCCTCAAACTCATGGTGAACCTCTAACCTCTGTCTCCTGAGTGCTGGAATTAAAGGCATGCACCACCATGCTAGGCTAGGAATTATTTTTTAAAGTCTAAATATTTGTAATTGTGTCCAAAACCTACACAGTGAGCTAGAAACACTCTGTATTAATTTCATTTAGTATATGTTTTTCTGAAAAAAAGTTTGAAGTAGATAAAAACCAAAGCATAAATATCAAGTAAAAAATTATTCTTTTTTCAATAGGGTAAAACTGGCATTGTGGGGCTGGGGAGATGGCTTAGTGGTTGAGGTGCTTGCCTGCGAAGCCAAAGGACATCGGTTCAATCCCCAGTACCCATGTAGGCCAGATGTGCAAGGTAGTGCATGCATCTGGAGTTCATTTGCAGTGGCTGGAGGCTCTGGCATGCTCATTCTCTCTTGGTCTCTCTTTCTCTCTCTTTCCCTCTGCCTAGTTCTCTCTCTCTCAAATAAATAAATAAATAAAAATATTTTAAAAACTGGCATTGTGTCTTTCCAAGTTTGTAAATATTGTGTGAGTACTTTCATCTGTATGTATGTTTCAGCATATGCCCATCAGTCAACCTATCAATCATTACCTTATTTCTCCTTATACATACAGTCATCAGTAAAGTCTTGTCCAGCATGAACAGCTCAGGACCACAACACATGCATGAATATAAAAATAGAATATTAAATTTCTCCTGCTTATCTTGTTTTAATATGGCTATGTTTTTGGCACTGGATGTTAATCATAGGGCCAAGAAGTATTAATAGTTGGATTATTTCACAACTTATCTTGACTAATATGCATCAAAACAACCTCAGTATAAAAATGAATTCTCAAGGAAGGCAATCAACACAACATATATACATTTTAGTCCTGACAATTTCATACCTCTAAAAGTGATAAAACAGAAAGGCTCATTTGATGAATATCATTATGCCCATGCTAATGATCCAAATAGGTGAATGTAAAATCTTGTCAAATGCCAATGTAATCTTTTCCCTAGCCAATTTTAGAGCTGGAGATACAAGGCTAATATTAAAGGCTGAAGAATAAAGAGGATAGAGTTGAGGTAAGGGTAGATCTATTATTTGACCCAGCACTTATATAATTGAGAAAAAATACCCATGACTCATAAATTCTGTCACATTATTACTTCAGCATTACATGCAAGAAGCCACAATTATTCTTTCTCTCTTACTCATGCAAAACCCCAAAGAAGATGGCACGTATCTTCTATTGCTCTTCTAAATTATTTCCCTGACACAAAATCTCTCATTAAATCTGGTGCTCCCTGTTTTGAATATGTACCGGCTGAACAGGGAGATCCAGTGATCATCCTGTCCCTGCCACCCTCAGTGCTGGGGTTACAGGTGTGCATGGCCATGTTTGCCATTAAGCAAAGTTTTTATTTGGTGTGCATAGTGTGTGATGTATGTGTACACAGATGCTTATAGTCTATGCATACACATATGAGAGGCCAGAAAAGGTCAGGTATCCTCCTTTTCTCACTTATTCAACTGCTTCCTTGAGGTGTTTCTCCCTCAACCCTTGTCAGTTTCCACTTCTGCAGAACTAGGGTGAGTGAGCATGCCCAGCTGTTTACGTGGGTGCTGGGGAATGAAACTCAGGCAGTATCTCAGATCCTCATGCTTGTGCAGCAAGTGTTCTTAACAACTGAGCCATCTTCCCAGCCACTTTTTTTTTTTTTTTAAGGCATGTGCTACCACACCTGGTCCTCATTCAGGACTCTGGTTTTATTTTCTTTCTTTTCTTTTCTTTCTTTTTTTTTGACAGAGAAAGAGGAAGAGTGAGAGAATGGGTGCACCAGGGCCTCCAGCCACTGCAAACAAACTCCAGACTCATGCACTCCCTTGTGCATCTGGCTAATGTAGGTCCTGGGGAATCGAACCTGGGTCCCTTGTGCAGGCAAATGCCTTAACTGCTAAGCCATCCTTCCAGCCCATAAAACATTTTTAAATGGACCATTGTGAAATGGCGCATTCTTCTTTCAGAGTCCTTGTCTATCCACCCAAAGAACAGATTGTACACACAGTGAAGAGTGAACTAGCAATGATTTATTTGCACAGGAGTATAACAACCATTGGGACAAAAGCTGGCTTCCTGGTGGTTGCAGGCTCACCACAAAGGATATCAAGGTGGTCATAAACTCTTAGTGGCAGCAGGCTGCTGTCAAAGACAGCATGACAGTGTTACAGCTCTGAATCCTTGACAGGCTTTGGATACCAAAATATTGCCTGCACAATATCAGGTCCCATAGATCCAGGAGCCAGAGGTGATGAGAATAGCTGCAGGTCTCCTCAGAAACGGTAGCTACAGGCTGCAAAGACACCAGGTCGAGTTGGGTCTCTATCTGAGGCAGAAAAGTCCAGGCATCCAAAGCACAGGTACTGTGCAGAAGCAGATCTGGGCTAAGGGCAGCTCTGGGCCTACAGAGACAGAAAAAAAAAAAAAATAGTGTCTTTCATTCTAGCACCCTAAGATCAAGCAGCTCTGGGACTCAAAGTCAGCATGACATGAACTAGAATGGTTACTGATACACCAACAAGACTGACATGCTTCTGAGCCCATCTACATTTTGCCATGAAGGAAAGATTGCCTTGAAACCGGAGAGTCCTCAGAGAATGAGTATTTGTGAGAGAGGTGGAAAAATAAGATTGGAAAGCAATCAAGTGACTGTATATTCTTATATAAATAAACATGGGTTAAAACAGGCATCCATGCACCAATTGCATCTGTGACTTTTCTGTGGAGCTGCCCTTTTAGGGGCCAGGGAACCCTTCTTTCACATCACATTTGCATCTTTATACAGAAATGCTTCCCAGTGCTACTGGGAAAAAAGAAACCATTAAATACATATTTAAATGCTTTTTTGTTTTTGCATAGTTTCAAAGGAGATTTTTATCCTGTGATATTAGTTTCACACAAAACTTTGCTTATAATTTCTGTAATGAGTTAAAAATCAGATAATTAATGTCAGTAGTGGTCTGCATTATTTTGTCTTCTTACTTAGCATTACTAGTGTCCAACTTGCCCTATGCAACCACAGACAACACTTGCCTATTTTACATCAAAGTCTTGATAGCTATGATTTCTTCCATACCTTTCATAGTGTGAAGAGAAATGAGGTTATTTTTATCGATTACTTATTTTGGCCACATAAAACTTTTCTATATGTGCACATGTTTACACCTAGCATATAGAGCAGTAGTCCCTCCTTATCCATGACTTTGCTTCCTGTAGTTTCAGTTGCCTGTGGTCACTTCTGCTGTGAAAATATTAAGTAAAACACTCAAAAATAATGTTTCTATTTTTTAAATCATGTGCTGTCCTAAAGTATTGTGATGGAATTTCACACTACACCCCTCTGTTCTGCCTGCACTTGAACCAGTATAACCAGACTGTATAAACTACCTTATTATCTTTCATTTTGTATCTCCTAGGTCATCTGATTGACTGCTGCTGTGTTACAGCCCTTGGGTTCACTTTACAGTGGGTATGATGGTTAAGGTGTTGTCAACTTGATCTGTTTAGTAATTCACTAAAATCCCTTTCGGGTGGTTCTCTGAGGTTGCTTCCAGGAAGGATTAGCTGAAGGAGGAAGTCCTTCCCCCAGAGCAAGCCCTTCCCTCAGAGTAGGTGACTCTTCTTAGAGGGGGACCTTATGTAAGGAAGCTCTGGGTGAAAAAAGCCCCTTCCTTCCACCTGGCTGCCAGTGCAGCTTGCTGCCTTCCAGTGTGGATTGAAGACCAGAGAGGACTGAAGACCAGTGTCAACTGTGAACCAGTTTGAATTGTAAACCAGAAGCTCCTCAGGAAGCCTACAGGCCTTCAGTGCAGGATTGGGACTGTTGAGGCATCTGGCCACATGAACTGAGCAACTACCAGGTTTCTTGATTCTTGGGCCTACAGCTGCTTTTCCAACTGCAATAAACTAATCCAATAAATTCTCTCTTTAATATAATTCATCCTAGTGCTTCTGTTCCTCTAGAGAGCCCTGACTAATACAGTGGGTAATATACAACAAAGTATTTTGACTGAAAAAGATTATATTCCCAATTTTTATTATCCTATATTATTATAATTGTTCCATTTTATTATCTATGGTTGCTATCTAATCACTTATGTATAATTTATAACTTGAAATTTATTATTATAACTATATAACTATAGGAAAACAAACAGTGTATATAGGGTTGATACCACCGATCATTGGTATGATATCCATTAGAGGGTCTGGGAACATATCTCTAATGGATAAAGGAAGATTACTATTCTTATTAATGCACATTATGAAAGTAATTTATATTACAAAATATATCAAAAAGTGTTTTGCAACATAGGTGGGATTTCACAATTCTTTACAAATTGACAGTAGAAAGTATAAGGAAAACTATTCTTCTGTTTGGAATGAAATAGCTTAATGAATTTGTAAAGGAGATTGTCTATAGGATTCCTAATAGAATTTCAGGAAAAATGTTCATCAATTGTTGATTTCCCTGCATCATAAACATTTATAGCTTTTTAGACAAAGCAAATGGATAGAGAGAGTGTACCCAAATCTATCACTAGTATATTATGAAAGGAACTTTTTTTTTGTTTGTTTAGAAACATTGAGCTAATTTATGGAAGGTTGATTTCATCTGTTTGTTTTTGAATAGTTTTTGAGGGATGGATAAAATAGCCAATGCTATTTTCGAATGATGACTAGGTTTATTCACATCATTGGGTTAATCAAAGAATATGTTAAATTGGATTTTGTATATTATAAACCAAAAGAGCATACAGGACTGAACTGTAGGAGACCATGATATGATTTGATGAGTGACAGTTTTTGAAAGCTTTTGTTTGAATTTTTTTCTGAACTTTAGGTCAATAACATACATATGTCATGGGAAACAAAATTGCAAGATATTGACAAGGGGACCTATGCAGTGTTCCTTTCTGATGAGAAAAGTGCTATTAATTACCCCCAAGTGCTTTGCCATCATTTCCTTAGGACTGTGCGTTTCAACCCATGGTTGTCAGTCTGCTGGCATCTGTTGGTGGCTTTTCTTCTGAGAACTCTTCTATTTTACAGTCCCTTAAGCAGCTTCATGTATAAATACAATGATAAAAAGAAATAAGTTTTCTATATTCATTCTTAGTGGGTTGCAGCTATGGTTCTTTGACTTTACTGTATTTCTTTATATGCTGCCAAAATTAATCAAAATTGCAAAAGGGACAAAATAAACCAGGTTCTTTCAAAGGTCTCAAAAATAAAGCAAAAAAATGAAACATTAATCCAGAACTATGATAATAAGCATACTGTAGAAAGTATCATAACAGCAGAAGACACCTGTAAGAAATTACCTGTTCTGCTATTAAGTGCAGCTATAACTTACCAATAAAGCAAATAAGTATTTTGACATTTGGAAACAGTACTTGCATGTAAACTAGGTTTAAAAAATGTTCACTGTTTGTTTCATTTATGTTAGTTCCAGTTTACCACTTTCTCTTGTGTTTCTCCATGACTAGCTCCCTTGACATTTTAGTAAAAAAAATGAAAGATTGATTTGAATAATTTCTCCAATCACAATATATACAAGTATTAGTTTATGTTTCATTCATTCCTATGAAACACAGTTCACTGATGAATCAAAATTACTATGATAGTGTTTGGTATGGATATACAATTATAAAACACACGTGATAAAAGGTCACTGACATAAGAAGACAGTGGTCTTGAAAGTACATGTTATTCTTTAATTTGTAATCAACATTTGTTAGGAGAGAGGACACTTTAGGAAGCAGTCTGAATTACATGTCAGGACTTAATGTGTACACAGGAGAAAGATTAATGCACACTCATAAAGTAAGTGGAGTATTTCTGAACTTACTAATATATAAGTCACATAACCAAACAAGGAAAACAATGTGTTTTTCTATATAAAACCCCATAATTGAGAACTGCTTACAGTAATAATGATACTTTCCACGATGATGTTACAATAGGCCCGAGAAGTAGGGTAAGGCTGAATCCGCATCAAAAGACTCACACAACCTCATCTGAAAAGAGGTGAATTAGCGAGTGGAATAGCTAGTGGAATTGAATAGGTGCTAAGAGTTCAAACACTGTATGACTACTCATTTTAGAACTTTTGTATTGTGAGGTACTAAACCTACCTTTAACAGTAAATGTCATTTTCTTTGCTGTATATATTCTTCTTTTTGGTTGGCTCATTATCTGTAAATTTATATTTTTTTTATAAAAATCTCACATTTTTTTCTTATTAGAGAAAGCAGAAATTCAGATTAATTCTCCAAAACTGTGCTTCTATTGCTAACTGGATAGTATCATGGGGCCTTACACTCATGTCACTGAGCATTCAACAGACACAGTTTATCCTTCATAGAAATTAGTCAAATCAAAAATAGTAACTACTCCTACATGACTGGATAGCAGAGGTGTCTCTTGTCCATGTGCAATATGTTCACATGTATGTGCAATGCACATAGCTAGTTATACACAAGCATATTTATTCATATCTTCTTATGTTTTAATTTTCTAATAGTTGAAACATTTTGCTGATGTTTTGGCCTGTGCATTTGTGTTGGGGTGTATGTGCATGTGAAGGTGAAGATCATGTGTGTGTCCATGTGGAGGCCAGGGGTTGACATCAGCTATCTCCCTCAATCATTCTTCCATTTATTTATTTATTTATTTATTATTTACTTTTAAGACAGGTTCTCTTATTGAATCCAGGAATTATTCAGTAGCTAGACCAGGTGGTCTGTAAGTATTAGGGATCCTTCTATATCCTCATTCTCCAACACTGTGATAAGAGGGTTACATCACAATGCCCAGCGGTTTACATGGTAACCAGGGATACAAACTCAGGTCCTCACACATGCAACAAGTGCTTTACTCTCTGAGCCATCTCCACAGCATTTTGCTGTATACTCATATATGTCACTGAAAATGCCCCTTTGGGAGACATGGGCACATGACTTCACTCCAAATGGGGCTCAGATGGCAGACCAAAGTACAGTTTTTACCAATAACAGTTCAGTAAACCAATGACTTTATTGGGGTTACTTAAAGAACATGGAGAGTTATTTATTGGAATGTGGAGCCTCAAAAGCAGTCACTTTGATAGGCCTTCCTTTGCCAAGATGAGTCCTCGGGTGCTCCTCACTCAGCCTCCTCAGCTTATAGATCATCTGCACCACCAAAAAGTCTCATCCTACCCTGAATTATGTCTTCCCCGTGGCTACTCAAAAGGGCTTCTGTGTCTGTCTAGTAGTATGGAAACCACAGAACAGCACATCAGTAGGGACCATTATGTGTGGATTTCCCCTGTGTAGTTGTTCCTCCCTCACCCTCAGAGTAAGCACTTACATACAGAGCATGAAGACTTCAAAGAAGGATGTTATTGGAGATCATTGTTCCTTGATCTTTTGTCCTCTATATGCTCTATCTACCCCTGAGGTCATTAGACCTCATGCATTATTACATATAGCTAGCACGAGGGGTGTATGATGGAGAGCTCAGATAGGTGTCTGATGAAACTTACCTGTGCCTTCTCTAGTGAGCTGTCTCAGCTACTTTTGATAAAGCTGGTAAAAGTGTTGACAACTTTCAGTGCATGGAATTTTGTCAGACATTATGGTATTAAGCACTTCCTGAGTGAACACAACTCACGTAAAGCTATTTTCATGCAAGACAAAATGGGTCTATTAGAAGCCAACACCAGCATATAATTCACATAATATACTTTTCAAGGAAGTTATCTATGTTGTCTCTGCTAAATCTCAACACAATATTATAAAATCAATATTATTATACATTCTATATAAATGTGTGCTATGTGGAGTTTAAATAACTTGTTCGTGATAATAGAACCAGAATTTGTACTTAAAAATCTTGAATTTCTTTGTGTCTTAATATTCTGCATTAAATGCTTAGGTAATTTGTGTTGCTTTAACAAATTTACCTGACACTGGATAACATAAAAAAATAGAAGTTTTTTCTTTATTATTCTGAATGTTTGAAAACCCATGATCAAGTGTTGAAACAGTGTTGTCAAATACAGCCTCCTCTGGCACCTGGAATCCTCCAGAGGGGACAAGCACTGACTTCATGGAGCAAAGGGTGAAAGCATCAAACTCACTGTCAAAGGCTTTTATAAGCTCACTAATAATAAACTAATAATCTCCTCTTTCATTACTTAATGACCTCTTAATGTGTCCACGTTTTAATATTATTGACTAAATAGTTCTTCTGAGACATGCCTCAGACCAAATGTGTTTCAGACATCATTTTCTAATTGGAATATTTGCATATATATTGAAATTCTGAGGAACTAAGACCATAATTTAACAAGATATTCTTTATATACCTTATATGCCTAAAGAATATACATGTAAAGGTATACATTTATCCATAGTCACACACACACATATATATGCAATTTCAACTTATGATTTTGTGAATGTATTCAGACACTTCTCAATCATAAATAAATATGTTCCTAAAACATAACATTGTAAACAGTCAAGAGAATAAAAGTTCAATTTTAATGATGTTAGAATACATGGAAATAAAATGGAAAAGTTGTGCATTATGGAAAAGAAACATCCTCTGTTTGGCTGACAGCAGTGATGAAGTAGAGGCTCTGGATTTTTATACTTGTTTAACTGTGCCATAAATGTAGTTATACTAGGACAGTTCTATATATTTACTTGTTGGCTTTATTGAACTTTATGAACTCCAATCTTATATTTATAAACAGGAAACATTCATCCAGTAAGAAAAGGTCATTGAACACACATGTTAATAGATCATTACAAATAGAACAGGGAAATAGATAGCAGTAGAAAGAGTGTTTTTCTGGGTGAATCAGAGAAGAGTGCATGGAAGCATGACACAGTTGGATAAATACATTACAGAAGAGAAAGAAGCTAGCAGAAAGGTTCTGACCCAAATCACAAGGATTGCTGGCTTTGTTCATTTCCACAATTATTCTTATCTGTTCTACTCTGAGTTGTAAGGAGCACAGCACTACAGCATGGCCCATGGTCCCATGAGCACTAGCTCTATCCAGTGAAGGCACAGGGAGACTGGATGCTAGCCACACCTCTGGTCAACTTTCTCCTCCTTCTCTTCTTTGTCAGTGATAGAATCTGCAAATATTTCATGCTTCCAGTTGCTATTGTATCCACAAAAAATGCTGGACAGTGTCAAAGCAATAGTATCATGCACTGAAACACCAAAATACTGATCCAAAATAAGCTCCTCTGCAAGTTGATGATCTCAGATACACTTTAAAATTTTTGGTTTATTTGTATTTATTTATTTGAGAGCAAGAGAGAGAGAGAGAGAAAGAAGCAGAGAGAGAGAGAGAGAGAGAGAGAGAGAGAGGGGAAAAAAGAGAAAGAGAATGGGTGCCCCAAGGCTTCCAGCCATTGCAAATGAATTCCAGATATATGCACCTCCTTGTGCATCTGGCTAATGTTGGTCCTGGGGAATCGAGCCTCAAACCGGGGTCCTTAGGCTTCAGAGGCAAGTGTTTAACCACTAAGCCATCTCTCCAGCCCTTTAAAGTATTTGATAAGCACACATATATAGAAGTGTGCATAGGCCATGTAAAAATAGAAAACACTAAACTATAAACTGTGGAGATCTATATGACAGTGAGATTCAAAGAAGAATGAAAAAACTAAAACATGCTAAATATAAATTGAGCTTCCTGAGAATTCTGGTGATTTCTTCAGATCCAATTTCATTATCCTCTTCTGCATCTTTTAAGTAGACTGATTTTCTTTTTCACAGATCTGCCATCTGCAAAGGCCAACTCATCTAATGAAAATATGTTTAAATAGGAAAAAAGCTGCAGATAAAACATCACTAACCCTTCCAAAAATAATTGGAAAAAGCCCATGACTTGGATTATTTCACACTAATATTTTTCCATTAACAAATATAAATGGCATTTGGAAGAGTTTCAGAAGACCACCAAAGTTTAAACACTTAGAGATTACTGTTTCTAATCAAGCATGTGATTCCTATATACCACAAAATAATTAATCTGCATAGCTGCCAAGGAATAACCCAAGGAATGTTTGAAAGAAAATAAAACCCTAATCTTCTACCATTCTACCTCATGTGCTATACGAAAAAAAGTCAAACATGAAGCCCAGTTATTCTCCTAAGACAATAATTTACCCATGCATACATTGTGCATGGAATTGGCTACAGAGAGTTGGGCACAGAGCACAGGTATTCCTGCACTGAAAGTAATCTTCCTGTTTTCTGTTTAGAAGTGCTTCTCTTCCTAGGCAAATGTGAACAAGCTGAGAACTTGATTCAGGTTTACTGTAAACAAAATCAGAAACTTGGAACTACACACATATATTTCAATGAAAGAGAAGGAAATTATGAAAACTACATACATTTTGTCTTCAGAAGAGAAAATAGGAAAGCTAAAAATATAAAATAAGAAACTCAGACCCTAAGATCCTAGAAGAAATATAATATAGAACTTGTGCTTTCGTGTTTGTAGACAGTACCCAAATTAGTATTGGTTAGATGATTGTTGTTAATGTTATCATAGTGCAGTAATAGTAGTAGAAACAATATTTTGAACTTGTGTCTTCTCCAGGCAAATGATATGAGGTAGCATATTCTAGGTAATTCCTGGACAATAGCAGAAAGCTGCTTCTCAGTTAACCATGCAGTCATTACAGCAAATAACCAAACTTTATATCTATATCTACACCTATCTCTGTATCATCTATACATATACATCTATCTATCTATCTATCATCTATCTATGTATCTGTCATCTGTGTTTTAGTCATAAAAAGCTAAGAAGTTAGAGAAGACCCATGAGGGGAGTGAGGAGAAGTGTTTAATGGGAGGGGATACTGGGAATATTAGATATGTAAGTAAAGGAGCACAAACTAGGGAAGGAAAGGTTTAAGGGATATCAGGGGAATTAATGGAGGGGAGCAGGAGATAGGACAAGGGTTAACTATATCAAAAGTATAATGAAGAAAAACATATGTTAGCTAATTAAAATATAAGTTATAAAAATGAGTGTGCAGAAGTATGAATAATGCTTCATCCGGAAGCTATAGGTTGTTATAGAAAAGTCCTAATGTCAGTGGTGGGATATCTCCCAGTGAGTTACTGGTATCTGGATGGTCCCTGAAGGACTCAAAATAATACAATATATTGCCAATGATTTTTGCTGCCCTCCAGAAATAGATAATAAGACCGTACTGCTGAAGACACAACATACTTTGGTTGATCAACAATGAAAAAATTGAGATTGAACTAGATTAGAAATCTGCTATCAGAGTGCTGGAAAGTGCTATGCAACTGTTGGGAAAGAAGAGTCACCAATACTGTCAACAAGTGCTGGACCCTTGACATACACAAACAACCAGCAAGGCAAGATGTGGCCACTGATGCAGTAGTGGCATGACTGATATGAATTTAAAGCAACTATTCTCTGATTGGATTTGAGGTCTGGTGTATGGGAGAAATTAATGCCTTCTACTGGAACCTTAATTAAAAATTGTAGCAGTAAGGTCATTGGCCCTAGAGAGGAAGCTACTGCTACTGATTGGCTATGTTCTAGCAATTCGGTTGCATTCTAAATATTTCAGTTTGCACACATAGATTTGTGCTGCTCTTTCCTTTGGTCAGAGACGCTTCTTACGGCAGATTGCAGTGAGGTAACAACTAGACTCAAAACTCATCAGTGTGCTGAGAATAAGTGAGTGTTGAGTGCTCAGGAACAGATGAGACATGTTTTCATACCATCCAAGGACTTGGGAACATTACAGAAGAGGAGGCAGAAGTAATGTAAGATCCAGAGGCTGAAGAGAAGTATTCTGAAACACTGTCTTCTTGATGTGAAGTGTTCATTCCATTTATTACCTCTTGACAACATTCATATTATCTCTATAAGTTCTGCATAGTGTTGGGTCCTCAATATTTCATCATGGTGGGTGGAGGAGCCAAAGAAAAAGACACCAAGATGCTACAGGTACTCTTTGGAAAGAAGGGAATGATCAATAGAATAGAGGTAGGGGTGGAGGGATAACAGAAAGTAATAGGAATTAGTTGTGTTCAAATTGCTATATGACCATATATGCATATTCTCAATAAAAAGTTTTTAAAAGATATACAAACAAGTATCTATATTTTTCTGTATTGAGTCTAAGGGGGAAAAGAACATAACTGGCAAAGAGTATAAGATTTTATGGACCCTGGATGAAGATGAACAGGATATCTTCATTCACACCCATTCATCAGCATTTGACCCACTCAGCCTCATGACTGGAACCCTGGTGTGGTGGTTTGAATAGAATAGATGGCCACCAATATAGTTAGTCGTTTATTTGTTTGTAGTTTGCATCTGCTGGCTACCTGACTGGAGGCTCTTAAGTTGTGGTGATGGGTTTCTGATTTCAATCTAAAGATATGCAAAGTGTGCCTAGCTGGAGTTCCTGAAGTGTGCTATGGCTTTTGACCTTTAGGCTTGTGCTTCTCTCTCTCTGCTTTGTCCTGTGAAGGCAGGCCAGCTTCCTCTGCCATTATGGAACTTCCCCTGGATCTGTAAGCTTCAATAAATCCCTTCCTCCATAACTGTGCCTGGTCTGAAAGTTCATCTCAGCGAACCTGAAGCTGTCTGCTACACCCAGAAATGTGACACATTGTTTTTCTGCTACTAAACATGATACTTACTGGAAATTATGCAAACTAATTTCTTATCTTTTGAGATTATTACAGATGAAATAATTCAAATTTAGTACTTAGGATTCATAGACAGCTATGTAATTTGTGAGGCTTAGAAAAGAAATCAAAATATGAGAGTACTTGTTCAACAAAGCAGAACAAAGTGTGTGTGTGTGTGTGTGTGTGTGTGTGTATCCTTAAATATTTTTTAATTATTTCAAATGCCTTATGTTACTTAAAAGTGGTAGGTAGTCATACTAATATATAGTTTGGTAATATGTACTATAGTCAATGAATTGTGTTGCAAAAATTATCAGAAATATCTATTTTAAAACTCATAAGGTGAGCTGGAGAGATGGCTTAGTGGTTAAGTTCTTGCCTGTGAAGCCTAAGGACCCCAGTTCAACGCTCGATTCCCCAGAACCCTCATAAGCCAGTTCCACAAGGTGGTATGTGCATCTGGAGTTCGTTTGCAGTGGCTGGAGGCCCTGGTGCACCCATCCTCCCTCTCTCTCTCTCTCTTTCTTTCTCTCTCTCTTTCTCTCTCTCTCTGTGTCTGTTGCTCACAAATAAATAAATAAATAAAACTTGTAAGGCATTACTACTGCAACAACATGTATCTAATCGGGCAGGTTTTAAGGGACCTTGATCTCTGAAAGGGAGCACTCTTAAAGGCATAGCTCAGATTTTCTCTGGCTTATTCCCAAATGGTACAATATTAAGATTATAGCTTAAAAAACTTGGGTCAAACCACAAAACTGTATGATGGCAGCCAAATTCTGGAGACAAGAAACAATATTCTCCCCTAATGGGAGAAATCTTCCGGAAACACTAACTGGAAACAAGAGGAGTACAATAACTTGTGAATTAGGGTCACTTTTCACAAGGTAAGATCACTTTACTGCAGAACATAACTTGGTATTATAATTATACCATGTGTGATTTTCTTTAGGCACTGGAGGTTAGAGTGGCCTCTAGGCAATTGCAATGGAGAAATAATCTCAGGAGTATAGGAACCCAAGAGATGGACTCCAGAAACATGTCGCATTCTGCCAGCAACCAAATAAATGAATATAATAAATAAAGGACTACACAAGTTGAGACCTGCTGAGACCTTGATTTCTGCCCATGAGACACCCTGCAGCAGAAGCCTTTCTTATAATTGCACTTCTTACAAGTGAGTTTAGGGTTATCTTGTTGCATAAACTTAAGAACTTATGGGGGATATAATATATATTCAAAACGAAACCTTCTTCAAGCAGTAAGTATACCTGGGAAGAATGCAAAGAATATGCTGATATTTTTCTATGCCAAAAATATCAGACTAAAGCCTACAAAAATTTTAATATACAATGTCTAGCATCTGTTCAAAATTTACAAAACAGGTTAAATTAGAAGCAAGTAACTGAAAAACAAGAGAAAAATAATAGCAGATAAGGGATACCAAATTTTGAACAAAAACATTGATTACATAATGAATGTAAAAATAACAAGCTAGAGGGTAACTTAGTGAATGCACTATTTCTGTGAATAAATCAGGAGAATTTTAAAGTATTTTGAATAATACCAAATGTACATTTTAGAAAGAGTGGTTATAAATAATTGATCTACTGTTTGGTTCAAAAGGCTTAGCAGAAAACCAAACAAATTAAACCCAAAGAAATAGGACAAAAAAAAAAAAAATAGAAAGATGTGAAGAAAATCTGTGAAATAGCAAATATAAAACAAAATTTCTATAAAATGTGTAATTATATTAATAAGTCACTAAAATTTTTATCAAAGCTAGGTGTGGTGGCATACTCCTTTAAGCCCAGTACATGGGAGGCAAAGGTAGGAGGATTGCCGTGAGTTTGAGGCCACCCTGAGATCCCATAGTGAATTCCAGGTCAGCCTGGGCTAGAGTGAGACCCTACCTAGAAAAACCTATATATATATGTCAAGACAAATAAAAGAAGATAACACAAATTAGTCAAGTCAGGATGGACATCAGAACATAATTGTAGAGCTGGAAATCATTATGTCTCATGTAAAGCTAAAATTTTGAAATAGACAAATTTACAAAATTCTTAATTCACCAAAATTGTTATTAAAATGAACAAATATTTGGGGTGTTTCCCTAAAAGAAATTTGATTTATGTGATTGTCTGAATGTTTTAATACATCTATATTCCCTTGCCCTAATATTCTACCTCCCACTTGATCTATTATATTGGTGACTTTCCATTAAGCATTATTTGACAAACTGGGTTTTTCAATTTCAAAAATCTCAAATTATTTGTTTCATTATTTTATAACTTTGTTATATTTCCTTTTCATATTCTGTATTGTCTTCCTTATTTTATTCAAATCTTGTATTCACTTTGAATTCATTTAGTAGTTTAGCCTGTCCTCGGTAATTGTATTGAACATTCTTATAACTATTGGCTGGAATTTTTTGACTAGTATTGCATTTAAGTCACTGTCATTGGGATATGTTGGGGACTTGGTACGTTTGGAAGAATTATGAATCCTTGTTCTGTTTTTGTGTGTTTCTATGTTGAAATTTGTGCATCTGAGATTATTTGGTTTATGTTTTTAATAAATTATTTTACTTGAAGAATTTGTAAAGTTCAAGTAAGACTACATGGTAGAAGTGATGAGTGCATGCTGTTTCTCTCCACTACATTGGAGGTATATCCCAGTAACTAAACATTTGTCACATTTGCTCAGTGTACTGGGCTAAATCTCTAGCACCCTTCTGAGATTAAGATATTAACTGTGGAAGCAACCACAATTGATATATAACCCTGCTAAGAAAAAGCAATAATGGACAGTTAAACAATAGTTTTCTCAAATTCAAAAAGTTGGGAAAGTATAAAGGAACAAGAATAGCATTGTGTATAGTTAGACATTCTTTACTAAAGATAGAAATGTGAAGGAAATAATGAAGTGTGATGGGCAATTACCAATCAAGCAAAAGAAGAATAAAACAGAAATGAGAAAGGTCGTATCGGGGGGAGATCATGGAGTAGATTACAAACAAAACAGCTAAATGTACAAATAAAAGACAAAAGGATAAATATAATGCAAACAGACAACCTAACACAACACAAGGACTCAGGAGGCAGAGGCAACAAGACCTTCAGCTCCAGCCCAGTTGGAGCTTTTTGAGATAGCTCATTCAAAAATCAAATAACAGGGCTGGAGAGATGGCTTAGTGGTTAAGCGCTTGCCTGTGAAGCCAAAGGACCCCAGTTCGAGGCTCGTTTCCCCAGGACCCATGTTAGCCAGATGCACAAGGGGGTGCAGGCATCTGGAGTTCATTTGCAGTGGCTGGAGGCCCTGGTGTGCCCATTCTCTGTCTGTCTCTCTTTCTGCCTCTTTCTTCCTCTGTCTGTCACTCTCAAATAAATAAATAAATATAAACAAAATTTTAAAAAATCAAATAACAAAGAGAAGAACAAATAAAGTAAGAAAGAGAAAGGTATCTGACTAAGTACAAAGACTATTTTAAATGAGAGACGAATAAAGGTGAATGAAAGAGAACTATGTTGGGTATAGATTATGTCTCCATGTGGGTACTCATAAAACAGTACAGCTAGTTCAATGATAAAAGAGCAAACTGAAATAGATACACATAAAGGAAAAAGTTGAAATATCTTGATGTACAGACAATATATTCCTTTACATAAGAGATCATAATAATTCCATCAGAAAACTGTTTTTGAACTAATAAATAAACACTGACCAAAGCATCAGGATGCAAAATTCAATCTATAAAAATCAATAACTTTTCTTTATATTAATGGACTACAGCCACCCAACTTATTTTATAAAAGATGCTAAAAACATACATGGGAGAGAGGACAACTTGAACAAATGGTGCTCAGAAACCTGGATATTTTCATGAAGGAGAATTAAATTAAACATTGCCTCTTATTCTAGATGAAAATCTATTGAAAACAGATCAAAGACCTTAATATAAGACCTAAAACACTGAAACTGCTGGAAGAAAGTATAGGAAAATACCTCTAAGACAAGACTTCCTAACAAATATTCCATTGTCTCAGGAAATGATCACAAGAATTGGCCAATGAAATTTTTAAAAATTCTGCCTAGCAAAAGAAGCAATCAAATGAAGAGACAGCCTACAGAATGGGGGAAAATCTTTGCTACCTATATGTGACACAGGATTAATATATAGAATATACAAAGAACAAAAACTAAATTAAAAATCTCAGTTAATAAATGGGCTGATAAGATTAGCAAATTCTTCTCAAAACATAAAGTACAAATGGCCAATAAGCATATGACACAATATTAAAGATACTGGGAAATGCAAACCAAAACTACATTGCAATTCCATCTCATCCTAAGCAGAATGGCTATAATTAAAAAAGGAAAAAAAATGAAGACTAGTGAGGACGCAGGGAAAAGAAAATTCATGCCGAGCTGATCAGACCATCTACTATGAAAATCTACATGAAGGTTCTGTAAGAAACTAAAAGTAGAGCTACTATATGACTTAGGTCCTGGACATATTCCAGAAGGACAATAAGTTAAAATCAGGAGAAGCTCTCACACATAAAGCCATGTTATGGAATCAGTCTTGCTGTCTATATATGAATATGTGAATCCATAAGGAACATGTAACATGTAATACATGCATATATGTATGACAGTGGTTTTATTCTGCTGGGGAGAAAAATATTTATGACATTTGCCGAAAAGTGGATGGAACTGATCATTGCCATAATAAATAAAGTAAAGCAGGCTCAGAAAAAAGTCAAATGTTGGATTTTCTTGCTCAGCTGCATTTTATACAGATGGCATGAAAGAATAAGGGATAATTGGAGAAGAAAGGAAATTAGAAAGAGAAGACTAGAGAAAGAGATGGGGTGGGGATAAATATGCCCAATGCTTATACTATGCTTGAAATAAATTATCCTTAAGGAACTCAACATTGTGTATGTGCATAAATATTCCAGTAACAAAAAGTTAAAACAAACAAAAAATTGGTCTTTGATTAGAAATTCACAGACTTGCATCATTAAACTCAGGTATTTTGAAGAAAATTCTTATACCTATCTAAAGCAATTTTGTTTCTCCAACTGAGAGTTTTCATGTCATTGTGTGGTTCTAAACTAACCTTAATAAGAAACCATAATGAAAAAAATAAATAAATCAACATCTTTCTTAAATGTGTATATATCAACCTAAACAAATAATTCTACATTTAATTTCCAAATATTCAATTAAACATGCTGTTTGGGAATATGTATGAATAGAGAAAATTCTATTTTATGAATGTGAAATTGGTTTACTACTGTAAAAAATTCAATGGAAGTCATCACATTAACATTAAAAATGAAAAATACCTCAAATGAGTATTTGATTGAATTCAAGAAATATGTATAAATGCTTAGCAAATAAGGCTTATTATGTAATAAAGATAAGTTACAAAATACCTCTATAACTAACATCATCTTTAGTATTTGTTTTGGGAGTAGTATTTTGATGTAATGTCTCTCTAGCTCAGGCTGACCTGGAATTCACTATGTCATCTCAGGGTGGCCTCAAACTCACAGTGATCCTCCTACCTCTGCCTCCCAAGTGCTGGGATTAAAGGAACATGCCACCATGGCCAGCATCTTTATTATTTTTAAGTTTTGATTTATTATTTATTTATTTGCAAGAAGAGAAGCACAGAAAGGAGAGAGAATGAGAATGGTTGCAGCATGGCTTCTACCACTACAAATGAACACCAGATGCATGTACTACTTTGTGTATCTAGTTTTATGTGAACCCAGGTCATTAGGTTTTGCAGATAAGCACCTTAATTGCTGAGCCATCTCCCCAGTCCCTACTGTCATCTTTAATAGTGAGATATATAATCAAATTTCTTTATACTGGGCACATGAGAAAGATATCCACCCTGAGCACTTCTGATTAATACTAAAGGTCCTTGTCATTAAAATAGGCATGAGAAAAACAATGGTAAATATAAATATTAAGGAGACAGAGAGAGATAGAGGCAGATAGAAAGAAAGAATGGGCACGCCAGGGCCTCCAGCCCCTGCAAACGAACTCCAGACACATGTGCCCCCTTGTGCATCTGGCTAACGTGGGTCCTGTGGAATAGAGCCTTAAACTGGTGTTCTTAGGCTTCACAGGCAAGTACATAATTGCTAAGCCATCTCTCCAGCCCAGAAATATTTTTTTTATCTGTTGCATGTTTATGTGTGTAGCATATTTCCATGTGTGTATGCATGTTTGCATGTGTATTCAAGTGCAAGTACACACATAAGATAGTGTAATCGTGTGTATGAAGGCCAAAGATCAATGCTATATGTTACTTGCTTTGTTATTTTTTATTTATTTATTTATTTATTTATTTATTTATTTATTTATTTATTTATTTATTTTTGAGACAGGGACCCTCACCTAGCCTGGAGTTTAGTGCTTCAGTTATATTAGCTAGTCAGCAAACTCCAGGGACCTTCCTATCTCTACCTTCCCCAAGCTAGGATTATGGGTAAATGACAATGCACCTGGCTTTTTCATGAGTGCTGAGAATCCAAACTCAGGTCACCATGCATGAACATCAGTCACTTTACTGATGGTGCCATCTTTCTAACCTAAGAAGTAAATATTGAAGCATTCTACAATAATATATTAGAATTAATAAACAAATTTAACAAGACAACAAAGTGCATGGTAATCAATCACATTTCCATTCCTTCAACAAATAATTGCAAAATAAAGTGGAATATCTCATTTTATGTGGGTAACAAAATATGTGCTAAACATCTATAAATCATTAAATATAAATGGTAACGAATGAGAAAAACAGTAAATGTGAGACGTATTTGTGTTTGGAAAATTGAATATCCTTAGAAGAATGGTATTACCCCAGTTCCTAGATGGATATAACACAATCAGTGTCAAGATCATTCTAAGCAACTTTATAACAATTTATACACAGAAATAGAAATGCAAGGAATGGACAACTATCTTACAGTAGAAGAAAAAGCCTTTGGCTGCAATAATCTGATAGCCAGGTTTAGACATTGGGTACTGTGGTATTAACTGGAGGAAAAATGATTTAAGAAACAGAGCAGAGTCCAGAGTCAGATCTGTGCATATGTAGGTATTTAGATAATAACCAGGTTCACTGAATTTTACTTCTGGATGCTCAGTAACAAAGACACTCATCAGCATAAATTGTCATGAGTTCATAGAATAGGTATTTGAAAGAAAATGATCTTGATTTATATTTGGGAAACAGGTTTAAGGTGTCCTAATTTTATCAGAATATCACAAAAAAGTATAAATAGAAACAAGATAAATATATTGGTTCTTAGAAAAAACTAAACAAGTTTTGTTTTGTTTTGTTTTTTCTATATACAAAGAATTAGAGAGTAGAAGCAGTCAAACAAAATCTCTGGAACATCAGACCTTTAGGCCACATTGAAATCTTTTTCAAAATACATGTTGTTGGAGCTACAGAGATGGTTCAGCACTAGCAGACACTTTCTTGCAGTGGCTTTTGGCCAAGGTTCAATCCCTAGTACCCACATAAAGTCAGATGCACAACATGGTACATGTGTGTAGAATTTATTTTCAGGAGACTCTGGTGGGTGCACATCCTTTCTCTCTCTGTCTCTCTCTCTCCCTCTGACTCTTTCTCTCTCTATCAAATGAAAATCATTTAAAAATATGTATTTCTGGGCAAGCTGGAAGACCCCAACTTGAATCAGCAGCCTTACTAAGGCAGTTAGGCACTTGAGCTGTTAATAGGCTCATTAAGTGTTGTATCCTATACACTCCATTTGACTAACAATGCCATGGTTCTTTAGATTTAAAAAAAAAAATACTGTACTACACAAGGAAAGTTCTAGTCATTCAATAAGATTTTCTTAGCTTATATTTTACAATATAAATTGGATGAGCTATCAACAAGTTACTGACGGGGTGGATATATAGATAAGGGGTAAAGTATTTGGCTACTTAAAACTGCACAAAAATCTTGGTTCAATTCTCAAATAAACATAAAGGGGGATAAAATATTATAATCTTCAAAAAGTATTATGTTTGGGAAATCAGTATACATTGTCTGTAACATAATATGACCCGTGGCTTGAAAGTTTTTAAAAATGGACTAATAAAGCATATTTCATTGATTTTCACAGAATAATACTCATGTTCTTATAGCAGTTATTTTAAAGTCCATTGTGTGGTCTGTTTTTTTCTAAATGCTGAAAATATGTATCCATACTAACTATTGTTGTTGCTACACTTTTGAGATAAAATGTTTATAGACAAAATAGTGAGTAATCATAGATTTGGTTGTAGGTCTGTTCAATTGGTAGTATTTTCTCTAGGTATAACCATGCTAATTTTCTTATGTACATAAATATAATAATTATAAAGGAGTATTTGTTTAGTATCTTAACAATTTGGATACTCGTTAGTATTCTTTTCTTGGGCAGAAATAAAACTTCTCCTCTGATTTGTTAAATGCAATTAATGGAGAAGAGCATGTCCACTTTCCCTTGACAGATGCCTTTCACATCCCTAGACTATGTGGGACTAACATGTGATTGGGATTTACAGTGTAAAAGAGAACTGGGAATGTTATGTTAATGGTATAAGACAATGACCCCAGGCTCCATTACTCCTATTGCATTTAAATTCCCTTTCTGTTAATATAGTCATTCATTGATCACTAACATAAATAAAATTTATATATATATATATATATATATATATATATATAATCTGAGAGATACGATATGAGATTAGGCTATTTCTTCAACACCTGTACATCATGTATATTGACATCATTACAAAGGATCAAAATCTTATATATTTTTTTGTGATTGACCAATACATTATTATGCATAGCATGATTGGATATATTTTAAAACTTAATGAATTTAAAACAAATTTAAAGGCAGTAAATGTGCACAAAACAATTCCTAGGTGTTCAAGGAAAGAATGAGGTTCCTATTTGGAAACTTAGGTACTCATGGAAGAATGGCTGTATTACCAGAAACAAATAAAGATATATTTCTGGCCCAACTAAGGTTTGGTGGACAAAAGGAATGAGACAACAAAATAGAAGAAAAACTACCTAAAAGGTAGAGGGTCCTCTGTGGAATGGAGGAGGGTAAAGGGGACATATTGGGATGACAGGACATGTATATGATCAAACTGCACTATGTTCATATATTAAATATCCCAATAAAACATGAATTTTATAAAAAGTTATACATTTATAGATAAATATATATAGAGAGAGACATAAAATCACATAATTCTAAACATAGCTTAGTTTCATCCTTTTATTCTGCTATTATTAAATATCAACTTGGCATAAGACAAGAAAACCTGAACTTAAAAAGACAGTTCTTGAGTACAGTGTTTGTAGCAAAACTCAAGGACCTGAGTTCAAATCTGCTATGCCCACTTAAGAAAGTTTGGGTGTATTATCATGCACCAGTAGTCCCAGCTCCAGGAAGACAAGATCCCTGAGTCTTGCTTATTAGGTAGTCTAGCTGACTTAGTGGGTCCATGATCAGTAGGGACCACATGTCAAAAAAAAAAAAAAAAAAGAGTGATTGAGTGACAACTAACCTCTGGCCTCCACACATATGTATATTCAATTACACATGATCCTGCACACATATGAACACAGATACACTCAAGAATACCACACACATTCACATGAAAAACAACATCAACAAAAAAGACAAGAAAATTAGCCTGGAATTTTACCTCTGAGTGGGTGTCTTGGTGCATTTTTGACAAACCATGGGACTTATTTGAATAACAAATTTTCTTCTAACAATACAACACTTCTTACATTTGCTGTTTTCACTTTGAGCTACTTTTTAAACAGCTATATATAGACTATAAGAACTGCATCCTCTCCATGTATATTCTTACTATTTTGAAATAAAATTATTATATCTGACATTTAGACAATTAGATAAATAATAGCTCATGAATTTATCATCTTTGAAGTTCATTTTATGAAACAGCAATGTCTATTAAAAGGCAGATCAATGTTTTCTTGATAGGAAACATAAATTCTTTATGGGAAAATAATTGAACTTGTGACAGAGGATCACAAATACAAAATACATTGCCTTTAATTCCTTCTCCTGTTTCTAAATTCACAGTCTGCTGGGAGATATTTGTTAGAATGATATATGTGTTTAATTTCATCCAAATAAGAAACACAAGAAGTTTGAAATCTTAAGCAGTCTTCATGCACTGCACCCTCACAAATTAGTTGGAATCTATAGTTTCTCTCCTTTTTTTTTTTTTTTTTTAGAGAAACAAAGGTTTGTCTTTTTTATTCTTTGATTTACATTATCGATCAGGGACCATTTTAATTCTCATGTTACTGCATATATCTTCATTATGCCACAAAAGTACTAAGCACCTTGCTTCACGTAGCTTCTGTGGCTCTTCTGCCTTTTGTAATGTGCACTTCATCAGCCTTAGCTAAAGATCAATAAGGAGAATAACAGGGGTCTCTCAGGGCCATAAAACTTCCTCTCATGAGGGCCATCACCATACTTGTTCCCTGACATGGAGTTTATGAAGATTATTGTTCTAGTTTACAACTTCATAGCTAAGCCATCTCTGTTATAAAGTTTAGACTAAATAATTCACAGTGCTCTTACTTTGCCAAATAATCTGGTCATATTTGGTTTCAATTTTGCTTATGATTTATTTCTAGTGAAGAAAGCACACATTAGTTCACACCATCTCTGAAATGTTTTCTTTTATTTATTTATTTTGCTTTTTTGAGGTAGGGTCTCACTCTGGCCCAGGCTGACCTGTAATTCACTATGGAATCTCAGGGCGGCCTCAAATCTCTGCCTCCTGAGCGCTGGAATTAAAGGCGTGCGCCACCATAAGATTTTATTTTTATTTATTTATTACAGTCAGAGGAACAGAATGGGTATGCCAGGGCCTTGTGTCTTGGCTCCTGGTCAGGGGTCTTGGTACAACAAATAGACTTAAAACATATCTGAATATATAATCTTCTTAGTTCTCCAAGAATCATCCCTCTCTGATTATTGTGTCTGTGGAATTTCCAATTTCTAGGTTTCCCCATAATAAAGTGAACAAATTCTTGTATCCTTGTAATAATCTCCTCTCTCTCTCTCCTTTTATAATCTTGTACTAGTTCTTCCCTTTGGCCAAACACTAACCTATATAATATGTACCTTTCCTTAAATAATAACATATATGGTGCCTTATGGTATATTTAATAGGAGAGAAAAGAAACATTTCCTACAGCTGAGTTTTAATGGAGCGTTATGGTTTGTGGCCCTTTAGGAAGACAGCCCATCAACATTCAGCAGTACATAACAAAAAAAAGTATGATGGACATTACAAGAACTTAAATGTATGTTCATCAAAATATTCTACCTGAGATCATGTTCTTTTAATTACAAACAACATATATTGAAGAATAGGAAACAGAAAATTGTGAGGCAGCTTGCAGTACTAATACCCTGATGTGACTAGCGTTCTCCTTGACTAAATGCAGAAATCGTCCTTGGGCCTGCAGGGAAAAATCTGCATTAAAGGTCAGAAATGTCATAAGGGTGTGGCCTTTTCTTATCTGGCCCCTTAGGGACTCCTTACATTTCCTTCTGAGAAGAGCCTTCCTAGACAATGACAATTTCAGGTGCTAATACCAGAAATCTCATCTTCCCCACCTCCCAATTCCCTGGTCCTGGTTCTACTGCTGATGGCTTTGGGCTGCCTGGATCCTGTGAGCTTTCTGTGGAAGCAGGCTCCTTACTCTGCTTTTCTAGTTGAATGGCCCCTGGATTCCCAACTCCTAGATCCCCTGGCATGGACTGAATAGGCCAGAGTTTCCAGTTCTTCCTCCACCTCCCAGTTTCCTGGTCCTGGTAGCCCTGGTCCTGGTTTAGGGAATCCTGGAGAAAGTGTGAGCTACTGAAGCAAGTGGAATGAGTAAACCACAGCTTTCACCTTGCTCCTCAACTATCAGTTCTCTGGTCCAAGTAACCTTACTACTGACTTGGGAAGCCTGTTCTCTGAGTATGTGCAGTGGAAGCAGGCCTTTTGCTCTGGTTTCCTAATTGAGTGGCCCTTGGGTCCCCATCCCTACTCCCCTGTTCTGGAAAATACTCACACAGAGTGAGTAGGCCAGATTCTCCAGTTTGTTTCCCATCTCCCATTTCTCTGGTAGCAGTACCCCTGATGCTGGCTTGGAGTAGACTTGTCCCTGCGTGTGTGTGTAAAATACAGTTACTACTTAAATCTACCTATCATGTAACCATTCCCCTGCTTCTTTGTTCAAATTCCTATAAAAATCCTGCCCCCCTGATGCTTAGGGCTCTTGTACGGATCCACTGCATTGGTGAAGTTGCGAGTCTTGAGTTTAAGCCAGAAATAAAGCTCCTTGCCTTTGTATACATGTTTGGTTCTCCTTGGTGGTCACTGGGGGTGCCAAGAACTAGGCATAACACAAAGTGCCTAGTTCCATCTGGACTTCCTGAAGTATGCTGTGTGGTGTGGCTTTTATTCTCTCTGTGTTTGACCCTGTAAGAGCAGGCCCATTTCTTCTTCCACTATAGGAATTCTCCTTGATCTGTGAGCTTCAAATATATATCCCTTCCTCCATAACTGTGCCTGGTCTGGAGGTTCATCTCAATGACCTAAAGCTGGCCCTAACTCCTGGTACCCTTGTGTTGTAGAGTGTGTGCAAGTGGAGGAAATAGGACAGAGCTCACAGTTCCCCACCTCCCAGTACCCCATGTACATTTGAAGTACTTGTGACCTCCACAATCTTCACATCTAAAGTTATAATACCATTGGGCTGGAGAGATGGCTTAGTAGTTAAGCATTTGCCTGTGAAGCCTAAGGACCCTAGTTTGAGGCTCTATTTCCCAGGACCCACGCTAGCCAGATGCACAAGGGGGCGCACGTGTCTGGAGTTCGTTTGCAGTGGCTGGAGGCCCTGGTGGGTCCATTCTCTCTCTCTCTATCTGTCTCTTTCTCTCTCTGTCACTCTGAAATAAATAAATAAAATAAACTACAAAAAAATTAAAAAAAAATAAAGTTATAACACCATCATGCACCAATCTAGTTCACATTTCAAACAGAACACACATTGAACAGCCTACAAGGGCAAATACCTGCTTCCCCCTCAATAAAACAAAACATTTCCCCATGATGGGTAGACACCAATGAAAATTTAAAAAAAGAAAAGAAAAGAAAAAGAAAGAAAGAAAAAAGAAAAAAGAATGGAAGAAAGAAAGGAAAATAGTCATAAAACTGAGAGATCCTGACCAAGAATGCCTAGTCCCACAAAAGAAGCCTCCAATGAAATCACAGAGAAAACAAGAGAACTTGAATGCCAAAATGAAAACATAGCAAGATGTGTGATCTTGATCAAAAGAATTGTGGAACCGGAAGCAAGCCATCAAAATAAATCAATTACATGAATTAAATTGAGCAGAATCTTCTCTTAGAGCACTCATCTTTTCTCACTAGGCTTAACTGAATTGAAGAAAATCAGGGAAGCCTCAGAAGAAATATAAATGAGTTGAATGTGAGCCAGACCAACAAATAGAGGACATAAATAACCAGCTGATTAAGCTTAATGGAGACTTAATCAGCAAGAATAAATCTTAGGAAGCATCAGGAAAGTCAGACCTCAAACTGAAATCATACTTCAAAAGAGATGGACATCATAAAAAATAAGACAACAGAAAAAAAAAAAAAAAACTAAAATAGACCTTTAAAAACCTCCTTAGAACCGTGAATGAACAGAGTCACACATGTGGAAGACAGAAACAATTGCATAAATTAAATTGAGCTTAAAACTAAGCCATAAAAAATTGATCAGGAGTCCAAAAATATTGCTAAGGTCAAAAAGTCATGTGAACAGAATATGAGGGAACTCTGTGATACCCTAAAATGACTAAACATATGGAACATGGAAAAATAGAAAAAGAGAAAATCCAAGAAATTGACATAGAGTACATATTCAACCAAACAAATTATTGAAGAAAACTTTCCCAATCTTGCAAAAGAGAGGTACATCCAGATATAAGAACTTCACAGAACACCAGACAGGACAAACAAAACAAAACAACAACAACAAAAAAAAACCACTTTCCAAGACATATCATAGATGAAACTCTTAGCAATGAAAAGAAAGAGAGAGTGCTAAAAGTAGCAAGAGAGAAACACCTCATGACATAAAAATGCAATCCAGTGAGAATTACATTTCTCAATGGAAACCCTGAAAGCCAGAAAGTCCTAGAATGGAGAAAAACATCAAAGTCTAAAAATGGATGACTTCCTACCCAGGCTACTACACCCTATAAAAGTATCCCTCATACTAGATGGTGAAAGGAAAACTTTCCAGGAAAAAAGTAAATTCAATGATTATATGAACAAAAACTCAAACCTAGAGAAAATATTTCAAGGAATACTCCAGAAAGAAGAGTCAACCAACTTATCTCAAGAGACTATAAGAAGAAGCAGCTCACAATAACCAAAACTAGACCAGACCTAAAAATGTGCAAAATACAAGAAAGCACCAAACCCTATACAGTACCTCATCATGGCAGGGATTCAATAGAACCTCACAGTAATAACCTTAAACATTAAAGGTCTTAACTGACCCATCAAAAGACACAATTTAACAGGGTAAATCAGAAAAATGGATTGTACTGCATGTTGTCTTCCAGAAATCTTCCTCAACACTAAAAACAGACACCTCTTGAGGGTGAAAGTATGAGAAATGATATTCCAAGTACATGGAAATTAGAAACAAGTAGTATAGCTATATTAATATATGATAAAATAGACTTCAAACCAAAGCTAATCAAAACAGACAAAAGGCTACTTCTTATTCATGAAAGGAGCAATCCAACATGAGGACATCAAAATCAGATTAATCTCATAATAAACCTATCACATCTGTTGACTTTTAAAAGGTAATCAAAAATCTAATAATAATTTTAAAAAGTCCAGGACGAGATGGCTTCTCAGCCAAATTTTATCAAATGTAGTTATAAGAGCTGAAGCCAATTTTACTCAAACTGGTTCCCATGATCAGAGAGCAGGGATTGCTTCCCAACTCCTTTATGAAGCTAGCATAACCCTAATACCAAAACAGACAGAGATACAAAAAGAAACCTATAGGCCCATATCTCTAGTGAATTTAAATGCAAAGATCCTGAACAAAATTCTTGCAAACTGACTTCAAGAATACGTTAAAAGTATTATACACCTTGATCAATTAGGTCTCACCCCAGGGAAGCAGGGATGGTTCAACATATGGAAATAAGTCCATGTAATATACCACATAATAAAATTAATTACAAGAACCATATGATCACCTCAATTGGTACAGAAAAGGTATTTGACAAAATATATAAATATATTACTACTTCATGGTCAAAATGCTGGAGAGAACTGGCATGGATGGTTTATATTTCAATGAAATAAAAGCTATATATACAGCACCTAAAATCCAAATAATACTTAATTGGGAAAGACATAAAGGGTTCCATTTGTAATTGGGAACAAGACAGGGGTGCCCACTCTCACCTCTGCTCTTCAGCATAGTACTAGAAGTCATAGCCCAAGCAATAAGACAGGTGAAAGATACAAAAAGGATACAAATTAGAAAGGAAGAAGTCAAGTTAGGTCTATTTAGAGATGACATGATCCTTTATATAAGTGACCCAAAACTCCCCATCTCAAAACCTCTAAGGGTGATTGATTACTTCAGTAAAGTGGCAATCAATCACAATGCACAAAAATCAGTAGCCTTTATATATGCAAAATACAAATATAAGGAGAAAGAAATAATCCAAACTGTCCCACTTTCAATAGCAACAACAAAGAATTAAATGTCTTGGAATAACCCTAGCCAAGAATTTGAATGACTTATATAGTCAAACATAAAATAAATTGCAAGAAAGAAATCAAGGAAGACTTAAGGAGATTGATAAAAGCAGATAAAATTAATATTGTGAAAATGGAATTTCTACCAAAATTATATACAGATTTAATGCAATACCAATAAAAATTCCAATCCAGTTCTAGTGATCCACACTTTTAATGCCAGCCTTCAGGAGACAGAGGTAGGAAGATTACCGTGAGTTCAAGGCCACATTGAGACTACATAGTGAATTCCAGGTCATTCAGGGCTAGGAGGAATACCCTAACTCAAAAATACAAAACAAACACAAGCACTTTTCACAGAGATAGAAAAAAAAAAGATCTCCAGATTCATATTGAATGGCAGCAGGCATTGGATATCCAAATACATCCTCAGCCAAAGAAACACCACTGGAAGAATCACCATATCTGATCTAAAGTGACATTACAACTCCATAGTAACAAAAACAGCATGGTGCTAGTATACAAACAGAAATATTGACCAATGGATCAGAATTAAAGACCAGAATTTAGGGCAAGTAAGTATAGCTACTTGATCTTCAACAATGGTGGCAATAATGTAGACTGGAGAAAAGATAGTATCTTCAACAAATGTTTCTGGACAAATTGGATAATCATATATAGGTAAAGAAACTAGACCTATTCATCTCTCCATATATAAAAACCAATTCCTAGAGGATTAAAGACCTCAATATAAGATCTAAACCTCTTCTCATTCTGGAAGAAAACATAGTGGGGACTCTCCATAATATAGGAGTAGGGAAATACTTCCTGTACAAAACCCCAACAGCCCAAGAAATTAAACAATCACTCAACCAATGATATCTCATAAAGCTAAAAAGATTTTGCACAAACATACCATAAGCAGAGCCAACAGATTACCCACTGGATGGGAGAAAAATCTTCACCAGCTATACCAATGACAGAGCCTAATATCTACAATCTACAGACAGCTCAAAAAACAAAACAATAAAATATCAAACAACAAACTCCAAAAATGGGGCAGAGACCTGAATAGGGAGTTGCCACAGGAAGAACTACAAATGACTAACATATACTTTAAAAAATGCTCAATATCCCTAACCATAAAGAAAATGCAAATTAAAACAATGATGAGATTCCCCTTACTCCAGTAAAGTTAGCCATAATTACAAAGTCCAAGAACAACAACAAATATTGGCAAGGATGTGGGGTAAGAGGAACCCTCATCCACTGTTGGTTGGAATGTAAACTTGTCCAATCACTATAGAAATCAATATGGAGATCCCTGGGAAGGATGAATATAGAGCTGCCAACAGACACAGTTATTCCCTTACTGGGTTTTTAATCCTAAATACTCCATGGCTTACTTCAGAGATATTTGTTCAACCATGTTTATGCCTGCTTGATTTATAATAGCTATGAACTGGAATCAACCCAGGTGCCCATTATTTGATGAACGTATAATGAAGTTGTGGTACGTGTATGTAATGGAATTCTATCCAGCAGTAAGAAAAAAAAATGATTCAATGAAATTTTTAGAAAAATGGACAGGCTTGGAACAAATCATATACTCAGTGAACTCACACAATCACAGGAAGACAAATGCCGCATGGTCTCACTCACCCGAGGTTCCTAACCTGGACCAGCATTAATTGCTGACATACCTGTCATGCAATTCAAGGCCCAGCCAACCAGATAGAAGGGTTTGAGGTGAGGGGAAGATTAGTGTGGGGGAAAGAAAAACAAAACCACAAACTAAGTCCAAAGTGAATGTGTACCATAGAAACCTCTATTCTTGAAGATAAACTAAATGATATAACCTTAAACAGGAGTAAGGAGGGAGCTCCTGAAAAGAATGGCCCTGGAATTTGTGGGATGAAGCCTAACCTTAAAAAGTAATGTCTCTGGCCTGCAACTCCCTGTTGCTACCCACAATGATCTATGGTGAGAGAGACCTAAATGAGGTCCTCAAAATAGGACAGGACTCTGTCAGAGTATTTGATTAACCTCCTGAAGCAGAAAGGTAAGACCCTATTGCTGAAGATACCATATGATGTCAATACAGAGCATGGAGAGACTTGGCTGGAATCTTAAAGAGGGCCTGTCTACAAACAGACCATCTAGTGCTCAAAAGTGCTCATGAACTGAGGGGGAAAGTATACAACTGTCTGAGCAACCACAGGTATAAGCTACTCAGAAGCAAATACCCTGACAGGATGTATGTGCCAGTGCAGTAATGGTACCCAGCCTTGTTAGGTTGTCAATAGCCTTCTTATTGGCTAAGAGATTTATTTGCTCTGTGGATAAGAACCCATATCTGGAATTTGAATCCTAAGGAGACAAAGATAATGCTCTCCATTGTCAAGCTCTCACTAGTCTTTAGCTAAAAGGAGGGTTACATCCATCAAATTCTCTCTAAATTAATAATGCTTATCCCATTTAAACTGTGCTGACTTTACTTTCTGTTAGATAACCTGTTTTTCTTTTTCAGAAGGTAGTGAGACCCAAGGAGGTTAACTAGCCTTTGCATTTCAGCCAAGACACAGCTGAATCCACGGAGGAACTGGGGAGATGAACAAGAGTGCTGTACCTTCCATAATGAAGAAGACAGTCCCTGAGGATACTCAACACTTACAAAAGCAGAGATCAAGAAGCTCCTAAGAGCTCATCACTGAAATACACTTGAAACTCACCCATGGCTCAGGGAATTTTGTAGAATGGTGGCTGAAAGCTTGTAAAAGCCACAGATTGAGACGTCATGCCCACAGTCATTGCTATCCTCCAAAACTGACTGCTGCTCCCACAACATAACCCACAATCCCATTGGGAATACAGAGGAGGGTCCACATGAAATTGGGGCAGAGATGAGGGAAAAGGGTATACCAACACATGATGTATCCATACAAAATATACTGTTAATAATAATAATAAAAAGAACACACACACACACACACACACACGGATTTCTGGAACTATTGCACACCAAATTGAGCCTCAAGTTGGATTCTCAAACTTTCTCTTGCCTTCTTGGACCTGAGCCCTGTTTTCCTTCCTGTTATTCTACATATAATATCTTTCTGAGCTTTATTCTCTGGTCTTTGGACTTCATTTGTCAAAGCCATAAGACTAGACCCTGATATCTCTTACTCAGTGGAAATTTTGTGTGACTCTTAAGGTTCTGACTCCCTAACTCCTGGGTTATTGCCCACCCAAGAGTTAAGAAAGGTTTTGCATTTCTCAATGATGACATGCTAAATTTCTCATTTTCCATGTTTGTTTTAATCATAGTTCATGCCTTTATGTATTCGCTATTGTCCAAAGTTGCTTGACTTAATATTTCAACTTTCACTTGTAACCTAAAAAGAGGATAGAAAGAGTATTTCCAGAAAGGATCTATATGCTGTAGCTGAGAATTTTATTATGCATCTATCATGATTCCAAGTCTAATATTTGACTAAATGTTTAGCAAAGACTTCCTGATTTTTGACATGTAGCCAGTTGGCACTTATAAATGAACTGGACTTTTAATAAAGTCAATTATAGTGAAAGAGGAATACTAGATTTGCACTTCAATACTATGCTTCACTTGTATTTATATTTTTTCAATTGCTATACCACAGAAATATTATAAATTAAGGTACAATTTTCATGAAATGTATTTTATTATAAATATTATTTATGTATATATAGGTATATGAAACTATCACATGAGGAAGCTTTAAGTGCTTGTTGTCTTTCAATCTTGTATGTGTCATATTGGCAAAGTGTATTTTGATTTATCTTATTACCAATGGACTCCTGCCATCAAATCCTCCTCAAAATAAACATGGAACTAATACTTTATTTTTGTATCATTATTTATATATGTGAAAAATATTTGGACTTTTATATGAATATAACTGGTAATAACATTTTTTCCAAATTTGAAAATTCAATGTTTATTCCTTATGGCAAATGAACAAGATCATTCTCTATTGGAAAAGTGAGTAAGTGAAACTGACAAAAGTTGTTTGATGTATTTTACTATAATGTGAATGATTTTAATTTTTTTGTCTGTATGATCTCATTTGATCAGAAATTACTTAAATAAGGAATAATGATTATTTTTTATTAATTTATGAAGGTCCCACACTTACTTCTTTGATTAGACTCCCAACAGTGCCAATATTTAACCACTTTAATATTGTTCCCTAGAGAAGGAATATATAAAACATCACAGATAATCAATATTGTGTTTTCACAGATGACTACCACAGTTATGTGGCACCTGTTCCTGAATAAGTCATATTTGAGGATTATTCAATGTTCTAAACCCATATGTACACTTATCTGTAGAGATGCTATTATGTTTAAATATAAAGTTCAAGGTTTAAAGTGAAATATAATATTTTAACTTGAAAAGATTCCTTAATTATTTTTCAAGATATAATAATACCATATAAACTATATTTAGAAAGCATGATTTAAATTTTATTTATATTAGATATGGACATACTTAGTATGTAAACAACACATGTTGGTACCATCCTTTCCCTCATCCCTGCCCCTTTTCTGAAGAGGCCCTAGTTGTTGGGGATGCTGGTCAACCCCATGGGGATTGTGGGTCATACACTGTGGGGGCAGCAGTCAGTTATGGGGGAGAGGCAATGTCTCCATGCATAATGTCCCAGTTTATGGCTCTAACGATCTTTATGCCCCCTCTTCCTCAAAATTCCTTGAGCCATATTGGGTTCCTTTTAAATCTACTTTAGTGATGAGTTAGTAGGAGTCTCTAGATCTGTGACTTGGTAGGAGTGAGTGTTAGTGTATATCTCCTTCACCTTTGGGCTGATATCAGGTTCACTGAGAAAGTGGCATTCTTGCTCATTTCCACAATTCCTCTGAGGTTTCAGCTGGGTCTGGGATGAAGTGCACTGGGTCTTTTATCAACTCAGGTCCCACTCCCATCTGAAAAAGAGAAGCAGAATCTCCAATGGAAAGTGAAGTCAGCACTGGTTAGATGGGATAACTATTATTAATTTTGAGAGAATTTAAAGGTTTAGACCATTTTATAGCTCAAGATTAGTGGGAGCTTGACATTGAAAAGCAAAATTCTTACCTGGATATAATTCTGACTTTTTTTCCCCAGTTCCAGATATGGTTTCCTTCCACTTTGTGTATTTGCTACTCAATCCAAGAGCAGTTGGTTCCCTACAATGGCTGTGTGCCACTATTGTGCTTATGTGAGCATCACCTCCAATTGTTTGCTTTTGAGTTGCTTGTAGAGATGTTGGCCCGTTTTCCCCAGTGGCTCATGTAGCACCTTCTAGCACTAGATAGGCTAACTGTCTGGGGACTGGCTCTTCTGTATTCTAACCAGATCAGATCTCTCCATGTTCTGTGCTGATAGAGTAAGATGCCTTCAGCAGTGAGGTCTTACCATGAACCTCTGGTGGGTAGTGCTCTGACAGAAGTTTATCTTTTTTCTTTTGGGAGACCTTGTAGTTTTCTCCAATCAACAGCTCATTGCGGACATTATCCATATCCTCTACAATGAATTACAGGCCAGCACTAAGGGAAAAGAAAAAAATAAATAAAAGACATAAAAATTTAAAAAAAAAAAAGATAAACAATAGAAGGAAGTCAAGTTTAGGCTTCATCTCACCCTCTTTAGGCCCCTTCAATTCAGGTGCTCTCCCTAAGGTCCTGTTGAGGGTTCAACCTTTTAGTCTAACTTCCAGGTTATAAGATTCTATAGTACCAGTCCAACTTGGTTTTATTTTTGTGTCCCCCCACTTCTCCCTTCCCCCAAGCCCTATCCTCCATATTGTCCAGTCCTCAAGGTGCCTATCAGGTATGTCAACAGCTCAGGCTGATACAGTTTAGGAACCACAGATGAGTGAGACTATGTGACAATTGTCTTTCTGTGATTGTGTGAGTTAACAGAGTATAAGTTCCAAGTTTGAATATTTTTCTACAAATTCCATTGTGTCATTTTTCATTACTGCTGAGTAGAATTCCATCATGTACATATACAAGATCTTGGTTATCCAATTGTCCAATGGTTGGCACCTGGGTTGATTCCAGTTCTTAGTTATTATAAATTGAGCAGTTATAAACCTTGTTGAGCAAGTATCTCTGTACTGAGGCATGGGACATTTAGGGTAAATTTCCAATTAGGGAATAACAGGATCTGTTGTTAACTCTATATTCATCATTTTCAGGAGTCTCCATTTTGATTTCCATAGTGGTTGTACCAGCTTACATTCCCACCAACAGTATAAGAGTGCTCCTATTTCTCCACATCCTAGCCAATATTTTTTTTATTTGATTTTTTTATGTTTGCTATCCTTACTGGGGTAAGGTGGAATCTCATTGTTGTTTTAACTTGCATTTCCCCAATGGTTAAGGATGTTGAACATTTTCTTAAGTATGTATAAGCCATTTATAATTCTTCCTCTGAGAACTCTCCATTCAGTTCTCTGCCCCACTTCTGCCCCACTTTTATTTTTTTGTTGTTTAGTTTTTGAGTACTTTGTACATTCTAGATATTAGGTGTCTGTCTGTGGTATAGTTGATGAAGATGAGAAAGAATATTTTAAATCCATTGACAACATCATTTATCATACTAAACAATCCCAACAGATTTTTAAAAATAAATTTAAAGCTTATACAAATGAATTATCAGAGATTGATTTATGCTGACCTTAGTTTGGATCTTATCTTTAATTCATGTGCATATTAAGAAGCATGCAAACAAGATCACCCTTATTTATTATATATCATTGATGTGCATACATTTGATTAGTATTTACTTGAGCAATGTCAAAGGTCCTTGGCATACTGCATAGCAGGTGTATAATTGAACTTGTTTTTTTTTTTTTTTTTTCATTTTAGAGAACAGGATATCAGAGATACTGATCAAATTCCTAATTTTCTTTTGTTCATGTCATTCTTAGTTGCCTATTTGTGCTTCACTTTTGGTTTTGTAACTAACTCGGTAATTGCTTTTAACTTTAATGCCCCATTCTCTTATTGTCAACAGCATGCATATAGATTATAATACATGTCAATATATAACTTGCACATATCTTTTAAAATGATAATTACATTCATTTAAAGGTATTCAAGTCATATCCAAACAAGCCACACAGTTTCATATTTTAATTTTAGTTACTCAACATGTTGTATAGGATCTAGTTCCTTACATACCTATTCTACAACAGGGTTTACCTTTTATGCTGTTAGTACAAACAACTCAAATAGAAAACACCTTGTTTATAATGATGTTGGTCATTTTCCCCCAGCGGGTTATGCAGCACTTTTCAGCACTATATGGGATAACCATCTGGGAGCTGGCTACCTTCCAGATTCAACTGTATCTTTCCATGTTCTGTGTCAATATCATGTGACATCTTCAGCAATAGAGTCATACCTTTCATTTCAGACAGGCTTTGACAGAAGCCAGTCTTGTTTGGGGGACCTCGTAGGTATCTCCATTCAACAGCTCAATGTGGGTTGCAACCAATTTCTGGTACTTTGAGTTACAAGCAAGGGCCAGATATTTTATAGGGGACCCTGATATATGAAAGCAGCCAGGCAGACATGATGCATACACCTGTGTGATAGTCACACACAGCCTAGGTGGGTAACCAATGGCTCTCTTATTGACTATGAATTCTGGTTAGTGGAGAGGAACTCATAGCTGGAACAGGAAACCAACCCCAAATCCCATGGAAACCAAGATTATGGACTCCAGTGAGATGCTCCCTCTTGTCTTTGGCCAAAACTGAGAATACACCCTCAAAATATTCCTAATAATGTTCATCGTCATTAACCTATGCTGATCTCAGTCTCCATTAGAGAATCTTTTTGTATTTTCCACAAAGCAGCAAGAATCAAGGACAACCAAAATCTATGAACAAGACAAGAATAGTAAGTTGATTCCCAGGCAGGTGATGAATTGCCAGAACCTGCCAGCTGGAAAGGTTCAAGCCTGATGGGGAGTGAGGATTAAAGAAAGACAGGAAAAAGAATGGAAGCAAGGACTCCAGTCCAGGACTGAAGTGTCATTTATTTCTCAGCAGTCACTTTTAGTATGTTCTTGCAAACAGTTTGCCCATGTACAAAAATTCCATGACCTTCACACAAGTTTCTATCAAAACAACTTCTTCTTTCTTTTACAGAGTTACACACCTCGACCACTTTGCAGTACAAAAGATTATTCCAAGGTTAGGAAAGAAAGAAACCCTCTGTTCTCAGCAATACAAACATAAAGGTTCAAGGAACAGTCAGCTCTTGCCAGTAACACTGAATGTACATAATCTTGCTTACTTGCAGGTGCAAAAGTCTTATTGCCAAACAGCCCAATGCTACAGATTCAAGGCCAGCCCAATGGCCCCAACAATGAACCACCCCTAGCACAGCAGCTAGTCCTGAGGTGAAACCACAGAATGGGTAAGTTGAGCAAGAGTGCTTCTTTCATGACAAACCTATAACCTGTGCCAAAATGATCACAACAGATACTGAGGATTCTTAAAATGTACCAAACCAGAAATTCAGAAGCTGATGAGAGCTCAACATTAAAGTAGACTGAAAACACACCCACCAAGTCTCTGGGTATTTTGCTGAAGAGGGGACAAATGTAAGAGCCACAGGTCATGTGGGAATATATGGAGGCACCCCCCTCCTTCACATGACTGATTACTACTTTCACAACTCCGAACCCAAAACCCCCAGGGGAATACAAACAATTCCACTAAGGATGGCCCTCAGTGAAGCTGGAGTAGGGAAATGATGGTAGCAACACATGATGTGTCCATACAAAGTTTCTGAATAATAAGAAATGAAAAGAAAAGCAAAAGAAAGAAAAAAGATACACTTGACTGTGGTAATACAATTTCAATGGATATACAGAATAACATAACATCTATTGTTAATAAGCTTATACTTTATTATAAATGGGATCTGAGAGAAAGGCATATTATGCTAATTTGGTGAATAATTTATCTGATATAAGATTAAGAATATTTTGAATCTTAAACTTGATAAATAATAAATATTAAATATTTAATGAATGTAGGCAATTTAGCATTTAAAAAAGAACACATGAATGTGAGAGCTATGAATATGAAAATTGAGCCCAACATATATGAACATTTGCTTTTTCTAATAAGTACATTTTTCTCTTCCAAAATTACTTATAACTACATTTGATTATTGCTATTTTCTGCTTACCTTCAACAGGAGAGACTTGAATAGGCTGCAGGGACACTTGATACACTTCAGACCAGTCTTAACCTCAGATTGAGTCACAGTAAGCTGAGGATTTGGAAGAGTTCATCCACCTAGTTCCTCTCCTTGGTCACAACCCTTTCATCAACAACTCACTTTTTATTTCCAAAACCTTATAATGTAAGTACAAAGGTAGGTTGTGTGAGAGTCACAAAGACCTGTGTGTTTACTTCTAAATCACCTGTAAGTAGTAATGGGTTTACCTCATATTTTTCTTAATGTATAATAATTAAGCCACTTATTTCAATTAATCACAGGTATTGCAATCGGGAAAATACAATTTTAGATATAAATTTTAAGTAAACACAAAACTTTTATGAGGTTGTGTCTACTTACGTGTTTTTTTAGGTAATTCATAATCCATTAAAATATTTATATTCAGGATTTTTAAGTCTATTACCTGTGTAAGTACTTCATACCAGGATAAATTGAAGTTAACCACCAAATTATTTTCCATATTGACTCTAGAAGCTTTTCATTTTGTTATTTGGATATTTATTATTTAAACAGAGGCTTGTGCTGTGTGACAGAAAACACAAGAGTTGAGGATATATTTATTGTATGTTTTAAGGTCATATGTATATGTGTATAATTTCCAGATTGTGTATATGTATGTATGTATGTGTTGAGGGGTGTGGGATGCTATGTGTTCAACCTCCAATAAGAGGTTAATGACTTTTGAACTGAAGTTTTATGAATATAATGCATCTGCCTTAAGTAAGGCTGAATGAACTGATAGGTTGTCAGTAGGGATGTAATGTTGCAGGACCAACATTACCTTGGGTTACATTTAGCCCCTTAATAACCATGTATTGCCCACCTCTGTGTTTGACCCATCTGATAGCCAGCCAATGTATTCGAAAGTGCCTTGATTTATGACTTTCATTTGTTCTGTAACAATAAAACCTTCATGAATTTGTTAGCATGTTGGATCATGGAATTGGGGTAACTGAAATCTCGGCCATGGTCACTTATATTTGGCTCCAGAATAAACTATGTCTTATCCCCTTTGAGGTGAGAGCTACTTTTTGCATCAACAGGCTCAATTTTAAAATATGTGAATAAAAGTTTTCTAATATACCTCATACTTAATGGAAATATCAGACATTTGGCTATAAAACGAGAAAATGCCTTGTTTGGAATGATATAATGCAAATTGTCATCTCTTGTAGAACACATGCTACCATGGTTTTTTAGGTGTCTCTTCCTCTACACAATTCACTAATATTATTTGCATTAGAATTCAAACCCACACACACACCCCTAACATTATTAATGTTCAACAGATGGATTGCTTTAGCTTTTGCTTTGGTATGGTTAGCTGTTCTTTGTCACCACCAAAATTCACAAATTCCTATTTTCCAAGGTAATGGTATTAAGAAGTATGGTGTTTTGGAAATGATCAGAGAGTGAGGAATCCACCCATACTTAAGAATTGATATTCTTATAAAAGAACTCAAGGAGTCTGAAAGTCCACTTTTGTCTTTAACCTTGTGACATCCTTATGAGATTGGAACCAGCTTCGCCCTATTGATCGTGGCCATTCTTGCTTATGTACTATGAGAAACAAATTTATTTTGCTTATGAATTACACCATGTAATGTATTTCATTATGGTAGTTGTAAGGCTCTGAGACTGCTCTTCTTAGAGACTAACAAGACTAGCAGAAGCCAAGTGTTTTGGTGCAGTCCTTTTGGAGAATAGGTACAGATGAAGGCACTGATGAAAATTTGAAGATGAAATGACTGAGTATTGGATCTATCACCCATTTGTTGACTTTATTATAATATTCACAATCCTTTATTTGTCTCTTGTGGTGAACTATTAAAGTCACTATTAAAAACATGTATTACCAGAAGACAATATACTCCTGACATTCTTCATCTTTTGGGGAAAAAAATCATTGCCTTGAGTTTGACTATGTATTCTACCCCAAGTAATTTATAGGAGAAATATGAACTATGAAAATGTAATTAAAAAGGACTAAATAGTGGAAGAGAAAGTCAGAATTGTACACTTATGAAACACTTTGGTTTCTATGGTACATTCAAACTCTATTGACTTTGGAAAAATAACAAAGTTACTTTTTGATGTGCAAAATTGCCTCTAGTATCACTGGGCATGATCATTGTGCCTAATGCAACTTCATATACTTCTGATAAAATATGGTTTTTGAGTGGCATTCACAGAAAAACTTGAAATTCATTTGATATTTAAAAGTATTAAAAATATTATTTGGTAAATATACATGAAAGTTTCATAAGTGTAAATATTAAAGATAATATATTTATTCCTATTAAGCATTCTTATTTATTCTATTTATAAATTATATATATATATTGTACAGCAGCACTTTTTTGGGGGGAAGGATATATGTGTGTGTGATATGTGTAACATGCAGGCTAAAAGACATGGGGTATCCCGCCTTTTCACTCTTCTGCCATATTTCCATGAGAATAGAGCTCCCAATGGGATGTGGGCTCCTTGGCTTTAGATTAGACTCACTGAACAGGGAGCCCCAGAAATCTCAGATTCACCCCCTGAATAATGGAGTTACAGCCATAGACAACCATGTATAACCAGTATTGGCTTTTCATGTGGGTAATGGAGCTCTAACACAAACCCTTATACTTAAGCAGCAAGCACTCTAATCGGCTGATCCACTGTCCCTACCCCAGATCCTACCATTATTATTGTATATAATTTTAGTTTAGAGATTAGTGAATTTTAGGCACTGAAGCGGTAAATAAGTACTCCATAGTGGCAAAGAGTCTTTCTTTACTCTTTTTCCATATGAGATAGTAATAACACCAAAATATAAAAGGTGACCATAATCTATTCATGATTAATTAAGAAATATATATACTTTAATTAATTTAATAATTCATGCCCTTTGAAACTGAGAATACATAGTCATTTTTAAGTAACAGATATTGTCCATTTTGAAATCAAAGGGAAAATGACATGAATGTTTTCTATAATAATTTTAATGTATCCAAGAAAAAACATTCTCTCTAAAAGTCAAAAACTAAGTAAACATATTATGCAGTAAGAGGAGCATGGTGTAACCTGGTCAAGATGATTGAAAAAGACACATATTGGGAAACACGTTGCTCTCTGAACAGCCCTAAATATTATAGTCTTATAAACTATCCTTGTGACTAATTTGAGGCAACAAAATTGATAGCATGGCTAGTTTTTATGAGCTGAAGTGCTATGGACTGAAAAAAGGAGACAATATTGTGACCATAAACCTATTGAGTTATTCTAGAGAGAATGAGTAAGGAAAAGGCATTTTTTTCAATTACTTTCTCTGTTAACTTTAATTTATTTTTGTCCAATACTTTCTCAAACTTAATAGATAAAAATTATGTAAAAAGATAATAAACTGGTTGGGGTAGTTTAAATGGATGTCCTCCAATATATTCTGGTGTCTTATTAAAGCTTGTAATTTAGATCACCAGCAGCTTGGCTGGAGGAGGCTTCACTGTGGGTAGACCCTTGGGTCCAGTCCTAAGGTGTGTTTGGAGGCAGATCTGTAATTTCTAGCCTAAGATATGTAGAGTGCTTGAGCTCTGCCTGAGGTTCCTGGAGTGTGCTTGCTTGCGCTGGTGGTGGATGCTTATCTCTCTTGTGTGTGGACCTGTGAAAGGGGGCCAGTGTTCTTCCATAATGGAACTTCCCCTGCATCTATAAGCTACAAATAAATGCATTCCTCCTATAAGTTGTGCTTGGTTTGGAAATTCATGCCAACAACATGAAGTTGTCTGCAACGCTGCTTTAATTTACTCAGATAATAGAAATATTACAGTAAAAAGAAAAAAGATAACAAATTTACAATATTCAAGTCCTATATAGGCAGAATTTTTAAAGAAAGGGAGGTGGAAAAGTTCAAATTAATAGGGAAATAAAAGCAAATCCAAAAATAATAACAATAATTCTAAATAGGTCTTCCTAATTAATACATTCAAAATATAATACATGCCAACATCATTTCTATTTGGATGGTAAAATGTAAGACAAAATGGATGTAAGGACTTTATTATTATTTTTTTTTGTGGGTAGTTTGTTTTAATATTTTTTTTCATTTTTATTAACAATTTCCATGATTATAAAATATATCCCATGGTAATTCCCTCCCTCCCCACCCCCACACTTTCCCATTTGAAATTCCATTCTCCATCATATTACCTCCCCATTACAATCATTGTAAATACATATACACAATATCAACCTATTAAGTACCCTCCTCCCTTCCTTTCACTACCCTTTATGTCTCCTTTTTACCTTAGGGGTCTCTGCTACTAAGTATTTTCATTCTCACGCAGAAGCCCAATCATCTGTAGCTAGGATCCACATATGAGAGAGAACATGTGGCGCTTGGCTTTCTGGGTCTGGGTTACCTCACTTAGTATAATCCTTTCCAGGTCCATACATTTTTCTGCAAACTTCATAACTTCATTTTTCTTTACCGCTGAGTAGAACTCCATTGTATAAATGTGCCACATCTTCATTATCCACTCATCTGTTGAGGGACATATAGGCTGGTTCCATTTCCCAGCTATCATAAATTGAGCTGCAATAAACATGGTTGAGCATGTACTTCTAAGGAAATGAGATGAGTCCTTTGGATATATGCCTAGGAGTGCTATAGCTGGGTCATATGGTAGATCAATCTCTAGCTGTTTTAGGAATCTCCACACTGTTTTCCACAGTGGCTGGACCAGATTGCATTCCCACCAGCAGTGTAGAAGGGTTCCTTTTTTTCCACATCCCCGCCAACATTTATGATCATTTGTTTTCATGATGGTGGCCAATCTGACAGAGTGAGAAGGAATCTCAATGTAGTTTTAACCTGCATTTCCCTGATGACTAGTTTTGTAGATGCTTATATGCAATTCGTATTTCTTCCTTTGAGAACTCTCTATTTAGCTCCATAACCCATTTTTTGATTGGCTTGTTTGATTCCTTATTATTTAACTTTTTGAGTTCTTTGTATATCCTAGATATTAATCCTGTATCAGATATATAGCTGGCGAAGATTTTTTCCCATTCTGTAGGTTGCCTCTTTGCTTTTTTCACTGTGTCCTTTGCAGAGCAAAACCTTTGTAATTTCATGAGGTCCCAGTGATTAATCTGTGGTTTTATTGCCTGAGCAATTGGGGTTGTATTCAGAAAGTCTTTGCCGAGACCAATATGTTGAAGGGTTTCCCCTACTTTTTCCTCTAGCAGTTTCAGAGTTTCGGGTCTGATGTTAAGGTCTTTAATCCATTTGGACTTAATTCTTGTTCATGGCGAGAGAGAAGAATCTATTTTCATTCTTCTGCAAATATATATCCAGTTTTCAAAATTCCATTTTCTGAAGAGGCTGTCTCTTCTCCAATGAGTATTTTTGGCATTTTTATCAAATATCAGGTGGCTATAGCTACTTGGGCTTACATCTGGGTCCTCTATTCTGTTCCACTGATCTACATGTCTGTTTTTGTGCCAGTACCATGCTGTTTTTGTTACTATGGCTCTGTAGTATAGATTAAAATCAGGAATGGTGATACCACCAGCCTCGTTTTTGTTGCTCAGTATTATTTTAGATATTCGAGGTTTTTTGTGATTCCAAATGAATTTGTGGATTGTTTTTTCTATTTCCATGAAGAAGGCCTTTGGAATTTTGATAGGGATTGCATTAAATGTGTATATTGCTTTAGGTACGATTGCCATTTTCACAATATTGATTCTTCCAATCCAGGAACAAGGGATGTTTCTCCACTTTCTAGTGTCTTCTGCAATTTCTCGCTTGAGTGTTTTAAAGTTCTCATTGTAGAGATTCTTTACTTCCTTGGTTAGGTTTATTCCAAGGTACTTTATTTTTTTGATGCAATTGTGAAAGGGAGTGATTCTCTGATTTCATCCTCTGTGTATTTGTTGTTAGCATATATGAATGCTACTGATTTATCTGTATTTATTTTGTATCCTGCTACATTGCTGTAGGTTTTGATCAGTTCTTACAGCTTTCTAGTAGAGTCTTTAGGGTCCTTTATGTATAGAATCATGTCATCTGCAAATAATGATAACTTGATCTCTTCCTTTCCAATTTGTATCCCTTTTATGTGTGTCTCTTGCCTTACTGCTATGGCTAAGACTTCCAAAACTATATTAAATAAAAGTGGGGATAGTGGACACCCTTGTCGTGTTCCTGATATTAGTGGAAAAGCTTCTAATTTTGCCCCATTTAATAATATGTTGGCTGTAGGCTTGCCATAAATAGCCTTTATTATATTGAGATATGTTCCTTCTATTCCCAGTCTCTGTAGGACTTTTATCATGAAGGGATGTTGGATTTTGTCAAATGCTTTCTCTGCATCTAATGAGTTGATCATGTGATTTTTGTCCTTCAACCCATTAATGTCATGTATTACTTTTATAGATTTGCGTATGTTGAACCATCCCTGCATCTCTGGGATAAAGCTTACTTGGTCAGGGTGAATGATCTTTTTGATATACTCTTGTATTCTGTTTGCCAATATTTTTTTGAGAATATTTGCATCTATGTTCATGAGGGAGATTGGTGTGTAATTTTCTTTTTTTGTTCTATCTTTGCCTGGTTTTGGTATCAGGGTGATGCTGGCCTCATAGAAGGGGTTTGGTAGAATTCCTTCTTTTTTCTATTTCCTGAAAAAGCTTAAGAAGCAATGGTGTTATCTCTTCCTTAAAAGTCTGGTAAAATTCAGCAGTGAATCCATCCAGGCCTGGGCTTTTTTTAGTTGGGAGATTATTGATAACTGTTCAGATCTCCATGTTTGTTATAGGTCTATTTAAGTGATTAATCTCATTTTGATTTAATTTAGGTAGGTCATATAAATCAAGGAAATCATCCATTTCTTTCAGATTTTCATACTTTGTGTAGTATATGCTTTTATAGTATGTCCCTCTGATTTTTTGAATTTCTCTGGAATATGTTGTAATGTTACCTTGTTTATCTCTGATTTTATTAATTTGTGTCTCTTCTCTCTTTCTTTTGGTCAGATTTCCTAAGGGTTTATCAATCTTGTTTATCCTTTCAAAGAAACAACTCTTTGTTTCATTAATTATTTGGATTGTTCTTTTTGTTTCTATTTCATTAATATCTGCCTTAATCTTTATTATTTCTTCCCGTCTACTGATATTTGGTTTGCCTTGTCCTTCTTTTTCCAAGGCTTTAAGGCGAAGCATTAGGTCATTTACTTGCGACCTTTCTAATTTCTTAATATAGGCACTTAAGGCTATAAATTTAACTCTTAGAACTGCCTTCATTGTGTCCCAGAGATTTTGATATGTTGTGTTCTCATTATCATTTGACTCTATAAATTTTTTGATTTCCTTTTTGATTTCTTCATTGACCCACTCATCATTTAGTCGTGTATTGTTTAGTTTCCATGATTTTGTGTATGCCTGATAGCCTTTCTTGCTACTGATTTGTAGTTTAATTCCACTGTGGTCAGATAGAATGCAAGGAATTATTTCAATTTTCCTGAATTTGTTAAGATTTGCTTTGTGTCCTAATATATGGTCTATTTTAGAGAATGTTCCATGTGCAGCTGAAAAGAATGCATATTCTGCAGCCTTTGGATGAAATGTCCTGTATATATCTTTTAAGTCCATTCCTTCTATGACCTCATTTAGTCCAGATGCCTCTGTGTTTATTTTTTCCCCAGGATGACCTGTCAATTGATGAGAGTGGGGGGTTAAAGTCACCCACCACCACTGTGTTTGGTGTCATCTGTGATCTTAGTTCTAATGGTGTTTGTTTGACGAATTTGGGAGCCCCTATGTTAGGTGCTTATATGTTTAGGATTGTAATGTCCTCCTGTTGGAGTGTGCCCTTGATCAATATAAAGTGACCTTCCTTATCTTTCTTGACTAACGTTGGACTAAAGTCTACCCTGTCTCATATTAGAATAGCAACCCCTGCTTGTTTTCTAGGCCCATTTGCTTGAAACACCATCTTCCAACCTTTCACCCTTAGGGAATGTCTATCCTTTGCAGAAAGGTGAGTTTCCTGGAGACAACAAATTGTAGGATCCTGCTTTTTAACCCAGTCTGCAAATCTATGTCTTTTTGTTGGGGCCTTGAGGCCGTTGATATTAAGAGATATTATTGAAAGGTGTGTATTTATGTTTACCTTTTTTTTTTTTTTTTTTTTGTGGTTCTGGTTCTACCTGTGCTCTCTTCTGTTAACTAGTATTTGAGTATTGCTTGTTTTTTGTAGGTTCCTTATATATGTGCTTTTCCTTTTCTTCAGCATGGAGGATTCTATCAAGTATTTTCTGTAGAGCTGGTTTTGTCTTCAAATACTCCTTTAACCTGCTTTTGTCATGGAATGTCCTGATTTCTCCGTCTATTTGAATGGATAACTTTGCAGGATAAAGTAACCTTGGTTGACAGTTATCTTTCAGAACTTGGAATATATCACCCCAAGCCCTTCTGGCTTTAAAAGTTTGTGTTGAATAATCTGCTGTAATCCTGATGGGTTTATTTTTGTAGGTAAATTGATTTTTCTCTCTAACTGCTTTCAATATTTTTTCTTTGGTGTGTGTGTTTGGCAGTTTGATTATAATATGGCGAGGAGAGGTTCTTTCCAGGATTTGTCTGGCTGGGGTTCTAAAGGCTTCCTGTATCTGTATTGGTACCTCTTTCCCAATTTGGGGGAAAGTTTCTTCGATGATTTTGTTGAAGACACCTACTATGCCTTTTGAGTGACATTCTTCTCCTTTTACTATGCCCTGAATTCTAATATTTGATCTTTTCATACTGTCCCAAATATCCTGAAATTCCCACTCATACTTTTCTATAAGTTTGTCTTTCTCCTTGTTGGCCTGTATTAGGTCTGCCACCTGGTCTTCTTGCTTAGATATTCTGTCCTCTCCTTCATCCATTTTACTGGTGAGATTTTCTACAGAGTTTTTTATTTCATTAACTGTGTTCTTCATTGCTAGTAATTCTGACTGTTTTTTCTTTATCATTTCTAGTTCCTTATTTATGTCTTGTATTGCTTTCTTTATTTCATGAAATTGGTGTCCTGCATCTTCTTTACTTAGATTTTAAGTTCCTCTTTGACTCCTTTGATTTGTTCTCTGACTTCTTTGAACATATTTACAATCATTCTTTTGAACTCTTTCTCAGGCATTTCCTCTAACTCGTTCTCACTGGAGGTCATTTCTGATGCATTAATACTTTTAGGTGGATTTATATCGTCTTGCTTTTTAGTGTTTCTTGTGTTATAATGTATATATTTTTGCATCTTGGATTAAGTTAATGCTTGGATTTTCTAGCTAGCTGGGTATTCTTAGCTGTGTCAATTGATTTGATGTTATATATTATCAGGGTAGGAGCTTAAGGTTTTAGATGTGGCTCTTAGGAGTCTGAGAGTATCTACAAAGGTGCTCCTAGGGGTTGAGTTTCCCTGCTATGGGAGTATTCAAGTAGGCTGAGTGGAATAAAACACTGGTAGATTCTAAAAGTTAACTAAACACTGTGCCCATTCAGTTAAAAACAGCCCCAAGTATGTATGCCAGAGTAGTTTTTATAACAATCAGATCCTCTGTCAACACAGAGGTTAAGATTTCTGGTCTGTTGAGGGATCCCAGTCAGCTTGTGACCAAGTGAGACCCCTCCCTGGTGCAAACCCAGTTACCTTGGATGAGTTTGGTCTCAGTCAAGTTGCTGCCTGGGTCGTCGGGCTGCTGTTCTGATTTCTGGAGCTGGGCACTGGCTTTTCCTGCGGGGCAAACCAAGCCTGGCAACTGTGGCCCTGCAGATCAGCACCCCCGCTGCTGGAACTGCTGCTGCGTAAGCTGCCTCTGCTGGGTCTGTCAGCAGATGAAACTGCTGCTGCTGGGCCCACTGCTGCTGTTGCCTGTGCTGCTGCTGCTGCTGCTGTAGCTGCCATTTTTGGAGCCACTGCTCTGCTGAAGCTGCTGCTGCTGGGTCTGCTGTTGTTGCTGCTCCTGGGTCTGCTGCTGTGGGAGCCACTGTTACTGGTGCTGTAGCTGCTGATGTTGTTCCTGGATCCTGTTTCTGCTTGGGTCTCACTGTTGGCTCAAGTTGGTGTGGCCTGGTCCCGGACTGCTGCTCTGTTTGCTGGATCTGGGCTCAGGCAGTGGTGGCGGGGAGGGAGCCGCAGCTGCTCAGGTTCTCTCACTGCTCCATGTGTTCTTCTACCTCATGGTCTGCTCCTTCGTTGCTCACTGCTGCTCTCCCTTCACATTTCCTGAGTTGTGGAAAGCGCCGGTGAGAGGGGAAGCTCCCACACTTGGCTTTTCCTGTGGCTGGAGCCGAGCCTGGCGGCTTTCTGGTGCACCGCCACCGCAGCGGTTGGTGGAGCTCCCGGGACCGCTTTTGCCGACCTGTGCAGGCTCTGGATGCTCTGGATCTCTCTTACTTCCCTGCTGCTGCTTCAATTTCCTATACACCTCACTTTTTAGTAAAAGTTTGTATTTTGCTGAGTTTTTTTGGTCTTTTATTCCCCCAGGCCGCTTTGGTGTGGTACCTACGCCACCATCTTAACTGGAAGTCCCCTCTTTTGATTTTTTCATGTTTGCTATCCTTACTGGGGTAAGGTGGATTCTCATAGTTGTTTTAATTTGCATTTTTCTGATGATTAGGGATGATGAACATTTTCTTAAGTCTGTGTTTGCCATTTGTGTTTCTTCCTCTGTGAGCTGCCTGTTCAGCTCTTTGCCCCGTTTTGTGAGTGGGACGTTTGACTTCTTACTGTTTAGATTTTTGAGTTCTTTGTAGAGTCTAGAGATTAGGCCTCTATCAGTTGAATAACCCACAAATATATTCTCCCATTCTGTGGGTAATCAAATGAAAATAAATGCTGGTGAGGATGTGGAGGAGTAGGAACACTTATCCAATGATGGTGGGAATGTAGGATGGTACAACCACTTTAGAAAGCAATATGGAGACTCCTGAAAAAGCTGACTATAGAGTTACCAACAGAGCCAGTTATTCCCTTGCTGGGCATCTACCCTAAAAGCTTCAAACCACAGGCCAGAGAAATTTGCTCATCCATGTTGTAGCGGCTCAGTTTGTAATAGCTAAGAGCTGGAATTAATCCAGATGTCCATCACTAGAAGAATGGATAATTAAGATGTGGTATATCTACACAATGGAATTCTACACAGCAGTAAGAAAAAATGACCCAAAGAAATTTGAGAAAAAATGGGTGAACCTGGAACAGATCATCCTTAGTGAACTTTCCTAATCACAGAAAAAATATTCCACATAGTCTCACTCATCTACAGCACCTAACCTGAATCTACCCAAGATACCTTACATAACCAGCAAGCATCTCATGGAGTAGACACTAGGATGGATGGGTAGGGAGGGGAGGGAATAGAAGGAGTGGGAAACACTAATTTAGACCCAAACGGTAATGGTACCATAAAATTCTACTTCCTAAATGGCAGACCAAATGGTTGAACCCTCACCAGGCCCTTATGGGAAACACCTGAACCACAAGACACTAGAGAGGGTAGTATCAATCTAACCTAAACCTTCTACATTGTCCCTCCCTCCTTCTCCCTCTCCTTCTCCACCCCCCCTTCTCTCTCTCTCTCCTCCCTATCTCTTGTATATTAGTTATATTCTTATATTCTTCCTCATTTTCTTAGTGGGCACTGACCTGTGACTCACAGAAGCAGCATGGGGTTATCATCCAAAATGAGGTTTTTTTTTTTTTTTTTCACAATGAGGTTTTTTTTTTTTTTTTTTTTTTTTTTTTTTTGGTTTTTTGAGGTAGGGTCTCACTCTAGCCCAGGCTGACCTGGAATTCGCTATGTAGTCTCAGGGTGGCCTTGAACTCATGGTGATCCACCTACCTCTGCCTCCCAAGGGCTGGGATTAACGATGTGCGCCACCAAACCTGGCCATAATGAGCTTTTGATCAGAGAAACCTACAAGGTTTCCTAAATGAATGACAGATTTCTGTCAGAGTACTTGATGAGCCACCAAAGGTTAGTGGTAAGATCCTATTGCTGAAGACACCATATGTTGCTGACATGAAAAATGGAAGGGCATGGCTGGAAACCAGGAGAGAGTCAGTCCCCAGACAGTCAGCGTGTCTAGTACCAGAAGGTGCTACATGGGCGACTGGGGGAAGTGACCACTATCTCTCCAAGCAACTTATGGTATAACCTACTTAGCAACAAATAACTGGTTGTGATACCCACACAAGTGCAACAGTGGCACACAGCCATGGTGGGGAACCAACTGCTCTTGATTTGGCTAACTGATCCCCTCAGTGGTACGGGACCCCTATCTGGAGATGCAAAACAAGTCAGAATCATATCCAAACATAAACCTTCTCTCCAATATCAAGCTACCATCAATCATGGGCTACAGTAGGGCCTACACCTATTAAACTCTCTATTAAAAAAAAAAAATAAGGGTTATTTCATTTGTCCTGGAACTAATTTACTCTCCATTGGAGAATCTACTTCTCTTTTTCAGATAGATGCAGATCATTAGGCGAGAGCCATCCCATCATACCTCAAAAGGGCCCCTGCTGAAACTAAGGAAAATTAGTGAAACAAGCAAGGGTGCTGATTTCCTGATGAACCAGATACCAGCACAAAGGGGAAGGAGACCAATACAGAGAAAAATCGATTCCTCCCAAATCAGAGAGCCAAGGCTCAGAGGCCCTCAACACCTAATCACTGAAGCAGACCAAAAATGAACCCAACATGGCTCAGGGAAATTTTGTGGAAGAGGTGGTGGAAGGAATGTCAGAGCCACATGTTGGGTCAGGATATGCAGAGACATTTATTGTAGCAATAACTGTGGGCTAACTCCACAGGTATTACCCATACACATCAACAAGGAGGGGCCAATGGGGAAGGGGTAGGTCACGGATGAGCCTAATAATGGTACCAAACTGCCTGTATTTGCTTAATAGAGAACTAATTTGGAAAAAAAGGAAAAAAAATTAAAAAAGACCAAAGCAGATGCAATGAATAAGATGTAAAAAAAAATACTTTAATTTAATATATTTTTACTAATTGGCTTTAGATTTACCAACTCTCTATTGCAATTTTGTCTAATTTCTTTTATAATCTTTTGTATCCAACTTTGTCTTTTTAGTTCTATTTGTTTCTCTTCACTGGCTTGTTAATTACATCCATTTTTAATTTTTTGTCATGGGCCACTATAATTGCAGCATGCATTCACCTAAGCACATTCCCAAGCTTTTAAGGTCCATTTATTCTTTCATGATTTATATATCATATTCAATTTTTTTATATATTTATTTATTTATTTGAGAGAGAGATATACAGGCAATGAGAGAGAAAGAGAGAGAGAGAGAGACAGAGGAGAATAAGCTGCCCAAGGCCTCCAGATACTGCAAATGAACTCCAGATGCATACATGACCTTGTGCATCTAGCTTATCTTTGGAGGCAAGCACTTTAACTGCTAAGCCATCTCACCAGCCCTTATATATGTTTTTTGCTTTTTTTTTTCTAAACATGTATGTGTTTGGATCTTCATATATTCTGAGATATAGTAAATATTCTCTTATACTTAATGTTTCCTTAAGTATATGCATAATTAGCCTTTTTATTGCATTCTATTCTTTTTTTTTTTAATTTATTTATTTGAGAGAGACAGACACAGAGAGAAAGACAGATAGCGGGAGAGAGAGAGAATGGGTGCGCCAGGGCTTCCAGCCTCTGCAAACGAACTCCAGACGCGTGCGCCCCCCTGTGCATCTGGCTAACGTGGGACCTGGGGAACCGAGCCTCGAACCGGGGTCCTTAGGCTTCACAGGCAAGCGCTTAACCGCTAAGCCATCTCTCCAGCCCTGCATTCTATTCTTTATTTCATGGAAAGTTATTGTTAATGGACAGATGGATCAGTGGGAAAAGAGCTTTCAATGCTGGGCAAGTGTGGTGACCATCTGAATCCCAGTGCTTGGCAGACATCATGGAATCCCCTGGGCAAGTTGGCTAACTAGACTAGCTAAATTGGTGAGCTCCAAGTTCAAGTGAGTGTGCCCAGTGAAGTAAAGTGAAGAGAAATGGAGTAAGACATCAGACTTAAACCTCTGGCCTCTGCAAATGTGCATGTGTATACACACATGTGAACTTAAATATTCTATACAGAGAGGGGGGTGGGGCTCAAAGTTTTTTTCTCCTGAACCAATTAGAGGTTATTTTTACTAGTGCAAAGTAGAAATGATGAGCTTGTGCCTTCCAACCCATTCTCCCTCTCTATTATTGAATAATATGCTAAGGGGCTTCAGCTTTGTGAAAGGTCAACATCTCAAATTGGTTTATGAATTTTTAGGGGTTAGCTCTTTCTCCTCCTAAGCCTGGGTTCTAAAAATCAAACACATGACCTGATATCTGCTAGCAAGTGCTATTCTAGCTAATTATTCTACATATTAGCAATTTTAATATGCAATACTTCAAGTTTTTTTTTGTATTTGTTTGTGAAAGTTTTATTGAGTTTACTTTCCTTGTGACCAGATTCCTTCATTATTTTTAGACATTATCTAAAACACTAAGGTGCTTTCTGTTCTGTGATTTCAACACAATATTTATTCACTCTTTTTCTTATGCCCCTTCTACAGTTTCTATGGCTTACATATGTTTAACTTGCATATAATTTTCTAATCTATATTTTATATTGAAATTTATATTTCAATTTCTTTTAGAATTTTAAAGTATAGAATATTCACTTGATTTTTAAAAAATATGCTACTAATTAGAAAGAGATAGAGAGAGAGAGAGAGAGGGGGGGGGGGGGGAATGGGCACTCCTCGAGCCTCTAGCCACTGCAAACCAACTCCAGACACAAGTGCCACCATGCACATCTGGCTTTACATGGGTCCTGGGGAATCTCATGTGGGTCCTTTGGCTTTTCAGGCAAGCACCTTTACCTTTACTTTTCTTTTTATATGAAGTGAGCACAAACTATATTCTTGATGTACCAAAGATTGTTTTAATTACATTGAATTCAGAGAAACTTATTTTTAAGGAGTTAGAGTGAATGGGGAATTAGTCAATTTATCTACATATTGCAGTCATAGTACAAATGAAAAACACAGTTAAACCACTATTAAAATTTATTGGCTGATATCCAACCATTCAATGGAAAATTTTCCTGTTGCAATGGAGAATGTCACTGAGAAACGTATCACAAAGTATAGCTCAGCAGACATTGGTGTTTCATATCACATATTTTATATGACATGAGTAAATCCTCAATTTTTGTTGCTTTATGTTTTTATTTTGATAAGGGAGGCTTATTTCTGTACAAAAAAGTAAAAGTGCTTTCAAATGAATGCTTCTGTGACAAAGTGGACTGTTAAATTGTCTTCTGACACTTTTTCTTGACCATTAATCATATAAATATGGAACAATAACATAGAAGATCCATGTTTCTACTTTTAACAAACACTAGCTTGTCACAACTGTCAGTTATATTCATTGTGAAATATGAAAGTAGCAGAAAATTATTTTGGCTCTAGGGAAGGCTTAGTCATACTGTTGGACAAAACAAAAGCCACTTTCCAATCAATTCTGTTGACAAATGGAGTGGTTTGTTTTCATTTGTGGGGTTCCACCCTCTATTTTTCTTATGCCTCTTGAAGGGCTTGCAGGTGCTGGAAAGTATTTCTTTGGATGCTGTCCTTCTTCCAATTACCCATTTTGCTGTATTTCTCTTAGGAAAACAAAGCTCTTAACTAAGGAAAAATAAACACATCATTGAATATATGTAATAATGTAATAATAAAGCTGAGCATATGTTTAATAAAGCATCAGAGATCAGCTCTGAAACCACAAGGTGGTACAATAGTACACCCTATCATAATTTTGGAAGGATGACCCATATTAATTAATCCTATTATCAAATTTAAAACTTTGTGGCAAACTCTAGAAGGATATATTGTTTGTTTTTCCATTTTTCAGACTTTACTATTTGCTTAGTCAAACAACTGGGCCATTTTATTATCTTAAGTGGTCTAGTTCACTTACGTCTATATTAAAAGACACCTCAAATATTTGGTAAAACTTCATATCTAGTCAATTCTATTATATTTAAATGATTACCTCGGATTCTAGTACTTATCTGAATTGCTCAGCCAATGGGTGTTCTGTGTACATATTAGGTGCATTTAGTATCTAAACTATTCATTTATTTTAGCCATTAAAATACTGCTTGTTGTAAGGAGTCCTACCCTTCCTTTGGCTCCTACATTCTTTCCACCACCTCTTCCGCATTAGACCCTGAGCCTTGGAAGGTGTGATGGAGATGTTACTCAGTACTCCAGTCACTTCTTTCCAGCACTATGATAACTTCTGAGTCATCCCAAGGTCACTGCCATCTGAAAAGAGAAGATCCTCTACCAAAGTGAGAGTAATGTTAATATAAGGGTATGAATATTAAGAGAAGTGCTTACTGGGCAGTTAGATAAGCATAGTATATACATTTTTCCAGACATCAGCCGATGTTACACCCCTAAAGCTCATGAGTACCCCTGTTTTAAGTTTTCAGTATCAGGGATGTATTCCCTCCCATGGAGCGGGCCTCCAGTCCAATTGGAGGGCAGTTGGTTTCCATCATAACTGATGTGTCACTATTGCACCTATTGGCTCATTTGGCCTGGCTGGCCAATTATAAGGCTTGCAGTGTCCATTGTTGAGTATCTTCACTGGTGGTATCTCTTTCTCCCATTGAACTACATGTAGAATGGCTTCTTCCAGCTTTCTGTCAGCTGGTCTACATGGAGGAAGTTATCAGCTCAGTTCCAGCAGGATTTCTCAGGGGCCTTGCTGCCCAAGTATGTGGAGTCTTCAGCACTAGGGTCTTACCATCTATCCCTGGTGGGAAACCAAGGGCTTAGGCAAAGGCCTATAATGTTTAAGACTCCTTACAACATGGTCCTCCAGACACAAAATGGCCTGGATATCCATGACCTCACAGTGCCTGACACTACCTACACAAGACCATCATAAGAGGAGGAAAAGATCATGACATCAAAATAAAAGATAGACTGAGATGGGGAGGGAATCTGATGGAGAATGAAATTTCAAAGGGGAAAGTGGGGGGGGAGGGTATTACCATGAGATATTTTTATAATTATGAAAAATATTAATAAAAATTGAGAAAAAAATACTGCTTGTTTGTGAATAGAATGTCATTTAATTTTATTTTAATTTTGACATATATGCTTGCTTAGATAATTCACTAAAACTTTATTATTACAATTAATAATTTTCTGATGAATGAATTTTCAATGAACAAGGAATAACACATGCTATAGTTTGTATCTTGATTTTCCTCAAATTCCCAGGTTTTAAAATCTTACTCAGCCAACGTGGAATGATTGAGTGGTAGTAAGCTTTGAGAGGTTAGTCCTGGTGAGAGATTTAGGCATGTTCTTGATGACAGCTGTATGGCATGGAACCTTGTTATCTTTTTGCTTGCAGTCTATTGCTATTTAATTCTTTCTTGTTGACCTCTATTACTTTAATCTCATTGCAACCTGACAATTATTTAGCAGAGTCAAATATAGATTTTTAGCTTATGCTAAATATTAAAGAAAAAGACATTTTTTTCTGTTTTATTAAATTACTAAGTGTTTTATCTTTTAAATTGTGGAATTTTGGAAGATTATTAAGTTACTTTTTTAAAAATTTTTTTTGTTTATTTTTTTTTATTTATTTGAGAGTGACAGACAGAGAGAAAGAGGCAGATAGTGAGACAGAGAGAATGGGCGCGCCAGGGCCTCCAGCCACTGCAAACGAACTCCAGACACGTGTGCCCCTTGTGCATCTGGCTAACGTGGGTCCTGGGGAGCCGAGCCTCGAACCAGAGTCCTTAGGCTTCATAGGCAAGTGCTTAACCGCTAAGCCATCTCTCCAGCCCTTAAGTTAGTTTTTTGAAGATGCAAAGCCCATCATAATACTTTTCCTCTTCCACTTAGAGGAAAGGTGAATTACAATGGCTAGTCACTCAAGTGCTTAAGTACCCAAAAAATTGTTGCCATAAATCTCATTAGTATCATGATAATTTGTACATTTGTGGTTGTAATTTGTTACAACGCCTTTAGGAATTTTTCTATTTCAAATACAGGAAAGCAAAATTATAATTTTACTTTAATGTTTTTGCCTTGTTATAGATTATAATGTTGCCTTTATATTCACAAATGTTCATACTTCTATCTTCTGATAGTATTTAGATACGTTGTGTGATATTTGTCTATATATATTTTTTTAAACTGGGTCTTGCTCTGTAGCCCAACATGACATTGAAATCACTATTATTCCTGGGTTGGCCTTGAATCTACAATGATCCATCTGCCTCAGCTCTCAAGTGCTAGTATTACAGGTGTGTGCCATCATGCTCTGCTTTTTGTAATGTATTCCATAAAATTTATCAAATTAAGCAATCTAGCCTTGAGTTTTCATTGTGGGAGGTGATTATAATCTTAAATGATTTTTAGCAAGTGTCAAGATATTCAGAAAAATGATTCAATGTTACATCAGCTATAACAAATTGATTTTTCAAAAGAAAGTACATTATTCTGAATTTGTTGAAGTTTTTCTTCTTAGGATTTCTATTGATAACTTTCAACACTTTATCTTGTATTGACTATTTTTACCCTTTCTCTTCCATATTCTTCATCAGGTTCATTTAGAATTAATTTATTAAATATACTTTTTCAAGAACTAAATTTTATCTTTGCAATTATTTCATAAGTTTAAATTTTAATAAAAGAAGCATCATTGAGCTGGATGTTGTCTCACATACCTTCAGTTTCAGTACTCAGAAGGTACAAGTAGGAGAATCACTGTGAGTTTGAAGCCACACTGAGACTACATAGTGAATTCCGGTCATCAGGGTCTAGAGTGAGACCCTACATCAAAAAAACAAAATAAATAAAAAAAATAGAGGTATCATTATTTCAATTTGGCATAACTATTATTAATGATAGTATGAGTTCATATTTAATATTTATGTATTAAATATATGTATGATATAAACTTAAAATTATGAAATACTAATATGAAAAATAAAATGAAAATAAACATTTTAAAATTATGCCAGGCAGGGTGGTACATGCCTTTAAACACAGCATTCTAGAGGCTAAAGTATGAGGTTTAGCATGTGTTCAGTGTCACCTTGGCCTAGTGTCAGACTTTCCTTAAAATATTGGAGATATAAATGGGCTTAATCTTTTGTACTGACACTTGATCTTGATCCTCAACTCTAACTCTCATTGTCAACTAAGTTCCTACTTAGTATGTGTATTATAATACGCATCAATTATGACAAAAGTTTTAATCTTCTAGAAAATCCTGTGACACAGAAAAGTTTTTTTTTTAATTTTTATTTATTTATTTATTTATTTATTTATTTGAGACCGACAGACACAGAGAGAAAGACAGATAGAGGGAGAGAGAGAATGGGCGAGCCAGGGCTTCCAGCCTCTGCAAACGAACTGTGGGCCCCCTTGTGCATCTGGCTAACATGGAGAAAAGTTTTTTTTAGCAAATCCCAGTTTAGCTTATAGTTCTCCTTAGTCTCCTTCTTCTTCATTTCTTTAAAGAATTTTTATGGAAACCAAGTCAGAATCTCATAGTCAGGAAACTCATAGACTTCCCTGGCTCCCTGAAGAAAGAGAGTGGGCTTACACACCAAAACATCCCTCAGATAACATTGTGTATACTCTTTAGCCCAAACTACTGTATTCTCACTCTTGGTAGGAGCATCTGTCTTATTTTACAGAAGGCAAATAAAACAGTAGATAACAAAGATCTACTGATAAGAGATAAAGTTGGCTATCCACCACAAGACATGCCACCTCTGCTACATCTAGTAGGGCCCAGGAGAAATAGCAGAGGAACAGAGGCATGAGTACTGCTCTTACTGCTAGCCTGCTCACCAGCTCCAGGGTGATGGTGACAGAAACCATGATCAATGAAAACACATGAAAGCAGAAATCCAGAGGCAACTGAAAGCAAAACATTAAATCACACTGGCAACTGGCCTGATGTAGTTCAGGGAACATTGTGAAAGAGGCCACAGAAAGATTGTAATGGCCACAGAGTGGTAGGACTGCCCTGAGACACAGTAGCTTGGCTACTCTATAGGGACTGACTGATGCTTTCATGATCCCATAGGGAATACCATAACCCTACTGAGGATGACCCCTGGGAAATATGAGAAGGGACAAGAGAAAAAAAAGAGTATAACTTGGAGCTAAAGAGACAGCTTAGCACTTAAGGTGTTTGCTTGCAAACACAAAGGACTCCAGTTTGATTCTCCAGGATCCTCATAAGCCAGATGCACAAGGGGGCACATGCATCTGGAGTTCATTTGTGATGACTGGAGGCCCTGGCATGCTTTATTGTATTTTTGCTTGTGCTGATATGTCTCCTGGGTATTTGAGAGGTTCAGGTTATTCATTATTTTTATGTGGGTTCTCACCAGTAATGACACAGGGGTTTTTATAGCCTTTAATCTCATATTGGGTATTCATCTTCAGACAGTCTTGTTCTTGAGACTTTATCAATCCTAGAGTCATTCTCGTTAGCATCCATGCCATTTCTTCCTAACATATTGTGGCTTATTTCCGAGAGTGTAATTGACACATTGTTTTCCACAAAGTATACATCATTCATATTTTATGGTTGAATTAAAAATAGTACATATTAAAGTTTTATAAATATGGACCATTTAATATAATATCAGTTTTAACTAGTCAGTAGAGAATTGCTTAAATAATAGTGATCAAAGAATGACTTTGTTCATTTATCCCTACATAATTTAGTCATCACTTATTTACAGATATGGCATTATATAGAAAGTAATATGTTAGACATAAATATGTCTGGTGCTTGTAATGAGCAGGAGAAAGAAGCTTCCACAGGAAAGGTGCAACTTAATTTGCGAGGAGAAACAAAGAAAAGAGCATGATTGTCCAATAGTCCTCGATGGTTACATTATTTGAAGAAAACAATAAAGGATTATCTTGGAAGCACAGGTATAAATAAGGTATATTTGAATAGTTTAGGAAAGAGATGATTTTCACTATTAATAGTATATGACAGGAATATTGTGTTCACAACTGCTTTCACATGCACTGATAACAAAAGCTCATGGACATGATGCACACAATGGGTTTCCCATAATCTCTAAAGAAGAGATGGAAGAAATGTGCTTGCATATTGGTGTTATTGGATCTATAAGATTATTACTAAGTTATTAAAAGTGGGAACATATCCAATCTTATAATTATTTATTTTAAATTAAGAAAACAAATACATTTACTTATATACCTTCAGAATTCTATTAAAGTTATGAACACTATTTGTCTCTCAATGAAATAGAATATTTTGAGAACATATACAACAGCTTTGTATAATTCATCATGATATGACTATTGAATGTTCAACCATAAAAGGTATTTCCTATTGTAAAATAGGCATAGAAAGCTAAAATAACATTATACTTCAGAGAAAACTATCCAGAATGCTTAGTGGTTGCCCCGGCCAGTGGGGGCCAGTTAACCTGAGGGGAAGTTAACCTGAATGGGAAGAGGCAAACAGGCACAAGGAAGGAAACCAAGCCAAGCCAAGTTTCTGGTCAAGGCCTCAAGAATTTATTTTTACATGTAAGTTTATATAAGGTTGTAGGGGGAAGGGGACGTAATCAGGCCAAAGATCACAGAGTTAATGGATAAACCACAATGCCTCTGTTTCTTCATCAGTTACCGGCAGCACTGGGGGGGGGGGATTATCATCCAAGTGTACGATTTCTTCATTTCTGGTAACTGAGCATTCAGATGAGGAGATAGAAACTTAACTTGCTAGATGGCAGTTTCTGTCAACATGGCTGAGGTTAGGCTCATAGTTCCCAACATCTCCTCCCTTCTTTTATACGCAAAGAGGGGGAGGCCTGCTATTCAGCGGTGGGCATTAACCAACTGGGGGAGTAGTGACCTGACTCTTCCTGTGGGATGTCTTTTTCCCACAATCTTGGCCCTTGGTACCTTTTGGGGAGGGAGGCAGGGCCTATGTAATAACAGTTATGGTACCAACCTCCAAGCAAGTCAGAATTTTTCTTTCAGGGAATCCAGAAACGGTCAGACAGGGACCTTCCCCTGTGGTGCTTTGCCTCGCACCCACATCACACTCACTTTATTGTGAGCCGATATGCATAGGTCTGGATCTTATGCAGCTTCTAAAGGAGGGGTAGCTATTTGGCCATAAGACAGGTAGACCGCTGTGATAGCAGAAGAGTAGAGGACAGTAGCATAGTAAATGAGTATAGAATGTATGATCAAGGGAGAGTGGCAGCTGCAGGTGGTAGGTCTTCAGTGGCAACGCCTTGATCCACCATCTCCAGTCTATGATAATGGACCTGCAAGGGCTGCATCTTAATGGCTTCAATCTGTTGATGTATAAAAGACATGATTTTATTTATAATAACAGGTCTGATTGTAAATAAGAGGATTAAGATAAGTAAAGGTCCTAGTACCAATGGCAACCAGGAGAAGAAGGGTGAATTGGCCCAAAGTTGAGAGGAGTAGGGACCATATCAAGAATGCAACTCTTGACTAAGTGTTTGTAAATTTTTTATGTTTTCCTCAATGATTCCAGATTCACTGAAGTAGAAGCAGAACTCCTCTTGGAGAGCCATACATGTTCCTCCTTTTTCTGCTGTAAGGAGGGTGAGAGTTCATCGGTTTTGTAGGGCAACCTTGGCTAGGGAGGTGATCTGTCTCTGGAAGGATTTAAGACTATTAGTGGTGATGTCAATCATCTGTTGTAGTTTTTCAGAAAATTCACTGGCAGAATACAAAGTGTGCCCCAATGCTCCACCTGCCACCCCTGCAGAAACAACTGATGTGGCCAGGCTTCCACCTACCACTAATGGAAGGAAGGCTGCTCTCTTATGAGTGGTGTGAAAGAGCCATGCAAATTCATTGGGGCTGTACATGGTGAGCTGGGGGACCACAGCTACCAGAATACAGGGTCCCGGGGTGGTGTTATTAATGCGAGTAAATAGGGTTTCATTGCATCAGAAATAAATCAGTGGGGTGGGGGATATAAGTTCCATAGTTACAGAGGTGTTTTGTGTGCATGTTAGGTCAGTAGGTAGTGATTTATTAGTAAGGTAGCAGCTCAGAGTGAAAATGTTATTTAGATGGTGAGAGAATAGTGAGACTGGGGAGACACGAGGAGTGGTCTTATAGTGAGATTGGTTAAAGGAAAGGTTGAGGGTAGAAGAAACATTTAAGGGAGTTGTGACAAGGATTGGGCACAAAAGGGAAGCACAAAGCAAACAAAAGGAGGCATTTACCTGGGAGGCATTAAGTGGATGGATGGCATATTGGATATATATTGGCCAAGAGTCTCATTTTACTTTGTTATTATTTTGGAGGGCAGAGTGGAGGTGTTGTTCATTTTCTAAAATTATTTGATTTACTTGATCCTTTGAGTCTGCAGGGACTAATTATATGTATGTATGTATGTATGTATGTATGTATGTATGTATATATATATTTCCCATAGGGTAGGAGGACCAGCCATCATTATAGAGTTTGCCTGTGACTCCTATTTGCCAACACTGATCCCAAGGGTCAGAAATAACAAGAGTAAACTCTTTTCCTTTGAGGTGGAGAATACCATTTTTATTAATGGCTTCAATATCTACAACTTCCATAGGTGGAGTCATGATCTAAACAACTGCCCTTATTGTCATAGGAAAAGCAGGTGTAAGACCTATATGTAGCAGTAATTGTTTTGGGAGTGATTTTATTGGTGAGGGCTGACCAGCATCCTGTAAGAAGGCAGCACCCTGAACTGATAAGGGTGGTGGAATCCTGTTTGATGGGGCCCTCCTTTATTTGAAATTCCCACTGAAGAACCAGAGTGGTAGTTAGGGAAACAATGGGCAACAAGGAGCAGAGGAGTAGAAGATGTCGAGGTCACTCACTTTCATCTTGCATCTTGGGTATTGGAAACCTGGAAGAGAAAAGAGGGAGTTGCCTCAGGAACAGGGTGTTCTTGGGCATATATTACTGCCAACTTATAGGCTTGTTGATTGGTTTGACCAAACGTTCTGGTAGCCATCGTGCAGCATCATTTTGAGTATTGAACACACAAACTGATCCTCGACCCCAAATAAGGACTGGGTCTGGGCCTTTCCATTTTAGAATCAAAGGATGTTTCCACATAGCTTTGCCAAAGGTATTTTTTTGTGTTTGTGTGCCAAAAACGATCAGCAGCTGAATTTCCCTGAGTATCAAGGGTTAAAAAGTTTAGGACAAACACAGAATGATGAAGGATGTTTCTTGGGGAGCCTTTTATGGGATATAAATACCCCATTTTTAATTTTTGGAGGGTATGTTTAATAGTTTGATGGGCTTGCTCAACAATTCCTTGACCCTGTGGATTGTATGGTATGCCTGTAATATGTTTAATTTGTCGCTGATGACAGAAACTTTGGATTTTTTTTCCAGTATATCCAGGACCATTATCAGTTTTAATAATTTAGGGCTTTCCCATGATACCAAGGCAATGTGGCACATGAAAAATGACATTTTTTGAAGCTTCTACAGCATGGAGACTGACAAAGATGAATCCACTAAAGGTATCTATAGTAACATGGAGGTACTTAAGATTACCAAATGAGGGAACATGTGTTACATCCATTTGCCAGACCTCATTGGGAATTAAACCTCTAGGGTTTGGGGTCAGGTAGGAGGGTGACACAGTTTGTGTATTGTTTGACTATCTGTCAAGCTTGTTCCCTAATGATTTTAAATTTTAAAAAGAAGATAAAAGGTTTGAGCATTAAGGTGATGTATAGAGTGAGCTACTTTGGCCTGGGCCACAGGATCGAGCTTAACAAGGAAGGCAAACTGGGTGGCTTTGTCAGTTATGGCATTGCCTATGGCTAGAGGCCCAGGGAGCCCAGAATGAGCATGAACATGGCCTATATAAAAAGGGTGTTGCCTAGAATGTATGCATTCCTGGATGGAGAAAAACAGAGGGGTAGCGTTTGTGGTGGGTTTCATGTATGGCACAGTTTCTAACAGGGGGATGGATTGAGCAATATAAGCACTATCAGTATACAGATTAAAGGAGGTATTTGGAAGTTGTTTAAAAAAACCTGTAAAACAGCGAAAAGTTCCACCAGTTGAGCAGAGTGGAATGGGGATTGAAGGGGAGTGGTTTGATTGTCTACAGTGAAGGCTGCCACTCCATTGGAGGAGCCATCAGTGAAAACTATGAGGTCATGGGGAAGGGGTCAGGGAGAAATCAATGTAGGAAAAACAAATGGTTGAATTCCCAGAAATTGGAGAATCTAGTCAGCAGGGTAGTGATTACCAAGGGATCCCTGAAAAGAGGTGCAAGATATTGCCCAGCCGTCATCATTTTGTCTTAACCACTGGATTTGGGTAGTGGAATAGGGTAGAATGTTTTTATCAGAGTCTTTACCAAATATTTTTCTGCTTTTGTCACATCCAATTTTTATTAATTCTGCCACCCACAAGGTGTAAGGGGTAAGGACTTTGGGTGGTGAGGCAGGTAAATGGACACAGAAGAGGGGCCCCTCCTTCCAGAACACCCTGGTGGGTGTAAAGTCAGTGGCACAAATGACCAGGAGAAGAGGCTTCTCATAAGAGATAAAAGTGACCCTTTGGCTCAGAATGGCAGCCTCTACTATCTTCAGGGCCTCTAGGGCAGGGGCTGTTAATGAGCGGCCTGAGGCAGGATCTGGGTCTCCTTTGAGGATGTCAAACAAGGGTTTAGGCTCTCCAGTAGTTAACTTGAGATAAGGCCTGGCCAATTGATATCTCCTATGAGTTTTTGAAAATCATTTAAAGTTTTTAGATGATCAGTTCTAAGTTGAATCTTTTGTGAATGATTTTTGTTATGAAAAAGTTCAAAGCCTAAGAATAAATAAGGAGGTTTTAATTAAATTTCATCAGGTGCTATCTAAAGACCAGCTCTGGTAAGGGCTCTAGAAAGCTCTTGAGAGCAAATAAGGAGCTCAGTGGGATCAGGTCCAACCAGGAGAATGTCATCCATATAATGAATGATATACTAAGAAGGCCATCTATGTCTAAATGGATCTATTACTTGGGCCACAAATTTTGACACAGCATAGGGCTATTGGCCATCCCTTGGGGCAAGACTTTCCACTGGAATCTTGGCATAGGGCCTCTGAAATTTACCACAGGAAAACTAATTGCAAAATGCTGATGATCCTCAGTGTGTAAGGGAATTGTAAAAAAGCAATCCTTTAGGTCAATAATGATTTTACAATATCCTGTAGGAATTGCCACTGGAGTGGGGAGGCTGGTTGGAGGGCTCCCATAGGTACCATGGCCTTATTAACTTCTCTAAGGTCCTGGAGCAATCTCCATTTTCCAGACTTTTTCTTTATAACAAAGATAGGAGTATTCCAAAGAGAGGTGGTAGGTTCAATATGGCCTGCAGCAAGTTGTTACTGTACTAACATTGTGGTTGCAGCTAATTTTTTTCAGAAGTTAAGGGCCATTGATCAACCCACACAGGTTTTGTTGTTTTCCAGGATATCTTATCTGCATGGGGTATAGGAATGTCAACAGCCATTAGGATAAATTTTTGTAGCCTATTCCAGCATGATCAGTCTTTATAGTAACTGGGATTGGCTCCTTTGCTCCCTGAGAATGTCTGCCCAATCCTTGTCCTGGGCAGAAACCTTGATTAAGCATTTGGTGAGCTACTAACTCATTAGGGCTGCACATAATAAGTTTCATTTGAGAAAGGATGTCTAGGCCCCAGAGATTAATGGGCTGGCCTGTGACCACATAAGGTTGAACAGTGCTCTGATTGCCTTCCTCATCTTCCCACTGAATAACTTCAGAACTTTATAAGGAGTTAGAGGCCTGTCCAATTTCTTTGAAATGGGTCATGGAAGCACTGAGAAGCCAAGATACAGGCCAATTTTTACTGGAAATAATTGTGGCATCTGAACCAGTGTCTATAAGATCTTCAAAGGTGTTCCTTTGTTTTTAATTTTTATTTATTTATTTGAGAGTAATAGACACAGAAAGAAAGACAGATAGAGGGAGGGAGAGAGAGAGAATGGGCACGCCAGGGCTTCCAGCCTCTACAAATGAACTCCAGACGTGTGCACCCCCTTGTGCATCTGGCTAACGTGGGACCTGGGGAACCGAGCCTCGAACCGGGGTCCTTAGGCTTCACAGGCAAGTGCTTAACCGCTAAGCCATCTCTCCAGCCCAGGTTTTTCCTTTTAACTTTAATTTAAGGAGGGGTCTCATTTGAGTGACCTCTTGTGCCCAGTAAATGTCTGATGACCCAAACCCATGGGGGCCTCTCTTCTGTTTCTGGCAGGGTGCCTTATCATGGAGGGGCAATAGCATTAATTGAGCAATCTGTTGGCCAGGATGTAAGGTAATAGGCCCTGAAGGGCAGTGGCCATAAGTTTAATTTCCCCAGTATAGTCATTATCATTGACTCCTGGAGAAATGGTGAGTCACTGAATGGTTGAACTGGCACGTCCCAAGATAAGACCAAAAGTGTTTTTTGACAAGGGACCAAAAACTGCTGTGGCAAGGACCTGAGTCCCCGCCTCTGGGGTTAGTATTGATCTGGAGGGACAGAGGTCCAGTCCTGCACTTCCAGCAGTTGCCCAGGAGAGGGCAGAGATATTGCATTTTGAATATACTGAGGGAAGAATCTGACAGTGCCAGGGTTCTGTCAAGGGATTATCCAGGGCCCTGGGGTAGGCCCCATGTTATTTCCCCGTTTTTGTGGTAAGGGTTTTCCCTAGATATCCATTTTGGAAAGGCACTCAGAGGCCCAATGTTTGCCACACTTACAAGGTGGACAGAGGGAGGAAGGAAGTGGGCATGCAGCCTTAGGGGCTGTACATTCTCTGGAAAAATGACCTGGCATTTTACAATTAAAGCAAGCTTTATTGTTATTTCCCTGTGTGAAGCCCTTTAGGGCAGCTCCTATGGCTAGCCTAATGCTGCGAGAAGCAGGGTCCACATCAGCACACAATTGGATAAAGTCAGAGATACTTTTGCAACAGCAGAAGGGGTGGATGGCCACCTGGCAGGCCGAGTTGGAGTTATCACAAGTGAGATATCTTATGAATTCATTATCTGTTTCTTCCCTTCCCATAAGTCGTTCTGTAGCCTCAGTGAGGTGACCAATAAAGTCACTGTAAGGCTCATTTTGTCCCTGACGTACCTTAGCCAAGGAAGTTACCGCTGATCCTTTAGATGGGAGATTTTTCCAAACCTTAAGGGCAGCATGTTGGATTTGTGAGAGCAGTCCAGGGGAGAATTTTGCCTGGTCCTGATTAGTATCATAAGGAGTGTTGCCCAAAAGTTTATATAGTGTCCAGGGCTTAGAAGAGGATCTAGTGGACACATTGTGGTGGGTAGCATCTTGATATCTCTCAGTATAATCAGCGTGCCAGAGGAGGAAGTCTCCTTGTGTCAGGACACCTTTGGCAAGCATGTTCAATCATTTACTGAAAGCCAATCATCACTAAGGGCCTCTAGTAGGGACCTTGTAAAGGGAGCAGTAGGTCCATAAGAGGAAATAGCACCTTTTAATTCCTTGATATGTTTAAATTTTAAATGGTGGTACTGCTGGGGCTTAATAATAATACTTTTATTACTGCTTGGCTCACTATCATCATCTGAATCAGTAGATTGTTTAAAGTGCTTATCTCCTTCACAGCCTTCCTCCCCTGAATATGTCTCTGCCCTGCTGCACTCAGGTGGTGAATGGGTTAAGGAATTGGCTTCTGCTTTCACTTGGGCATGTGTTGGGTGCCACTTGCCCTGGCCAGCGGGGAGTCAAACAAGGACCCGAGGGGAAGTTAACCTGAATGGGAAGAGGCAAATAGACACAAGGAGGGAGACCAAGCTGAGTTTCTGGTCAAGGCCTCAAGACTTTATTTTACATGTAAGTTTATATAAGATTGTAGGGGGAAGGGGACGTAATCAGGCCAAAGATCACAGAGTTACTGGATAAACTGCAATGCCTCTATTTCTTCATCAGTTACCGGCAGCAAGGGGGGGGGGGATTATCACCCAAGTGTATGATCTCTTCATTTCTGGTATCTGAGCATTTAGATGAGGAGATAGAAACTTAACTTGCTAGATGGCAGTTTCTGTCAACATGGTCGAGGTTAAGCTCATATCTCCCAACAAGTGGTTGCTTTATTAAGTCTGTTATGAGACAAGATTTTAACTGTTGGAAAGTCAATATGATAGCATAACCTAGTTCTGAATGGAGGAAAAAACTCATGTTTCCATGCATGAGTTTCAAAATGTGTCTACTCCTACAGTTTGTCATCATAATGTCTTTTATTGAATCACTTGTTAATGACGATGATGAGAAAATGTTACAATCTTGGGCTAATAGAAAATATACTAAGTAATCTAATGCATAATATAGCTCAAAAATGCATCAGCCCTTAAAGGAAGGCAAGCACATTGAATTTAATTTGTTATTAAATATTTACTCATAATAAAACACTATTTCTCATAGAATAATGTTATAGCTAAATTAGCAATAGAATACATTTCATGTAAATAAGTTATTTACTCATTATTAATTGGCAGTCATTGATTTCTAGATAATATGTAAGTAAATTTCCAATCAATGATCAGAGACTAAATCTACAGTGGGTAGAGTACTGGCTTTTCTAAGCATGTTTTATTATAATGCTTGTAAATTCAGAAAACTTTCAGTTCCAATCACCTCATCAATTGGATGTCATTGTTTTAGTTTTACTGCAAGGTAAGAACAAGTACATAGAAAAATTGAACATATTTTAAATAGTTTTAGATTTTATTTGGTAGTACATATATATTTTATTGTAATGAAGCATTATAATTACATCTTAAACATAATTAATAATAGTATCAATAAATATTTAAAGTGTTGCACATTTGTAATGAGAATTTTCTGATATTTGAAAAGATGAAGGATGGAGGGATGGCTTGTTGATAAGGCACTTTACTGCAAAACCAAAGGACCCAGGTTTGATTCTCCAGGACCCACACAAGCCAGATGTACAAGGTGGCATATGCGTCTGGAGTTCCTTTACAGCAGCTGACGGCCCTGGTTCACCCATTCCTCTTTCTCCCCCCTCTTCCTCTTCCTCTCTTAAATAAATAAGTTAATAGGCAAAAAGATGAATTGACTTTACTAAAATGAAAACTCAAGTAATTTCTGATTTGGTAGTTAAATATGGTAGATAATGCAGAAAGCCTTTGTAGAGCTGAACAAAAATGAAAGCATCTATTATGCTAAAACATGTTTTGTAAGATATAAAAATTAATAGCAATGGAAATGTGAAGGGGAAATTTTTGTTTTTGTTGCTGCAAATTGAGTCTTGGTAGGACAAAATAAGAACCAGCACTCAAGGTGGCCAATTGAAACAGCTTCAAGAGCAGGTTGTGCACAATTACACCACATGAATACATTAAGCTTTCTAAAATATTTCTAGTAGAATGCTGTTGTAATCGATTCAATCTTCACAGTACTGTGGGGGAATAAGTTTAGTTGAAAACAGTCTTTGGCTCACTTAAATAGCAACAGATGCTCTATTTGCATAAGTAGGATGTTACATGTGGGCTTTTATTTTTGGCTATGTTTAGATATATGACACCAATTTATAATTTTTTTGCACAGATGGAAGAAAATTTGACAATGTGAAAAGAAAATTAATTTAAAAATTGTCACAAGTCTGATTTAAAGTTGTATATATTTACCTTTGAAAAATTCATTCATAAATGTATATGAAACAGTAGGGTTTTAGTCATTGTTGGAATTCATGATTGACTAGAGTGACATGAGGAATACAAGATAGAAAGAAATATAACTTCAATGGCACAAGCTATTCTTTATTTTAGCAAAGAATTCTGAGGGACAGTAATTCTGTGGGGATGGAACTTCCATGCTTGAGTGTGGGGGACTGGGAATTTAAAGAGCCAGGGATGACAGGAGAGTTAAAAGAACTTTTGGTTCTGCCCACTGAGTTGGTTTACCTTTGGAAATGAAGAATGGGAAAGATGAATTCTTTCAGTAATGGAAGGATTAGGGTCTTTCCAGGGTGGCCTGAGCTCTTCAGGTCAGATCTGGCTATCTTTGAATTATGAGCTTGTTTTGTAGCAGATGTCCTTTATCATTCTATGTTCCAGGAAATATGGTTCACAGAAAATTTCCACCAATGTCAGTAGTTCATTAACCCTTCAGTAATTATATGATCACTAGGATCACTAGTTATGACCCAGAAGTTTACAAAGGCAAATGGAGGATGGATGGACAGATAAATGTATGAATTCTACTTTTGAAGGTAAAAAAAAAAGTTATTTATGACTCTAAATTAAACTAAAATAAGTAGCTTATATTTCCAATGAAAATAATTTTTCTTAGAAAAGACACACTTGCTAAATAAATGATAAAATTTCATGAAAAATTACAATTATACAATTACAGTATTTATGCAAAACATCATAGTTATTTTTAGAAACTTGATATTTGAATTTTTTTCTCTTTTTCTAATATGTTGCTAGTCCCTAAAAAAATTTTAGCTTTCTTATAGTTTTACATGCATTTTTAGTAAAATGCATATTCCTCATTGAAATGAAATTTTAGTTGTAAAGTTTTAAACAAGGGAATTTGCCTTATCAATTTTGGATCCTTATGTGGAGAATATGAAGAAATTATTGGTTTTGGGGATAATTCATTTATGTGTTCAAATCTTGGCCTCAGTTTTGGGAAATAAGTCAATTTTAGTAAGATATATTTTAAATTATATACACTTAAATTATATACACTTGTCTGTTTATATGGATACATATGTATGCTTTTGCATATAATAAATATATACAATTCCATTTCTTATTTCCAAAACATTTAAAATCTACTGACAGTATAATATTTATGCATGGGCAAACAATGAGGGATGATATGTTGGATGAAGTAGTTTCTAATTCTTTGGAACACATATAAGGAAATGTGTTCAGTCATAAGAATTGTAATTACAAATGGTCACACAAAAGAAGACAGTCATGGGCTGGAGAGATGGCTTAGCTGTTAAGCACTTGCCTGTGAAGCCTAAGGACCCCGGTTTGAGGCTCGATTCCCCAGGACCCACATTAGCCAGATGCACAAGGGGCACATGCATCCAGAGTTCGTTTGCAGTGGCTGGAAGCTCTACAGCACCCATTCTTTCTTTCTCTCTCTCTCTCTCTCTCTCTCTCTCTCTCTCTCTCTCTCTCTGTCTCTCTCTCCCTCTCTCTCTCAAATAAGTAAATAAATATGAACCAAAAAAAATTCTTTAAAAGAAGACAGTCATGAATGGAAAATGTATTGTTATTAGAAATGAATGCAAAGAAAACCCAAGACAAGTGCTCTGGCATGGATAAGTTTCTGTCTTTGTGTTCCTCAAAGCAGAGACCTTGAGTCTACCTTGTAGACCTATATTTCTTTAAGTGATGGGGTTCAATGATATGACTTGATTCTTAGTATTCTAGTTACTAGCCAATGAGTTTGAGGAAGTAAGATTGGGAACAGGGATGCCAGATAGAGACAATTGTTTGTTTGTTTGGAAAAACCCTGCGGTGTTTTGAACAAGTTTAATAGTAATAGTCATTTTCCAATTTAATTAGTAACAAACATTGCCAGTGTACTCATTTCACATATAATAATACATTTGATTCCCTTGTCATACTTTTCATTTATTTTGAGATTCCCTGATAAACTAAATGCTTTATTTATTTATTTTTCTTTATATTTTTAGTTATTTAGTTACAAGGAGAAAGAGCAAGACAGAGAGAAGTGAGAATAGGCTACCAGCCTTCTAGCTGCTGCAAGCCAGCTCCAGATGCATGTGCCACTTTGTGCATCTGACTCTACTTGGGTACTGGGGAATCAAACCTGGGTTGTTACACTTTGTAGGCAAGTACCTTAACTACTGAGCCATCTCTTCAGCCCCTAAATGCTTTATTTATTTAGCTACATTGTTGTACTTTCTGTGATGTAAAGTGATATGCTTTTAAACAAATATTTAATGTTTTACAACATGGTTATATACCAAATACAATAATTTATTAGCTTAAAATTTTCCTGCTTCATTTAACCTCAGTTTTACAAACCACTGAATTTCTATTTATCACATGTGTGATTCAGGAATTTTCAGGAATATTATGATGAAATTAGATGTTAATAAATCATATCTTTTCAAACTTCCTCCTTTGCTTATTATTATAAAGAATTTTTAAAAAGTCAGACAGACATGGTGATGAACAGCTATAATCCCTGCACTCACAAGGCTGAGGCAGGCCAAACACCATGTGTTCAAGGCCAACATAGACTATATAGCTAGGACAGAGACAGTATGGATTATGCAGTGAAACTCAAAGAAAAATAACATCCACAACAACAAATAACAACAATGTTTGAAAGCTAATTTTCATCATGCATCTGAGAAGCATCACCTGAGATACATCTGTGCTGACAGAGTGGCCTCTGCATAAAATTAGAGTTTCCCCTAAGTTGCTTTTGTGAAAGATGAGTAAAAACAACATTTCAACTACAACATGTTTGGACACCATTCTTAATGGAAGGCTAATGACTAATATTATACAAATGACAACTTAAAATGTGAAGCAAGTTTATGACAGCACAAGTATACTTTTAAGATATGTTTAAAACTTTACCCAAAGCATCTGGGGAAAAATTCCTTCAGGGAAAATAAAGAACACTATGTATCATGATTCTATTTGCTACCATTAACAGATATTGCAGACTGGTTAATCACATCTGCTCATCAACATTTTCTGGCCATATGTTTAACCAGATGAAACATTAACATTCGTTTATTGCAGAGTTACATTAATCTCTATCATTCTCATAAATAAAATATCCTCCAGTGAGATGTTCTTTTAAGTTTTATGATTCCTATATCTATAAAAATGTTATCTCTGAGGAATTCCCACAGTGGCTTATTTTCTTTCAATTGTTCTCTGAAGCCTCATTCAATGTGAACATCAATTTTGCCATACATTTTCATGTAATTCAGAAAACCCATGCCAAATTTTTGTCCTAGATGTTTTCTGTGTTTCTAAAAAGATCCCACTTATTGAAGGTTTTTTGTTTCTTTTCTAATACTTTATAACTTTTCTAAAGCTTATACTCCATCTGAATATATCATCCCACATAACATCACAATCGTTGCTGTTAATTACCTCATTCTAATTTTTCAATTAGTCCTCCTGCAATTTATGTCATTCAGGTCTGTGTCTTTCTCACTACTTCAATAGTCTATACTTCTATATTCCATGTTTACTTTCCAAATGCATATATTCAACTATCAATTTCACCAAAGAATGAACATATTAACATAAAATTATGTAATGAGATAGAAAGATGGCTAAGCACTTATGGTTCTTGACTTCAAAGCCAAAGGACCCAAGTTTGATTTCCTGGCACCCATGTAAGCCAGATTTACAAGGTGGCACATGAGTTCATTTGCAGTGGCTGGATACCCTGGCGGGCCCATTCTCTCTCTATCTCTCTCTTTCTGTTTCTCTCTATCTATCTCTCTGAAATAAATCCTTCCCTTCTTCACCTTCCCTCCACTATCTGTAACTCCAAGTTGATCGCTCCACTCTTGAGAGTCAATCTTGGCAGCTCGTGTTTTTCCTCAAGTAAAAACTTCCATCTTTGCCTCAGAGTGCTCTCCATGGTCTTGGTCACTCCTGAAACTTACATGTGGTGCCCCACTCAGGTAGGAAGGCTTCTGATTGCCCTTTTAAGTGTCCAGACCTCCTTTTCCTTACCCAGACCACTGAGATGCCATTTGACCATCTGAAGGCCTCAGACCATGTCTGTCTTTTACAGGCCCTCTCACCCAGCACAATTCAGCCTCACTCTTCTTCCCTTCTCCTCCTTCCTCTCTCTCAGGTTGGCTTGTATCAGTTTCACCCCTCCTCTTGGAAGCCCTGCTGGCATGCCAGGCAACACCCCTTGGCCGCTAGGCCCCAACCCCAGGTCTCCAGGAAGAGGTACTCTGGACACTTCAGGTTTCTCTCACTCTCTGGTCTACCATACCATAAGAGGCACCTTTGGTTTGGTTGCACCATCTCCAGACACCTCTTCTCCCTCCCTCGTCTTCCTCCGCCTCCTGAACACTCATATTCCACTGCCAGCTGCTGGAATCTTCCACAGCCAGCAGCTTTTTCCATTAGGAGCAGTTACCCTCCTTGCCCACTAACAGGCTAAAAAGCCAACAGTTATGACTTGTATGGCTTCACATGGGAGGTTCAGAAGCTTTTCACCCTAATGGGCTAGGGGTTCATATTGGTTTTCTGTGTAAACCTTAAGCTTAAGCTCTGGTTTATTTTTCTCTCACCCTTGTTTTGTTCTTTCCCTGTGTCCTTAAGAACTGAAAGCCTCTACAACTCTTGGATGACATCTTATTTTTCTCTGTAACTCTGCCTGGCCACATTTATGAGCTGGACAATGGGTCCCAATAGCCTGAAAATGATACTTTTGATTTCCAAATTCTCACTGAATTCAACAAACTTCAGGCAAATGGTCCACAGCACCCTCTTTTTAATTCTGTATGAAAAGTCTTCTCTCTGCTCTACCTGCCATTCTCACCAGGTCCCAGCCAAGGTCTCAGGAATGCGCTCTCACTAAACCCCTTTCCCATACTCGTCCTCACACTCTGCTTTTTACCCTGATGCCATAGACCTCACCCCAACAACTCCTTAGGCTCTTTCAGTTCCCTCAGCCTCTCCTGACACCCTGCCTGGTAATAAAATTTGATTTTAATCTCTGAAGTTGTAGAAAACACATACAAATTTAAAATGGGAATGCATAACTTCTGAATAAATGAATGAATGAATGTGTGAAGGGGAAATGGTTGTCTAGAGTCTATATGAAAGTGCACCTGAAATAAATGTGTGTGTATGAGCATGTACATGGCCCACAGCTCTAAGGCTGCAGAATGATTTCTGATTTCTGTTCTGAGCAGTGCCATTTTATTGTGAGGATGTTTTCCACCAAACCTACTGTATGAGACAGCATAGCCAATTTTTACTGTTCAGTGTCCTCCAGAAGGAAAACTAAAAGTAATTAAGATCATTGACAAAAAAAAAAAAAAGTCTCCCACTCTTAAAGAGTTGCAAAATGGCAGGATCAGAAAGCAGCCTATGGCCCTGAGGGAAGATCAAAACTCTCCCTGGAATTTAAGGGAAAAAAAAGTCTTTCTTACCTTCCCTGCCTTGCAGACCCAGTGAACTGCAAGCACAAAGAAGCTCAAGATCCTGGCTCCAGCATGATGATGAGTGAATGCCAAACCTCTATGGGGAATTCTTACAAGAAATTTGTAACTGTTTTATGTTTACTTTATCTTTCTATGCTTATATGGAACTACTAACAGACAATAGCCTCAAGACTTATGTTTAAATTTAAAAGTACCTGATACTAGATTTGTAAAGCAAATTTCTAATAATGTTTAAATCTGCTTTCATATTTTTAAAAAAATGTGTTTCAGGAATGTCATAAGAATAAGCTACAAGGTAGCCAAAATACAGTATTTGCTGCATATATGGTCTACTTCAGGGAGATATCCATTATTTGAAAGAAGCTATAATGAAGTTTTAAAAGTCTACAGAAGTAGGGAAAACTTTCACACTAATAAGATTTTTAAAAATTATAGCCACATTAACACAGAAACATTTCTTCAGTTATACAACCTCAGGCCCATGTCAGAAAATATAGACACATAGAAACTCATTGCTTAGGGTTTAAACATGTGTTTTGAATTACATCAAAAAACAAAATGTGTCTTTACATAGATAAGCAAAGAAATACAAGCAAAATCACAAATAAATATATTGTACTGGTTTTTGTTCATGAGTATTCATTCCCATACTGACATTTGTTCTGGGAGTCCCACTTGCACAAATGTAGCTGGTGTTAAGCAACCCCTACAAGGTTGTCATCTTTGAATTGATACTGGAGCTTGAGGTCCATATGGAAAAACCAAGATATGTGGGAATTCTCAAGCATAAACCAGAATTTACAAGTAGGGACAGGAAGTGATGTGAGTTCTTAATTCTAGCCTTTTGTAGGATGGGCGTCCAATGGAGGACAGGCACTTTTCAGTGAGCTACACTAATAGGTAATAGTTTCTGTTATAAAGTTCAAGTTGTACACTCTCACATTTCATCCATGTACCACAAAGAAAATCAGAAACTTGCCAGCTTGTGTAGGCCAGTGATATCATAATTAATTACTAGTAATAAACTGATACTGTAATGTGGTACATAATAATTTATCTGTGTGATTATTCTTCACAGTGGGCTGTTTCCTTGGTTGGTGCCTGTACAATATTAGAAAAAGTCTGAATAATTCATTTTAGAAAAAAATCAATGTTTTCTAGGTTGCCATTTTTAAAGTAGAAAAAATGCAACTCGTCAAGTGGAGGAATGACTGAATAAGTATCTACCAACTATTAATCACATTAATAATTCTAAGCACAGAATATTAGTCTTAGTGTTCCTGTATTACTCTATTGATTACTTGACTGCATTGAGGGGTAGAATAAATAAAGACTGACAAAAGTACTATAGCATCAGTATTTATTTTTATCGAATAATTGTCACTGTGAAGTTCAGCAATCAAGTTAGTATAAGAAGAATAAACATTTAAGCTCAGAATGTGTGCTAGATTTTTATTGCTACCCACACAAATCACCACAAACCTTATGCTTTCAAAAAGCACAAATATATGCCTGATACCTTTGCAAGTTATACTCCTAGGATACAGTTGTTTCCCCTACTCTGGATCTCCCAAGGCCAAAACCAAATCTCATGGGCTGGACTCTTGTGTGTAGGCATAAGTGAGCGTTTTTTAATGCAAAATACAATTCCTTGCAGTGGTAGGGCTAAAGTCCCCATGTCTTACTTTCTCACCCAGTTCTTTAAGATCAGTTTATTTTCTTATCATGTTGCCCCTTCTATCTTGAACTTGTTCAAGAACATTTTGTAATCTGAATCCTGACTTCTCTTCTGCCTCTTGCTAGTGAACGATTTCCTTTAAAAGCTCAAATGTTAAGATTGTACTACCTGTGACAATTCAACATAAGTTCTGTGCATATAGCTGAGAGGCTTAACTGCAAGTTTTTTTTTTCTTTTTTTTTTTGGTCTGAGTGTGTGTGTGTGTGTGTGTGTGTGTGTGTGTGTGTGTGTATTGCTTGGGATCAAACCTTGGCCTTCAGACAGAATACTAGCCATGTAGTCTACCTCTGTGCATTATGTCCAAAGGAATCTTTTAATGTAGCATATTCATATATTCTTTGGATTAGGGGAAAGGACAGTGTCCATATGGTTTACAAAAATATTCTGATTAAAATCCAATGGTAAGATATATTACCAAAAACATACTAGGGAATTGTTTTGTAGCCTGAATGATCAGTTTTAGTGAAGATATTTTACAATGACTTATAGTAAAATTTTTAATATTTCAAATTTCCCAATGAAAGTTTTAAAAAAATACATTTATCATACAAGTTATAATACTGTATACTCAATTTATAGGCTTAAGTATATATGCAGGTTGCATATGCTTTATACAAAATTCTTGAACCTGGGCGTGGTGGTGCACACCTTTAATCCCAGCACTCGGGAGGCAGAGGTAAGAGGATGCCATGAGTTCGAGGCCACCCTGAGACTACATAGTGAATTCCAGGTTAGCCTGAGGTAGTGAAACCCTACAAGAAAAAAAAAAAATCTTGAGACCAGGAAATGTTTCAGATTTTAGGACATTTTTGTTTTGACATATTCATAATGAAATGTTTTGAGGATGGACCTCAAGTTTTGTGATGGTTATGTTTGTATCAAATTGATTTGTTAGGAATCCACAGACATTTCTCAGAAGTTTCTTACAGGATGGGTTAACTAAAGGAGGAATACTTCTCCCAGGGTGAGCCCTTCCCCCAGAGCGAGTGGTCCCTCTCAGAGGGGAGGCTTTATCAAAAGAAGCTCTGGGAAAAAAGGTATTCTCCTCCCCTCCCACCTGGCTGCCAGTGCTACTTGCTGCTTTCCAGTGTGGACCAAAGACCAGCTTGAATTTAAGAGCAGCATCTCTCCAGGACACCTCCAGGCCTTCAGTGCTGAATTGGGACTGCTGAGGCATCCAGCCTCACGGACTGAGCAGCTACCAGGTTCCTTGACTCTCAGACCTGTAATCTGCTATTATTGGACTGTTGTAAACTAATCCAATAAATTCCATTTTAATACAATTCATTCTATCAGCTCTTCCTCTACAGAACCCTGAGTAATACAAGTTTAAATGTTGAACTCATATATACCTTACTATACACATATGCTAAAGGTAATTTTATGCAACAATTTGATCACCCTGAAGTTGTGACTTTAACCTGTCATAGGAAGTCAAGTAATGAGTCACAAATTTATGGTGTCATGTCATAATCAAAAAATTTCAAATTTTTGAGAATTTCAGATTTTGAGTTATTTAGAGATGTTCAACATATATGTATTTTAAGGAAGTTCCTGTTTGGTAATTTGATCACCCTGAATTTGTGACTTTAACCTGTCATAGGAAGTCAAGTAATGAGTCATAAATTTATGGTGTCATGTCATAATCAAAACATTTCAAATTTTTGAGAATTTCAGATTTTGAGTTATTTAGAGATGTTCAGCATGTATATACTTTATTTATTTATTTATTTATTTGAGAGCGACAGACACAGAGAGAAAGACAGATAGAGGGAGAGAGAGAGAATGGGCACGCCAGGGCTTCCAGCCTCTGCAAACAAACTCCAGACGTGTGCGCCCCCTTGTGCATCTGGCCAATGTGGGACCTGGGGAACCGATCCTCGAACCGGGGTCCTTAGGCTTCACAGGCACGCGCTTAACCGCTAAGCCATCTCTCCAGCCCAGCATGTATATACTTTAAAGAAGTTCCTGTTTGGTAAGAATTTGTATGCATTCTGGTATTGTCTTAGTTACATAATATTTTTCATGGCATGCGATCCATTTTCAGTCTTATGATCAAATTCTTTGACAGACATTTATGAATTATACAGCTTCTAAAATTATTGCATTAATTTGAATTATTCACACTATGTCTCATTGTCTGGCTTCTTATCTCTTATACAATATGATTATATATAATGCATATCAGCAAGGCAATGATACTTTTAAATGTCTTGAAGTTTTAAAAATAAAAAAAAATTAAAAGCTCATCCTATATCTTTCTTTTTTCTAAGAAGGTAATTTTCAAGTTGAACCATTGTTACCAGAATAGGGAAAATAGGAGAGATACTAGGAAAAGGAAAGGTTGCTCACTAGGGACAAAGCTACAATTATGTAGGAGTAAAAAGTTGTAGAGTGATATTGCACAGTAGGTGACTATAGACAGCAATAATTATTGGATGGCTACCAAAGCTAAAGGAATGTGGGCAGTTTCCTGTTTCCTAATCTCTCTGGCTTAAAAATTAAAAAAAAAAATTCTTTACAGGTTATTTTTATTTGCATTTATTTATCATTTCTTTTGCTGTCTCTTTCTGCCTTTTTGTCTTTCACTCTTTTCCCCCTTGCAATTTCTTGCATCTTGTCACCTCCTCAATATTTCCGGCTTGTTTTGAATGCTCAGTACAACTTATCTTCCAAATGAAGTTAGGGTAACTGTGGAGATGGGTGAAGGATGAGCTGGGGAGCAACCGCTCCTCTCTGACTTGGGGCCTCAGAGCACATTTTTTTCCAACACTTTCCAGTTATATATTCAACCTAGAGATTACATGTCAGATCACATCTTAATGTAATGTTCTGATTTGGCTTTAAATATTCCCACCTTTTCCAAATGTTAGCTTCAGTGACAGCAGCCCAATGTTTTTACTAGTCTTTTCTTCAGTCCTGTCACACTCCACTTCCCTCTTGACGTGGCAACAGCATGATGGTCCTCTTTGTGACTTTACATTTCTGACTCGAAACATGTGCATGATATTTGCCCAGAATTCCTCACTAGCTGGTTTGCAGTTCAGATATCATGCAGGGAAGACACTCACTAGCACTACGTAGTCTCAGGTTGGCCTGGAACTCACAGTGATCCCCTTACCTCTGCCTCCTGAGATTAATCCTGGGATTAATGGTGTGTACCACCATGCCTGGCAATATCACCTTTTTTTTTTTTTTTAAATATATAGCAGTGGAAGAAAGACTTGTGACCTGTGTGCTGATGGTTGATAAAAGTCTTAGTTTCCTAGTATTCCTGGTAGATCACTCATCTTCTTTTTTTTTTTTTTCTGTAGTCCCTGGAAACTGCCAGAAGAATTGTTCTGTGACAAATGCATGCAAGAAATCAAATCATATTCAAAGGGGCATCTTCAGGGTGATCAGTAATACAAATTCTGAGCCATCCATAGTTAAATTTATAATAGATGATATAGTTTTTTCCACAAAAACCTGATTTAGTTTATTAATATTTTGAATATTATTGAATAATGTATTTCTGAATTTATGTTAATATGTATGTATTCTTTTTTTTGTTTTGTTTTAATTTATTTGAGAGTGACAGACACAGAGAGAAAGACAGATAGAGGGGGAGAGAGAGAATGGGCACGCCAGGGCTTCCAGCCTCTGCAAACGAACTCCAGACACTTGCGGCCCCCTGTGCAACTGGCTAACATGGGACCTGGGGAACCGAGCCTCGAACCAGGGTCCTTAGGCTTCACAGGCAAGTGCTTAACCGCTAAGCCATCTCTCCAGCCCTGTATTCTTAATCAAAATATGGCTGCATATGGAACTATGAGATAATTTTATTATATAGAGAGTTTTGATGCCTTCCCTATTATCTATTTGAAATTTTCAAATTCATAATCTTTAACTGAGTGTAATACAGACTTATTTTTTTAAGGCTACTACAAATTTAGATATTGAGCCAGGCATTGTGGCGCATGCCTTTAATCCCAGCCCTCGGGAGGCAGAGGTAGGAGGATCGCTGAGAGTTCGAGGCCACCCTGAGACTACATAGTGAATTCCAGGTCAGCCTGAGCCAGAGTGAGACCCTACCTCGAAAAACAAAACAAAACAAAACAAAAACAAACAAACAAAAATTTAGATATTGTCAATGTTAAAGCAAGATTGCCTAAACAAGAAGAAAATAAGATTTTTTTAAAGTTTAAAATACATGTTTGCCAGCAATTTACTATCAATGTAGAATAGTAGTCTCTCAATTTGTATTATTTCTAATGTAGGTGTTTCTTATGCTTGAGTAAAAATCATGAAAATATATTTGTGACTGTCAAATGCCCTTAGGTTAGAGCAGTGGATACATTCAAACATGTCTATAATATTTTGTTAAAACAAAGAAGAGGTAAGTAAGCTGTCAAAAGAACTGATGTATATTTAAAAATGACAATATACTTTAAAATAAATAAAATTATAATTATGTCATCAGTGAAATTAGTTTTAGTTGAAATAAAAATATTTAACTTATTTAAAGAAAAATACCTTCAAATTTTCTGCTATTTCATTCAAGTTAAAGATTTGAATTACTGTTTTTCTTCTCTATGGGATTTTATGGAGAGAGAGAGAGAGAGAGAGAGAGAGAGAGAGAGAGAGAGAGAATGGTCATACTAGATGCTTTTGCCATTGCAAACAAACTCCAGATGCATGTGCCACTTTGTGCATCTGGGTTTATGTCAGTAATGAGGAACTGAACCCAGGCTGGCAGGAGTTTACCATCAAGTGCCCTTAAATGCAGAGCCATCTCCTCAGCTCCACCCATGTGACTATTTTAATATTTTTGATCATAAAAGCACTGTAGTGATTTTTATATATGGTCAATTCAGTTTTCTCGGGTAAAATTAAAGGACAGAAAAATAGTCACTAGCATACAAATTAATATTCTCATACTGTATAAATAGAATACATAGACCTATACATTTGATAATAGGCTTAAATATTTTTGGAAAGCTCTAAAAGCACTGAAGTGGTGCTCAGATTAAATGAATTAAAATACAGCATGACTCTGTGCTTTATGACTTTAAAGTAGAGCTATATTTTCCTTTAGAAGCACTTTAGATATGCTAAGAACTGTAAAGCAAAGAGATACAAAGGATAGATTTTCTCAGGATTTGATGAACATGATGAATTATATCTTATGAATATTTTAATTTTTTCACTGTCTTTTCCCGTTTAAATAATTAACATATTTTAATTTTTATGTATATATATATATATATTTTTTAACCAACCTACTGTATATGGAGATGGTATTGGCAAGTGAGGCCTCCAGATATACTTACAAGTCCTTCCCAAGAACATCTTGTCTTCTCTTCTTTATGCTGCTAGTTCTTTTATAGTGTTTTAGTAAAGGAAGGAATGAAAATGGATTCCCTCAGATATCAAATCCATTCTATTGTTTTGTGTTTGCACAATGGGTGACAGCAATGGGTAGATGGCTTTTAAATTTATTCTTTAATATAGCTGGGCATAATGGCTCACACCTGTAATAGTAACACTAGGTAGGCTAAGGAATGATTACTGTAATTTTGAAGCTAGTTTGGGCTATAAGATGAGTTCCACATCATCCTGTATTACAGTGAGATTCTGCTTCAAAAATAATTACCTAGCATATGAATGAATATGGTCACCAAATAAAAGCTCATCTTCATGCTTTCACATACAAAGGTCTTATTCTTCACTCATTTTCCAGCCACATAACACAATAAATATTTTCTTCAAAGCACAGTTTGTACTATACCTTCCATGACTTCACGTTTTTGATTGAAAAGGATATCTTTGTTCATTAATAACAACAATTTATGCAAGGATTTTTAAATCAGTGGGGCAACCTGTTTTCCAGTGTTTCTCTTTTTTATTGTATTCTCTGTTGTCTATCAATCATACAAACACTAGGTGTTGTAGTTATTTTCAAATTGCAGCACAAGCACCCAGCCATGGGCACTTTGTTGAAGACAGGGGTTTATTTTGGCTTACAGACTCAAGGGGAACCTCCATGAGGGTAGGGGGAAATGAAGGCATTAACAGAGGATGTACATAACTTCCTGGCCAATATAGGATGGACAACAGATATAGTAGAAATATGCCAAGCTCTGGTATGGTAAAGCTGGCTATAATACCCATAAACCCACACCCAGCAATATATCACCTCCAGGAGGATCCAATTCCAAAATGACCACTAGCTGGGGCCTTGGAATTCAGAACACATAAGTTTGTGGGAGACACCTGAATGAAATCATCACATTCTGCCCTTGGCCCCCATAAACTGATAACCATCCATGATGTAAAATGCAATGCGTTCATTTCAACTCTATAAGTACCCATACTTTTTATGAATAGCAATAATGTTCAAACATACCCCTAGTTCAAGTTCTTTTAAGTGAGCTATAATACCAAAAACAAAACCCTAATGACATACAGTATTCATACTGAAAAACATGGCATTAGGCATAACAAAGAAATATTTAACTAATGCAAGCTTTAAACCAATCTGAAAAAAACACCAAACTCTGTAGCTCTAAGTCCCAAACTCTCACCAGTAACAAGTCTCCAGTTCTGATAATTCTATCTAGTCTAACAAGTCTCTGGAGTTCCAATTCTACATCTGCACCTGGGCTTCCCATAGCCCTGGAAATTTTCACCCAGTGTTGGTCGCTGTCTATGGAAGCTATCTCATAGTCATGGTATCTCCACTGGGTCTCCAGTGCAAATCACAGTTCATCCTCACTGCTCCATCAGATCTGCACACAGGTAGTTCACTAAGCCTGCTTTACACTACCATGACCATTTCCCAAAAACAAAACTATGTTGAAAATTCAATGATCCTCTCTTTCCTGTATTTTGTATATGACATAGTACCAGATGTGCTACAAACTTGTTAATGCAGAGGGAAATAAAGCAGGTTTAAAGAACTGGACACTCCTTTGGCATTCAGACCCCTTCAAAAGAATCTGCATACTACTTGTTGTCCCAATAAAAGTCAGCCGCCCCAGTCTCAATGGTTATAATATCTCAAACAGTTTCAGATGAACAGGCAGCAGTTTTGGCCCAAAGAGTTCATTTGTTTTTTCTTCTGTTCCATTTTCCTCTGCTCACATCAGTCCATTACTAGGCAATGCAACCCTGCACAAGTTCTCAGGACAAGGGCATAATACCAAGCCTTTCACATGAACTGCTTCTAGCCAAGTATAGGCAAAACTCTTTCTCACTTGTATATGGCAAACATCACAGTCCATAGTTATTACTGCATTCAGGTATTTCAACTCTGCACCAAATGGCTCACCAAACTCTACTTACAGCATTCATTGCAAGACATCTCTTAGGCCAAGGTTTCAAATCCTTCCACGTTCCTCCATCAAATCATTCCCAAAAGGCCTAATGCCACACAGTCATGTTTCTACCAGCAATGACCCCACTTCTGGTACCAATTTTGCTGTTGTAGCTAGTTTCTAGTTGCTGCACAAACACCAAACTGACAGCATCTGGTGGAAGCGAAGTCTTTATTTTGGCTTACAGACTTGAGCTGAAACTCCATGACAGCAGGGAAACTCAGAGCATGAGCGGGGTGGATATCCCTTCCTGTACAATATAAGGTAGACAACAGCAACAGAAGGGTGTGCCAAACACTGGCAAGGGGAAGAAGCTAAAACACCGTTAAGCCCACCACAAAAACACATCTCCTCCAGTGGAATCCAATTCCCCAATTTCTAACAGCTGGGGACCTAGCATTTAGAACACATAAGTTTATGAGGATACCTGGCTCGATCCACTGTACTGGGCATGTATAATTTTTTTCAAATATTTTATTTTTGGGCTGGAGAAATGGCTTAGCGGTTAAGCGCTTGCCTGTGAAGCCTAAGGACCCTGGTTCGAGGCTCGGTTCCCCAGGTCCCACGTTAGCCAGATGCACAAGGGGGCGCACGCATCTGGAGTTCGTTTGCAGAGGCTGGAAGCCCTGGCGGGCCCATTCTCTCTCTCCCTCTATCTGTCTTTCTCTCTGTGTCTGTCGCTCTCAAATAAATAAATAAATTTAAAAAAAAAATTATTTTTATTTATTTATTTGAGGATTGGATGGGCACACCAGGGCCTCCAGCCACTGAAAATGAACTTCAAAAAAACATGTGCCACCTTGTGCATCTGGATTACATGGGTACTGGAGAATTAAATCTAGGTCTTTAGGTTTCATAGATAAGTGCTTAACTGCTAAGCCATCGTTCCAGCCCACATGTGTGTTTTCATAGATTACTTTAAATCTTTTTTCATCAGAAATTGGCATTACATTGCCAAAAAACAAAATCAAACACTTCTTGTCAATCTCTCAGTATTTTTCTCAAGTAACATGTCTTTCTTTGAAGATTCCCCTAAATTACTTGGTTTCTCCTTTAAAATCTATACAGTGGGTGGGTGGTGCGCATGTGGTGTGCAGATGGACTGATCTAGCCATAACTCTAGTGGACCAGCACGCGGAGCCTGTCCATGGTCATGTGTGTGTGGGGTTAGCAGGGCCATCACTCCTGTGCAGTGAGGCAAGTGGAAGTATGCTGGCCTGGGTCCTCTTTCCTATACGTGTGGGAGTACCTGAAGATGGGACTATGGGTACAGAGGCTGCTTGGAGGTATTGGGGAGCTGATGGTCTAACCATGAGCGAGGCAATCAGTGATTCCCCTTTTTTTCCTTCTGCTTCCTCCCACTGGCAATCTATTAGAGATTGCTCTCCCCTAAAAGACCCAGTGAACCCTTAACGTCTTGCCTTTCTTTCCTGGGGAGGTGTGACACAATTAGGTGATCACCATCTTGACCTTGAACCTATTTGAATTTTAAGATAATATAAGTTTAATATATTAGCAACACAGATTAATTTGCAAGTATGATACTACCTAATATATTTTTCTCTATTTTAGGGTTGCTATTGAATTTGAGCACATACATTAATGAAACAAATGAGAAGGATAACAGGAAGATTATTCCTCTCAAAATATATTCACTGAAAATATCCAGAGTTCTGCCAGTGGAACTGTATAGAAGAACAATAAGGATATTACACTCTCTTCATTTTTGGCAAGGGAGATATGTAAGGAAAAGCATAAACTTGGAAAGATAGCTGGAGAATGGGAAAGGAAGAGGGAAAGGGAGAACTCAAGAGAAATTGAGACTTTAGCTAGTGTGAATAGAAATGGAAAGACACAAATCTGCACTATAAAAATACAAGTTGAGAAGAGAGGAAAAAGATTCATCTATTTTTTTTAACGTACCCTTCTATCAGAAAATAAAATGCTGAGGCTGCATACCTATGCCTGTTATAACCCTATCTCTTTATTGTTCATCCTTCTGTGTTTCAACTGATCCAAACTTTTTTTATGAGGAGTATGTTGGACTGAAATTATTAGTTCTGGATTTATAGACTATAACAGAATGAAAAGTTTGATGAAGCTTTGTGCTCTATATATGCTTTACTTTGCCATCACCTCAAAACAAGCTTCTATTTTAGGATATGGATAATAATTTAACAGTAAACACTGAATGGAATGATTTACAATGATTCATTTATGACAATTTTTCTCTGCATATTTCACTGCCTTTATAAGAACAAATTTTGATATAGTGAGTGAAATTATCTCCAAGTTACTAAAGGTAAGAGGAATAATTGTAAATTACTTAGAATTTTTTTTCAGAAAAATCCATTTTGGAGCCAGGTGTGATGGCATATGCTAACAATTGGGAGGCAGAGGTAGGAGGATCACCATGTGTTTGAGGCCACCCTGAGACTACATAGTGAATTTCAGGTCAGCCTGAGCTAGAGTGAAACCCTACCTAGAAAAAAAAAGAAAAGAAAATAATCCATTTTGGTTTTTAAAATTTATTCACTTTCAAAATATATGCATGATTATCACAAGATCCTTGTTTTAAATACCTATCATATTTTGCCATCACAATTTCAGGAACTGTACACAACTAATATTTAATATTAATCTACATATGGGACTACTTTTGCATTCACCCTTAGATGTACATCATGTGAACTGAGAATCATGGTAGAATGAAATTGGGCTCTTTTTTTTTTTTTTTTTTTTTTTTTGTAACTCAGTATTTATTACTTGGTAAACTCTATATGGTCAGTGCTGTAGCATAAGCATTTTTCTTTCTTTTTTTTGGTGCATGTGTCTGGAGTTTGTTTACAGATGCTAGAGGTCCTGGTGCACCCACCCCCCCCCCAAAAAAAAAATAACAGAATCAGACAAGTACAGTGGTCACCAGCGTCACTCAAGGGACTTGTCACTTGCTGGTAGTTAGAATTCCTAAGCACCAGGCTCAACAGGACTCGTGGACATTACATGGGTGAGAGGGCAAGAGAGCCCTCACCCCTCTCCTCACCTTCCGTTTTTCCATAGCTGGCAAGTCACTGGAAGAACTGTCGCACACAAGGACTGTCTCAGGGACCCCTCTCCGGTACCCGGCATGGCTTGAAGCAGGGATTCCTCCCCTAAGCTCGGGCCCTCACGTTCCACACATGCAAACTGCCAGGCAGTGTGTCACAACTCCCCCAGCAGTCCTGTGGTGCAATTGGCAGGATCACAGACCGTTCTCTGAAGTCCTAGGCAGACATATGGTGGAATTCCCAGTGTTTGGGAGGGGGGCGTTGGGAGTTGACACCCCTATCTGTCTCGTCCCTATTAGGATCTGGGGTGGATCCAGCTGTTCTGGCTCTTCAGCAAAAGGTACACAGAGTCCCACTGAACCGGGCAAAGACAATAGATAACACTGGCAGATTTGTCAGCACCCACTTAGGTTTGCAGACATGTGACTGGGTACATCGCCTTGGGTTTCAGGGCGTCTTAAGTCTTTTTTTTTTTCTTTTCACAATTTTTATTAACATTTTACATAATTATAAAAAAAATAACCCATGGTAATACCCTCCCTAACCCCCCCCCCCCACTCTCCACTTTGAAATTCCATTCTCCATCACATTACCTCCCCATCTCAATCATTGTACATACATATATACAATACCAACCTATTAAGTACCCTCATCCCTTCATCTCCTTTTTAACTTACTGGCCTCTGCTACTAAGTATTTTCCTTCTCACATAGAAGCCCAGTCATCTGTAGCTAGGATCCACATATGAGAAAGAATATGTGGTGCTTGGCTTTCTGGGCCTGGGTTACCTCATTTAGTATAATCCTTTCCAGGCCCATCAATTTTTCTGCAAATTTCATAACTTCATTTTTCTTTACTGCTGAATAGAACTCCATTGTATAAATGTGCCACATCTTCATTATCCACTCATCAGTTGAGGGACACCTAGGCTGGTTCCATTTCCCAGCTACTATAAACTGAGCAGCAATAAACATGGTTGAGCACGTACTTCTAAGGAAATGAGATGAGTCCTTTGGATATATGCCTAGGAATGCTATAGCTGGGTCATATGGTATATCAATCTTTAGCTGTTTTAGGAGCCTCCACACTGATTTCCACAATGGCTGGACCAGGTTGCATTCCCACAAGCAGTGTAGAAGGGTTCCTCTTTTTCCACATCCCCAACAACATTTATGATCATTTGTTTTCATAATGCTGGCCAATCTGACAGGAGTGAGATGGAATCTCAATGTAGTTTTAGTCTGCATTTCCCTGATGAGTAGTGACGTAGAACAATTTTTTAGATGCTTATATGCCATTTGTATTTCTTCCTTTGAGAATGCTCTATTAAGCTCCACAGCCCATTTTTTGATTGGCTTGTTTGCTTCCTTAGTATTTACCTTTTTGAGTTCTTTGTATATCCTAGATATTAATCCTCTATCAGATATATAGCTGGCGAAGATTTTTTCCCATTCTGTAGGTTGCCTCTTTGCTTTTTTCCCTGTATCCTTTGCAGTGCAAAATCTTTGTAATTTCATGAGGTCCCAGTGATTAATCTGTGGATTTATTGCCTGAACAATTGGGACTATATTCAGAAAGTCTTTGCCAAGACCAATATGTTGAAGGGTTTCCCCTACTTTTTCCTCTAGCAGTTTCAGAGTTTCAGGTCTGATGTTAAGGTCTTTAATCCATTTGGACTTAGTTCTTGTGCATGGAGAGAGAGAAGAATCTATTTTCATCCTTCTGCAGATATATATCCAGTTTTCCCAACACCATTTGCTGAAGAGGCTGTCTTTTCCCAATGAGTATTTTGGGCATTTTTATCAAATATAAGGTGGCTATAGCTACTTGTGCTTACATCTGGGTCCTCTATTCTGTTCCACTGATCTACATGTCTGTTTTTGTGCCAGTAACATGCTGTTTTTGTTAATAGGGCTCTGTAGTATAAGTTAAAATCAGGTATGGTGATACCACCAGCCTTACTTTTGTTGCTCCATATTATTTTAGATATTCGAGGATTTTTGGGATTCCAAATGAATTTTTGGATTTTTTTTCTATTTACATGAAGAATGCCTTTGCAATTTTGATAGGGATTGCATTAAATGTGTAGATTGCTTTTGGTAAGATTGCCATTTTCACAATATTGATTCTTCACATCCAAGAACAAGGGATGTTTCTCCACTTTCTACTCGCATGAGTATTTTTAAGTTCTCATTGTAGAGATTCTTTACTTTCTTGGTTAGGCTTATTCCAAGGTACTTTATGATTATTTTTTTAAACAATTGTGAATGGGAGTGATTCTCTGATTTCATCCTCTGTGTGTTTGTTGTTAGCATATATGAAGGCTACTGATTTCTGTGTATTTATTTTGTATCCTGCTACGTGGCTGTAGGTTTTTATCAGCTCCAACAGTTTGCTAGTAGAATCTTTAGGGTCCTTTATGTATAGAATCATGTCATCTGCAAATAATGGTAACTTGATCTCTTCCTTTCCAATTTGTATCCCTTTTATGGGTATCTCTTGCCTTATTGCTATTGCTAAGACTTCCAAAACTATATTAAGTAAAAGTGGGGACAGTGGACACCCTTGCCTTGTTCCTGATTTTAGAGGAAAAGCTTCCAGTTTTTCCCCATTTAGTAATTTGTTGGCTGTAGGCTTGACATAAATAGGTTTTATTATATTGGGATATGTTCCTTCTATCCCCAGTCTCTGTAGGACTTTTATCATGAAGCGATGTTGGATTTTGTCAAATGCTTTCTCTGCGTCTAATGATATGATTATGTGATTTTTGTCCTTCAACCCATTTATATAATGTATTACATTTATAGATTTGTGTATATTGAACCATCCCTGCATCTTGGGAAAAAGCCTACTTGGTCAGGGTGAATGAACTTTTTGATATATTTTTGTATTCTGTTTGCCAATATTTTGTTGAGTATTTCTTCATTGATATTCATGAGGGAGATGAATCTTTAATTTTCTTTTTTTGTTCTATCTTTGCCTGGTTTTGGTATCAGGTTGATGCTGGTTTCATAGAAGTAGTTTGGTAGAGTTCCTTCTTTTCCTATTTCCGGGAAAAGCTTAAGAAGCAATGGTGTTAGCTCTTCCTTGAAGGTATGGTAAAATGCAGCAGTGAATCCATCTGGGCCTGGGCTTTTTTTAGTTGGGAGATTATTGATAACTGTACAGATCTCAACGCTAGTAATAAGTCTATTTAAGTAATTAACCTTATCTTGATTTGATTTAGGTAGGTCATATAAATCAAGGAACTCATCCATTTCTTTCAGATGTCCATACTTTGTGGAGTATATGCTTTTACAGTATGTCCCTATGATATTTTGAATTTCTCAGGAATCTGTTGTGATGTTACCTTGTTCATCTCTGATTTTATTAATTTGTGTCTCTTCTCTCTTTCTTTTGGTCAGATTTGCTAAGGGTTTATCAATCTTATTTGTCCTTTCAAGGAACCAACTCTTTGTTTCATTAATTCTTTGGATTTTTTTGTTGTTTCTATTTCATTAATTTCGGCCCTAATCTTTATTATTTCTTCCCATTTACTGATTTTTAGTTTGCCTTGTTCTTCTTTTTCCAAGGCTTTAAGGTGAAGCATTAGGTAGTTTACTTGCGACCTTTCTAATTTCTTAATATAGGCACTTAAAATTATAAATTTACCTCTTAGTACTGCCTTCACTGTGTCCCAGAGATTTTGGTATGTTGTGTTCTCATTATCACTTGACTCTATAAATTTTTTGATTTCCTTCTTGATTTCTTCATTGACCCATTCATCACTTAGTAGTGTATTGTTTAGCTTCCATGATTTTGTGTATGCTCTATAGCCTTTCTTGCTACTGATTTGTAGTTTAATTCCATTGTGGTCAGATAGAATGCAAGGAATTATTTCAATTTTCCTGAATTTGTTAAGACTTGCTTTGTGTCCTAATATATGGTCTATTTTAGAGAATGTTCCATGTGCTGCTGAAAGGAATGTATATTCTGTAGCATTTGGATGAAATGTCCTATATATATCTGTTAGGTCCATTCCTTCTATGACCTCATTTAGTCCAGATGCCTCTCTTTTTTTTTTTTTTTGCTGTTGTTGTTGTTTTTTGTTTTTGTTTTTGTTTTTTTATTTTTTTTTCCCCGGGATGACCTGTCAATTGATTAGAGGGGTGTTAAAGTCACCCACCACTACTGTGTTTGGTGTTATCTGTGACCTTAGTTCTAATAGTGTTTGTTTGATGAATTTGGGAGCCTCCATGTTAGGTGAATATATGTTCAGGATTGTAATGTCTTCCTGTTGGAGTGTGCCCTTAATCGATATAAAGTGACCTTCCTTATCTTTCTTGACTAATGTTGGACTGAGGTCCACCTTGTTAGATATTAGGATAGCAACCCCTGCTTGTTTGCTAGGCCCATTTGTCTGAAACACTGTTTTTGAACCTTTCGCCCTAAGATAATGTCTATCCTTTGTAGATAGATGAGTATCTTGGATACAAAAAATTGTAGGATCCTGCTTTTTAACCCAGTCTCCAAACCTATGTCTTTTGGTTGGGGCATTGAGGCCATTGATATTAAGAGATATTATTGAAAGGTGTGTATTTATGTTTTCCATTTTTTGTATGTGTGTGTTTCCCGTTCTACCTTTGTTCTCTTGTGTTAACTAGTATTTGAGTATTGCTTGTTTTTTTCCAGGTTCCTTATATGTGTGTTTTTCATTTTCTTCAGCATGGAGGATTCTATCAAGTATTTTCTGTAGAGCTGGTTTTGTCTTCAAATACTCCTTTAACCTGCTTTTGTCATGGAATGTCCTTATTTCTCCGTCTATTTGAATGGATAGCTTTGTACAATAAAGTAACTTTGGTTGACAGTTGTTATCTTTCAGAACTTGGAATACATTACTCCAAGCCCTTCTGGCTTTTAAAGTTTGTGTTGAATAATCTGCTGTACTCCGGATGGGCTTGCCTTTGTAGGTAACTTGATTTTTCTCTCTTACTACTTTCAATTTTTTTTTTTTTCCTTTGGTTTGTGTGTTTGGTAGTTTGACTATAATATGATGAGGATAAGTTGTTTCCAGGGTTTGTCTGGCTGGGGTTCTAAAGGCTTCCTGTATCTGCATTGGCACCTCTTTCACAATTTGGGAGAAATTTTCTTCTATGATTTTGTTGAAGATGCCTACTATGCCTTTGGAGAGGAATTCTTCTCCTTCTACTATGCCCTGAATTCTTATATTTGATCCTTTCATAGTATGCCAAATATCTTGAAATTCCCACTCATACTTTTCTATAAGTTTGCCTTTCTCTTTTTTGGACTGTATTAGATCTGCCACCTGGTCTTCTAGCTTAGATATTCTGTCCTCTCCTTCATTCATTCTACTGGTGAGATTCTCTACACTGTTGTTTTTTTTTTTTTTTTTTTTTTATTTCTTTAGCTGTGTTCTTCATTGCTAGTAATTCTGACTGGTTTTTCTTTATTATTTCTATTTCCTTAATTATGTCATGTATTGCCCTCTTTATTTCATTAAATTGGTGTCCTGTGTCTTCTTTGATTTCCTCTTTGATTTCATATTTGATTCCTTTGATTTGTTCTTTGACTTATTTGAACATATTTATAATCATTCTTTTGAAATCTTTCTCAGGCATTTCCTCTAACTCGTTCTCACTGGAGGTCATTTCTGATGCATTAATACTTTTAGGTGGATTTATATTGTCTTGTTTTTTAGTGTTTCTTGTGTTATAATGTATATATTTTTTGCATCTTAGATTAAATTAATGCTTGGATTTTCTATCTAGCTGAGTATTAGCTGTATCAATTGATTTGATGTTATATATTTTCAGGGTAGGATCTTAAGGTGTTAGGTGTGGCTCTTAAGACTCAGAGTATCTACAAAGGTGTTCCTAGGGGTTTAGTTTCCTTGTTATGGGAGTATTCAAGTAGGCTGAGTGGAATAAAATACAGGTAGATTCTAAAATTTAACTAAACAGTGTACACATTCAATCAAAAACAGCACTGAGTATTTATGCAAGAGTCATTATTAAAACCACCAGATTCTCCATTAACAAAGAGGCTAATATTTCTGGTCTGCTGAGGGATCCGTGTCAGTTTTTGACCAAGTGAAACCTTCCCTGGTTCAATCCCAGTTACCTTTTTGTATGATTTTTTGGCTCAGTCAAGTTGCTGGCGTGGTCTTTGGGCTTCTGTTCTGATTTCTGGACCTGGGAACTGGCTTTTCCTGCATGGCAAACCGAACCTGGCAACTGTGGCCCTGTAGAAAGGTATCCTTGCTGCTGGAACTGCTACTGCTGCTGTTGAAGCTGTCACTGCTGGATCCTCCACTACTGCCTCTGAAGCTGCCACTGTTCGAGCTGCTGCTGGATTTGCCACTGCTGCCACTGAAGCTGCCGCTACTGGATCCACTGCTGCTGGGGTTGTTGTTGCTGGTGTTGGAGCTGCTGATGTTGCTGCCAGACTCTGCTCCTGCTTGGGTCCTGCTGTCAGCTCAAGTTGGCATGGTCAGGTCCCGAGACCGCTGCGCTGTTCACTGGAGCTGGGCACAGGCAGTGGAGGAGAGGAGGGAGCCACAGCTGCTCTAGTTCTCTCACTGTTCCACATGTTCTTCTACCTTGTGGTCTGTGTTCACTGCCTCTCTCCCTTCACATTTCTAGAGTTCATGGAGAGCTCCAGTGTGAGTGCAAGCTCCCCACACCTGGATTTTCCTGCAGCTCGAGCCAAGCCTGGAGGCTTTCTGGTGTGCCACTGCCACTGAGGTTGGCGGACCTGCTGGGGCTGCTTTTGCTGGCCTGTGCAGGCTCTGGATGCTCTGGATCTCTTCTACTTCTCCTCTGCCATTTCAATTTCCTATACACCTCATTTCTTAGTAAAAGTGTGTATTTTGCTGAGATTTTTTGGCCTATTTGCCCCCCCTCCCCCAGGCTGCTTTGGCATGGTACCTACGCAGCCTTCTTAACTAGAAGTCATCTATTTTTAGACTGCTAGTAATAAATTTATGCATGGTTGTACATTGAATATGCTTATACTAAAATTATATAAGATTCTTAACGAAAGTTTCACCCTCCTTTCTTAGATGACTCTTTCTGTTTCTTTGTTCCTGATTCCTTCTTTTCTCTCCCTACTTATTCTGTTTATCATCTAAGGATTTAATATTAATATTGAAGGACATATTGTGATATACATTTTGACATTATACTATGTAGCTACAGTAACATACCCTATTTGTTGGGAAGCCCTGGATCTGTAGAATGACATAAATAATTTCTCTAAATAAGTTAGTAAATAGGTAAGGAAATTTTGCTTACAGTTTTGATTTTAGGCAGCATGTGTGAAAAACATTTTCATCACTTCTAGCTATTGGAATTCCCTTATTATTGTTGGGACAAAAACCTGACCAGAAGCAGTTTATTGGGGGAAATTATTTGTTTCAGGCTTATCTATTCTGGGGGAAGCTCCATCATGGTGAAGTTGCTGGCTCACTCAATAGTATATCTATAGGAGAGATTGAGGGCGGGAAGAGAGAGAGAAATCAGCACGGGCCAGCACAAACTGATTCCAAATACACCTAGTAAAGCTGGACAAAAGATCCACCCTGCAGTAAAACACCTCCTCTGGAAAGGCTTCACCTGCTGAAGATTAAATTAGGAATCTTAATCTTAATCAAAATTACCTAAGGCTATGAAGACATTACATTCAAACCACCACACTAGCTGTACAGTATCTCTACTGATTGAGCTGATATATGTGGTTGTAACTTTGTTGTTAAATATGGGCATATTATAGTATAAGGATAAATTTATAATGGGGGAAATGAGAAGGCCCACACAACAAAGAACATTTATTAAGGAGTATGCAATTTGGACAGGAACTGAAGAAAGCATTTGTGATATGTAGCTTCTTATAAAAAATATTTTGGGTTTGTGAAAAGTCCTTGCTAGTGTGACATGACATGTCAGATTTCACAATTTTTTTTTTAATTTATTTATTTATTTATTTGAGAGCGACAGACACAGAGAGAAAGACAGATAGAGGGAGAGAGAGAGAATGGGCGCGCCAGGGCTTCCAGCCTCTGCAAACGAACTCCAGACGCGTGCGCCCCCTTGTGCATCTGGCTAACGTGGGACCTGGGGAACCGAGCCTCGAACCGGGGTCCTAAGGCTTCACAGGCAAGCGCTTAACCGCTAAGCCATCTCTCCAGCCCAAGATTTCACAATTTTTTTTTTCTGAGTTATGTATTAGTCACCTAATGAAGAATTTTGAATAATAAATCATTTTTAGCTAGTAATAGAATCAAATGACACATTAAAAAGCTAAATTTTGGCTTTAATCTCAGCACTCAGAAGGCAGATTTAGGAGGATTGCTTTGAGTTCAAGGCCTCCCTGAGACTACATAGTGATTTCCAGGTAAACTGGGGTGCAAGTGAGACTGTACATAAAAAAAAAAAAAGAAAACTAAATTTATACATATCCAGGAAAGCTGACACTGCTGCATAGATTTTTAATATTGTTGATTTCTATGTGCTTTATGAGAATTAATTCTTGAATGTGAGAGATTATGGGAAGAGCTAGACAGATTGATTGCATATAAAATTTTGTTCATTTTATTCCTGGTTGTGACTTATTTCTCTTTGGCATGATCAGACTCACTCACCTAAGAACAAAATCTCTTTTTTTTGTTTTCTCCCTTTTTTGCATTTAAATTTTTTTTTCTCAATTTTTGTTAACATTTTCCATGATTATAAAAAAAATCCCATGGTAATACCCTACCCCCTCCACTTTCCCCTTTGAAATTCAATTCTCCATCATATCCCCTCTCCATCTCAATCATTCTACTTACATCTATACAATACCAACCTATTAAGAAATCTCTTTTAATAATTAATTGGTAACATTTTCATGCCTGGTTTAAGGGATTCTAGCAATGTGTCTAACCCATATCTTATACTAAAACATTTTATCTTAAATCTCTTTTGCTGTAAAGTTTTCAGCAGATTGTGTGTATTCGTATGTGTTTGCACGTTGCTGAAGTCAGTTTTGCATTGCTGGCAGAAATCACTCAATCAAGAGCAGCTTGTGGGGAAAAATAAGAAGGTTTATTTTGGCTTGTAGACTTGAGAGGAAGCTCCATGATGGCAGGAGAAAATTGTGGCATGAGCAGAGGTTGGGCATCACCTCCTGGCCAACATCAGGTGGACCAAAGCAAGAGGAGAGTATGCCAAACACTGACAAGGGGAAACTAGCTATATGACCCATAGCCCACCCCAACAATACACTGCCTCTATGAGGCATTAATTCCCAAATCTCCATAAGCTGGGAACCCAACACCCAGAACCCCCAAGTTTATGGTGGACACATGAATAAAACCACTGCACATGTTGAATAGTTTTCATACATGAATCACTCATTCTTGTAAGAAATGCCAGGATTTTAAATCAGGAGTAAAAGTATTAATATAAGTCATCAATGTGTCTACTTGTAACATTTTTTGGTTTTGGTTTATCCTGTAGAATTCTAAAATTATTCAACACAATCTATATTATATAGGGGTGTTTTCTGGAGAAACAGCAGCATCTTCAATAAATTATGTTTAAGAAATTGGATAACAACAGATAGAAGAATTTAATGAGACCCACTTCTCCCACTCTGCACAAAAGCCAACTCTAAATGGATTCAAGGCCTCAATATAATAACTGAAAGTATAAAACCACTAGATAGAAGAAAGAAATAGAAAGTACATTCCATGACATAGGCATAGGAAAAGACTTCCTGAACAAAAGCCTAATACAGGAAATTAGATAACACTTAACCACTAGAACCTCTTGAAAGTGAAAGCTACTGTATAGATATGCAAATCATAAACAAAATCAATATAGAACCCATAGAGTGGAAGAAAATCTTCACCAACTATGCCTCCAACAAAGGTATAATATGTAAAAGTTACAAAGAACTCAAAAAACTAAACAACAACAAAAAAATCAAACCACACACTCAAAAAAAGGGGTGGGGGTAGAAATTTTAACAGAGGATTCTCAAAGAAAGAAATACAAATGGCCATTACATAGTTAAGGATATTTTCAAAATCACAAAATCTTTTATCATCAGAGAAATGTCAATCAAAACAACTCTGTGATTTCATTTCACTGCAGTCAGTATGGCATTTGTCACATGCTTTAACAAATGCTGGTGAGGCTGTAGGGAAGTACTAACCCTTACCCACTGCTGTGGGAGTCAAAACTTGTACAATCACTTTGGAAATCAGTATGGAAAGTCTTGAAAAAGATGAAAATAGGTTACCATTTGATCCAGCAATTCCACTTCAGGGCATGTACCCTAAAGACTCTACTCTTTACTACAGAGATACTTGTTCAGCCATATCTGTGCCTGCTATATTCACAACAGCTAGGAAATGTAATCAGTCCAGATGTCCATCAACAGATGAATGGATAATGAAGAAATGTGATATGGTAAGGAAAAATGAAATAATAAAATTTACTGGTAAATTGATGGAGCTGCAAAAAAATCACTCTAAGTGAGGTCACGCAGGCACAGAAAGACAAACACCACATGTACTCTCTCCACTGTGACTCTAACTGGTGTCAATTAAAGATGAGTGCAAATAGTAGTCAGAACCAGAAATAAGGCCATCAAACTAGAAAGAGACCAGCAGAGAGTAGAAATATGGAGACAGGAGAGAAGGAGATACCTAACATATTAGGAGAGGGTAGAATATTGGGTAGGGGTGAAGTCTTGAAGGGAATGGATTAAGGAAGGTGTGGAGGTAACTACACAAAAATTAAGACAACATGAATCAGTCACATAGAAATACTAAGTCTGCCAACCATTCTACAATATATAACCACCAATAAAGTGGGAAAAGGGACATAGGATAGCATGTGGGTAAAGCTTAACCTTCTTAAAACTATAAACGCTGGCTGGTAATTCCCAGGCCTACTGTTGGGTTACCCTCCATAATGAGCTGTTGGCCAGGGAGACCCATGAGGTCCCCATTGCCCAGACACTATATTACCTGCCAGAACTAAAAGGTAAGACCATATTGCTAAAGACACTATAGGCAGCAGTCACAAGACATCTGATTACCATGCTGGAACCAACAGGGAAACTAGCTAGCTCCTGGCTAGGCCTTATAGTGCATGGAAGAAAACAGTCACCAACAGCATGAATAAGCAGGGGACCCTGCAGACTACAAAATCAACCATATGGATAAGAAGCATATGGCAATAGTAGCACACAGCTCTGAGGTAACCAATTGTTCTCTGATTGGACATGAGACCCACTCAGTGAGAGAAAATCCACACATGGTACTGGAAACCAAGTCAGATTCCCATAGTCAGAAAAGCCATATTTCAGGAGAAGCCCTCATTGTTCTTTGGGGAAAGGAATAACCTTACACACCAAAAATCTTTCAAATAATTTTGCATATCCCCTTCAGCAGAAGCTGCTCTCATTTTTGGAGAGTTATCTTTATCTTACATATGGAAGAGAAAATTGAGGACAGTAGTGATCCAGCTCTAAGACTTGAAGATACCTCACCTGCCACTTCTTCCACATCTTGCCTGTGAAGTCTGAGGATCCTGGTGCAAGGCTTGATTCCCCAGGACCTGTGTTAGCCAGTTGCACAAGGGGGTGCACATATCTGGAGTTCATTTGCAGTGGCTGGAGACCCTGGCACTCCAATTCTCTCTCTGGATTTGCCTCTTTCACTCTTTGTCTGTCACTCTCAAATACATAAATAAAAAATAATAACAAAAAGATGAGGCATCTTTTAATGAAAATAAGAAAGCTAACTTAATTTGTTAGCCTCTCAAGTCCTCTCCAGCCTTTATCTCTGTTGTTCAGGGTTGAGGAGCTCACATTGTCATTCAGGATTTACTTTTGGAGGCATAGCAATCATGATAGTAGTGTGAGGTACTCTGGGTACTAAGTTGTCTGGAGAGGGACATGTTAACTAAAGTAACATTATCCACAGAATCTAGAAAATTAAAGACTGAGTACCTGGAATAAATATGTTACAGGTCATTAATTTACAGGAATAAATATTTGATAGGTCATTAATAGGATATCTTATTAATTGAATCTCTTAAGCAGTTACAGAATGATTGCACGGTGGATCTGCAGAGCCATGCTCCTTCTGAAAGAACAATGCAAGAACTTTGGATTATCCTCTAATTCTGGGAGTGGAATAGAAATTACTAAAGTCAATACAGTCTACTCAAAACTGTATCCAGCCCATTTACAAAGCTCCATATATACTGGCACCATATATATTCCTCTTTAAAATGATGATAAAGGAAAGTGTGTTCTTGTGGTGTGTGTGAAGTCTGTGTGAAGGAGTCTTCATGATGCTGATCATCATTTGTCTCCCAGAATGTTGAGAATGAATGCCAGATATGGTCCAAGTCTGGCAAAAAGAGAAGATGCCTAGCCACTCTTGACTCAGTAGGAGAGAAGCCCCAAAATGGGAATGACTGAGTACAGAACTGTAACTATCAAGTATCAGAATACTGAAAGTGTGATCAATTAACCTGGAAAGAAGACAATTTAGGAAGAATCAATTTATAAGTTATAATTTAAAGTTAAAATTTATAATTTTTAATCAATAACTACCAACAATTTATTTAGTCTGGATGTCTAAAAATATATGTTCATGTAATAATTTATAGTTAATTTGAAGAGAAAATGTTTTTTTCTGATTTTTCACTAAAATATCATAGCTTTATTGAAAAAACTTGATTTTTGTTCTGAAGTATATATGTATATTTAAAGAATACTATCCATGAAAGGTTATTTATGCATCTCTATATACCTTTGTGACAGGAAGTGCAATAATTTGAAGTGAAGAATATGAAGCAAGTCATGGTTTCTGATTTTCTTAAGATGTAAAAATCTAGTGTTTATCAAGGTAGAAATAGAAGACATTAAAGAGATTCAGAGGATCTCTGCTACATCAGAATCTCCTTATACACTTCCTGGAATACACAGCCACCCCTACTAGAATCCCAGGGGGTAAAAACTGAAATTCTGCACTAGTATGTGCAAGTGCTGAAAGGGTATGGTTACAGTCCTCATAATTCACATGGACCTATAATCCCTTGCTCTAGATTTGAGAATCCATATATTATCAAAATGTATGACCATGACCTTCAGAAAATTTCATTCATGCCCCAGGGCCCAAGTATTTGTTCCTCCACTGTCAGCCATGGGCTCATCCTGGAGCAGGTGTCCTCACATGTACAAGCCTGATTCTTCCTGAAGCCAAAGCTCCTAGACAGAGGCCAGCAGCAGAGCTAAGTCCTTTAAATGCCTTCAAGTGCATTTTCTCAGTTACTGTCTCTATTACTCATTTAATAATAAAAAACAAAAACTTCCATGAAATGGTGCAATTCTTTATATTGGAAGCATTGGTAGTACAGACAGAAACCCAATATTCCCCTAGCATCAGACTTTGAGAGAATTCTAAGTTCTGAAGTCAAGCCCCACAGTTTTTGTATCTCTAATTCTACATTACCCAATTGGTTTATACAATAACAACAGTCCTAGTTTAGGAACAGACAGTTCCCTTTGCAGCTGTGATAAGGTAGACTGCTCAACAGTTCTGAAGGATTACTGATACCAACAAGATGACCTGCTGCTGTAGCAGGTGAAGGGCCATAGCAGAGTCTTTAATGGCCATACTCAGTTCTGTGTAAAGCTGTTGATAAGAGATTAGGCTGTGGCCCAGCCCACCTGCAGCCATCTGTGTAGCTGCTATAGAGGAGGCAAGACTAATTTTTGTTAGTGTAGGTAAGTGGACTGTGACAAGTTCGGTCTTCTGGGATATATTTCCCTTAGGCAATGGGCCAGTATCTATTATCTGGGTCATCTGAAACAATGGCATATCTTGCTATTTGGAACCATGTGGCATTGTAGAAGAGCATCCACCTATGTAAATCATGTGTGCCAGACAAGAGCAGGCTTTATACCCTAAGGCTCATGATTTCCGCTGCCATAGTCTTTTGATTAGGGTTTCAGTACCAGGCATGTATTCCCTCCCATAGAGCAGGCCTCCAATTCAATTAGAGAGCAGTTAGTTTCCTCTAGAGCAGACATGCCACTATCTCACCCTTTCCTTTCATTTGGCCTGTCTGGCCAAACTTGAAGCTTCCAGGGTCTCACAACTGATAACTTCTGTCTCTGTAGTGCTGCATGCAGTGCAGCTTTCTCCAGCTTTCAGTTGGCTGATTTACAGGGAGGTTTTCAGATCACCAGATTATGGTAACTTTTAAAGTTAAGCTGAACACATTTCTCATCATGAGATGGCCAAGGAGCCTATGGGCTCAGAAGTGGAAGGAATATGGCGATGTAAATGTAAAATGCCCCAATAGGCTCCTGCATTTAAGCACTTGATCCCCAGGTGGTGGTGCTATTTGGGAAGATTGTGGACGCTCTAGGAGGTGGAGCCCTGACAGAGGAAGTGTGTCACTTGGGAGTGGGCCCAGGATATTAATGTCTGGCTCCACATGCCTTCTGATGCTTGTGGGATGTGATGACTTGCTCCCACTTTGGCCTCCTCTGCCTTCCCGGCCATGATGGAACTTCTCTCAAAAACTGTAAACTGAATGAAACCCTTTTCTTTCCATAAGCTGCTTCTGTGGGTATTTGTCCCAGCAATGAAAGTAAAATTGAAAAAGCACAAAGTTTATACAGTTATCAAAATATGGAAAGACTTCCTTGTGTACCTAAGAACAAAAGTTACAATGAATGAAATATTATCTTTTATAAAACCTGAGGTATAAACACAATCACTATTTAGTAGAATTAGTTTTATAAAAGAAAAATCAGACTTCCGGTTAAGATGGTGGAGTAGGTACCACGCTAAAGCAGCCTAGGGGGGAAAAAGACCAAAAAATCTCAGCAAAATACACACTTTTACTAAAAAGTGAGGTGTATAGGAAATTAAAGCGGCAACGGAGAAGTAGAAGAGTTATAGAGCATCCAGAGCCTGCACAGGCTGGAAAAGCGGCTCCGGCAGCTCGGCCAACCGCCGCGGCCTCTGCACAGCAGAAAACCGCCAGACTCGGCTCGAGCCGCAGGAAAAGCCAGGTGCAGGATTTTCCCCTAACACCGCGCTCTCCGCAACTCGGGAAACGTGAGGGGAGAGCAGCAGTGAGCAAGGGAAGAGAAGACCGCAAGGTAGAAGAACACGTGGAACAGCGAGACAACCAGAGCAGCCGCGGCTCCCTCCCATCACCCACCGCCTGAACCCAGCTCCAGCGAACAGAGCAGCAGCCCGGGACCCGGCCACGCCAACTTGGGCTGACAACAGGACCCAAGCAGGAGCAGAGTTCGGGAGCAACATCAGCAGCTCCAGCACCGGTACCAGCGGCCCCAGCAGCAGCAGACCCAGCAGCAGCAGACCCAGGAGCGGCAGCAGCAGCAGATCCCACAGCAGCAGCTTCAGGGGGAGGAGCGGCAGTGGACACAGCAGCAGCAGCTTCAGCAGCAGTGGTGGCTCCAGCAGTGGCAGCTACAGCAGCAGCAGAGGCAGCAGCAGTGGCTCAGTTTGCCCCTTAGGAAAAGTAAGTGCCCAGCTCCAGAAATCAGAACAGCAGCCCGACGACCCAGGCAGCAACTTGACTGAGACCAAAATCACCCAAGGTAACTGGGATTGCACCAGGGAAGGGTCTCACTTGGTCACAAGCTGACTTGGATCCCTCAACAGACCAGAAATCTAAACCTCTTTGTTAATAGAGGATCTGGTCATTATAATAACTACTCTTGCATACATACTCGGGGCTGTTTTTGATTGAATGTGTACAGTGTTTAGTTAAACTTTAGAATCTACCTGTATTTTATTCCACTCAGCCTGCTTGAATACTCCTATAGCAGGGAAACTCAACCCCTAAGAACATCTTTGTAGATACTCTGAGAGTCTTAAGAGCCACACCTAATACCTTAAGGTCCTACCCTGAAAATATATTACATCAAATCAATTGATACAGCTAAGAATACACAGCTAGCTAGAAAATCCAAGCATTAACATAATCCAAGATGCAGAAATATATACATTATAACACAAGAAACACTAAAAAGCAACACAATATAAATCCACCTAAAAGTATTAATGCATCAGAAATGTCCTCCAGTGAGAAAGAGTTAGAGGAAATGCCTGAGAAAGAGTTCAAAAGAATAATTATAAATATGTTCAAAGAGGTCAAAGAACACATGAAAACAATCAAAGAAGAAATCAAAGAGGAAATCAAAGAGGAAATCAAAGGAATCAAAGAAGAGGCAGGACACCAATTTAATGAAATAAAGAAGGCAATACAAGACATAAATAGGGAAATAGAAATAATAAAGAAAAACCAGTCAGAATTACTAGCAATGAAGAACACAGTTAATGAAATAAAAAACTCTGTAGAAAATCTCACCAGTAGGATGGATGAGGGAGAGGACAGAATATCTAAGCTAGAAGACCAGGTGGCAGACCTAATGCAGTCCAACAAAGAGAAAGACAAACTTATAGAAAAGTATGAGTGGGAATTTCAAGATATTCGGGACACTATGAAAAGATCCAATATAAGAATTCAGGGCATAGTAGAAGGAGAAGAACTCCACTCCAGAGGCATAGTAGGCATCTTCAACAAAATCATAGAGGAAAATTTCCCCCAAATTGGGAAAGAGGTGCCAATACAGATACAGGAAGCCTTTAGAACCCCAGCCAGACAAAACCCAGAAAGAACCTCTCCTCGCCATATTATAATCAAACTTCCAAACACACACACCAAAGAAAAAATATTGAAAGAAGTTAGAGAGAAAAATCAAGTTACCTACAAAAGCAAGCCCATCAGGATTACAGCAGATTATTCAACACAAACTTTTAAAGCCAGAAGGGCTTGGAGTGATATATTCCAATTTCTGAAAGATAACAACTGTCAACCAAGGTTACTTTATCCTGCAAAGTTATCCATTCAAATAGATGGAGAAATAAAGACATTCCATGACAAAAGCAGGTTAAAGGAGTATTTGAAGACAAAACCAGCTCTACAGAAAATACTTGATAGAATCCTCCATGCTGAACAAAAGGAAAAACACACATATAAGGAACCTAGAAAAAACAAGCAATACTCAAATACCAGTTAACAGAAGAGAGCACAGGTAGAACCAGAAACACACACACACAAAAAAATGGCAAACATAAATACACACCTTTCAATAATATCTCTTAATATCAACGGTCTCAATGCCCCAACGAAAAGACATAGATTTGCAGACTGGGTTAAAAAGCAGGATCCTACAATTTGTTGTCTCCAAGAAACTCACCTTTCTACAAAGGATAGACATTATCTTTGGGTGAAAGGTTGGAAGTCGATGTTTCAAGCAAATTGGCCTAGAAAACAAGCAAGGGTTGCTATCCTAATATCAGAGAGGGTAGACTTTAGTCCGACGTTAGTCAAGAGAGATAAGGAAGGTCACTTTATATTGATTAAGGGCACATTCCAACAGGAGGACATTACAATCCTAAACATATATGCACCTAACATGGGGGCTCCCAAATTCATCAAACAAACACTATTAGAAGTAAGGTCACAGATAACACCAAACACAGTGGTGGTGGGTGACTTTAACACCCCACTCTCATCAATTGACAGGTCATCCAGGGAAAGAATAAACAGAGAGGCATCTGGACTAAATGAGGTCATAGAAGGAATGGACCTAACAGATATATACAGGACATTTCATCCAAAGGCTGCAGAATATACATTCTTTTCAGCAGCACATGGAACATTCTCTAAAATAGACCATATATTAGGACACAAAGCAAATCTTAACAAATTCAGGAAAATTGATATAATTCCTTGCATTCTATCTGACCACAATGGAATTAAACTACAAATCAGTAGCAAGAAAGGCTATAGAGCATACACAAAATCATGGAAACTAAACAATACACTACTAAATGATGAGTGGGTCAATGAAGAAATCAAAAAGGAAATCAAAAAATTTATAGAGTCAAATGATAATGAGAACACAACATACCAAAATCTCTGGGACACAATGAAGGCAGTTCTAAGAGGTAAATTTATAGCCTTAAGTGCCTATATTAAGAAATTAGAAAGGTCGCAAGTAAACGACCTAATGCTTCGCCTTAAAGCCTTGGAAAAAGAAGAACAAGGCAAACCAAAAATCAGTAGGCACGAAGAAATAATAAAGATTAGGGCAGAAATTAATGAAATAGAAACAAAAAGAACAATCCAAAGAATTAATGAAACAAAGAGTTGGTTCTTTGAAAGGATAAACAAGATTGATAAACCCTTAGCAAATCTGACCAAAAGAAAGAGAGAAGAGACACAAATTAATAAAATCAGAGATGAACAAGGTAACATCACAACAGATTCCAGAGAAATTCAAAAAATCATAGGGACATACTATAAAAGCATATACTCCACAAAGTATGAAAATCTGAAAGAAATGGATGATTTCCTTGATTTATATGACCTACCTAAATTAAATCAAAATGAGATTAATCACTTAAATAGACCTATAACAAACATGGAGATCCAAACAATTATCAATAATCTCCCAACTAAAAACAGCCCAGGCCCGGATGGATTCAATGCTGAATTTTACCAGACTTTTAAGGAAGAGCTAACACCATTGCTTCTTAAGCTTTTCCCGGAAATAGAAAAAGAAGGAATTCTACCAAACTCCTTCTATGAGGCCAGCATCACCCTGATACCAAAACCAGGCAAAGATAGAACAAAAAAAGAAAATTACAGACCAATCTCCCTCATGAACATAGATGCAAAAATTCTCAACAAAATATTGGCAAACAGAATACAAGGGTATATCAAAAAGATTATTCACCCTGACCAAGTAGGCTTTATCCCAGAGATGCAGGGATGGTTCAACATACGCAAATCTATAAATGTAATACATTACATAAACGGGTTGAAGGACAAAAATCACATGATCATCTCATTAGATGCAGAGAAAGCATTTGACAAAATCCAACATCCCTTCATGATAAAAGTCCTACAGAGACCGGGAATAGAAGGAACATATCTCAATATAATAAAGGCTATTTATGGCAAGCCTACAGCCAACATATTACTAAATGGGGAAAAACTGGAAGCTTTTCCACTAAAATCAGGAACAAGACAAGGGTGTCCACTGTCCCCACTTCTATTTAATATAGTTTTGGAAGTCTTAGCCATAGCAGTAAGGCAAGAGACACACATAAAAGGGATACAAATTGGAAAGGAAGAGATCAAGTTATCATTATTTGCAAATGACATGATTCTATACATAAAGGACCCTGAAGACTCTACTAGCAAGCTGTTAGAGCTGATCAAAACCTACAGGAATATAGCAGGATACAAAATAAATACACAGAAATCAGTAGCCTTCATATATGCTAACAACAAACACACAGAGGATGAAATCAGAGAATCACTCCCATTCACAATTGCATCAAAAAAAAATCAAATACCTTGGAATAAACCTAACCAAGGAAGTAAAGAATCTATACAATGAGAACTTTAAAACACTCAAACAAGAAATTGCAGAAGACACTAGAAAGTGGAGAAACCTCCCTTGTTCCTGGATTGGAAGAATCAATATCGTGAAAATGGCAATCTTACCTAAAGCAATCTACACATTTAATGCAGTCCCTATCAAAATTCCAAAGGCTTTCTTCATGGAAATAGAAAAAACAATCCAGAAATTCATTTGGAATCACAAAAACCCTCGAATATCTAAAATAATACTGAGCAACAAAAAAGAGGCTGGTGGTATCACCATACCTGATTTTAACCTATACTACAGAGCCATAGTAACAAAAACAGCATGGTACTGGCACAAAAACAGACATGTAGATCAGTGGAACAGAATAGAGGACCCAGATGTAAGCCCAAGTAGCTATAGCCACCTGATATTCGATAAAAATGCCAAAAATACTCATTGGAGAAGAGACAGCCTCTTCAGCAAATGGTGTTTTGAAAACTGGATAAATATCTGCAGAAGGATGAAAATAGATTCTTCTCTCTCACCATGAACAAGAATTAAGTCCAAATGGATTAAAGACCTTAACATCAGACCAGAAACTTTGAAACTGCTAGAGGAAAAAGTAGGGGAAACCCTTCAACATATTGGTCTTGGCAAAGACTTTCTGAATACAACCGCAATTGCTCAGGCAATAAAACCACAGATTAACCACTGGGACCTAATGAAATTACAAAGATTTTATACTGCAAAGGACACAGTGAAAAAAGCAAAGAGGCAACCTACAGAATGGGAAAAAATCTTCGCCAGCTATATATCTGATAGAGGATTAATATCTAGGATATACAAAGAACTCAAAAAGTTAAATAAAAAGGAATCAAACAAGCCAATCAAAAAATGGGCTATGGAGCTAAATAGAGAGTTCTCAAAGGAAGAAATACGAATGGCATATAAGCATCTAAAAAAATGTTCTACGTCACTAGTCATCAGGGAAATGCAGACTAAAACTACATTGAGATTCCATCTCACTCCTGTCAGATTGGCCACCATCATGAAAACAAATGATCATAAACGTTGGCGGGGATGTGGAAAAAAAGGAACCCTTCTGCACTGCTGGTGGGAATGCAATCTGGTCCAGCCATTGTGTAAAACAGTGTGGAGGTTCCTAAAACAGCTAGAGATTGATCTACCATATGACCCAGCTATAGCACTCCTAGGCATATATCCAAAGGACTCATCTCATTTCCTTAGAAGTACATGCTCAACCATGTTTATTGCTGCTCAATTTATAATAGCTGGGAAATGGAACCAGCCTAGATGTCCCTCAACATATGAGTGGATAATGAAGATGTGGTACATTTATACAATGGAGTTCTACTCAGCGGTAAAGAAAAATGAAGTTATGAAATTTTCAGAAAAATGGATGGACCTGGAAAGTATTATACTAAGTCAGGTAACCCAGGCCCAGAAAGCCAAGCACCACATATTCTCTCTCATATGTGGATCCTAGCTACAGTGACTGGGCTTCTGTGTGAGAATGAAAATACTTAGTAGCAGAGGCCAGTAAGTTGAAAAGGAGACATAAAGGGTGGAGAAAGGAAGGGAGGAGGATACTTAATAGGGTGATATTGTATATATGTAATTACAATGATTGTAATGGGGAGGTAATATTATGGAGAATGGAATTTCAAATGGGAAAGTGTGGGGGTGGGAAGGGAGGGAATTACCATGGGATATATTTTATAATCTTGGAAAATGTTAATAAAAATTAAAAAAAAAAAAGAAAAAAGAAAAATCAGTAACTAATAAATAAATTTTAGTCTTATTAAGACTCAGGTTTTTTTAGTACTTAAAAATTTAACATCCTAGCACTACAACTTAATTAAGCATCAGAAGGCAGCTTTTATAACTGTCACCAAGAGTAAAACAAGATCAATGAATTGAGTTTTAGTCTTTATAACCTGTTGATTTGAGACTTTTCCTTTTATACTCCTATGAAACACATTATAAAGACATGGGTTTGTAAATGCAGATAAAACTTGATAACTGCCTTGGAGGTAATATAACATATCTGGAAAAGGTTTTATTAGTAATGAAAAATCTGAACTATATTTATAATATAACAAATTAAAATTACCTTTTCACATTATTAAGTCATAAAATTCTAACTTGTAGAGCCTAGTTGCATCCTGTTGTTGCTTATTTGTTATGTTTATTTTAAGTCTGAGAACTGTATTCTAACAAGGCATTAGTGATCTTAGACAAGATAGAGTCTCTCTGCCCCTACCCTGTTGCTGTTTGTTATCTAGCATGGGTCACAGCCTTGTGTTTGTGCTTCCCATGTGCAGAATATCCTCATACACAGAGCCTCCCATACAGTCTCGTCTGCTTGACTGTACATACTGTTTAAATCTGTGTCCCACAGCACTGCTGCAGACACAAACCAGGGCAGCCAGAACTGTATTTCTAACAGATTATCATTGGCCATTCGTATATAAAATTTGGGTTAATGTTCAATCTCACATTCGTACACAATCATTCAGTGGCGTTAGGATTGTAGAATGAATTCTCCCAATTATATCCTCACATAAGTCTTGGTATGCATGCCTTCTTTAAAACAAAGTTCAGACTAAAATTTAATTATGTATTCATATTTGGGGGCTTCCAAAATCTTCTTGTCAGTTTCCCACAGATACTGCTATGAAATCTCACTGACTTCTCTTTCTCTAATGATAATATGTTTTTAATTTTGGTGATGTTTATAAGAGTAGAATGTCTACTTATTTTGTTATCCTATGAACACCAAGCTTAATTTTGCATTTTGAATTATTCATACTCCTGTTCAAGCATAATGGAGACACTAACCCAGAAATTTCCAAAACAGTTTAATTATCCCACATTTTGGTAACAATAGCACATGCTTTTATTTATCACAGAGGCAGCACAAATACATCATATGACATGAGGATGGATTAAATCTAAATATATTTTTGAAAATACTGAACCAAATGTTGGTCTTTCTTTCTGCTCTTCCTTCTAGAATTCAACATTTACACCTTTATATCAATGGTAAGAACTTTCTGCTATTAAAATTAAAAAGCATAAGATATATGCTAAGTTTTAGAATTAATAAAATTAAGTTAGAAGTAGAGAAAACAAGCTGCATACTAGAATTCACAATATATACCCCTGTGTATACTTAACAACCATTTACATATGTTGATATACAGAAGCATCCTTTTACATTTAAGTATGAACATGCTTTATTCTTTGAATCCTTTTAAGTTGGCAGGGGGCATCCACAAGATAATGTTTCAGCATTGCTTCAGGACTGTATATTTAGTGGTAGCTTAAAGGACATCAACAATAGGCATAGGGACTGCTATAGGGGGAGGAAAGAAATGATTATGCTGTGTAAAACCATATGAGTGAGGGAAATATTTATTTTTATGAAGATTTCTGAATATTCACAGAAACAATTTATAGAAAAACTCAGATTCCCTGCATTTCCCTCTCCACAGCACTGTAATTTTGCTTACCTTTATCCTTGTTCTCCATAATGGAAGTGGTACTCTTTGCTGTGGATATGAAATGGTATGTAATCTCCTTTCCTTTCTTTGTACTGCCATCTTTCATCACTGACCAGGATATGGAAGGAATTTTCCAAAAATTGGCCAATATAAAAGTATGCAGATACCTACAAGGAAAATTAGATTCTGGAGAGAAAGTGCTTTTGAACAGTGAATCCCTCTTCATTGTGACATCTGTCTTAAATATAGAGAAAGTTCTAGCATTATCCCCATAGCATAGCTCTGATATTGCATGATTAGTTTCTTGCATCATTACTGCCTTAAAATGCTAATATGCATAAAAGTTTAAAATTCTGAAACATGGAAGGATTTGTAGCAAAGTCACAGTTTCAGGAGCTCTATTGGTATTTAGAAACACCAAGCGTTAGATCTACTTCCCTTTTCCTCTCACAACATCCTCTGCTTCCTTTTTGAATATTCCATGAAAAACTCCAAGGTAATAAAAATAAATTTCAAAAAATAAAAAATAAATTTAAGTTTCAAATATACCCAAGACTCACTCAATGCTCCCCAAACCAGCATTCTGTGTTTGACATCTTTGCTACCTTTTTGCTGAATGTAGATTCCCAATCACATGATTTAATTGAGTAAATAGTAATAGAAATTTACCATACAATTTTTTTCTTAAAATGAATGAAATAATTCTTAATGAAGCCATCAAGTTTCATTCATTTCAGGGCACCGAAATGAAGACCCAAGACCAAGATGACGAGATGAAGAGATAGCCCAGTACTTAGTATTGCACAAGTCATTTCTATCACTAGTGTGTAGGACCATTAGAGATGTGGCAGAAAGATTATTCTCTTACCATTACTCAGAGTAACTTTTCAGTGGTGATGGGTGTAGAAATGAATAAGACACTAAACTCAACCAAGCTGGAAATAAGAGGCTGATGAGAGCTCAAAACCAAATGAGATATGTCTCTCATGGCTTCCAAAGCTTACAGGACATTAGGAAGAGGACTGTTGCAGTCAGGTTTGCATTTCTGGAAGCAAGCACCCATGCAAGAGCAGCTTGTGGGAAAAATGGATTTATTTTGCGTTAGAGACTTGAGAGGAAGCTCCATGATGGCAGGAAAAAATGGTGACATGAGCAGTCCAGGCAAAACTCTTTCTCACTCTTATATGACAAACCTCACAGTCCATAGTTCTTATTACATTCAGATCTTTCAACTCTTACCAGAATAGTCCATTAAGCTGTACTTATAGAACTGCAATCCATCTTAGGGCAAAATTTCAATGTCTTCCACATTCCTCCCTCAAAATATCATCTCCAAAATCCCAAAAGACACATAGTCATGTTTCTAGCAGTAGAAATCCCACTCCTCTGGTACCAATTTTACTATTTTAGTCAGGTTTGCATTGTTGTCAGGAAACATCCAACCAAGAGCAGATTGTGAGGAAAAAAAAAAGAGGTTTATTTTGGCTTATAGACCACAGGGGAAGCTTCATGATGGCAGGAGAAAATGATTACATGAGCAGAGTGTGGACATCACCTCCTGTCCAACATCATAAGGATAACAGTAACAGGAGAGTTTTCCAAATGTTGCCAAGAAAAAGCTGGCTACAATACCCATAAGTGTGCCCTCAACAATACACTGCCTCCAGAAAGGTTTAATTCCAAAATTGCTGGCATCTAGGGACCTAGCATTTAGAGCACCAAAGTTTACGGGGGCACCTGCATCAAACCACCACAAGGATGTAGAGAGAACATAGGATTAACATGGTGGTAAGGAGTACAGTTGTATCCATTACCTTATAATGGTTGCTATCATCCCCATAGGAGCTACTAAGTTCTGAGCCCAATAACATTTTGATGTAGATGTCAGAGAAAAGAATGAGATATCAAAATAGAAGGACTACTTTGAAAGCAGAGTTTGCTCAATGCAATGGGGATGAGGAAGGTGGCTTAAAAGGGTAAAATGATGATAATATGATAAAATTATAGTATATACATATGTTAACTTTTTTGATAACAATCTTAAAAATATATCATTCACTTTATTATCATTTATTCTCATCAGAAAATTCCTTTACTTTAAAAGTGATGACAAATGGCCCCATGACAAGTGCTTCTTCTCACTGATACATTTCTCCTCATTTGTTAGTAATGACAAGCTGCCTATATCAGCCATGTTGATAATCTCAGATGTATAAGACCCTACCACAAGCTTCTTCTTAAAAACAGACAATGAAAATGGGTCCAGAGCCAAGTTTATTGTGAGATTCTGAATGTTTAATTAGTTTTTTAAAAACAATAACTTTTATGATAAATGTAAATCAGAAGTATGTATATGTACTTTAAGAAGAGTAAGTCAAGAGTCCTACAATCCCCTGAAAGTGCATACTGTTTTAGTTAACTTCTCTATGTTTTTGATTTTATAATTCACATTTATTCAAGAAATTATGCAGTATATCATTTTATACATAATCTGAACAATATGTTCTCAAAATACTATAAATACTTTCAATATACTTTACTTTATTATTAAATATGCTTTTAAATATTTTTGAACTGACTCTTGAATGCATTATTTTTATGCAATGTGAGAGCAGTAGTCACTAATTTTGGAAGGGAGGGAATGCTCCTGGGTATGATGTCTTAAACTGTGGCTCTTATAGTCTTTCTGCTCCCACTTCTGCAAAATTCCCTGAGCTGTGGTGAGTAAGTTTTTTCTGCTTCAGTTATGAGCTCTGCTTTTGTAGATATGAGTATCCCCAGGGTCTATCTCATACACCCTGGCACTGATTATCATGTACAGCATGGAAGTATCACTCTTGCTCCTTTCCTCAATTCCTTTCAGCTGTGGCTTTGCTGAAGTATGAAGGGTAGTTTATCTCCTCCATGCTTGCTACCTTCTGAAAAAGAAAAACAGATTCTCCAATGGAGAGTGAAATCAGAATATTTTAAATGGGATAAGCATTATTAATTTGGGGAAATTTGATGCATGTAACCACTCTTTTAGCCAAAGACCAGTAAGAGCTTGACACTGGAGAAGATAAACTTTGTCTCCATAAGATTCTGATCTGGTTCCCAATTCCAGATATGGGTTCCTTTACATTGAGCACATCTCTTAGCCAAACAGAAAGCTATTGGTTACCCACTGAGGCTGTGTGCCACTATTGCACTGGCATGTTCACCATGTCAAGGTTTGCTTCTGAGTAGCTTATACTTTTGGTTGCTCAGACCTTTGTTGGCTATTTTCTGGCTGCGCTCATGTAGTGCTTTCTAGAACTAGAAAGGCCGACTGTCTGGGCACTAGCTTTCTTCTGAATTTAAGTCATGTCAGCAGCATATGAAGCCATCAGCAATAGGTTCTTAGCTTTGGCTTCAGGCAAGTAATCAAGTGCTTTGACAGAAAACTGTCTGGATCTGGGGAACTCATAGGTTCTCCAATCAACAGCTCAATGTGGGTAGCAGCCAATCTCTGGTACTGGGACTTAAAAGTCAGAGACATAAAAAGTATTTTTCTTTTAAGCTTAGACTTCATCCCACATTCACCAGAGCCCTACTTCTCATATTCTCCCCCCCTTACTTCTTTTGAGGGTTATATCTCTTAGGCTATTTTCAAGGATAAAGGTTTCTATGGTATCAGCTTATTTTGAGTTTAATTTTGTGTTTATTTGGCCCCTCCTCTCCCTCTACCCCCCAAACCCTTCCATCCCTTTTGTCTGAGCTGAGGTGCCTCTCAGGTTTAAGCAACTCAAGCAGGTCCAGGTTGGAAACCACCAATAAGAGACACCATGCAGCATTTGTCTTTCTGTGATTGTGTGAGTTTAATGACTATGATCTGTTCCAAGTCTGTTCATTTTTTAACAAATTTCATTGTATTGTTTTTTTTTTTTCTTACTACTGAGTAGAATTTCATTGTGCAAATGTACCACAATGTCATTATCCATTTATCCAATGATGGGCATCTGGGTTGATTCCTGTTCTTAGCTATAATGAATTGAGCCACTATAAACATGAATGAGCAAATGTCTCTCAATTGATGCAGAGAGCATTTATGATAAATGCCTAGTAAGGAAATAACTGTGTCTGCTGGTAGATCTATGTTCATCCTTTTGAGAAATATCCAAATAGATTTCCATAATGGCTGTATAAGTTTACATTCCCACCAACAGTGAAGAAGGGTTCCTCTTTCCTCATATTCAAACTAACATTTGCCATTGTTAAAATTTTTTTAATGATTTTCATCCTTACTGGAATATGGTGGACTCTCATGGTTGTTTTAATTTGCAGTTCTCTAATAGTTATGTATGTTGAACATTTTTTTAAGTGCATGTTAGGCATTTGTAATTTTTCCTTTTAGAACTCCATGTTCAGTTCTCTACCCCATTTTTGGAGTGGGTTGTTTGATTTTTTTTTTGTTGTTGTTGTTTGTTTAGATTTTTGAGTTCCTTGTAAATGCTAGACATTAGGCTTCTGTCAGTGGTACAGCTGCCAAAGAATTTGTCCCATTCAGTGGGTATTGTATTGGTTCTGCTTATGGTATGTTTGTCTCTGGAAAAGCTTTTTAGCTTCATCAGATCCCATTGGTTGAGCGATTGTTTAATTTTCTAGGCTACTGGCGTTTTGATCAGGACATCTTTCCCAACTCTTATGTCATGGACAGTGGCTCTTATTTTTTTCTTCCAGTAAGAGAAGAGTTTCAGGTCTTATATTGAGGTCTTTAATCCACTTGGACTTGATTTTTATGTATGGAGAGATGAGTATGGCTAGTTTCATTTTATTATATATTGCTATCCAATTTGTCCAACATCATTTGTTGAAGATTCTTTTCTCTAGTCTACATTATTAATACTTGTCAAAGATCCAGTAGCTGTAGTTACTTGGCCTTAGGTCTGTGTCTTCAATTCCATTCCATTGATCTGTTTCTCTTCTTACACCAGTACCATGCTGTTTTTGTTAGTGTGACTTTGTAATATAGCTTTAAATCAGGAATCAGGAAAATGCCAGAGTGGTGTTTTTGTTTGTTTGTTTTGAGGTAGGATCTCGCTCTAGCCCAGGCTGATCTGGAATTAACTATGTAGTCTCAGGATGGCCTCAAATTCACAGCAATCCTCCTACCACTGCTTTCCAAGTGCTGGAATTAATGGCAGGTGCCACCACACCCTGCAAGAATGGTGTTTTATTTATTAGTTATGTGCATTCTCAGTGTGTAAGCAGCCCATGTTGGTACCATGCTTACCATCATCCTTCCCCCATCCCAAAGAGACCCTCCTTGTTGGAGTGCCAGTAATTTCCATGGGGATTGTGGATTGTGCATTGTGGGGTAACCATTTGTTATGGGGAAGAGGCAATGTCTCTGTGCATAATGCCCCAATGTGTGGCTTGAACAATCATTCTAACCCCTCTTTTGTGAATTTCCCTGAGCCATATTGGATTCATTTTAGGTCTACATCAATGATGAATTCGTGGGAGCCTCTATGTCCCTGGACCTCAGATTTGGTAGGAGTTGAGTATTCTCTGTGTCTATCTCCTCACCCTTATACTGATACCAGGTTCACCAAGAAAACAACACACATTAAAAAAACATTATTTTTACTTATTTATTTGATACAGAGAGAGAGGGAGGGAAAGAGACAGAGAGAGAGAGACAGAGAAAGTGAGTGAACCAGGACCTCTAGCCACTGCAAATGAACTCCAGGTACATATGCCTCCTTGTGCATCTGGCTAACATGGGACCTGGAGAATCAAACCAGGGTCCTTAGGGTTCACAGGAAAGCACATTAACTGCTAAGCCATCTCTTCATCCAGAAAAAAGCACTCTTGTTCATTTCCCCAATTACTCTATGATTTCAGCTGGGGCCCTGGTGAGGTACAGCTTTAGATTGGATTGGGATGGTGATACCTCCAGAATTTTTTTTTTTCCCCCTGAGGATATGTTTGGATATCCAAGGCTTGCTGCCATTCCATATGAATTTTGAGATCGTTTTTTCAATCTGTGTGAAGAATGATGTTGGTATATTTATTAGTATTGCCTTAAATCTGTGTATTGTTTTGGTAGAATTGCTATTTTTACAATATTAATTATGCCTATCCAACAGCATGGGAGCTGTTCCAGTCATGTTTGCATTTTTGGCAGAGAACCGCTCTACCAAGACCAGCTTGTGAAAAAAATAGGGTTATTTTTGCTTATAGACTCAAGGTGAAGCTCCATGATGGCAGGGGGAAACCATGGCATGAGCAGAGGGCAGGCATCACCTTCCTGACACCATCAAGTGGGCCACAGCAATAGGAAAGAGTGCCAAACACTGTCAAGGGGAACTAGGTATAATACCCATAAGCCCACCCCCAACAATAGAGTGCCTCCAGAAAGTGTTAATACCCAAGTCTCCATCAGCTGGGAACCTAGCATTCAGAGCACCAAAGTTTATGGGGGGGCACCTGAATCAAACCATCACAACAGGTCTTTCCATCTTCTCAAGTCCTCCTAGATTTTTTTCTTGAGTTTCTTTTATGTTTTCATTCTATAGGTCTTTCACATCTTTGGTTAGTGTTATTCCAAGATTTAAAATTTGTCAATGCTATTGAAAATGAGATAGACTCTCTGTTTTTTTTCTTTGTATATTTGTCCTTTGCCTATAGAAAGGCTAGTGATTTTTGTGAATTGATTTTGTATCTTGCCACTTTACTGAAGAAACTAACCATATTTAGAAGTTTTCAGATGGAGACTTTTGGGTCACTTATGTATAGGATCCTGTCAACTGCAAATATGGCTAACTTGACTTCTTCCTTTCCAATTTTAATGCCTTTTATTTCTTTCTCATGTCTTATTGCTTGGGCTAGTACTTCCAGTACTATGTTGAAGAGCAGTAGTGAAAGTGGGCAGCCTTGTTTTGTTTCCACTCTCAATGTGAACTCTTTGAGTCTTTCCTCATTAGTATTATTTGGGCTTTGGATGCTTTACATGTAGCCTTTATTGTGTTGAGATATGAACCCTCCATGCTTATTCTTTCCAGTGTTTTGATCTTGAGTGGTGTTGTAATTTGTCTAAGGCCTTCTGTGCATCAGTTGAAAGTATAATGTGGTTCTTATGGTTAAGCTTATTTATGTGCAGTATTGCATTGACTGATTTTCATATGCTGAATCATCCCTCTATCCCTGGGATGAAGCCTACTTGATGAAGGTGGGTAATACTTTTAATATGCTATTAAATTCAGTTTATAAGAATTTTTTTCAGGATTTTTGCACCTAAATTCTTTAGGAATATAGGACTATAGTTTTATTTTCTTGCTGCATCTCTGTCTGGTTTTGGGTTTAGGGTCATGCTAGCTTCATAGAAGGAGTTGAAGAAATTCCCTGGTCTCCAATTATGTGAAACAATTTGGGGAAAAATGGTATCAGTTCCTCAATGAAGGTTTGATAGAATTTGATTGAGAAGCCATGGTCCTGGATTTTCTTTTGGGGAAGGTTTTAAATTACCCTTTCAATGTTCATGGATGTGATAGGTTTGTTTAGGAGATTAATCTGCTCTGAGTTCAGTTTTGGTAGGTGGCATGTGGCTAGGAATTCATTCATTTCTTACAGATTATCCAATGTTGTAAAGTACAGGTTTTGGAGGTATGTTCTATGATTCTTCCAATTTCATTGATGTTTCTTGTGACCTCTCTTTTTTCATTTCTGATTTGGTTACTTTGAGACTTCTTGTTCTAGTTTTTTGTTTTTTCTTGGCAAAATTGGACAGGGCTTTAAGGGGTTTGTCAATCTTTTTTAGTTTTACAAAAAAAAACCCAGCTCTTCATTTCATTGATTTTTTAAAAAAAAAAATTGTTTTCTTAGTTTGCAACTGATTAATTTCTGCCATGATCTTGATTGTTTCTTCCACCTGGAGATCTTATATTTAGATTCTTCTTTTTTCCCAGTGCCTTTAGGTGGACAGTTAAGTTATTAGTTTGGCATCTTTCTGTCCTTGTTATGAAGGCATTTAGTATTATGAATTTTCCCCTTAGGACTACCTTCATAGTATCCTACAAGTTTTGGTAGGTTGTGTTTTCATTTTAATTCAATTCTAGGAATTTTACAATTCCTTTTTTTGATTTCTTTCACAACCCCTTCATTGTTTAAAAGTATGTATTTAAGTGTCCTCTTGTTAATTTTACAGTTTAAAGCATTTTGAGGTGATATGATGGTGGAAGTTACTTCAGTTTTCCTGAATTTATGGAGGCATGCTTTATGGCCGAATATATGGTCATTTTGGAGAAAGTTCCATGAGCTGCTGAGAAGACTATGTATTCTGTAGAGCAGAGGTAGAAAGTTCTGTAGATGGCTGTTTGATCCAGTTGATCTGATCTATGGTGTTGTTGAGCTCTATTATTTTCGTGTTGATTTTCTGCTTGGATAATCTATTAATGATAATTGAGTATTGAGGTTTCTAACTATGAAGGTGATGGTGTTTATTTCTGTTTTGTTGTCAAGTTGATTTTGTTTTATATATTATGTTGTACCTGTGTTTGGCTATATAGATTTATGATTGTGATGTCTCATGTTGGATCACTCTTTCTCTTGTGTGTTGGTTTTTGTTGTAGTTGTTGCTTTTGAAGTAAGGTATTGGTCTAGCCCAGGCTGACCTGGAATTCACTGTGGAGTCTCAGGGTGGCCTTGAACTCATGGCAATCATCCTACCTCTGCCTCCTGAGTGCTGGGATTAAAGGCATGAGCCATCACACCCAACTCTCATGTTGATCATTCTCTTGATGAGTAAGAAGTGGACTTCTTTGTCCTTTTGGACTACTTTTGGTTTGAAGTCTATTGTATAAGATATTAACATAGCAATGTGTGCTTGCTTTTTATTTCAATTTGTTTGGATTAACATTTTTCATCCTTTTACTCTGAGGAGGTTTCTATCTTTAGTGATGAGGTGGGTTTCTTGAAGAGAGAAGATAGAAGGTTTGGTTTTGTGATACACTCAGATAACTTGTGTCTTTTGATGGGGGTAGATAAGACCATAAATATTTAATGTTATTAATCTGATGTTTAAATTAATTCTTTTTAAAAAATTTTTATTAGCATTTTCCATGATTATAAAAAAATATCCCATGGTAAATCCCTTCCCCTCCCACACTTTCCCTTTGAAATTCCATTCTCCATCATATTACCTCCCCATCACAGTCATTGTACTTACATATATACAATATCAACTTATTAAGTACCCTTCTCCCTTCCTTTCTCTTCCCTTTATGTCTCCTTTATAACTTACTGGCCTATGCTACTAAATATTTTCATTCTCACTCAGAAGCCCAATCATCTGTAGCTAGGATCCACAAATGAGAGAGAACATGTGGCACTTGGCTTTCTGGGCCTGGGTTACCTTACTTAGTATAATCCTTTCCAGGTCCATCCATTTTTCTGCAAATTTCATAACTTCATTTTTCTTTAATGCTGAGTAGAACTCCATTGTATAAATGTGCCACATCTTCATTATCAGTTGAGGGACATCTAGGCTGGTTCAATTTCCCAGCGATTATAAATTGAGCAGCACTAAACATGGTTGAGCACGTACTTCTAAGGAAATGAGATGAGTCCTTCTGATATATGCCTAAGAGTGCTATAACTGGGTCATATGGTAGCTGTTTTAGGAACCTCCACACATATTTCCACAATGGCTGGACCAGATTGCATTCCCACCAGCAGTGCAGAAGGGTTCCTCTTTTTCCACATCCCCACCAACATTTATGATCATTTGTTTTCATAATGCTGGCCAATCTGACAGGAGTGAGATGGAATCTCAATGTCGTTTTAATCTGCATTTCCCTGATGACTAGTGACGTAGAACATTTTTTTTAGATGCTTATATGCCATTCATATTTCTTCCTTTGAGAATGCTCTATTTAACTCCATAGCCCATATTTTGATTGGATTGTTTGAGTCCTTATTATTTAACTTTTTGAGTTCTTTGTATATCCTAGATATTAATCCTCTATCAGATATATAGCTGGTGAAGATTTTTTCCCATTCTGTAAGGTGCCTCTTTGCTTTTTTCACTGTATCTTTTGCAGTGCAAAATCTTTGTAATTTCATGAGGTCCCAGTGATTAATCTGTGGTTTTATTGCCTGAGCAATTGGGGTTGTATTCAGAAAGTCTTTGCCAACACCAACATGTTGAAGGGTTTCCCCTACTTTTTCCTGTAGCAGTTTCAGAGTTTCAGGTATGATATTAAGGTCTTTAATCCATTTGGACTTAATTCTTGTTCATGGTGAGAGAGAAAAATCTATTTTCATCCTTCTGCAGATATGTATCCAGTTTTCCCAACACCATTTGCTGAAAAGGCTGCTGTCTTTTCTCCAATGAGTATTTTTGGCATTTTTATCGAATATCAGGTGGCTATAGCTACTTGCGCTTACATCTGGGTCCTCTATTCTGTTCCACTGGTCTACATGTCTGTTTTTGTGCCAGTACCACACTGTTTTTGTTACTATGGCTCTGTAGTATAGGTTAAACTCAGGTATGGTGATACCACCAGCCTTCTTTTTGTTGCTCAGTATTGTTTTCAATATTCGAGGTTTTTTTGTGATTCCAAATGAATTTCTGGATTGTTTTTTCTATTTCCATGAAGAATGCTTTTGGAATTTTGATAGGGATTGCATTAAATGAGTAGATTGCTTTTGGTAGGATTGCCATTTTCACAATATTGATTCTTCCAATCCAGGAACAGTTGATGTTTCTCCACTTTTGAGTGTCTTCTGCCATTTCTCGCTTGAGTGTTCTAAAGTTCTCATTGTAGAGATTCTTTACTGCCTTGGTTAGGTTTATTCCAAGGTACTTTATTTATTTATTTTTTTTTTTTGGATGCAATTGTGAATGGGAGTGATTCTCTGATTTCATCCTCTGTGTGTTTGTTGTTAGCATATACGAAAGCTACTGATTTCTGTTTATGTATTTTGTATCCTGATACCTGGCTATAGGTTTTGATCAGCTCTAACAATTTGCCAGTAGAGTTTTTAGGAACCTTTATGTATAGAATCATGTCATCTGCAAATAATGATAACTTGATCTCTTCCTTTCCAATTTGTATCCCTTTTATGTGTGTCTCTTCCCTTATTGCTATGGCTAAGACTTCCAGAACTATATTAAATAAAAGTGGCTACAGTGGACACCCTTGTCTTGTTCCTGATTTTAGTGGAAAAGCTTCCAGTTTTTCTCCATTTAGCAACATGTGGGCTGTAGGCTTGTCATAAATAGGTTTTATTATATTGAGATATGTTCCTTCTATTCCCAGTCTCTGTAGGACTTTTATCATAAAGGGATGTTGGATTTTGTCAAATGCCTTCTCTGCATCTAATGAGATGATCATGTGATGTTTGTCCTTCAACCCGTTTATATAATGTATTACATTTATAAGTTTGTGTATATTGAACCATCCCTGCATCTCTGCGATAAAGCCTACATGGTAAGGGTGAATGATCTTTTTGATATACTCTTGTGTTCTGTTTGCCAATATATTGTTGAGAATTTTTGCATCTATGTTCATGAGGGAGATTGGTCTGTAATTTTCTTTTTTTGTTCTATCTTTGCCTGGTTTTGGTATCAGGGTGATGCTGGCCTCATAGAAGGAGTTTGGTAGAATTCCTTCTTTTCCCATGTCCTGGAAAAGCTTAAGAAGCAATGGTGTTAGCTCTTCCTTAAAGGTCTGGTAAAATTCAACAGTGAATCCATCTGGGTCTGGGCTTTTTTTATTTGGGAGATTATTGATAACTGTTTGGATCTCCATGTTTTTTATAGGTCTCTTTAAGTGATTAATCTCGTTTTGATTTAATTTAGGTAGGTCATATAAATCAAGGAACTCATCCATTTCTTTCAGATGTTCATACTTTGTGGAGTATGTGCTTTTATAGTATGTCCCTATGATTTTTAGAATTTCTCTGGAATCTGTTGTGATGTTACCTGTTCATCTCTGATTTTATTAATTTGTGTCTCTTTTCTCTTTCTTTTGGTCAGATTTGCTAAGGGTTTATCAATCTTGTTTATCCTTTTAAAGAACCAACTCTTTGTTTCATTAATTCTTTGGATTGTTTTTTTTTTGTTTGTTTCTATTTCATTAATTTCTGCCCTAATCTTTATTATTTCTTCGTGCCTACTGATTTTGGGTTTGACTTTTTATTCTTTTTCTAAGGCTTTAAGGTGAAGCATTAGGTCATTTTCTTGTGACCTTTCTAATTTCTTAATATAGGCACTTAAGGCTATAAATTTGCCTCTTCAAACTGCCTTCATTTTGTCCCAGAGATTTTGATATGTTGTGTTCTCATTATCATTTGACTCTATAAATTTTTTTTCTCTTAATTTTTTTTAAATTTTTATTAGCATTTTTCATGATTATAAAAAAAAAAAATCTCATGGTAATTTCCCTCCCTCCTCACCCCCCCCACACTTTCCTCTTTAAAATTCAATTCTCCATCATATTACCTCCTCATCACAATCACTATACTTACATATATACAATATCAACCTATTAAGTACACTCCTCTCTTCCTTTCTCTTCCCTTTATGTCTCCTTTTTAATTTACTGGCTTCTGCTACTAAGTATTTTCATTCTCACTCAGATGCCCAATCATCTGTAGCTAGGATCCACAAATGAGAGTGAACATGTGGCGCTTGGCTTTCTGGGCCTGGATCACCTCACTTAGTATAATCCTTTCCAGGTCCATCCATTTTTCTGCAAATTTCATAACTTCATTTTTCTTTAATGCTGAATAGAACTCCATTGTATAAATGTGCCACATCTATATTATCCAATCTTCAGTTGAGGGACATTTAGGCTGGTTACATTTCCCAGCTTTTATAAATTCAGCAGCACTAAACATGGTTGCGCACGTACTTCTAAGGAAATGAGATGAGTCCTTCTGATATATGCCTAGGAGTGCTATAGCTGGGTCATAAGGTAGATCAATCTTTAGCTGTTTTAGGAGCCTCCACACTGATTTCCACAATGGCTGGACCAGGTTGCATTCCCATAAGCAGTGTAGGAGGGTTCCTCTTTTTCCACATCCTCAACAACATTTATGATCATTTGTTTTCATGATGATGGCCAATCTGACAGGAGTGAAATGATATCTCAATGTAGTTTTAATCTGCATTTCCCTGATGGCTAGTGACGTAGAACATTTTTTTACATGCTTATATGCCATTCCTATTTCTTCCTTTGAGAATGCTCTATTTAGCTCAAAAGCCCATTTTTTGATAGGCTTGTTTGATTCCTTATTATTTAACTTTTTGAGTTCTTTGTATATCCTAGATATTAATCCTCTATCAAATATATAACTGGCTAGATTTTCTTCCTATTCTGTAGGATGCCTCTTTGCTTTTTTCCCTGTGTCCTTTGCAGAGCAAAATCTTTGCAATTTCTTAATATAGGCAATTAAGGCTATAAATTTACCTCTTAGAACTGCCTTCATTGTGTCCCAGAGATTTTTATATGTTGTGTTCTCATTTCATTTGACTCTATAAATTTTTTAATTTCCTTCTTAATTTCTTCACTGACCCATTCATCATTTAGTAGTATATTGTTTAGTTTCCATGATTTTGTATATTCTCTACTGCCTTTCTTGCTAATGATTTGTAGTTTAATTCCATTGTGGTCAGATAGAATGCAAGGAATTATTGCAGTTTTCCTCAATTTGTTAAGATTTGCTTTGTGTCCTAATATATGGTCTATTTTAGAGAATGTTCCATGTGCTGGTGAAAAGAATGTATATTCTGCAGCCTTTGGATGAAATGTCCTGTATATATCTGTTAGGTCCATTCCTTATATGACCTCACTTAGTCCAGATGACTCTCTGTTTACTTTTTCCCGGGATGTCCTCTCAATTGATGAGAGTGGGGCGTTAAAGTCACCCACCACCACTGTGTTTGGTGTTATCTGTGACCTTAGTTCTAAGAGTGTTTGTTTGATGAATTTGGGAGCCCCCATGTTAGGTGCATATATGTTTAGGATTGTAATGTCCTCCTGTTGGAGTGTGCCCTTAATCAATATAAAGTGACCTTCCTTATCTTTCTTGACTAACGTTGGACTAAAGTCCACCTTCTCAGATATTAGGATATCAACCCTTGCTTGTTTTCTAGGCCCATTTGCTTGAAACACCGTCTTCCAACCTTTCACCCTAAGATAATGTCTATCCTTTGTAGAAAGATGAGTTTCTTGGTGACAACAAATTGTGGGATCCTGCTTTTTAAGCCAGTCTGCAAAACTATGTCTTGTCCTTGGGGCATCGAGGCTGTTGATATTAAGAGATATTATTGAAAGGTGTGTATTTATGTTTTTTTTTTTTTTTTGTGGTTCCGGTTCTACCTGTGTTCTGTTGTGTTACCTAGTATTTCAGTATTGCTTGTTTTGTCTAGGTTCCTTATATGTGTGCTTTTCCTTTTCTTCAGCATGGAGGATTCCATCAAGTATTTGCGGTAGAGCTGGTTTTGTCTTCAAATACTCCTTTAACCTGCTTTTGTCATGGAATGTCCTGATTTCTCCGTCTATTTGAATGGATAACTTTGCAGGATAAAGTAACCTTGGTTGACAGTTGTTATCTTTCAGAACGTGGGATATATCCCTCCAAGCCCTTCTGGCTTTAAAAGTTTGTGTTGAATAATCTGCTGTAATCCTGATGGGCTTGCTTTTGTAGGTAACTTGATTTTTCTCTCTACCTGCTTTCCATATTTTTTCTTTGGTGTGTGTGTTTGGAAGTTTGATTATCTTATGGCGAGGAGAGGTTTTTTCCAGGTTTTGTCTGGCTGGGGTTCTTAATGCTTCCTGTATCTGCATTGGCACCTCTTTCACAATTTGGGGGAAATTTTCTTCTATGATTTTGTTGAAGACACCTACTATGCCTTTGGTGTGGAATTCTTCTCCTTCTATTATGCCCTGAATTCTTTTTTTTTTTAATTTTTTGTTCATTTTTTTAAAATTTATTTGAGAGTGACAGACAGAAAGACAGATAGAAGGAGAGAGAGAGAATGGGTAAGCCAGGGCTTCCAGCCACTGCACACGAACTCCACACGTGTGCGCCCCCTTGTGCCTCTGGCTCTCATGGGACCTGGGGAACCGAGCCTCGAACCGGGGTCCTTCGGCTTCACAGGCAAGCAATTAACCACCAAGCCATCTCTCCAGCCCTGCCCTGAATTCTTATAATTGATCTTTTCATAGTGTCCCAAATGTCTTGAAATTCCCACTCATACTTTTCTATATATTTGTCTTTCTCTTTGTTGGACTGTATTAGATCTGCCACTGGTCTTCTATCTTAGATATTCTGTCTCTCCTTCATCCATTCTACTGGTGAGATTTTCTACAGAGATTTTTATTTCATTAACTGTGTTCTTCATTGCTAGTAATTCTGACTGGTTTTTCTTTATTATTTCTATTTCCTTATTTATGTCTTGTATTGCCTTCTTTATTTCATGAAAATGGTGTCCTGCATCTTCTTTGATTCCTTTGATTTCCTCTTTAAGTTCCTCTCTGACTCCTTTGATTTGTTCTCTGACTTCTTTGAACATATTTACAATCATTCTTTTGAAATCTTTCTCATGCATTTCCTCTAACTCGTTCTCACTGGAGGTCATTTGTGATGCATTAATACTTTTAGGTGGATTATATTGTCTTGATTTTTATTTTTTCTTGTGTTATAATATATATATATATATTTGCATCTGGGATTAAGTTAATGCTTGGATTTTCTAGCTAGCTGGGTATTCTTAGCTGTATCAATTGATTTGATGTTTTATTTTTTTCAGGTTAGGAGGTTAAGTTATTAAGTGTTGTTCTTAAGAGTCTCAGAGTATCTACAAAGGTGTTCCTAGGGGTTGAGTTTCCCTGCTATGGGAGTATTCAAGTAGGCTGAGTGGAATAAAATACAGGCAGATTCTAAAAGTTAACTAAACTCTGAACACATTCAATCAAAAACAGCCCCCAGTGTGTATGCCAGGGTAGTTATTATAATGACCAGATCCTCTATCAATATAGAAGTTAAGATTTCTGGTCTATTGAGGGATCCAAATCAGCTTGTGACCAAGTGAGACCCTTCCCTGGTACAATCCCAGTTACCTTGGGTGATTTTGGTCTCAGTCAAGTGCTGCCTGGGTCATTGGGCTGCTGTTCTGATTTCTGTTTGATGTTATGTGGACTTTTGTATCTTGATGGATCTTTCTTTTGAGGCAGTGGGAAAATTTTTGTTAGTAATTTTGTTGAATATATTCTCCTGGATTTCCTCTTGTTCTGGTATACCGTGATCTGGATTTTTGGTTACTTTAGGGTATCCTACAGTTCCCTTATATTCTGTTCATTTGATTTTTGAATTTAACAAAGTGTTTGGCCTCCCAATCAATTTATTCTGTCTCATTTTCCAGGTCAGAGGTTCTGTCTTCTACATGAATAACTCTTTTAATGATGGTTTCTAGAGATGTTTTTATAAGCTCTATTTGACCTTTGTTTTCTGTTGTGTTATTTTGCATCATGTCTATCTCTTCTTTGAGGTATGATTTCATTTAAAGTTGTGATTTTCTTGATGCTTCCTGGAATTTATTCTTGCATTTGATCAAGTCTTCATTATACTAAGTCAATCAATTATTGAAATCTCCCATTTGTCACCTCATCTTCACATTCATGTTTATTTTGAGGTTTCTATTTTTTTTCAATCAAGTTAAGGTACTGTCAAAAACGCAATGCTCTAAAAGATGATTATGTTTAAATTAATTGATACAATTTTTGTTTTGTTTGTTTGTTTGTTTTGTTTTTTGATGATTTGCTCCCACTTCAGAAATTCTTTTGATCAAGGTCTCATTGGTTGTTTTGTTTTCATTTTGGGATTGAATTTTTGTGGATTTCTCTATGATTTCATTGGAGGCTTCCATTGTGTAACTAGGCATCCTTAGTTGAGCTCTCTCAGTTTTCTGACTTGTTGGCTTTTTTTTTTTTTTTTTTTGGCATTGTGCTTTATCAATCTTAGAGAAACTCTTTATTCTATTCAGGAGGAAGGAAATGTTTGCCCTTGCAGGATCTACAGAGGGTATTCTGTATTAAATGTGAACCTGATTGATGTAATGGCAAACAAAGGGTTTATAGGCACAGTTGTGCAGATTATGGAGTTTGCAGGTTCATCAAAGGTAACTGGAGGAGTGGGACCGCTGGCCTATTCACTCTACTTGCTTGCACTCTTCAGCACACTGGGATCATGGGCTGGGGAACCAGCAGCCATGAAGCAGGAAAGCCAGAGGTAAGCAGCCAGCTCATACAGTGTTCCATGCACCCTCTGACTTAGTGGGAACAGGGATGTGGGTACCCAGGGGCTAGTTAGGATCCCAGAGCAAAAGGCCTGCTTCTTCAGCCCACACACAGGGACCAGGCCCATTAAGGCAGCCGCAGGGGTACAGGAACCAGGAACTGTGTCCTGTGAGACCAATCAGGAGCTCTGGCCTACTCACTTGGTACCACATGCACACTCTGCCACAGGGTATATGGGAGTTGGGGACCCAGGGACACTTCAATCAAGAAGGCACGGCATGGGCTGGAGAGATGGCTTAGCGGTTAAGCGCTTGCCTGTGAAGCCTAAGGACCCTGGTTCGAGGCTCGGTTCCCCAGGTCCCACGTTAGCCAGATGCACAAGGGGGCGCACGCGTCTGGAGTTCGTTTGCAGAGGCTGGAAGCCCTGGCGCGCCCATTCTCTCTCTCTCCCTCTACCTGTCTTTCTCTCTGTCTGTCACTCTCAAATAAATAAATAAATAAAATGAACAAAAAAAGAAAAAAAAAAGGCAGGGCAGGTGGCCTGCTTCTGCTGCAAGCTGGCAGGGTCCAAGCTGCCCCAAGCCAGCCACAAGGGACCTACAGAACAAAGGAACTTGGAGGGGCTGGGAAAAGGGATCTGGCCTATTTAAAGTGTGTACCACCTGGGCTTCCGGTCAAGATGGCGACCGCCTAGCTGCACTACAAACAACGAGGGAAAAAAAGGCAAGTATTCAAGGGAAATTAGGAACTTTCTGAAGAGGGAGAGCACAGATCGGGGTAAAAGAGGGAAGCACACACCCCCGCGACCCACGCCCCGCCACCCCGCCCGCCGCGAATAACTGCATTGGGCGCGGCCCCGCGCCCAGCGGCCCGGCGCCCCGTGCACACCAAGCCCCACGCGCCCCGGCGGCCCAGTGCACCCCACAACCCCCGTGCCCCACACCCGCCGCACCCCCCGCACCCCCTAGCAGGCCCCTCCCCCCCAGCGCGCCCCACGCTCCCTATCCACACACGACAGACACGGCCCAAGCGAACCAAGGCTTCCCGCGCCCCGGGCACCCAGGCCTGCCCCGCGCCCCCGCGCGCCCAAGACCCCTGCGCCCCACCCCCGCGTGCCTCAAGACCACCCCACGCCCGCCCCACCCTCCCGCGCGCCCCACCCCCCGCGTGTTCCGTGCTCTCTATCCACACACAGCAGGCACTCCCCAAGCGCCCCGCGCCCGGGGCGCCCAGGCGTGCCCCGCATCCCTGCGCCACCCGCGCACCCTGAGACCCCCACGCCCCACCCCCACGCGCCTCGAGCCCTCCCCCGCGCGCCCCGCCCCCGCCTCCCCCCCCAGCGCGCCCAACGCTCCCTACCCACACGCGACGGGGCGCTCAAAGCGCCCCGCAGCGTCCAGCGTCCGGGCGCCCTGGTGTGCCCCGATCCCCCCGCGTGCCCCAAGACTCCCCGCGCCCCACCCCCCGCGCTCCTCGAGCCCCCCCATGCACCCCACCCCCGCCACGCATTCAGACTGCCCCCCAGCATCCCACAGCATCCAGCACTCCATCTTACCTCAGCGTGCTCCACGCCCCCTGCGCTACCCGCGACCCCCTGGACTCCCTCACCCCCCTCCCCCGCGCAATCCGCCCCCTCCCCCCCTGCGAGTCCAGAGCACCCCACGGTATCCCACAGCACCCCATGCTCCTAGCTGCCCCCCCTCCCCTCACGCCCTGCTGTTCTCACATCACTTGCCGCCGGTCAGTTTCGGCTGTGTCCTGATTCTGTACCCACATCATCTGCCTCTGCACTACAATTGCACTTGCAGTGGGCCCAGTCCCACAGCAAGAGCCACATAAGTCCACACTGAGTCACTAGCGCCAGCGCAGGTGGCATCCCCTACCTGTATATCGCCACCCATCCCCCACTCCCCTGAGGCAGAAGAGCACAGACTGTTTATAGACCCCAGTGTACCCAGCCAGAATCTAGGCACCTTCAAGGCTTGCTACCTCAGTCCCTTTTCAAGCTCAAAGGCAGGCAGCTTAGGTGCATTACTGGGTGAGAATTCAGGCAACTTTGGTGCCCCTGTCAGGCTATAGGTTGGCGGCTTTGGCAAGAGTGAGCAAAAACCCAGGCTGCTTACAACTGCCCCAGGCTGCCTTGGATTTGCATTAAGCTAGATCCCAGGCTGCTCCACCGACCTACCTGCCCATACACTGACATGGGTAGACCACAGCGCAAAAGAAATAACACGAAAAATAAAATGGAAGAAAATCCAGACAGATCACCCAGTCCAACAAGGATCACAACAAACCAAAACATAGAAGAGTGTTTAGGATCAGAACATCAAGTGGAAGCAATGAACAATGCAACCCTGACCAAACTACTGCTAGATCTGACAGGAAAGCTACAAAGGATAGATAATCGTATGGATGCTACCATCATGAAGCTAGAGCAATATGATAAGACACTGGAAGGAATTCAAAGAGAGCTAAGAGAGTTGAGGGAGAATGAAAAAAAAGAGGACCTTAAAAATCAGCTGGCCACACTAAATGAAAACATAAAGAAATGCAAGGATGATTTCCAAGAATCAGCAAGAAAATCAGAAAATGAGACAAAAAGGGAGCTGGACAAAGCAATGTAAGTGATACATAGGAAAGTAGTAGAAAATGCAAACTTAATTGAACAAGTCCAAAACTCACTAGAGGCTCTCAAGAATAGAGTCAGCGAAGTGGAAGATAGAAATTCTGATCTGGAAGACAGGATGGAAGAAACAGTTCGAGAGTCCAAAAATTTCAGTAAGTTCAAAAGTTCCTGTGAACAGAACATGAGAGAATTGTGGGATACACTTAAACGTACTAATATCAGAATCATTGGAATACCAGAAGGAGAAGAATTTCAGACCAAAGGCATGGAGAACTTATTTAACACAATAATTGAAGAAAACTTCCCCCATCTCTTAAAAGAAAGGTCCATCAAGATTCAAGAAGCAAACAGAACTCCTAACCGACTAGACCAAAGGAGAAACTCCCCAAGGCATATTATCATTAAGACTCTAAACATTGACACCAAGGAAAAAATCCTAAAAGCAGCTAGGGAAAAACAGCACACCAAAGGAAACCCCATCAGAATTACTTCAGACTTCTCAATGGAAACCCTGAAAGCTAGAAGGGCCTGGAATGATACTCTTCAAACGCTAAGAAACTATGGCTTTCAACCTAAACTACTCTACCCAGCAAAAGTCTCCCTTATAATAGATGGTGAAAGGAAAACTTTCCATGATAAAACTCAGCTTTACAGTTATATGAACACAAAACCAAACCTACAGAAAGTACTCCAGGAAATTCTCCACAGAGAAGAAACAAATAACCAAACACAAATGCCTACAAGAAGAAGATCACAGCAATCAAACCCAGAGTAGATACAAAAAAAAAAAAAAAAATTCCATGGAAATGCCAACACACCTCTACCACGACAAAATGACAGGGATCAAATCAAATCTCACAGTCATCACCCTAAACATTAATGGCCTTAATTCACCCATCAAGAGACACAGGCTAACAGGGTGGATCAAAAACTTAGACCCCTCAATCTGCTGCCTTCAAGAAACCCACCTTACCACTAAAGACAGAAACCTCCTCAGGGTGAAAGGGTGGAAAACAATATTCCAAGCAAATGGGAATAAGAAACAAGCAGGTGTAGCTATATTAATATCAGATAAAGTTTACTTCAAACCAAAAACAATCAAAAAAGACAAAGAAGGCTACTTCCTACTTGTAAAGGGAACAATCCATCAAGAGGATATTACAATCATAAATCTGTATGCACCAAACACAGGGGCACCGCAGTTCATAAAACAAAACCTACTTGACAATAAAACAGAAATAACCACCAACACCATCATAGCTGGGGACTTTAACACACCATTATCAGTAATAGACAGATCATCCAAACAGAAGCTCAACAGGGAAGTAAGAGAGCTCAACAAAACCATAGAGCACTTAGACCTAACAGACATCTACAGAACTTTCCACCCCAAATCCACAGACTACACATTCTTCTCAGCAGCCCATGGAACATTCTCTAAAATAGACCATATACTGGGTCACAAAGATAGCCTCCACATATTTAGGAAAATCGAAATAATTCCCTGCATGATATCAGATCATAATGCTATAGTCCTAGAAATCAACAACAAAAAAACCAACAAGAGCCCCAACGGCAACTGGAAACTGAATAGCACACTCTTAAACAATAAATGGATAGTGGATGAAATAAAAAATGAAATTGCAAAATTCCTGGAATTGAATGACAATGAGAACACATCATACCACAACTTGTGGGACACAATGAAGGCAGTCCTCAGGGGAAAATTCATAGCACTCAATGCCTTCATAAAAAAGACAGAAAAATCCCAAATCAATAGCTTAACCATCCACCTAAAGGCATTGGAAAAACAAGAAAAATCCAACCCAAAGAGCTCCAGAAGGAAGGAAATAATTAAAATCAGAGCAGAAATTAATGAATTGGAAACCAAGGAAACAATTAAGGCAATTGACAAAACAAAGAGCTGGTTCTTTGAAAAAATAAACAAGATTGACAAACCTCTGGCCAATTTGATCAAGCAAAAAAAGGAGAGACTCCAAATTAACAAAATTCAAAATGAAAAAGGAGAGATTACAACAGACATCAGTGAAATCGGCAGAATCATCAGGACTTATTTCAAAAACCTCTACTCCACAAAACTGGAAAATGTGGAGGAGATGGATAAATTCCTGGATGCATATCATCTACCAAAGCTAAACTCAGAGCAGATCAACCACCTCAATGAACCCATCACACTCATGGAGATTGAAAAAGTAATAAAAAACCTCCCAAAAAAGAAGAGTCCAGGACCAGGTGGATTCCCAGCCGAATTTTATCAAACCTTCATGGAAGAACTCAAACCAATCTTCCTAAAACTGTGCCACACAATCGAAGAACAGGGAAAACTACCCAACTCCTTCTATGAAGCTAGTATCACCCTAATCCCAAAACCAGGCAGAGATGCCACAAGAAAAGAAAACTATCGGCCTATTTCCCTAATGAACATAGACGCAAAGATCCTCAACAAAATTCTCGCAAACCGAATCCAACAACACATCAAAAGCATTATCCACCTTGACCAAGTGGGATTTATCCCAGGAACACAAGGGTGGTTCAACATACGAAAATCTGTCAATGTAATACACCACATAAACAAGCTTAAACATAAAAATCACATGATCATTTCAATAGATGCAGAGAAGGCCTTTGACAAGATACAACATCACTTCATGATCAAAACATTGGAGAGAATCGGCATGGCCGGTTCATGTCTTAATATAATAAAGGCAATATACAAAGCTCCAAAGGCCCAAATAATTCTTAATGGAGAGAGACTGGAGGAATTCCCATTGAGATCAGGAACAAGACAGGGATGTCCTCTCTCACCTCTGCTTTTCAATATAGTTCTGGAAGTCCTAGCCCAAGCAATAAGGCAGGAGAAGGAAATAAAAGGGATACAATTTGGAAAGGAAGAAGTTAAGTTAGCTCTATTCGCTGATGACATGATTGTATATGTAAGAGACCCGAGAGACTCCATCCCAAAACTCCTGAAGGTGATTAACTCCTATAGCAAAGTAGCAGGATACAAAATCAACGCACAAAAATCGGAAGCATTTCTATATGCAAATGACAAAGACACAGAAAAAGAAATAAAGGACATAGTCCCATTTTCAATAGCAAAAAATAAAATAAAATACCTTGGAATAACGTTAACCAAGTAAGTAAAAGATCTATACAACGAAAATATAAAAACTCTCAAAAAAGAAATTGAGGAGGACTTGAAACGATGGAAAGACCTCCCATGCTCCTGGATAGGCAGAATTAACATTGTGAAGATGACAATCCTACCAAAGGCAATATATAGATTTAACGCAATTCCAATTAAAATCCCTACAATGTTCTTCACAGACATAGAAAAAATGATCTCAAATTTCATATGGAAAGGCAGAAGGCCTCGCATATCCAAACATATCCTCAGCAAAAGAAATACCTCTGGTGGCATCACCATACCTGATATAAAGTTATACTACAAAGCCATAGTAATAAAAACAGCATGGTACTGGCATAAAAACAGGAGTATAGACCAATGGAATAGACTTGAGGACCCGGGTTTTGGGCCAAGCAACTATAGCTACTTGATATTCGACAAAGGCCCAAACAATATAGACTGGAAAAAAGATAGCATCTTCAACAAATGGTGCTGGACAAACTGGATAACCACATGCAGGAAACTAAAACTTGATCCACACATTTCACCATGCACAACACTCAAATCCAGATGGATCAAAGACCTCAACATAAGACCAGAAACTCGAAAACTACTGGAAGAAAATTTAGGAAGTACTTTCCATGATATAGGAATGGAAAAAGACTTCCTGAATAAAACCCAGTGGCTCAAGTTCTTAAACAGTCACTCAACCATTGGGATCATATGAAGCTGAAGAGTTTCTTTACAGATAAGCATATAATAAACAAAGCCAATAGATTACCCACAGAGTGGGAGAAAATATTTGCAGGTTATCCAACTGATAGAGGCCTTATCTCTAGAATTTACAAAGAACTCAAAAGTCTAAACAATAAGAAGACAAATACCCCACTCACAAAATGGGGCACAGAGTTAAACAGGCAATTCACAGAGGAAGAGATACAAATGGCAAACACACACCTAAGAAAATGTTCATCATCCCTAATCATCAGAGAAATGCAAATTAAAACAACTATGAGATTCCACCTTACCCCAATAAGGATAGCCAACATCAAAAGGTCAAATGAAAATAAATGCTGGCGAGGATGTGGAGAAGCAGGGACACTCATTCACTGTTGGTGGGAATGCAGGATGGTACAACCACTTTGGAAAGCAATATGGAGACTCCTGAAAAAGCTGACTATAGAAATACCAACAGACCAAGTTATACCATTACTGGGCATGTACCCTAAAAGCTTCAAACCAAAAGCCAGAGAGATTTGCTCAACCATGTTTGTAGCAGCTCAATTCGTAATAGCTAAAAGCTGGAATCAACCCAGATGTCCATCATTAGAAGAATGGATAACAAAGATGTGGTATATCTACACAATGGAATTCTATACAGCAGTAAGAAAAAACGACATAAAGAAATTTGAGGAAAAATGGTTGAACCTGGAACAGATCATTTTCAGCGAACTTACCCAATCACAGAAAAAAAATCGACACATAGTCTCACTCATCTGCAACACCTAACCTGAATTTGCCCAAGATGCCTTACATACCCAGCAAGCACCTCATGGACTAGACAATAAGATGGATGGGTGGGCGGGGAGGGAATCAAAGGGTGGAAAATAGTAATCCGGACCCAAACGGCAATGGTACCATAAAATTCTACTTCCTAAAAGACAGACCAAATGACTGAACCTTCACTAGTCCCTTACAGGAAACACCTGAACCACAAGACACTGGAGAGGGTAGGATCAAGACTGACCTAAATCTCCTACATCTTCCTTCCCTCCCTCTCCCCCTCTCTCCTCTATCTCTCTCCTCTCTAACTCTTGTATATTAGTTATCTTTTTACTCAATTTCTTAGTGGACACTGACCTGTAACCCCCACTTCCAGCTTGGGCCTACAATCCACAATGAGCTTTTGATCAGAGAAACCTACAAGGTTTCCCAAAACAATGACAGACTTCTGTCAGAGTAATTGATGACCCACCAAAGGCCAGTGGTAAGACCCTATTGCTGAAGACTCCATACGCAGCTGGCACGTAAAATGGAATGACATGGCTGGAAGCCAGGAGAGAGTCAGTCCCCAGACAGTCAGCGTGTCTAGTGCCAGAAGGCGCTACATAGGCGACTGGGGGAAGTGACCAAGATCTGTCCAAGCAACACATTGTTTAACCTAAGTAGCAACAATTAACTGGATGTGATACCCACACAAGTGCAATAGTGGTACACAGCCATGGTGAGGAATCAATTGCTCTTGATTTGGCTAACTGATCCACTCAGTGGTACTAGACCCTTAGCTGGAGCTGGGAAACAAGTCAGAACCATACCCAAACACAAGCCCACTCTACAATATCAAGCTACCATCAATCACGGGGTATAAGAGGGCCTACACCTATCAAACTGTCTATCAAAAAAGTAAGTGTTATCTCAATTTTCTGGGTGCTAACTTACTCTCCGTTGGAGAATCTGCTTCTCTTTTCCAGATAGATGCAGATCCTAAGAAGAGAGCTGCCCCAACATACCTCAGAAGGGGCCCCACTGAAACTAAGGACAACTGGCGAAATAAGCAAGGGTGATGTTTTCCTGTGAACTGGATACCAGCACAAAGGGGAAGGAGATCAATGCAGAGAAAAATCAACTCCTACCAAATCAGAGAGCCAGAGCCTCAGAGGCCCCCAACACCTCAGCACTGAAGCAGACCAAAAATGAACCCAACATGGCTCAGGGAAATCTTGCGGAAGAGGGGGCGGAAAGAATGTCAGAGTTACATGTTGGGTCATGATTTTCAGAGACATTTATCATACTAATAACTGGGGGCTAACTCCACAATGCACGACCCATTTTCAATAATAAGGAGGGTCTAATGGGAGGGGACAGATCACAGATGAGCCTAAATAATGGTACCAAACTGCCTGTATTTACTGAAAAGAAAACTAATAAATTAAATTAAAAAAAAAATAAATAAATCTTTAAAAATAAAAATAAAAAAAAAATAAAGTGTGTACCACCTGGTACAGACTATCAGGGAATTGGGGACTCAGGGACACTTCAATCAAAGGCAGAGCAAAGAGCCTGCTTCCACAGAAAGCTGGAAGGGTCATCAACTTCTCTTTGATGGGAAAATATACCTGGCAAAAATTAAAGGAGGAAAGGTTTGTTTCCTGTATAGGTTCTAGACATTATGGTAGGGAAGGCAAGGGTGGCAAGAGCTGGAAGCAGCTGGTTACATTCAGTCTGCAGATAGCAGTGAATTTAGTCAGCCAGTGGTGTCTTTTCCTATAGTCCAGGACCCCATCTACAGTTAATTTGGGTCTTCCTAACACAATTAACCTAGTCAAGATAATCCCTCACTGATGATTCTGGGTCAAGTTTACAATCAATATGAACCATCACAGGTACTCTCAGTGACTCAGTGACTATCACTATCACTTACCTCTGAAAATGATGCCTGAGAATAGCTTAGATCCCGAGCTCTAGTAGATGGACCTCCTTGAAATTTCAACAACTAAACTAGATCACACTTCATTATTGCTGTTGAAGAGCAATCCAAGGGAATGATTCTACAACAATCTAATGCAAATTCAAGCTGTCATAGAAGAGCTTTAGGACTGGGGAGATGGCTCAGTGGGTAAAGTTTTACCACACAGGTAGGAGAAACTGAGTTTACCCACATAACAGCTGGATAGGAGTGGCACCTATCTGTAATCCCAGTGCTGGGAATGTGGAACAGTTGATCCCTGGGGGATAGCAACTAGCTTGTCTAGCCAAATCAATGAATGCCAGGTTCAGTTAGAAACTATAGAAAAAATGGTGGAGGCAGGGGAGATGGATCAGCAGTTAAAGATGCTTCCTCCACAAACCTGTTCAGATCCCCAGAACCCAGGCAAACCAGAATGCATAAGGGCACACATCTATAATTCCAATGGACTTAAGTCAGTGAGTTGGGAGATTTCTGGAGATCACAGGCCAGCTACTCTTGCTTTTGCAACAGCATACAAGACAGGCTTCTAACAGTGTGGAAGGAGAGAAATATTACCTTCACATTGTCCTCTGACCACAATACATGTGCTGTGGCACACATACACTCATGCATGTGCATATATACAAGCACACACAGAAACAAAAAAGGTAAGAACCCACTTCAAGTTGCACTAGCAGAATACTGGAGCAAATGAATGTAAGGAAGCACACATTGTCTTTCTCATTGCCTCCTTTCTTCACAAAAGACCCACAGACGAGCTCAGCTTCTCAAGTCTATGATATATCAATTAAGAAATGAATATCGCTGGACATGGTGCCACATGCCTTTAATCCCAGTGCTCGGGAGGCAGAGGTAGGAGGATCACCATGTTTCAAGGCCACCCTGAGACTACATAATTAATTCTAGGTCAGCTTGGGCCAGAGTGAAACCCTACCTCAAAAAAACAAAAAAAAACAAAAAAAAACAAAAAAAAAATGAAATGAATATTATTCTTATTTCTATGTGGCATTTTATAAATATGAGTAAAAATAATCTTCAACAAAAATATTATATTTAGATATATATCATGGTGGTAACCTTAAAAATTATTTTTTGTATTCTATTGAATTTATTGACTAATTTTTAAAAATATCTGTTCTAAATACTCTACAAAAGGGCATAGCTCATTCTGTGACATATAAAAACCTGTGTGACCATCTAGCATACTGCTGTTTTATGTTTCATCTCCCTTTCCAGTGGATTTGGGGTACACACAGGATACAAGTGTAACTTTAGATAAAAAAAACAGGACTAGTGACTAAGAAAATATAACTCAATTTAACATGTAAGCCACTTATCAGAGGACAAACCCTTTGCCACTTTTAAAACATATTTTATTTGTTTATTTTAATTATCATTTATGAGAGAGAGAGAGGTGGGGGGAGAGGGAGAGAGAATGGGAGCATCAGGATCTCTAGTCATTGCAAACATACGCCAGTCACATGCACTACCTTGTGCATCTGCCTTACATGGGTACTGGGGAATCAAACTTAGGTCATTAGGCTTCACAGGCAAATGCCTAAACCACTAAGCCATCTCTCCAGGCCCCCTTTGGCACTTTTGATAAGCTGAATTGTCCTCCAAGAATTCTTTCAACCATATTGTTTCAACTAAAACACGACAGAATAATAGTAAAACCTTAGGATTGTCATGAGGACTATAAAACAGAGGAAATATAATAATGTTGTGAAAATGCTATAGCCCTGAAATAACATCTATTTATAGCTTAACACTAGTAATTCCTTACTGATTATAGTTTTGATTTAGAACCTAAAGACATATATCATGAGTTCCTTCATACTCCTGATATTTCTTGGTTTTATACAATTTCCCTCATGGCTTTGAGGAAATGTTTAGGAGTATCTATTTAATTTGTAATAAGAATGAAGCTAGAATTTTAGAGTGTACACACTATGATAATATTTTGTATATTACTTTCGGTCATGAAAATGGAACAGTCTTTTGATCCAATTCGAATAATGGTCAATGCATTCTACAAAAGGACAGATATAGCACAATATCAATGGCCTCATCTGAACCAGCTCACCAGCAACCAGCCATGCTGTTCTTCTGGTCTCATCTGAGGCACTCATGAGCTCATTCAGCTGGCAGCTTGACTTGGGCTTCCCATGTGTCTGTCAGTGGAGCTGGCTCTTCATCTGTTCCTCCATCTGCCACAAGCTCACCCACCTTCTTCATATGGTAGAACAGTAGTGTGCAGCAGCTTGAAAGCCCATGGCTTTGCAAACCTCTGCTCACTTTGCTATTGACTATTTTCCCAATAGCCAATATCCAAAGTGATATTATTACTCCCAAAGTCAATGGAATGGGTAGCTATGAAAGAGATCACAGGAACAAGTACAAAGAAAGACCTAAGGCTACAGAGTTTTTGTTATTAAAGTGGACCATTACTTATACCTTTTCATTCATAATAATGAAAACAGAGATCCTTTTTTATTCATCTCACTTTCACTCTTTCTTAATTATATCAGTATTTTTGTTGAATATTTATGTCAAAATTGTATAAATTATATCAGAGATACATGCAAATTTAATTTTCTCAAGTATTCCTTGCCCCCTGAATAGTGTACTGTAATAGTACACTGCAATATTTTTCTTATGTTCTAATTTCTTCTTTAGATTTATTTATAAATTAAATTTCACTGAATGCATGTATGCAATGTATGTATGCAAGCTTTGTTACTTCAGACATAAGTATGACGATTTCTCTAAAAGATAAAATACAACTTTAATCCCAGCTTTCAGGAGGCATTCAGGAGGCAGAGGTAGGAGGATTGCCATGAGTTCAAGTCTACCCTGAGATTACACAGTGATTTCCAGGCCAGCCAGGGGTAGAATAAGACCCTACTTCAAAAAAACAAAAGAAAGAAAGAATGAATGAAAGCGAGAGAGAAAGAGGAAGAAAGAAAGAGAGAAAGAAAGAAAGGTAAAGAAGGAAGGAAGAAAGAAAAAAAGTTGGAAGAAAAATGATTCATGTATACCATTCTTGGATATTTTGACAAAGAAATATGATAAAGATGCTACTGAGTTATCAGAGCATTAATGTTTATTGGAGCACTACCCACAAAAGCCAAGTTATGTAATCAGTATTGGTAGATTAAAAAGTCATTCATACACAATAGAGTATTATTCTTCTCTTAAATGCCAATGGAGGTTTATTGTGCAGGAAAATGGATACAGCAGCATACCATCATGTTAAATCTGGATGTTGATTTTAACTTGTTTATGGAGTTGAGAAAATGATCATTCCTAGCTTGTTAAGGCTGCCAGGACACAGTCTCTGACTTTAACAACTCTGGCAGCAATTACCATGTTATAGGTAAGGTATTCCAGAGATAATTTTCACCATCTCCAAGAGAATATCTGATTCAGAGGACTCCTGAGTGGCTCCTAAGAGAGCATTCTACACTAATGGTGGATTTAACCTATTTTAAATAAAGGGTTCTTCAACTGACAGTAGATAGTAACAGGTAGAATCAGACTATGTGTCCTGAGGTCACACTGCCAGAAACCTAGACAAACATGCTTGTATCTTTCTACAATTCAAGAATATGCTAAGCCACAGTAAACTCACATGGTTTTGGTAATTTTATTTGCAGAGATTTTTCAAGTAGTCCTGCTTTCCTTTGTTGCCAAGTGAATCAAACAGGCTTTTTGCATAATACTAATTATTAACATTAGTTTTCAGATTATACACATTATGTCATACAGTGTGTCAGTCAGTCTGTTTGTCTGTCTATCTATCTATCTATCTATCTATCTATCTATCTATCTATCTATCTATCTATCTTTCTATCTATCTAACTATTATGTATCATCTGTCAACTATCATCTATATATCATGGTTCTATATGCACAGCATGGTGGTAAAGGGTTAAAGCACATTTCAAAAAGCTTTAAAGAGAACTTACAGTCCAAAGTATATAGTGATTTAAAGAGACTCTATATGATACAAATTTACCATGATGTAAACAGACTCTATATGGATAGTACAGCGTACCCACGCAGAAAGTCTGCTGGAGAATCAACTAGCATCCAGATCACAGTTTTGAGCAGAGCTGTAGGAGTAAGGTTCAAAACCCTGGGGACCATAGAGGCAAAGGACACTGCTAGGATTTGGCAGAATACTCCAAGTAGGCTCTCTCAACATTAAATAATTTTATTAAAAACATTACTTCATCTTACATAAAATTTAGAAGTCCAAGTTTTGCTGTATATAAAGTTATATACACACATGGAGTACTTGTACATAATCAGTACATGTATGTTAAAGTTCATCATTCTTAATAAAATTTTATTGTGTTCTTTCTTTTTCAGATACTTGAATTTCTGGTTATAGCAAATGACCCTTCCCCATCAATTTATGTTTTTATTTTAAAGTTATCATTTTATAATAAGTCATTTCACTATTTGGAATTAATCTCTGTACTATAGTGGGTATGACTGGGTATAGTTTGGAAAGTTCTTATTCTGTGATCTTAATCTTTAATTATTCTCCTTAAGTTTTTTAATTATTATGTATTTATTAAATTATTTTGGATACATTGGAATTATATTTAATATTGGGTCAATTTAGAGTAATAAGAATATCATTACCATATTTAATCTTCAAAACCATAGACATGACATTCCTTTTCACTTATTTGGCCCTTTTAAAATGTCTTTCATGGGTTGAGAATATACTTAGGGGTAGAATGCTTACTTAGTATGCACAAGGCTTTGGTTTCAACTATCAGTACTGTAAAACTACTATTCCACCTAAATATTATTTTTTCACTAATCATTCACATATTTATTAAGTTTATTGCTTGATATTCTGTCCTTTTGTTGCTATTATAACTAAACATTAAATAAAACATTAACTGTTCTACTGGTTTATAAAATGAATAACACAGACTTGATACAAAGGAGACATAAAACATTGACCCTTTTTAACATATCAATTTTATTTAATTAAATAAATTATTTTTAAAATTATAATTTTCTTGATTTTAAAATTCCATGATTGATTGGTCAGCATGAATTTTCAAATGATTATCTCAAAATTACTTTCTAAGAATTATAGTACATGCAAAAAAATGATTTATTGCTTCCAGGACATAGTGAAAAATGCTATTAAATTTGTAAGGGAAGTGGTTCTGACTGAATCTTCAGAAATTGGGACTGGCTGGGAAAGTGAACAGAGATTATGTTTTTGTCAGTTTTATTGACTCTGATTGTAAAGGAAACTTTTGAAAAGTTGTTGTTATTTTTAGTTTCAGGAAAAAAAATGGTCATTTTACAGTGATGCAGCACCATATGTTTCATTATAGGAGGAACTCAGGGAAAGATCCCTCGCTATCTTGACATTTCTCCAAATGAAATCTTCAGTACCCTTTCAGGTTGAGTGACAGTAACGATGAGATCATCAGAGCTGCCCTCACTAAAGACTTATTTCAAGAGATTTTTTTCATCTAATACTACCTCTTTCTACTTTAGAAATACATTTAACAGAGCCATTATAACTGGAAAAGATATTGAGAAAAATGAAGGTAAATACAACACTTGTAAGCGAATGTGTTTGGAAATTATATATCAATGCTATAGTTCACGAGAAATTTTAGCACTACTCAGAAATGTGATACTGATGTCTGTTATTATATTCTGTGTAAACAATTATATACATATATATATGTACATAGATATGACAGATATCAGTAAATTTTCATCATCTAATATTTGTATCTAATGTTCTAATGATAAAATCTCTTCTATGTGCTTATAGTATGACAGTTTTACTATGTCTACAGTAAATCTTAGCTATGCCATGCATAGAATTCAAATGGCCTTTGAAAGTCACGTGTGTGAAAGTGTTCCTTTAATAACACTCTTGTAACTTACCATTATATTATATTTAGCTACAACTGGTTATTCAGGGACTTTAGTGGTTTTATACAAATTGAAGGATTTTTTTTCTTGTTTTGTGAAGATTGTCTTTAAATTTTTATTAAGGATTTCATAGAATGTCTAGTTCACTGTGGTTAATATGGGCATTTTGATAGTACTCATTCTTTTAGTATTATAAATCAGAGTTACATATTACTTTCTAATTTAAATAATAGGCTGCTAAGGAATTTAAATACAACTCATCTTTATATAGCATTTAGTGAACTACAACTTTGCTGATTCCACATGTAGCTTATAAGAGTTGGTTTAGTCTTTATTATTTTCTATATATAAGATCTCATCATCTATAAACAGTGATCACTCAATTTATTCTTTCAAATCTGATTGTTCTTCACTTCTTTATTTTACCAGATCACTTTGATTGGGACTTCAGTTACTATCAAAAAAAAAAAAATGTTGCACATGTGAATCTTCATCTTGTTCCATGTCTTAGAAGAAATCATTTAGCTTGTCCCCATTTTTGCCTGACAACAGTGGCTTGTAATATGAACTTTTTTTTTATAGTTCTCTGTTGTTTCTTTTCTTTTTTTTATAAAAAATTTAATTTATTAGTTTTCTTTTCAGTAAATACAGGCAGTTTGGTACCATTATTTAGGCTAATCTGTGATCTACCCCTTCCCATTAGACCCTCCTTGTTAATGAAAATGGGTCGTGCATTGTGGAGTTAGCCCCCAGTTATTGGTATTGATAAATGTCTCTGCAAATCATGACCCAACATGTGACTCTGACATTCTTTCCACCCCCTCTTCCACAAAATTTCCCTGAGCCATGTTGGGTTCATTTTTGGTCTGCTTCAGTGCTGAGGTGTTGGGGGCCTCTGAGGCTCTGACTCTCTGATTTGGTAGGAGTTGATTTTTCTCTGTGTTGATCTCCTTCCCCTTTGTGCTGGTATCCGGTTCACAGGAAAACATAACCCTTGCCTATTTCGCCAGTTGTCCTTAGTTTCAGTTGGGCCCCTTTTGAGGTATGTTGGGGCAGCTCTCTTCTTAGGATCTGCATCTATCTGGAAAAGAGAAGCAGATTCTCCAACGGAGAGTAAGTTAGCACCCGGAAAATTGAGATAAGACTTACTTTTTTGATAGACAGTATGGTAGATTTAGGCCCTCTTATACCCCGTGATTAATGGTAGCTTGATATTGAAGAGTGGGCTTGTGTTTGGGTATGGTTCTGACTTGTTTCCCAGCTCCAGCTATGGGTCTAGTACCACTGAGTGGATCAGTTAGCCAAATCAAGAGCAATTGATTCCTCACCATGGCTGTGTACCACTATTGCACTTGTGTGGGCATCACATCTGGTTATTTGTTGCTAATTAGGTTCAACAATGTGTTGCTTGGACAGATCTTGGTCATTTCCCCCAGTCACCTATGTAGCGCCTTCTGGCACTAGACACGCTGACTGTCTGGGGACTGACTCTCTCCTGGCTTCTGGCCATGTCATTCCATTTTACGTGTCAGCTGCGTACTGAGTCTTCAGCAATAGGGTCTTACCACTGGCCTTTGGTGGGTCATCAAGTACTCTGACAGAAGTCTGTCATTGTTTTGGGAAACCTTCTAGGTTTCTCTGATCAAAAGCTCATTGTGGATGGTAGGCCCAAGCTGGAACTGGGGGTTACAGGTCAGTGTCCACTAAGAAATTGAGGAAAAAGATAACTAATATACAAGAGTTAGAGAGGATAGAGATAGAGGGGAGAGGGGGAGAGGGAGGGAGGGAAGATGTAGAAGATTTAGGTCAGTTTTGATCCTACCCTCTCCAGTGTCTTGTAGTTCAGGTGTTTCCTGTAAGGGTCTAGTGAAGGTTCAGCCATTTGGTCTGTCTTTTAGGAAGTAGAATTTTATGGTACCATTGCCGTTTGTGTCCGGATTACTGTTTTCCACCCTTTGATTCCCTCCCCGCCCTCCCATCCATCTTATTGTCTAGTCCATGATGTGCTTGCTGGGTATGTAAGGCATCTTGGGCAGATTCAGGTTAAGTGTTGCAGATGAGTGAGACTATGTGTCGATTTTTTTTTTCTGTGATTGGGTAAGTTCGCTGAGAATAAGAAAAAACAACATAAAGAAATTTGAGGAAAAATGGTTGAACCTGGAACAGATCATTCTCAGCGAACTTACCCAATCACAGTAATATGAACTTTTTTTGCATTAAGACATGTTTCTTCTGTAACTGATCTGTTCAGTATTTTTATATGGAAGGAATCTTGAAATATAAGAAGTGTTTTTTTCTCCATCTATTGATAATAATGTAGGGTTTTGTGTATATGATGTGTGTGTGTGTGTGTGAACACACACATGTGGGTGCAAGTGTGTGCATGCATATTTAGATATTTGAGTGTGGGCACACGCTTGTCACAGAGTGTGTGAGGAGGTCAGAGAACATCTTTGGAAATTGTTCTTGACCTTTTATCTTGTTTTAAGGTACAGTCTCTCACTATTGTTGTTCAACTCTAAGTTTGCTAGATTAACTGGCACAAGTTTCAGGCCTGTTTCCTATGTCTTCCTCCAATTTCTCTGTAGGTACACTAAGATTATAGATGTTAGTACAATAGCATCCAGTTTTACATGAGTTGTGAGGATCTAAACACAGGTGCATATAGTTTTTATTTTTAATTTGTGAGGAAAAAGAAAGACTGAGAGAGAGGGAGAGAGAGGGAGAGGGGGGGAGGGAGGGAGAGAGGGAGGGAGGGAGGGAGGGAGGGAGGGAGGGAGGGAGGGAGGGAGGGAAGGAGGGAGAACGCACCAGGCAAATGAAATCAAAATGCATGTTCCACTTATGAATTTAGCTTTTGGTGGATACTGGTTAATTGAATCTGGGCCAGTAAGCTTTGCAAGGGAGTAGCATCAACCACGGTGAAATCTCCCTAGCCCTGCCACCATATAGTTTTATACTTCATACTTGATGTGGCATTTTAGAATGTTTTCCTTTATTATATTTTTCAAGGGTAACTTATTGTTTAAATATTTATTTTATTTTACATATTTATTTGAGAGAGAGAAAGAGGGAAAGAGAGAGAGAGAATGGGTGCTCCAGGGCCTCTAGCACTGCAAACAAACTCCAGATACATGCACTACCTTATGCATCTGGCTTACAAGGATACTGGGGAAATCTAACCTGGGCCCTTAGGCTTTGCAGGCAAATACCTTAACTGCTAAACAATTTCTCCAATCCAAGGGTAAATTATTTAATTTTTGTTGTTGCTTTTTTCCTAGTTTTGTTTCTTTTTATTGCAAATGATACACAACATGACTTTCTTCTTAAAGCATTTATGACCCTTATTTTGTGGCATATCATATGATTTCTCCAGAGAATGCTTCCTGTACTGGAAAGACTATACATAAGCTTTTGGACAGCATGTTCTCTGGATGTCTTTGAAGCTCATTTGTTAATCTGTGGAAGACTTTTACACTACTGTTTATTTTCTGTCTTGATGATATGCCCATTGCTAAAAATGGCCTGTTAATGTCCATAATATTATTATACTGGTATCCATTTTGCCTTTCAAACTTATTAATAATTGTTTGAAATATGTACGCTGTACAGACCCTGGACGGTGCATATTTAAAATTGCTATTTCCCTTTGTCAGATTAGCCATTTTATAATGCCCTTAGAGGTGACCTAACTTTTTCTTATTTTAAAATGTATTTTTTAAGTTTTTATTTATTTGAGAGTGACAAAGAGAGAAGAGAGAGAGAATGGGTGCACCAGGGATTCCAGCCACTGCAAACAAACTCCACATGTGTGTGCCCCCTTGTGCATCTGGCTAATGTGGGTCCTGGGGAATTCAGCCTTGAACTGGGTTCTTTAGGTTTCGCAGGCAAGCACTTAACCACTAAACCATCTCTCCAGCCCAGACCTGCTTTTTATAAGTAACAAATCATTGCATTCTGTCTTTTTATCTATTCAGTCACTCTGTATGTTTTAATTGGAGAATTTAAGTTTTTGACATTAAGGTAATTATAGATGGGCAATATCTTAACACAGCTGTTTTGTAACTTGTTCTGAGGCTCAGTACAGTTACTTTATACCCTTCTACCTCTATAATCTCATCATTTGCCTTTAAGTAATTTACACTACAGGAGTATTTTGATTCCTTATTCATGACTTTGGGTTGTTACCTTTTAATTCCAATGCTACTGATATTAGTTTGTTAAGCATTTCTTTGTTTATTATTTTTTGAGAGAAAGAGAGAGGAAGATATATGGAGAGTGAACATGGGTGAACAAGGGCTTCTTGCCACTGTAAATGTATTCCCAAAGCAGGTGCCACTCAGTACATCTGCCTTTATGTGAGTACTAGAAAGACTCAAATCTCTAGGCTTTGCAAACAAATGCCTTAATAGCTGAGCCATCTTTCCAGCCCCAGATATTACTTTGGCAAACCTGTCACATTTTTTTTTAATTTGTCTGTTTAGTTACTATTATTGAGATTTATACCTTTCAGTTTTTCTTTTTAGTCACTAGTGCCCTACCTTTTTTTTTTTTTTTTTTTTTCCAAAAGAAGAACACTCCTTGTTAGGACTGGCCTGTTAGAAATACATTCCTTTATGTGTTTTTGTCTGTGAATGTCTATGTGCATTCTTCCTTTCTGGGTTCAGTAGTCTTGGTTCACAGGGTTTAGGGCTGGAGAGATGGCTTAGCAGTTAGTATTATTTTTCACCTCAAGAATTTATGTTTGATTTTCCTTTACTTGATTACAAATCTGTTCCAAGTTTCTCTGTTGGAGCATTAAAATAAATCTCTGTAATTTCTTGAAATTCATTGAGTGTCTTTTGAAAAAAATCTCCAAAATGATTGATATTTAATTTTATAAGGTACATTATTTCATTTCCACTATTAGATTAGGTTGTGTTTTCTTAAATATTCTGGATGAATGTTTAAAAAACTTGTGGTCTGGGTATTTATTAATTAATATTTTCTCACAATCTGTACAAGCTATCTTTATGATGACTATTCCAGAAGTTCTAATCTGGTTATTTTTTCCTAGCACATAGTAACTTTTGTACTAGATGGTGCCTACGCCTAACTTTAGAGTATTGAATTTTGACATGCTCTTATTATTTGACACTAGAGAGCAATCAATGGCCATGTTTGTCTCTCACCTGAAGTTGCATGAGAGCACCCCACAGTGCTCTCCCTGGGATGGGAATAGGTCAAAAACATTCTTCACAGTAACTAGCCTATTTTTGGCAGTACAGAGTCCTTCTCATCTCTAGACATTGAGCCATGTCTGCAATCAAAAATGCCAGGAGAAGATGTGTCTTGCTCTAAAACCATATCCTATGAAGTCTAGTAATATGTTATGGTAGGGTCAATGTTTAAGCAATATGACTATGTACCACGAAGATGGACTTATGACCTGAGACAACTGCAACCAGTCACTGATAATGTTAAGTAAAATCAAATTCCAGTAGTTTGGCACCACTTTCTCCCTGGTTACACAGCCGGAACCTAAGTGTTCAGGCAGTCCTGAGGATAGAGATTGATAAGATATTCATAGTTTTAACTTGTAACCTCTTGGCACTAATTTCTAAAAGAGGCTTTTGATTACTATTCTGTCTTTTTCCATATTGAATAGGATCTTGTCCCATACTATACTTCCTGAGGTACAATAATATTGGTAGCCACCAAGACTGATGCAAAGTCAGGGTCATACCTGAGTCTTACAACTTCAAGGACTTGCATAATCTGTGCATAGACACATTCTGTGGTTGAGAATATTGGAAGCTGAAATTATGTATTCACAATGAGAATATGGATCTCCACTTGGCCCTGGGATAGGACTAGGGACTCTACCTGGTTGTTTCAGAGTGAGTTTAGAGACTACTGTTTCTTGCCACTTCAGAACTGGTTTTGAGCTCCAAGACAAAGTCCTCCAAACATCAGGGAATACTGCAGAAGAGGGGCAGAAAGATTGTAAGAGCCACATGGTGGGAAGAAGTATCCTGAGGCACTGCTCCACCCTCTATGGAGACTGACTGGTATATTCGTCATGCAAAAGTGAATACCAATAACCCCACTGAGGAGGGCCTTCAAGAGAATAGGGGTGTGGATAGGGGAATGTGACAAACATGATAAACTTGTAATATATTAAAAAGTAAAATAATAAAAATATATACCAAGGTATTTTATTTCTTTGTTGCTATTGAAAATGAGACTGTGTCCCTTACTTCTTTCTCTGTATCTTTGTTATTTGCATGTAGAAAGACTACTGATTTTTGTGTATTGATTTTATATCCTGCTACTTTGCTATAGGAGTTAATCACCTTCAAGAGTTTTGGGATGGAGTCTCTCAGGTCTCTTATGTATACAGTCATGTCATACCTTGGATTAATGTTAACCAAGGAGGTGAAAGTTTTTCTATACAATGAAAACACAAAACCACTCAAAAAAGAAATTGAGGAGGACTTGAGAACATGGAAAGACATCTGTGCTCCTGGATAGGGAGAATTAATGTTGTGAAGATGGCAATTCTACCAAAGGCAATATACAGATTTAATGCAATTCCAATTAAAATCCCAACATTGTTCTTCACAGAGAGAGAAAAAAAAAAAGATCTCAAATTTCATATTGAAAGGAAGAAGGCCTTGGATATCCAAGCATATCCTCAGCAAAATAAAGACCTCTGGAGGCAACACCATACCTGATCTAAAGCCATAGTAATAAAAGCAGCATGGTACTAGCATTAAAACAGGAGTATAGACCAATGGAATAGAACTGAGGACCTGGAAAAGCAACTATACTACCTGATATTTGAAGGAGGCCCTAACTATACAGGCTGGGAAAAAAAAAAAAAAAAAAGAGAACATTTTCAACAAATGGTGCTAGACAAACGGGATAACCCAATGCAAGAAATTGAAACTTGATCCATACATCTCACCATGCACTATACTCAAGTCCAAATGGATCAAAGACCTCAATATAAGACCAGAAATCTGGCTACTACTGGAAGAAAATAGAGGAAGAACTTTACATGATAAAGGAATGAAAAAAGACTTCCTGAACAAAACCCCAGTAGCTCACAATTTAAACAGTCACTCAACCAATGGGATCACGTGAAGTTGAAGAGTTTCTTTACAGACAAGCATACAGTAAGCAAAGCCAATAGATTACCCGCAGAATGGGAGAAAATATTTGCTGACTATCCATTTGACAGACACCTAATCTCTGGAATCTACAAAGAGCTCAAAAATATAAACAATAAAAAGTCAAACAATGCACTCACAAAATGGGGCAAAGAGCTGGATAGGCAGTTCACAGAGGAGGAAATACAAATGGCAAACACACACTTAAGAAAATGTTCATCATCTCTAATTATCAGTGAAATGTAAATTTAAAAAACTATGAGATTCCACCTTATCCCAGTAAGAAAAGCAAAAATTAAAAAAATCATATGAAAATAAATGCTGGTGAGGATGTAGAAAATATAGGAACCTTCATCCACTGTTGGTGGGAATGTAAGATAGTACAACCACTTTGGAAAGCAATATTGAGGTTCCTGAAAAAGCTGACTATAGAGTTACCAAATTCCCAGTTATTTCCTTATTGGAAATGTACCCTAAAACCTTTAAACCACAGTCCAGAGAGATTTGCTTAACCATGTTTATAGTGGCTCAATTCATAACAGGTAAAAGGTAGAATAACCCAGATGTACAACACCAGAAGAATGTATAACTAAGATGTCTATATCTACACAATGGAATTCTACACAGCAGTAAGAAAAAATGACACAATGAAATTTGAGGAAAAGTGGTTGAACCTGGAGCATATCATTCTCAGTGAACTTACCCAATCACTGAAAAAAAAAAAAAATTGCCACATAGTCTCACTCATCTACAGCACCTAACCTGAATCTACCCAAGATGCTGACATACCCAGTAAGCATCTTGAGAACTAGACAATAGGGTGGGTGGGAAGGGAGAGGAGGGCAAGGGAGGGGGTGGGAGACACAAATATAGACCCAAACAGCAACGGTACCATAAAATTCTACAGCCTAAAAGGCAGACCAAATGGTTAAACCTTCACCAGTCCCTTGAGGGATCACCTGAGCCACAAGAAACTGGACAGGGTACAATGAAGACTAACCCTAATCTTCTACAGCTCCTTCTCTCTCTCTCTCTCTCTCTCTCTCTCTCTCTCTCTCTCTCTCTCTCTCTCTTCTCTTCTCTCTAACTCTTTTATATTACTTATCTTTTTCTTCCTTCTCTTAGTGGGCAATGACCTGTAACTCCCAGTACCAGCATGTGGCTATCATCAACAATGAGCTTTTGATCAGAGACACCTACAAGGTTTCCTAAAAGAAAGACAGAGTTCTGACAGAGTACTTGATGACTCACCAAAGGTTAATGGTAAGACCCTACTGCTGAAGACACCATATGCAGTTGACATGTAAAATGGAATGATATGGCTGGAAGCTGGAAGAGAGTCAGTCCCCAGAGAGTCAGTGCATCTAGTGCCAGAAGGTGCTACATGGGTGACTGGGGGAAATGACCAATACCTTTCCAAGCAACTCATGGTCTAACCTACTTAGCAGCAAATAACCTGTCATGATGCTCACACAAGTGCAAAAGTGGCACACAGCCATGGTGGGAAACCAACTGCTCTTGAGTTTGCTAACTGATTCCCTCAGTGGAATGGGACCAATAGATAGAGCTGGTAATCAAGTCAGAACCATATCCAAACATGAGCCTGCCCTCCAATATCAATAATGGGCTACAAGAGGGCTTATACCTATTAAACTCTCTATTAAAAAAGTAAGGGCTGGTGCTAACTTAGTCTCCATTGGAGAAACTGCTTCTCTTTTTCAGATAGATGCTGATCCTCAGGAGAGAGCCACCCCATCATACCTCAAAAGTGCCCTGGCTGAAACTAAGGAAAATTAGTGAAACAAGCAAGGGTGCTGTTTTCTTGATGAACCGGATACCAGCAATAGGGGGAAGGAAATCAACGCAGAAAACAATCAACTCCTATCAAATCAGATATCCAGGGATCCAGAGGCCCCCAACACCTCATCACTGAAGCAGACCAAAAATGAACCCAACATGGCTCAGGGAAATTTTGCAGAAGAGGGTGCAGAAAGAATGTCAGAGCCACATGTTGGTTCATGATACACAGAGACATTTCCTCCTACCCATAACTGTGGGTTAACTCCACAATGGATGACCCATATACCTCAATAAGGAGGGCCAGTGGGAGGGGGTAGGACATGGATGAGCCTAACAATGGAATACTTGACTGTATTCACTGTGTACAAAACTAATTTTATATATATTCCAAAATTATATATATTTAGCCAAGTGAATAGAGCCTTGACAGTCCTTAAAATTTTTATAGTCTCTTCCAAATCAAGTCAAGTGGAGATGAGGTAAAACAATATTAAGTCATAGGTAATAAGAGAAAATACAAAACATAAAGTAATTGTTTGCCTGCAAGACTTTTCAGTGAATGCAAGAAAACAATAGCAGAGAAAATACCATGCCCCAGAAAATGATTTACTGTTTTAGGACTCATTTTAAGTTCATAATAGATTTTGTTGCCCTGACTTTGCAGTGATATATTTATTTCATGCCCAATTTAGAGCAAAGTCAACTGCAGAAGCCTTATGAAATGTTAAGACAAAGTTACTTTTTATCTTTTGAGACACATCAGTCTGCAAGTCTGTAAACCTTGAGGCACCTAATGTAATGTTGAAAAATCTGTTAGCATGTTTCTCTAGTGCTCTTGTGAAAAAGAAAATATCATTACTTTACCAACATATAGCTTCAATCTATTCAGCTATTATAGAACCTTTTAAGTTGACTCAATTCCTAATATTTACATTGAATACATTCTCATTTGGGACTTTGCCACCAAATTTTCTGAAAATGGAAATAGTAATAGTAGACTTCAAGAAAGCAGGCAATTGCAGCAAGCAAGCCTTACCTCTCTTCTTGGTAGGCATTATCATACACAAACATTTGAAGAGTAAATCTATTCTAGCTGTCAGGTAATCAGCAAAACATTCAATCACATATGAAATCTGTGTCTGGTTTTTAAAATAAGTGCTTGTTTGTTTTTTTTAATTTTTATTTATTTATTTATTTGAGAGAGACAGACACAGAGAGAAAGACAGATAGAGGGAGAGAGAGAATGGGCCCGCCAGGGCTTCAAGCCTCTGCAAACGAACTCCAGACACGTGCGCCCCCTTGTGCATCTGGCTAACGTGGGACCTGGGGAACCGAGCCTCGAACCGGGGTCCTTAGGCTTCACAGGTAAGCGCTTAACCACTAAGCCATCTCTCCAGCCCAAAATAAGTGTTTTTTGGGAAAAGATTTTCTTAAGGTTTGTAATGACTTTCTATGATAATGAGTATGTCACATCTTGTTTAATTTCAGGGTTTTCTTTTGATTATCAATGACCTCATAATTCTACTTAAAGCTTAGAAAGCACAAAGCATCTAAGTGTCAACTTAATTCTCTTTCTCTGGCTAAAACTTCTATCTTTATCCAATTCTAGTCATCTCCAGTAATGTCACTCAAGTATATTGGAATTATTGGCTTACTTTTCATCATACTAACTTGAAAGGCATTTTTAAAGATTTTGTACTCCATAAAGAAACAGACTTGAGAGTGAAAATGAAATAAAGTGGAGTTTAACTTTGACAACTATACATTTTGTTTGGCATGTGCATTTTAAATGTTTTTTTTTTTTTTGTCTCATTTAAGATAGTATGCTATATGAAGTCCAGCATGACCTTAAATTTAAAATCCTACTACCTAAGTTTATTAAGAGCTAGGATTACCTTGCCTGGCTAAAATGAGTTTGAAATGAAGCAGCTATATTAGTATCTATATTGGTCAGTGTGACTGGTTAGATTGGCAAAATTTTAGGGTAACACTGAGTTTCTACTATGTATACAAATTCTTAGCAGACTTTCTATACTGGTGTTATAAAACCCCTCATTGTTTGGCTGAATTTAGTTTGAATTTACTCTTATAAAACCATGAAGATCAATACCTGTTAAGAATATGAAATTACTGATGTTGATTATGTCATCTATCAACTAACTGTAGGCATCCCTGTTTCCCAAAGATTATCATTACAATAAGAAGGAACATCCACATTCATTTGAATTTGTCTCCTCATAAGAATGATTAAGATGATGCAACATCAATAAAATCAAGACCCTGTCTGTGCTTGCAATCCACAGAACTACTTTACTCATATCTTATTTCTAAAGAAATTTACAATAAAATGGTTTCAAATATACATACTTAAAGCACATGTTATACATATGTGTTTATGTTCCTCATAAGAATTACAAGAGGATTTTACTTAACTTTAGCCTACTTACCACTTTCTTTACAGTACCTAATTCAGTTCAAATAGTTATATTGAGACTTTTCATGTTGTTACATAATCTGTCTTCGTCCTCATCTCCTTACTCTTAAGGATGTGTAGGACGCCCTGTTCCTTTTACTGTGCTTTGCTCACATGCTGCCTCCAGCTCACGTTGCCTCATCTTCCCAGACTCAGCTCTGACTATATTTTTGCTTTCTTAAACATAAAGATGTTATGAGATTTTCTATGATTTATTCCCTCAGTTGATTTGTAAAAGTCAAAAACCAACTGATATTACCTATATTACTGTTACAAAATATAATTGACTTCAGATATAAGCACCCTTGAAATTGCTTTGTCTTCTAGTATTTGCCCAAGTCTTGATTTCTGCCATTTAGTGGAAAATTCTCCTAGGATAATATTTGGGATTTCTTTCTATTGTCTTTATCATAATCTTGCTTGATAAAATTTTATTTTGTGTTTTAAATTAAATCCATTCATCATATTTCTTCAAGGCATCCCTCCTGAGTCTTTTATATCTTGTCTCTGTCACTAAAATCTGCCAGCATCTGCCCTGTACATGGTAGCTGAATGTTATACTACTTACTATAACAGCTACACTTTTTTCAGTATTCTGAAGGATCATTGTCTCACACATTTGTCACTAAAAAGAGAGGGATGTGGACAGATGCTAAGCAGCACAGCACTTGGCTTTATAGGAAGAAAGTTATAGAATGACACAACTAAGGACAAACAGTACTTTTTTTCTAATCATCCAGCTTAAATTCTTGGACAAATACTGTGATTTTTGATGCAAAGAGAAAAAATGGTCCAAAATATAGCATGAAGCAAAGTCTTGAGGCAGTAAAAGTAAGCAAAACAGAATCAATTCAGAAAGCCTTCAATGAGTTTATTTGTACCCTTGAAATTTGGATGTGATACTTGAAAAACAGCAAACAAAAAAAAAAATGAGAGTGATGACCTTTTTCAAGCAATGAACTTCTCTAAGGACTGGACTTTTTATGCATTATCTGTTAACTTTAGAAACATGAAGATAAGTGGAGCCAATGCAGAAAGAGCCATGCTGTATAAAAGTTAGAGCTATGAGTTTCCTATCCCTTTCAGACAATGTCACAAAGTGTCTCCTCCCTATTGATCAAAAATATATTTTATTATCCAGATCGGGTTTCACTAAGTAGCCCAGGATGGTGTTAAGATTATGATCCTGGTTCAGCACCATGCATGCTGAGATTATTATACATGTCCTTTGATACCTAGTAGAGATAATTAATTTTAAAAATAATTGGTTATAGGAAGCAAGGTGATTCTAATTTTTGAGGCCAAATCAGAATAAAATATATTTAATTTACATAATAACATGCATTCCTAATTTGCATAAATTATCTTCCACAGTTAGTTTTCATGCATAAGGTACCTCTATTCAATGAAAGGCCAACATATCAATGGGATAGATTTGATTAATAAAGATTAGGCATCTTTTCTGTTTGTAGTTCTGCCAGCCTTTAAGGTCTCAATTTTATCTTTGACTGCAGTCTGAAGAAAAATGTGTGGATGGAAATGTTTGTTACAAAATTTGACCTAAAACAGTAAATATCCCTTTCTTAAATGTCTCATTGTCCATATACTGCTACATAACCAAACACACTGTTGGGGGCAGGGGGACAGAAAACATAGCTTAATTCTGAGCTTGGGAAGGACGACAGGTGCTCCTGTCTTATAACCATGTAAAAAGGCCTATGTTTGGGAATTGAGGATGTATTCCTTCAGGCTATATATGCTCATGCCCTTTGTTCTACATTTTCTTCCTACCAAAAATATTAAAATTCTGAATATGCTATCCTGTTTTTTTTTCTTCTATTCCATGACTTTTACAGAGTATAAAAACATTAAAGATATTATTGAGAAAATTCTCATAAGGAGGACTCTGGACAATCAACTAATATTTTTTTCAATAATATCCACATTATGAAAACGTTTCTTCTATAACAATAGAATATATTTTGGAAACATATTTTATAGAATTTCAAGAGATGTGTCATGATGGTACAAACTATAATCCCAACAGGACTATTGCCTTAAGTTCAAGGTCAGCTTGGCTTGCAAAGCAAGTTTCAACCAGAACTACATAGCAAGACCATGTCTCAGAAACCAAACAATTAAAAAAATTAAAAAACAAATAATACTCATTTTAATTTAATTACACCTACAATAAAATTCTAGAGCTTCTAGAAGAGTTAGGATTCTGTCACTATAAATAGAATATGGTTTTAAGACTTTTAAAAACAAATGGTATTAATAATTAAGATATAAAAAGAGAGTAATGGAGAAAGAGAAAAAGAAGTAATATAGGCATAGGAAGGAAAGTATATGAATTAGAAGTGTGAGAAATAACAGTGAAAATTCTATTGAAAATAAAGAGCATTAATAAATGTTATTCAATCAAGCATGACAAAAGCTAAAACAAAATAACGAACTACAAAGTGAGGGCTGGAGAGATGGGATAGTGGTTAAGATGCTGGTCTGTGAAACCAAAGAACCCAGGTTCAATTCCACAGGACCCACATAAGCCAGATGCACAAGGTGTTGCACATGTCTGCAGTTTGTTTGCAGTGTCTGGTGGCCTTGGTACACCCATTCTCTCTCTCTCTCTCTCTCTCTCTCTCTCTCTCTCTCTCTCTCTCTCTCTCTTTCTCTCTCTCTCTCTTTCTCTGCCTCTCTCTCAAATAAATGAATAAAAATTAAAAAAAAAATATTTAAAAAGTAAATGCAAAGTGACAATGAGGAGCATTAAAATTCAATAAAGAATAAAAACACTATATCCACAGTCAATATTTCTTTCACAATATGTATGACAACATAAGTAGTTTTTTTCCCCCATCTTATTTTGCTAGTCCCTTTATAAATCATAACAACCCAAGAATGTCCCAGATTAGGTTCTACACAAGAACAGGCTCTCTATGGGAGATTCCCAGGCCTTAGTGTAGGTTGCCACACTTAGTAACACCTTGCCTCCACACTCCCACAAAACCCCTGCTAAGCCTTCTCTCAAGTGTGGTTTTCAAAGTTCAAGACTCTGAGGCTATTTCTTCAATGACCTAAAAGTTTTGCCTGAGTAAATTTGCATTGAAGAGTCCATTTCAGGAGCCAGGTGTGGTGGAACATGCCTGTATAATACCACCACTCAGAAGGCAGAGGTAGGAGGATTATTGTGCGTTCCATGTCAGCCTGAGACTACATAGTGAGCTCCAGGTCAATCTGGTCTAGAGTGAAATAGCTCATTTCTCTTATTCACACATTTCTCTGTCTGTAGCATGCTGTGTGTGTGTGTGTGTGTGTGTGTGTGTGTATGTGTTTATGTGTTGAGGGAGTCTCCTCTGGATTTGGAAATACAGTAGTCCATCATCTTATGCCTTTCCTTATAAAGGGATTTGGTGACTACCTTTGTCACAAAATGGGAAGAAAGAGGTGCAACATGCCAAAAGTCTTTTCCAAATGTCTGATTCATTCAGATAAGATATGTGGTGTGGGTAATAACAGAGTCATGACAAATGACTAATGGGAATGCTACATCTTCCTCACATATAGTTTCACTAACTCAAAAGGGGTGCTATCACTTAGGAATATAATAAATGAAAATTATTTTAGTATATGCACATAAAACTGGGAGGCAATATAAATATTATTAGAGGGGTTTTGAGCTTAGCCATTTGTGGTACCCAATTTCCAATATAGTTGAAAATGTCCTCAGAAGAAATTGGTACAAGTTTAGAGTAAGAATATGAATATGAGTTTCTCTCCTGAAGTTTTATAACAATGAAGGTGGTTAGAAAAATTGGTTTGGTTTGTAGAGATGGCTTAGTGGCTAAGGCACTTGTCTGTAGAGCCTAAGGACCCATGTTCAACTCTCCAGGTCCCACATAAGCCAGACATACAAGGTGATGCAAGTGCACAAGGTCACACATCTGGACATCTGGAGTACAATTGCCATGACTAGAGTCATGGTGGGCCAATTCTTTCCCTTTCTCTTTTTCCCTCATTCTATCTCTCATTAAAAAAATCACATGTATACACACACTCATAAGAAAAATATGTGTTTGTTTTTCTCAAAGGTTGTAGGAGTCTTTGATTTGGAGTTATTTAATTATAGCTGAAATTACCCCACTTTACTTCTTATCTCCCTATTTTTTTTTCTTTCTGGAAGCTTGTGAATTATCTACATAACCAATTTGACGTTTTAGTTCTCATATTGAACATGTACTCTGTAATAATGGTATTTAACACATACTCTTTATATTTATGAATCTTTTTATTTATTTATTTTATTTTGCAAGCAAAAAGAGAGAGAGAGAGAAGAGAAACAGAGAAATTGGGCATGCCATGACCTCTAGCCACAGCAAACAAACTCCAGACATATGTGTTCCTTGTGCATTTGGCTTATGTGTGTCCTGGGGAATCAAACCTAGGTCCTTTGGCTTCACAGGTAAATGCCTTAACCAAAAAGCAATCTCTCCAGCCCATAATGCATACTTTTAATAGAGATTTAGCATATAGTCCTTTTCAATTAAAAAAATATATTTATTTTCAAGCACACACACAGAGAGGGAAGAGAGAGAAAAATAAGCAGATAGTTAGAATGGGTACACTAGGACCTCTTGCTACTGTAAATGAACTCCAGATGCATGTACTGCTTTGTGCATCTGACTTTATATGGGGAATGGGGAATTGAACCTAGGCCCATAGGCTTTCCAAGCAAGAGCTGTTAACCATTAAGCCATCTCCCCAGCCCAATGTTTTTCTCAATTTCTCTAGGACACATGTCACATTTTATCATATAAAACCTTTCTTCTCCAAAAGCATTTTAATTTTTGTTACTATTTTAAACAAAATTTATATTTTATATCTTTTTAATTGTAATTGTTTATTTTAATCTTTTTCTTCATAAAATTTAGAATACATATTCTTTTTTTTAATATTTTTTTAATATTTTATTTATTTATTTGAGAGCGACAGAGACAGAGAGAAAGCTAGATAGAGGGAGAGAGAGAGAGAATGGGTGTGCCAGGGCTTCCAGCCTCTGCAAACGAACTCCAGACGCGTGCGCCCCCTTGTGCATCTGGCTAACGTGGGACCTGGGGAACCGAGCCTCGAACCGGGGTCCTTAGGCTTCACAGGTGAGCGCTTAACCACTAAGCCATCTCTCCAGCCCACATATTCTTATTAAATACATATTCTTATTAAAAATAACCATTCCAACCAGGCGTGGTGGCGCATGCCTTTAATCCTAGCTCTTGGGAGGCAAAGGTAGGAGGATCGCCGTGAGTTCGAGAGGCCAACCTGAGACTACAAGTGAATTCCAAGTCAGTCTGAGCTAGAGTGAGACCCTGCTTCAAAAACGACAACAAAAATAACCTATTCCAAATTAAAACATATATATATATATATATATATATATATATATATATATATATACAAATTAAAGACAACCATATAAACAGTGCATGATATTCTGAGTCCTCAAAATTACTTGACACAACTACCCATGTAGGCAATGCCAGGAAAATACATTAAGATGGCATCATGTACCATATTCAAAGTGACAGTTTCATGAAGCTTTTATAATTATAAAACAAAAAAGTTGATAAACCAAGGCACTTTACAAATACATTAGTGGGAACATCAGCTACAAAACAGGCAAATCTATGCTATTCCCTTCAGAAGCTATGTGATGATATTCTTAGCTTTGGGGTTAGTGTAAATGAATGGTCTGTTAAAACATCCTTAAAAGTGACAAGATGATAGTATCTAGGTTGCTGAGTCATGTACATGTGTGGGCAACTAATGCCCCTTAAATATGTTGAAGATAATGGGCATGGTGGCTCATGCCTTCAATCCCAGTATTTAGGAGGCTATGGTAGGAAGATTGCTTAGGCTATCTTAGCACTTCAGACTGAGATCCAGGTCAGCTATGGCTAGAAAGTAAGACACTACCTCAAAATCCAAACAAACACAATGTTAAAAATAGAGCAAGAAAATCTGGCCCTGACTCTGGAACTTTCCAACTCTCACAAGCAAGGAAGTTCTAATAGCCAATCAGTCTTGTAGAAACACAGATGTGGGTTTTTCTCTGTGACCTTAAGTTAATACCATATAGCATTTCTACTTTTAAAAATATATCTCTTTTTCTTTATGTTGCTTCTTTTATTTCACTGAGAACTCCAGTTCTGTATCCTTCCTTTTCAGTGTGTACTCCTAACCTTACACTTCTAAGCACTCCCCCATGAACAACCTCAACCCTCCTTCCTTATTGCCCATCTTTTGAATTCATTGGTCAAAATGTCATGCATTAGAAAATGCAATCATACTACTCTGCATCCTCTGTGACCATTGCAAGGCTACTGCAATGTCCTTTTGTGAGTCTGGTAAACATAAAGATGATTGCCTGTTTAAATTCTGAGTTCAACCTGAGTTGTGGCTTCAGACTTGCTGATAAACCAGCTGTTTGTTTCACATTTTTCACAATATCCATTGTTTTTTTTTTATTTTTTCCATTTTAAAAACATTTAATTTTACAAACTGCCCTATGTATCCATTTTGGTTTAACATATTCAATTTTATTAGAAACTATTAGTATAGATGCAGCCTTATCTACTTTTCTTGACACATAATTATATGATAAACTGTTTTCAAAACTATAAAATTTTTAAGATGGAAAAGTGTAAATCCAACTTATTTCTTATACCAAAAACTGTAGCTAGAACCAAAAATATCACCAAATATTCATGCTTGTTTGTGTGCACATGCACACAGTTGTGTGTGTGTGTGTGTGTGTGTGTGTGTGTGTGTGTGTATGTGTGTGTGTATCAGGTGGTCAGTCTCTCATTTTTAGGGCAAAATAATCACTATCTCCTTCAAGATTGCTTAAAAGGATCTCAGAAGACTCTCATAAAATAACATCTGTAGTTTTGGTGTTTTATCAAGATGATCCTTATATTTGTGTTTCTTAAAGTTTCATAGTTGACAAAGTTACAAAATGCAGAACAACATCAAAGAGTAAGTGATGGTCACCCATGCTCACTTGAGAAGACAGAGTGAAGTAAAAGGGGGGAAATGGCAAAACATGCATCAAATTTTGTTCTTTTTGTTGTTATAAAATTTTTAGGTTTTTTCCCTTTTTACACAACAAAATCAGATGTTACCAAGAATAGATAAGATATTGAAATCATGAGCACATATGTGGACCAAAAGTACTATTATATAGTGCTCTTATAAACTGTTTTTTTTTCTATTCACTTTTTATGGATTACTTTAATCTATGAGCATATAGTAATTTGGTCATGTACCTTTATCTTTTTTTTTCCTGTTCTGCATTGCCCTCTGTTTCATGCTGACCCTCCTCTTTGAAGGTAATCTTTCCTCTGTTTTGTTGTCCTTCATTTTTATCCTTTTCCACCTTCCATGTCAAAATATTGATGGACTCAGAACAAAGGTGGTCTTGTAGGGGTGGCAGCTACCATTGTGGGACCATGAATCAGTTCATATCTGGAAGACAATGCCTCGTAGTATACCTGTGCACCCTGTAGGTCTTTCTTTCCACCCTCTCTTCCCCAATGTTCCCTGAGCCTTTGAGGTTCAGGTAGAAATACCTTTTAGTGTTGAGTTTCTTATAGCCTTTTGTGAATTTTGAGTCTCCTCATTGTCTATTACTATCTCCATAGGAATGTATCTCTGGCTAGCAATGAGAACAACACTCATACTCTGTTCATTTTCATCTCTGTGTTGATTTCCACAATGATAGCGATCAGTATTTTTTGTTATAGCTAAGATTATTCAGATATTATGTGCTTTGGGTTCATTTTATTTATTTATTTTCAAGTAAAGAAGGAGGGAGAGAAAGAGAGAAAGAAGGAAGGAAGGAAGGAAGGAAGGAAGGAAGGGAGGGAGGGAGGGAGGGAGGAGAGAGAGCAAAAAGAGAGAGAGAATGGGCACAACAGACCCTCTTGGCACTGCAAATAAGCCCCATATGCATGTACCAATTTGTGCATCTGGCATTATATAGGTACCAGGGAATCAAACACAGACTATCAGCCTTTAGGAGCCATCTCTTTAGCACTAAGCTTTTGATTCTTTCCATTCTTTAATACTTCCTTACCACTGTCTTCCCTGAAACCCCATTTCCATCTCCATGAGCCCTGTGTGATTATTCTGACAAAGATTAGTAAGGGGCAGCTTCATGTGTACATCTCAGTTTTATGCAAATAACAAGAATAGCAAAAGAGTAGCAACAGGATTATTATTTTAATATTTTAATATTGGCATTTCTAAAACATGAGCATAAAATACTTTCTAGAATTTATGTTCTTTTCTTCTGAAAAATGGTTCTTTCTAAAATGTTTCTCCAACATGGTTTACACTTATACATTCATGGACAGTTTTATATTGCTCAGTGATTTTAGGAACTTGAAGGAGCAGATTCGGAATAAGGCATAAATCATCTTATCAGATATAGCTATTACTAAATTTATTTTACATATTTTTTTCATATATGTGATAAATACAATTTTTAGAGGTTTCATATCTCCCCAGTTCTTATGGAATATTTTTTAAGCCAAATTTGAGCCTGGTGACTTAAAACTATTTTGAAATTTTTTTAAACTTTATTTCTGCCCCTGTTGTGACAACTAACTTTACTTTAATATTTAGTTTTGCAACTAGTAATGCTTAACAAATTTATGCAGCATAAAATAATAGAAAAAACTCACTGGTTTACACTAACCAATTTCAAGTGGAAAATTATTAAAACCTTACCATTGAAAAATTGCAGTTTTGGTTCTCATTGACAATACTCAATGTATTAATATATGTTAACACTAAATCATTTATGTCTATTGGGAATAAAGATTCAAAAATAGTCATTACAAAAATATTATGTTAAAATGTTCCCAAATGGCTATTCCATTTTACTTTGCTGTCTCATCCTTCATGTAATAGAGACTTTATGTAAAAAGAAATTCATTTTCATTTTCTCAAAATAGATTTTCTTATCTTAAAAGTCATATTTTGTTAATGCTAAAGGCTGAACACTTCCACATATAGTTTAATATTAGTGTCCAGCAGACATGACATTTAAAATAACTTAATGGATCAACCAATTATGAAATATCATTTATGAAATTTTCATGTTTTCAAATGAGACATTAAATTTTTCATATGTAGACTAACTTTAGACAAGAGAACCATGGGTGAGTATAATGTATTAGCCAAACTGTAAGAAATTGGTGATATAGCATTTTCAGTAATAACAGATTTAATTTCTGCAAAATGGCTGTACTATGAAAAGTGCATTCTTATTAGTTAGCATTAATGAGGTAGTAAAGCTCTCTCCCAATCTTAATATATGGAAATGGGCATTCCTTCCATGGCTATATCTCTAGCTTTTCATCATCTATGTAAAGTTATTAGGGCAGGCTGTGAGATTTGAGAATACTTCATTTTGCCCTCTAAATATGTATAAATACTCAGATCTTCTCAGATATGAACATAGTTATCATCTTTTCCATTTCTGTAGCACTTATAAGTACATTTTCCTGAAGTAGGATTTGTAAAATATTATGATGGTGGAATGAAAACTATCATTTTTAAATCCCAACATTGATTTACAAGTCTAATAGAGACTGTCTACATTGTTTTCATGAGTAATACATAATAACACTGTCATTTATTTTTAAATGATTATTCAGATTGAAATAACTAAAATTGCCAAATGCCAAAAATTGGTAAGATTTTGTGGAAATTTAAATTGGCAAATCATTATGCAAAACAATATGAAATTTAAAAATAGAACTACCTTATAATCCAACAATCTTCCCTCTTACATATATAATATATATGTGTACACACACACGTATATATTTAAACTACATACATATATGATCATTTCTTTATAAAGGAATTTGTTTTTCTGAATTTATTATTTAGATTTATTTATTTATTTAAGAGAGAGAGAAACAGAATGGGCATACCAGGGCCTTTACCCACTGCAAAAGAACTCCAGATGGATGTGCCACCTTGTGCATCTGGCTTAGATGGGTACTGGGGAATAAAACCTGGGTCCTTAGATTTTGCAGGCAAGCACCTTAATCACTACACCGTTTCTCCAGCCCCCCACTTCTGAATTTAGTGAAGCATTGTTCACAATAATCAAAGTTTACAAATGATTTAAGTATTCACCAATTGATTAATGGGTAAAGAAATACATAAGATCATATACATATATAAGATATAAATATATAAAACATAATCTGACAAAATTCTGCTTGACAATGTATGATCTATTGTGAATAATGGTATATTATGTTCATTATTTATGTTAAATGAATAATTATTAGTTACTATTGCCAAAAGGCAAAATGTGGGAACCTATATAAAATGGTGGACCTGATAATTTATCTTAGTATGGTCATAATTTTACTATGTGTATATTATACAAAGGTAGATTTGCTATTTTATATTAACATAGATTTTACTTTTAGAAGTTAAAATTTACATATAAATTTTATTTTTAGAACTTAAACTTGATGTAGAAAGTATAGACTGGCAATTGGTGGTACATAATAAAGGATGGTAGGGGAAAAAGAGAGGGATTGGAGTAAGAACACATAAACCTAAATATAATATGAATAAGTGCCATAGAAACCAACTTTATCAGTTAAAGCTTATGTAGAGAGAGAGAGAGCTTGTGCAGAAGTAGAAGTGCCCTGCTTTTATGGAAAAAGATTTAGTCTGAAGCAAGTGAATCCCAGCAAGCGAGATGGGTAATGGAAAACAGAGAATTGTTAGTTGGAGAGGCCAATGAGCCACCCCTCCCCTCACCCTGCAAATAAGGTAGGTCATTGACAAAGCACTTGATTACCCATCAGAAACGCATGGCAAGATCTTATTTGTGAAGACACTACAGGGTACAGTTGCAGGACACTGAGAAATCAAGTTGGAACTGAGATGAAAGTCATCACCCTGGATAGCTGCCATTCTTGAAGGCATTACGTTATTAGATGAGGCCTCAATTATTGGAGGGAATTCATGGCTAGTACTGAGAATCAAGTATAAAACTTAGGGTATGTTTTGTATTTACCGTCTAATGCTGAGACAAAGCATCTCACCAGAAGCAGATGATGAGAAGAAAGTACTTATTTTGGCTTAATCTCTAAAGGGGGAGCTTGGTGATGACAGGGGACAACATGGCACAAGGAGAGGCAGAACATCACCTCCATGTCACAGCACGGGGAAGACAGAACCAGGACAGTGAGCCACTCTAGCAAGAGGGAGCTAGCTATACTCCGAAAACCCTTTCCCAACAAGACACCTCTACCGGGCATGGCTCCATCTACCAAACTCCCACTAGCTGGAAATTAAGCATTCAAAACATATGAGTTTATGGGTGTGGTGCTTTGAATAGACTAGATGGCCCCCAATATATTCAGTTGCTTATTTGTTTGTAGTTTGCATCTTTAGCCACCTGGCTGGAGTCAGTATCACTGTGTGGATCTTAAGGTGTGGTGGTGGGTTTCAGATTTCAATCTAAAGATATGCAAAGTGTGCCTAGCTGGAGTTCCAAAAGTGTGCTGTGTGGCTTTTGGCTTTTGGGCTTGTTTTTCTCTCTGTCTGCTTGGGCCTGTGAAGGCAGGCCAGCTTCTTCTGCCATTATGGAACTTCCCCTGGATCTGTAAGCTTCAATAAATATCCTTTTCTCCATAACTGTGCCTGGTCTGGAAGTTCATCTCACCGAACCTGAAGCTGTCTGCTACAATGGGTGAGACCTAATTTAAGCCACCAGGGCATGGAAGGTCAGGGACCTAATAAAGAAGCTTCTGCTGTCCTTTGCTAAAAAGAGACATTATGCCTATCAAACAACCTTATAACTATATATGTATAAGCTCTCTTAGTAATCTTTAACTCACTTTTGATAAAAGAACCTTTTTTTATAGATGACAACATATACTGAGGAGATCAAAGAATCACCAAAATAACAAGAAGAGGGCTGGAGAGATGGCTTAGTGGTTAAGCGCTTGCCTGTGAAGCCTAAGGCCCCCAGTTCGAGGCTTGGTTCCCCAGGTCCCACGTTAGCCAGATGCACAAGGGGGCGCACGGTTCTGGAGTTCGCTTGCAGAGGCTTGAAACCCTGGCGTGACCATTCTCTCTCTCTCTGTGTGTCTGTCACTCTCAAATAAATAAATAAATAATTTTAAAAAACAAAAAAAAAAATAACAAGAAGAAATCAGAGTGTCTAACATGAGACGAGTCATCTCTATCATACCTGCTACTGTTCAGGGAACACTGTAGAGGTAGTTATGGAAAGAATATGATACTGCTTTCATTGCTAACCAGAGAATCATCTCAATGGAGATGGTGATAGACACCGAAGACACTCAAAATTTATCAAAGGAGAAAATAAAAGACTATTGAGAGCTCAACAATAGACACTATTTCTACCAACACTTCCAAGGCTCAGGGTACATTATAGAATATTATGGGAATGATGCAAGAGTCATTGGGTATACAGGCACACTGTAGAACACTTTCCCCCAGGCATAAACTAACTGGTGCATTTATGACCCCTCCATGGCTACTGAGTTTTGAAGTTACTCTCTTGTTGCTGGGATAAAGCATACATCAAAAAGCATCTGATGGGAGGAAAGCTTACATTTTAGCTTATAGTCTCAAAGGGAAGCTTTGATGGATGGGAAAGCATGGCATAAACAAAGCTGGATATAACTTCCTTGCTATCCCAAGTGGAAAACAGCAACATGGAAGTGAGAAGAACTCTGGCAAAGACAAGCTGGCTATAACACCCTAAGCCAGACTCTAGAAATACACCTCCTGCAACAAGACTCAACCTCCCAAATTGCCACTACCTGGGGACCAAGTATTTAAAACACATAAGTTTATGAAGAACACCTAATTTAAACTACCACATTCTGTCCTTGGGCCCCATAAATTTATAATGTAAAATGCAATGCATTCAGTCATTCCAACACTGCTCAAACATACGTGCAGTGCAAGGTCTCTTTATTATGAACCTGTAAAACCAAAAACACATAATGGCACAGAGCAAATATTCACACTGCAAAAGATGGCATTAGAAGGACAGATTGAAACCACGCAATATCTAAAACAGGTAGGGCAAACATCAATTCCTAAAGTTCAGTGTCAACTTGAGACCCACAACAAATTTTTCTGGGTTCCAATTCTGCCCCTCCAGCTGAGCTGTTTAGAGTCCAGAGAATAATCTACACCAAGCTGGCAGCTCTCTAGGCAGCTGTTCCATAGTCCTGACATCTGAAAAAATCCTAAAATGTTTCCACTGAAACCCATGGTTCATCCCAATGGCTCCATTCGGTCTCTACACAGACACTCCGACAACTCTGCTTCACATTTCCCAGTAGCCATATCCAAAACCTCAAACAGCATTGAAAATTCAATGACCCTCTCCTTCCTGCATTTGTCATACTTCTATTGTACTAGCTAGGTTACTTTTTATTTTTTTTTAATTTCAGTGTGTAACAAAGCCCACTTTGAAGGACAAGCAAACTTTTCAGCATTCTGGTCCCTTACCCCTTACTTTTGCAATATTCAGCTTTGTTTTTCTTGCTGTACCAATGCAGAACAGCTGTCCCAATTTCAGTATTCATATTTTCTCAAGCAATTACAGCAAGACTGGCTGCTGTATCCTGGCCAACCTTCATTTATTTTTGTGCCATATCTTTCTGCTTACACCAGTTTATTTCTTTTCAATTCCACCTTACTCAGGTTCTCAACACACAGGCAGAACACAGCTAGCTTCTCATACTAATGGTCTCTAATCCAGTCTGGACCAACCTCTTTTTTTGCCTCATAAGCCAAGCCTCCACATAATTCATAGTTATTTATGCATTTAGTTCTTTAAATTCTGACCAGAATGACCCAGAAAACACTGTTTATGGCACTTCTAGGTATCTTTTAGACCAAGGTTGAAATCCTTCCATATTCTTCCACAAATCAGGTTCATAAGACCAAAAGCCACACACCGAGTTTTTCATCATCAATTACACCATTTATGGTACCAATTTTCCATTTTAATTACCTTCTTGTTGCTGGGATAAAGCAGCCAACAAAAAGCAGATGATAGGAGGAAAGAGTCTACTTTGCTTATAGTCTCAAGGAGAAGCTCCATGATGGCTGGGGAAAACATGACATGAACAAAGGATTGACATCATCCTATTGCCATAGCACAGGAAACACTGCAGCAGGAGAGTGAGGCTAACTCTGGCAAGGGTTGTTAGCTATAGCACCCTGAGTCTGCCATCAGAGATTTCCTAAAGCAAGGCTTCACCTCACAAATTTCCACCACTTGGTCACCAAGCATTCAAACACATACCTTTATGGGGTATATTTTATTTACAACACCACACCAATAACCCCTATTACCAGCTTGCTTCTGGTCACATCAGCTTTGTGATATGGAGGACATAGGAGGACAAAAAGAATTGAGACCATATGGCAGAGGAGGGAATTTCTTGAAGGATAAAGGTCTCCAGGAATGGGAGAGTATGAAAGACAAGACAGAAGATAAGTAAACAACAATGTAGCCCATGTAAAGCCAGGTGCACAACATGGGGCATCCATCTAGAGTTCATTTGTGAAGGCTGGAGGTCTTGGTGCACCCATTCTCATTCTCTCTCTCTGTCCTTATGAATAAATAAATACAAATAGTTCAACAAAAGCTGATAAAAGGATAGGAACATGATCAAATTACTGTATACTCACATATAAAAGTTCTCAATAAAAATACTAAAACAATTGACATTACTTGCTGAAAGTAGCAATAAGAATAAATGAAATAATTATGTATTATTTAGACCAATCATGAGATGCTTATGGAATTTTCATGATACCATTCATAATATCCCATTTTTGGTGGGTCAGCAACTTGGCTACAGCCTTGCCTGGACATGGACATTATTCCATCATAAGGCTACAATCACCTTGTCAGCTAGGCAATGGGTCTCATTAGAAGGCATGATATGGGGAGGATTTAATTGTAATCTTACTGTTCTGATTGTTGCTAGTATTCACATGACCCTCAGTTCACCTTTTAGCAGAATGTGCAGCTGATGCACATCCTTACAACTCTGCTACATGGACTTGAATGGAGCAACTGGCTTCATCAAAGCAAACAAAGGAAAGAGTAAACACAAGATAATCTGATGGGTTGAGGTGGATACTTCAACAGTTCTTCCAATTTCATGAAAGGGATACCTGACATACATTCTCGTATTTAGAAGCTTTTGACAAGAGAACTTCATATATGGTACCTGGGGAGGAAACATTAGAATTCTTCTAGCAATCTGCCCATTACTGTATATAATTTCTAGAGAACTCTTTGAGTTCAAAAAATGGCATGATACCTAGTATAAAACATATGAGTGGCTGTGTTTTTTAATGTAATTGATAGCTTGCACATTTTATTTGTTTTAATATGTATGTTGCTAGCTCCAGGCTGGCCTCAAACCTGAGAACCACCTTCCTCAGTCTCACACATGCTAGGATTACAGATATGTACCACCACACCATGCAGTATTAGCTATGTTTACTACAAGTTCGGGATTAACTGGTACATTACCAACATAATCTGATTTTGTTGACTTTTTCTTCTTTTCTTTTTCAGTAGAGTCTCATTCTATCCCAGGCTGACATGGAATTTACCATGTAGTCTCAGGGTGGCCTTGAACTTACAGTGACCTTCCTACTTGTGCCTCCAGAGAGCAGAGATTAAAAGTGTGCACCACCACATCCAGCTGTTTTTTTTTTATTTGATTTTCTGAGACTTGCCACATCTTTAATATACAAAAATGAGATATGTTTTATCTTATGTACCATTTTTGTTATGAACAAAATTTTTATGAACCATTTTTTCATAATTTTCAAAGTAAATCATGTAGATTTAAGGTATTAAGAAGTATTAAAATTTACAGCTAACTATTGCAAGTTTAGTGGGAAATCATTTCATTAAATTTTGGTACAAAATAATGATGGACATTTGAAATGGAAAGATTTGAAGATTTAATTAAAATGTTAATCTTTTGCTAGAACAAAGGTCATAATCATAAAATGTAATTGAAAGGAGTTCATTATCTTGGGTGCTAATGTGCTATTTCCATTTCAAAAATTTATATTGCATATTTGCCATTTAAAGAATAAGTGGATATCATTTATTTGAGTGCATGAACTAAGTTGTCAAAGGCGGTTGTAAACCATACTATTTTGGAAATTAAGTTTCCAAAATTCATTTTCTCTTTGAATACACTGTTTTGCAAGCAGTTGCTATCTCATTGAGGCTGTCACTGTTCCCATTGCCTATTCACAATGTCAGTGACAAATACTTCATATAATTGATAAGACTACATCATCCTTCCAGGCAGCAAAGAAATTTTCATCTATCTATTGGTAATATATCTGACAGTTCCATAAGTTTGTCAGCTATTCACAGAAAAGTTCCTTCCTGGACATTCTTAAAGTCACACACATATTGCAAGATGGCAACTGGTCTGTAGTTAGTACTTTGATGTGAGTTCCTAGACTGTTTGTAGTATTTCCTTCTCAAGATGTTCTCCACACTGTATCTATCTTCTTCTCCAAAAAGAAGGCTGGATTCCATACTAGGTAATTTGCAGCTACAAGGGCACTCATCCTATAGTTAATGCTAGGGTAAGAAGGCAGTAAGGGGGAAGAGGAAGTGTTGGGCCTTGAGAGGCTCGGATGTGAGGCCTAGTGGAACTTCCTGAGCCTAGCTAACGTTTGGTGACCTGCCTCTGGCCAGCTATGACTCAGCAGGATGCCTAATGGCCTCAGGCCTGCTACTTCTGTGTAGGAAGTTGGAGTTCTCCCTCACATGCTTAGAACCAATCATCTCAAAAGTCACGGTATGCTATTGGCCCTCACATCTCACCCCATTCTAAAATCCCCACCCTCATTCTCAAAGCTATATAAGCACCTGCCTGTTACAATAAAGTGAGTACCTGCTTTGACAAGATTTCTGGCTTGGTGGTTTGTTCCTGGCTGTCGACACCCACCCTCCTCATCAACCCATTGGGAGGAACCAGTGGGCCTCATCCTTCCTCAGCACAATCTGTCAGGGAGCCCGGCAGTCTGGCACCCAACATGGGGCTACAGGAACCTGGCAGATTGGTGCCCTGTATGAGGCATTCTTGTTGAGGAGGTCAATCGGTGTGCGTGTGTGGGTGAATGTACCCTCATAAGTTATGAGGCAGCCTTCATATTTAATGTGCTAAACTTTGCTTCTATAATCTGTACTTGCTTGTCAGCATCTTTCCATTCCCTTTCTCTTTCCTTTCACTTTCATTTCACCAGCAAGCTGCATCTGCGGCTTTTGTATTTCTGAACAGGTCATATGTCACTAGTGGACACACCATGTGGGCAAACCTGGAGGAGACTCGAGGTGTATTGCCCCCTCATTGGAATGAGGGCTCCGTCCTGGAAGATGAAGCAAATCTGCTGGGGAGACCTGATCCTATCCACACTCCTATCCACACCATGTTTGGTATCATTGAGCTGTCCCCTAAGGACACAGACTTGTCTGGCCATCATGGATCTAAATCTGAACTTAATTCTACAGCATGTTTACCTATCTTTTGGGTCCTTGTGTTTGTATTGTACTCATGTGTCTGTGGGTTGCTATTGCCCTAATTTGATGGACATTTCTCTCTTGAATTTATAATATGGAACAGTCTCACTCTAAATCAAATCCTGTCTTAGAATCTTTCAGGAAACTCCTGAAGAGTAGAGGGCTTGATTTGGCTGATAATCAGGCTCGACACACCTGGGATTGCCTTCTTAAGGTGGCATCATGGCTGCTGGAAGGAAATCTCTTTGATTGGGACAGTTGGGACAGGGTGGAGACCCTTGTTCATTAGGACACACAAGGAGAAGGGTCAAATACCCCCCTTAGGGGTCCTCCCTACAATCTCAGCCCTTAAGGGCTGCTTCCCTCCAAGACAAACCAAACAAAAACAAAAGACAGAGGAAAAAGGAAAAAATCTTGCGGAAGAGGGGGCGGAAAGAATGTCAGAGTTACATGTTGGGTCATGATTTGCAGACACATTTATCATACTAATAACTGGGGGCTAACTCCACAATGCATGACCCATTTTCATTAACAAGGAGGGCCTAATGGGAGGGGGTAGATCACAGATGAGCCTAAATAATGGTACCAAACTGCCTATATTCACTGAAAAGAAAACTAATAAATTAAATTAAAAAAAAAGAAGGGGGAGGGGTCCACAAAACTACGGGTGATATGAATAAATCCTATGGAAACATTAAAAAAAAAAAAATAGTATACAGCCTGATCAGGCTACTCCTCCTGGAGATGCAGCTTTAAAAACCCCAGAAAAGGGTGGATCCTTATACCCCTCACTTGATCCATTTGGGAGTGCTCCTTGGCCTTCTGGGGGACCTCCCCCACCTTCTCCATCAACTAATCCTTTCTGGAACCCTACTCCCCCCTTCATTTTTGACCACCAAGCCACCAGAAAGTGAAACTATTCTATTTCCTGTCAATCTAAATCCTGAGGGTAATCACCCTGCTACCTGGTATCCATGGGAAGCTCAGTACCTTAAGGAGCTTAAAAAGGCAGTCTCAGAGGATGGACCTCACTCTCCTTGGGCTGAGAACCTATTAAAGAGACTTGTCTATCAACCTTGTATGACCCAAGATTAGAAAAATCTAGTTAGGGCCATCTTGCTGGGTCCCCTATACATTAAGTGGTGTACCATTTTCAAGATGTGTGCCGTATACAGGAAGAGTGAAACCAAAGTCAATAGTCCCCTGTGCCCATAACTTTTGGGATGCTGTCTGGTTCCTCTGATCAATATGCCACAGGCACTCAACAGGTGGCTATACCTGATCCATATAGGGACCAGGTCAGGACACTGGGCTTGGTGGCATGGAAAAGGCTTGATGAGGAACCCTCTGAATCCCCCCTTATGGGTATTAGTCAAAAACCATCTGAGGACTTAGCTACATTTGTAGATAGGGTGGAAAAAGTCTCCAAAAAATAATTTCCCACAGGGCCATTATGGGATCAGTTTACTATAATGTTAGTTTGGGAAGGGATGATGGCCGATTATCACCTTGCCTGGTTAGGTCTCAAGGACAACGCCATGAGTAGATTGATTGTAACCACCAAGGGCATTGGAACTGTCTCCCATCAGGCTAGAGCCATAGCTGCTGCCCTTCAGGAAAATAGACACAAAGATTTGGCTTCTGTGATCTGCGCACTAGAGTTAAATCCTAAAACTAACATGTTTCAGGTGTGGGGGCAAGGGCCATTTTTAAAAGGAGTGCCCCAACAAGACAAAGCCCCCCCCTCCCCAATCCCTGGGAGGACGACCAATGCCCCTTGCACCTGCTGCCCTAAATGCAAGAAGGGGTTTCATTGGCCTAGGGAGTGGAGGTCGAAGTTTGACATACAGGGAAAGCCTTTAAACTACTCCTGGGTCTCCCCCAGCCCCATTAAATAAGGGGAAAGAGACCATCAAAGCCCATTGGACCATCCCTCTCATCCCTGGCCTTAGACCCATTATTATTTTAAATATTGGCAATAAAAGATTCAAACTTCTCATTGACACTGGAACAGACCAAACGGTCCTGAGAAAGGAGGAAGTGACCCCTCCTGGTAGCTTGTGCCTGGCCTTCCCCTACTGGGAGTTGGCGGGCAGTCCACTTGCTGGGAGAATGCCATGTGGCTCCCTTGGACTGACCCAGGTGGGGGCAGGGGAGAATTCTGCCCTCTCATGGTGACTGGGCTAACTGCAAACTTACTGGGTCAAGACATCCTTGGAGATGCCGAGGCCTTCATCACTACTGACCATAAGGTCTTTTATAATGATTGGTTAGATGAAGAAGAATATCTACAACAGTTTGAGGAAGGGAGGAAATGTCATCCCAATTATAGAGATGACCTTTACTTTGAGCAACTCACACAAAAGTACTCCAATGAACACCCCCAATTCTAAGGGCCATTTCCCAGCCCCACCCACCATTTAAAATCCAGTAGAGACTGGGGGATCCTATATGGGTTGAGCAGTGGCCTCTCCCTTCTTCTAAGTTACATGAACTCCACATACTTATTGATCAACTGTTGGAGGGTGGACATATCCATCCATCCACTAGTCCCTAGAACTCTCCTGACATTAAAAATTGCTTCTTCTCTATCCCTCTCCATCCAGGAGACATGGAAAAATTTGCATTCTCTGTTAATTTTTGTGGCCCAGATAGAATATTTGAGTGGACTGTCTTACCTCAGGGCATGGCTAATAGCCCACCCATTTCTCTCCATTTCTGCCATCCATTTTCTCTTCTCTTACCAATCTCCCCAATACTCTGTTTCATATTTATGTGGATGATATTATTCTTGGGTACCTAGAATCTTCCACATTCCATGACCTTACCCACCAATGTCTAAATATCCTTCATACTCACAGCTTTAAAGTAGCTCCTGAGAAAGTTCAAACTGTGCCTCCTTTAAGATCTTGGGCTCAATCCTTACCCTAGTTAAAGTTTCACCTGTTAAACCACAACTTTATATTCAGGATTCTTTCTTTCTTTCTTTCTTTCTTTCTTTCTTTCTTTCTTTCTTCCTTCCTTCCTTCCTTCCTTCCTTCCTTCCTTCCTTCCTTCCTTCCTTTCTTTCTTTCTTTCTTTCTTTGCTCAATTTTTATTAACATTTTACATGATAATAAAAAATATCCCATGGTAATACCCCCCCAACTTTCCCCTTTGAAATTCCATTCTCCATCATATCCCCTCCCCTTCTCAATCATTCTACTTACATATATACAATAGCAACCTATTAAGTATCTTCCTCCCTTCATTTCTCTTCCCTTTATATCTCCTTTTAAACTTACTTGCCTCTGCTTCTGAGTTTTTTCCTTCTCATGCAGAAGCCCAACCACCTGCAGCTAGTATGTCCAGGTAGCTATAGCCACCTGATATGTGAGAAAAATGCTAAAAATACTCACTGGAGAAAAGATAGCCTCTTCAGCAAATGGTGTTGGGAAAACTGGATATGTATCTGTAGAAGGATGAAAATAGATCCTTCTATCTCTCCATGCACAAGAATTAAGTCCGAATGGATTAAAGACCTTAACATCAGACCTGAAACACTAAAACTGCTAGAGGAAAAAGTAGAGGAAACCCTTCAATATATTGGTCTTGGCAAAGACTTTCTGAATACAACCCCAATTGCTCAGGCAATAAAACCACAGATTAATCACTGGGACCTTATGAAATTACAATGAGTTTGCACTGCAAAGGACCCTGTGAATAAAGCAAAGAAGTAACCTACAGAATGGGAAAAAATCTTCACCAGCCATATATCGGATAGAGGATTAATATCTACGATATATATTCAGGAGTCTTACACCTTGCCTCAACTCCAGAAACTCTTTAGAGAAATTAACTGGATGAGGCCCTGGATACCTATAACCACTGAGGAATTATCCCCCTTGTTCAACTTCCTAAGAGACCTTGGTCTTTCATCCCAAGTAACCCTAATGTCTGGGCAGAGAAATCCTCCATAGAGTCCAGGAGGACATAGATAACTCCAATCTCAAGCGATTTGACAATGATCTCCCTCTTTCCCTCTACCTTTTCCCTGGGGAGACCCTGATAACTTCTCTGCTGGCTCAAAAGGGCGAGCCTATTCAGTGGACTCACCTCTTGACTGGTGGGGCCCCTAGGGTCCATTCTTTAAGTAACCAAGTAGCTGATTGCATCATTAAAGGAAGGGAAACTGCCATTAGACCCTTTGGTATTGAGCCTCACTCCATCATTACCCCATAGAAGATACCTGATTTCACTTGGCTCCAAAGAAATAATATGAGTCACTATGGCACTTGAGGGGTTTCTGGGCACCATAGACTGCCATTATGGCCCTCATAAGTGGATGAGCTCCTTATCCATGTTGGAGTGGACCCTCCCAGACTTTTCCTACCTCAACCCAACCCTGACTTCCTCATTGCCTTTACAGATGGGAGATGCCAGGGTGCTTCCCTGGATGTGTATCTCCCCTTCAAATTGGGGGTCAAACCTGAGGCCATCAAGTCTATCTCTTAGGAAATAGAGGGATCAGCACAGTACAAAGAGCTTTTTGCAGTTGTTCTGGCCCTAGATACCATACACGAGCCTTTCAACTTATTTTCTGATAGTCTCTATGTGGTAAATCTATTGTCCAATCTAACTGAAGCTCACATTAGACTTGATTCCAACCCTTTATCCCCCTTAATGATCCAGACTCACACCCTATCTTCACATAACACCTTTGAGGTCATCAAAATTTACCAGGTTTCCTCTCTGAAGGAAACAGTTAGGCTGATCAATTGGCCTCTGTGGCTCACTGTCACACTGTCTCAGACACTATCCAATTTCATTCACTAACATACACCAACTGGAGAAGCCATGAAAAAAGATTCCCCCAAATACCAAATAAAGATTTTGAAAAAAATTATTAGGACATGCAAGTCTTGCCAACCCTTCCTCCCGGTTCCCCCCCACCTCCAAACTTCAGGGAGTAACCCTGGGTGTCTTCACCCCAACCAGCTTTGGCCAATATATGTTACTCATTATTCCCGCTTTGGAAAACTAAAATATATTTTCTTATCAGTTGATACTTTCTCCCATACCTGTTGGGCATCTGCACATGCCGGGGAGAAATCTAAACATGCCATTAGTCATATGCTTCAATGTTTTGCCACTCTCGGGCTGCACAATCAGGTAAAAACATATAGTGGCCCTTGCTTTGTAAGTCAAAACTTTACAAGTTTCCTCCAGACGTGGCAAATTACACATGCCACAGGCATTCCATATAGCCCTGGAGGTCAAGCTATCATTGAAAGAAATATCCAAACACTTAAGTCACAATTACAAAAACAAAAAGGGGGGAATCACTCCCCCACCCCATGATCAGCTAAAGAAAGCATTATTCACCTTAAATATTTTATTTTTTTCTAGAAATGAAAAAATGTCTCCATTTCAAAAACATCCTCTGTCACATACAGCTCGATCAAATGGAGAGACCCATTGACTGGGGCCTGGAGAGGACCAGACTCACTCCTTACAGGAGGGAGAGGGTTTGGATGGGTCTTCCCTCAAGATGAAAAAAGATCCATTTGGATACCAGCAAGAGACATAAAATATTTGTCCCAAAATGGGACACTGACAATCACTTCTCCAGGGAGTGTCCCACCTCTCAGGACTGTTCCTAAAATGGTCTTCACCCTACTAAACCAAACAACTCCCTCCCTTGTGGAGGATTGCTATCTTTACCTCTGATCTGGGCCTCCATGGCTGCTGGCAGTAATCACCAATGACACAACTACAGTTGCCCACACCACCCTAAAAGTTGCTCAGCAACACTCCCCATCCCTGTCCAGCTTTTCCCAATGTCTCCTTCTGGAACTTACATTTGGACCCTGCCTTCCTCTAATAAAGTCCAATACAGATGTAGGATACATTCATCCTCCCTTCTGTACTTTCTTTTTCTTTCTTTTTTTTTTTTTTTTTGGTTTTTCGAGGCAGGGTCTCACTCTGGCTTAGGCTGACCTGGAATTCACTATGTAGTCTCAGGGTGGCCTCGAACTCACGGCGATCCTCATACCTCTGCCTCCCGAGTGCTGGGATTAAAGGTGTGCGCCACCACGCCCAGGTCCTTCTGTACTTTCAACACAAGGGAGCTCAGTGCTCAAAGCTGCCTTCTTTCTGGAATGGTTTATGTTTGTGAAGGTGGGATGGACTATGATTTTCTGCCCACCAATTGGATGGGCCTTTGTGCCCCAGCCACCTTAATCCCAGATGTAGATATCATTCCTGGAGATGAAGCCCTACCTATACCCTCTTTTGATTATATTAGAGGGATACATAAGGGCTGTACAAATGATACCTTTACTCATTGGGTTGGGAATAACCATGGGCATGGCCACTGAGACAACCGGGATGGGTATGGAAGCCCATCTCTACAAAAAAACTCTCTCTCCAGTTGATCAGTGACATAAAAGCCGTGTCCAGTACTATCCTTGATCTCCAACAACAGCTAGACTCCCTGGCTGACGTAGTCCTACAAAACAGGAGGGGACTAGACCTATTAACTGCTGAAAAGGGAGGTATATGCTTGTTTTTACAGGAAAAATGCTTTTTATATGCCAATAGATTGGGAATCATTCAAGACAAGATCAAAAGTCTTCAGGAAGACCTGGAGAAGAGATAGTGGGACCTCCAGGACAACCCACTGTGGATGGGGCCTGCATGGCTTCTTACCCTACCTCCTCCCTCTAATTGGACCTCCTCTTCTCCCTTCCCTTATTTTCACTGTTGGGCCTGATGTAATTAACAAAATTACACAATTCATTCACCAGCAGCTACAGGCAATAAAACTCCATCAGGTTGAGATACATTACCACAGGCTGGAAACTCAGGAATTAAGTTCCTCAGATGACCCACTGCCACCTCCTCTGCCCTCCATGTGACCGATGATGGGTAAGATTTCAGACTGACTGAGACAACCTAAGACAGGCCATAGAGTGGGTTCTCAGCAAGCTAAACACATGGAACCCAGTGATGGGTAAGTTCCCCAGAGGGGGACAACCTAAGACAGGGGCCATGGTGACTAACGCTCTTAGAAAAACAAAAGGGGAGATGTTGGGTCTTTAGAAGCTACAAGGGCACTCATCCTAAAGATAATGCTAGGGTAAGAAGGCAGTAAGGGGGAAGAGGAAGTGTTGGGCCTCGAGAGGCTCGGTTGTGAGGCCTAGTGGAACTTCTGAGCCTAGCTAAAGTTTGGTGACCTGTCTCTGGCCAGCTATGACTCAGCATGACACCTAATGGCCTCAGGCCTGCTACTTCTGTGTAGGAAGTTGGAGTTCTCTCTCACATGCTTAGAACCAATCATCTCAAAAGTTGCAGTATGCTATTGGCCCTTCCATATCACCCTATCCTCAAATCCCCACCCTTGTTCTCAAAGCTATATAAGCACCTGCCTGTTACAATAAAGTGAGTTCCTGCTTTAACAAGTTCCCAGGTAGGTGGTTTGTTCCTGGCCATTGACAACCAACCTCCTCCTCAACCCCTTGGGAGGAAACAGCACCCCTCATCCTTCCTCAGCATTACTTGCCAGGGGAGCCAGGCAGGAAGGGAGGGAGGGAGGGAGGGAGGGAGCAAGGGAGGGAGGTGGAGGGAGGAGTTGGGGGAGGAAAGGAGAAACAGAGGAAGGGAGGAGGGAAGAATGGAAGGAAGGAAGGGAGAAAGGAAGAATAGATGGAAGAAAGGAAGGGATGAAGGAGAGAAGGAAGGAAGGGACAATTTATTCTAAGTGTTAAGAGCTTTACATGACATAGACAATTCTTCACTTCTCCGGTATTGTATTTTTGTGGCTAGATGAAAGTTAGTAGGATTGTGATAGAAAGAGCAGGCTTGCATACAAGATGCAATATGGCTGGAGAAATGGCTGAGCAGTGAAGGCATTTGCTGCAAAGCTTAATGACCTAGGCTCAGCTTTTCAGTGCCCATGCAAATCCAGATACACAAAGAGGCACATGCATCAAGAGTTCTTTTGCTGTGGCTGGAAGTTCTAGCATGCTCAATTTCTGTCTCTGTTTATCTCTCTCACATTGCAAATAAATAAAAAATATTTTCAAAGAGATGGATATATAATCCTTTCTTCACAATTAGAAAAACAGACTCTCTTATAGAGATGCCAAGGTATATACAAAATACTATAAGCATTGTTTTGTGTAAGATAGACTGTCAATTAATAAATTCAGACCCTAAATTTCTATAGGGCCTTGGTCCATAATACCTTGTGATTTATCATTAGTATATCAAGTTTATATTCCATATTCTCTATAACAATAGGTTGTTTTCTTACATTAAGTAAAACAATGTTTATTCAAGATATATATATATATATATATATATATATATATATATATATATATATATATATATGTAAAATGAGGTAAATTATTCAATAAATGCTATTTATTAATTTAAAAAGTTTCACTACATAAATTTATTTTCTGACATCTTAATTGCTTATTAACTACTTTAATAGTTCCAGTAATATAAATATATAAGTATATAAGTAGATTGTGCATCCATATAAATATTTGATAACTAGACAAATCAATCAAAACATACTCAGTGAAGACTCAATTAAAGAAGGAAGAGATCAGTACAGGAGAATAGAGTTGATATTAATGATAATTATGGAGTTGTTTTTGGTTTTCTTATTTTTAAAATATTTTTATTTATTTTCTAGCAGAGAGAGAGAGAGAGAGAGAGAGACTAAGGAGAGGCAGACAGAGAAAGAGAGAAATAAAGCATGTGCACATCAGACTTCTAACAGCAAGCTGCAAATGAATTCCATATGCATGCACCATTTTGTGCATTTCCTTTATGTGGGTACTGAGGAATTGAACCTGGGTTTCAGGAAAGTGACTTCAACACTTAGCCATCTCTCAAGCCCCCCCCCCCCTTTTAAAATATTTTAAATTTATTTGTTTATTGGTTTTCTTTATTAATTAGCATTGTATTCAGCAAATACAGTCAATTTGGTAACATTATTAGGCTCATCTGTGACCTAACCCTCCCCTAGGCCTCTCCTTGTTGAGGTACATGGCTCATGCATTGTGGAGTTAGTCCACAGTTATGGGTAGGATAAATGTCTCTGCATATCATGAACCAACATGTGGCTCTGACATTCTTTCCATCCCTTCTTCTGCACAATTTCCCTGAGCCATGTTGGGATCATTTTTGGTATGCTTCAATGATGAGGTGTTGGGGGCCTCAGGGTCTCTGGCTCTCTGATTTGGTAGGAGTTGATTTTTCTCTGTGTTGATCTCTTTCACCCTTGTGCTGGTACCCGGTTCACCAGGAAAACAGCACCCTTTCTTGTTTCGCCAGTTGTTTATTACTTTCAGCCGGGGCACTTTTGAGGTCTGATGGGGTGGCTCTTTCCTTAGGATCTACATCTATCTGAAAAAGAGAAGGAGATTCTCCAATGGAGAGTAAGTTAGCACCAGGACAAATGAGATAACACTTACTTTTTTTATACAGAATTTAATAGGTGTAGGCCCTCTTGTAGCCTATGGTTGATAGTAGCTTGATGATGGAATGTGGGCTTATGTTTGGATATGGTTCTGATTTGTTTCCCAGCTCCAGCTATGAGTCCTATACCACTGAGGGGATCAATTGGCTGAATCAAGAGCAGTTATTAGTTCCCCACCATGGCTATTGCCACTATTACACTTGTGTGGGCATCACGACAGGTTATTTGCTGCTAAGTAGTTTAGACCATGAGTTGCTTGGACAGATATTGGTCATTTTCCCCCAGTTGCCCATGTAGCACCTTCTGGAACTAGACGTGCTGACTGTCTGGGGACTGACTCTCTTCCAGCTTCCAGCCATGCCATTCCATTTTACATGTTGAACACATAAGGTGTCTTCAGCAGTAGGGTCTTACCATTAACCTTTGGTGGGTCATCAAGTACTCGGACAGAAATCTCTTTTTCTTTTAAGAAACCTTGTAGGTCTCTCTGATCAAAAGCTCATTATGTGGGCTAGAAAGATGCCTTAGTGGCTAAGCACTGTCTATGAAGGCTCAGGACTCTGGTTTGAGGCTTGATACCCCAGGACCCATGTTAGCCAGATGCACAGGGGATGCATGCATCTGGAGTTTGTTTGCAGTGGCTGGAAGCCCTGGCGCACCAATTCTCTCTCTATCTTATCTGCCTCTTTCTCTCTCTCTCTCTGTCACTCTCAAATAAATAAATAAAAATGAACCAAAAATATACATTTTAAAAAAACAAAAAAACAAACAAAAAAAAATGCTCATTGTGGATGATAGCTACATTCTGGTACTGGGAGTTAAGGGTCAGTGCCCACTAAGAAAAGGAAGAAAAAGATAACTAATATACAAGAAATGGGGGAGGGAGAGGGAGAGGGAGGGAGGGAAGCTGTAGAAAATTAAGGTTAATCTTCATCATACCTTCTCTAGTGCCTTGTTGTTGATGTGTTCCCTCTAAGGGCCTGGTGACGGTTCAGCCATTTGGTCTGCCTTTTAGGAAGTAGAATTTTATAATACCATTGTCCTTTTGGTTTAGATTTGTGTTTCCCACCCCACCGTTGCCCTCCCCTCCTTCCCCACCCATCCTATTGTCTAATCCACAACTTGCTTGCTGGGTATGTAAGGCATCTTGGATAGATTCAGGTTAGGGGCTGGAGATGAGTGAGACTATGTAGTGATTATTTCCTGTGATTGGGTAAGTTCACTGAGAATGATCTGCTCCAGGTTCAACCATTTTTCCTCAAATTTCATTGTGTCATTTTTCCTATTGCTGTATAGAATTCCATTGTGTAGACATGCCATATATTAGTTATCAATTCTTCTAGTGATGGACATCTGGGTTGATTCCAACTCTTAGCTATTACAAATTGAGCTGCTACAACATGGATGAACAAGTCTCTCTGGCCTGTGGTTTGAAGGTTTTAGGCTTGATACCCAGTAAGGGAATAAATGGGTCAGTTGGTATCTCTATAGTCAGCTTTTTCAGGAGTCTCCATATTGCTTTCCAAAGTGGTTGTACCATCTTCCATTCCCACCAACAAGGGATGAGTGTTTCTACTTCTCCACATCCTCGCCAGCATTTATTTTCATTTGATATTTTTGATGTGTGCTATCCTTATTGGGGTAAGGTGGAATCTCATAGTTGTTTTAATTTGCATTTCTCTGATGATTAGGGATGATGAACATTTTCTTATGTGTGTGTTTGCCATTTGTATTTCTTCCTCTGTGGACTGCCTGTTCATCTCTTTGCCCCATTTTGTGAGTGGGGTGTTTGACTTTTTACTGTTTAGGTTTTTGAGTTTGTTGTAGTTTCTAGAGATTAGGCCTCTGTCATTTGTATAACCAGCAAATATTTTCTCCCATTATGTGGGTAATCTGTTGGCTTTGCTTTTTCTATGCTTGTCTGTAAACAAAGTCTTCAGGTTTATGTGATCCCATTGGCTGAGTGACTGTTTAAGATTGTGAGCTACTGGTTTTTTTTTTTGTTTGTTTTTTGTTTTTTTTTTTTTTTCAGGAAGTCTTTTTTCATTCCTATATCATGCAAAGTACTTCCTAAATTTTCTTCAAGTAGTAGTCGCATTTCTGGTCTAACATTGAGGTCTTTGATCCATTTAACTTGAGTGTAGTGCATGGTGAAATGTGTGGATCAAGTTTCAGTTTTCTGGATATGGTTATCCAGTTTGTCCAACACCATTTGTTGAAGATGCTGTCTTTTTTCCAGCCTGTATTATTTGGGCCTTTGTTGAATATCAAGTAGCTATAGTTGCTTGGCCCAAAGTCCAGGATCTGCAGTGGAGCTAGGTGGTCACCATCTTGGCTGGAAGTCCTATTTTTATTTATTTATTAATAAGTAAACACACAGACATACAGCTTTTGTTTTTTCATGAAGGGTCAACACAGGCTGACCTCAAGTAGATGACCCTTCCAACTCCTAGAAATAAGGTGTATTAGTCAACGTTCTCTAGAGGAACAGATTTGCTAGAATGAATTATTTTAAAAAGGTAATTTATTGGATCAGCAAAAATCTAGCTAACGGGTCACTTGGGGTGATGGTAAGTGGGACATTCCCATTTCCACCCCTTGATTCCTGGACCCGTGAATCTGGGCTATAGGAGAAACAGTACAATATATAGAACACTGATTCAGAGCATATACAGCCTGCTGGAGGACACTTCTCCAGCCCTCCAAGCTGTGGCCACCTAGTTGGCACTGTAGCTGTTTCTTCAAAAGGCCATTCCACCATTCTATCAAGCCAGCTGCTTCAGGACAGTGGGGCACATGGTAAAACCAGTGAATTCCATGATCATGAGCCCACTGCCGTACTTCCTTGGCAGTGAAGTGAGTTCCTTGGTCAGAAGCAATACTGTGTGCAATGCCATGACAGTGGATAAGCCCACAGATGGTAATTTTGTCAGAAGCACTATGTGCAGGAAAGGTAAATGCGTACCCAGAATAAGTGTCTATTCCAGTAAGGACAAAACGCTGCCCTTTCCATGATGAAAGAGGTCCAGTGTAGTCAACCTGCCACCAGTTTGCTGGCTGGTCACCCCGAGGAATAGTACCATATCAGGGGCTCAGAGTTGATCTCTGCTGTTGGCAAATTTGGCGCTCAGCAGTAGCCATAGCCAGGTCAGCCTTAGTTAGTGGAAGTCCATGTTGTTGGGCCCATGCATAGCCTGCATCTCTGCCACCATGGCCACTTTGTTCGTGGGCCCATTGGGCAATGACAGGGGTGGCTGAGGAAAAGGGTTGAACACTATCCACAGAACGGGTCAGCTTATCTACTTGATTATTAAAGTCCTCCTCCAATGAGGTCACCTTCTGATGAGCACTGATATGGAACACAAGTATACTTATATCCTTTGCCCATTCAGAGTGTTCTATCCACATACACCTTCCCCAAATGTCCTTTTCACCAATTTTCCAGTTGTGCTCTTTCCAAGTCCCAGACCATCCAGCCAAACTATTGGCCACAGCCCATGAGTCAGTGTATAACCGCACATCTGGCCATTTTTTCTTCCAAGCAAAATGCACAACCATATGCACTGCCTGAAGTTCTGCCCATTGTGAAGACTTCCCTTCTCCACAGTCCTTCAGAATTTTCCCTGAAAGGGGCTGTAATGCTGCAGCTGTCCACTTCTGGGCATTGCCGGCATAACGTGCTGAACCATCTGTAAACTATGCCCTAGGTCTCTCCTCCTCAGTCAGTTGATCATAGGGCACACCCCATGATGCCATAGGTGCATGCTTGGGGACAGAAGGCATTGCAACAGGAGTAGCAACCATAGGCATTTGGGCAACTTCGTCATGTAACTTACTTGTACCTTCAGGGCCTGCTCAAGCCCGATCACATATATACCACTTCCACTTAATGATGGACTGCTGCTGTGCATGTCCAACTTTATGGCCTGGTGGGTCAGACAATACCCAGCTCATAATGGGCATGTGGGGTCGCATAGTAACTTGATGGCCCATTGTCAAATATTCAGTTTCCACTAAGGCCCAATAGCAGGCCAACAGCTGTCTCTCAAAGGGATAATAATTGTCTGCAGATGATGGCAGGGCCTTGCTCCAAAATCCCAAGGTTCCTCCGCTGTGATTCACCTATGAGGGCCTGCCAAAGGCTCCAAACAGCATCCCTGTCTGCCACTGAAACCTCAAGTACCATCAGATCTGCTGGATCATATGGCCCAAGGGGTAGAGCAATCTGCACAGCAGCCTGGACCTGTCGAAGAGCCTTCTCTTGTTCTGGGCCCCAATGAAAACTAGCAGCTTTCTGAGTCACTTGGTATATGGGACAGAGTAAGACACCTAAGTGAGGAATGTGCTGTCTCCAAAATCCAAATATGCTCACTAGACATTGTGCTTCTTTCTTAGTGGTAGGAGGGGCCAAATACAACAACTTGTCCTTCACCTTAGAAGGAATATCCCTGCATGCCCCACACCACTGAATGCCTAGAAATTTCAGTGAGGTGGAAGGTCCTTGAATTTTGGATGGATTTATTTCCCATCCCCTGATGCACATATGCTGTACCAGCAACTCCAGAGTGGTTGCTACCTCCTGCTCATTTGATCCAATTAGCATTATGTCATCAATGTAATGGACCAACGTGACACCCTGTGGAAGGGACAGGCGATCAAGGGCCCTGCGAACTAAGCTATGACACAGGGCTGGAGAGTTAATCTAACCTTGAGGTAAAACAGTAAATGTGTACTGCTGACCTTGCCAGCTGAAGGCAAATTGCTTCAGGTGGCCCCTATGGACAGGTATGGAGAAGAAAGCATTTGCAAGATCAATAGCTGCATACCAGGTACCAGGAGACATGTTAATCTGCTCAAGTAAAGAAACCACATCTGGTACAGCAGCTGCAATTGGAGTTACCACCTGATTAAGTTTCTGATAATCCACTGTCATTCTCCAGGATCCATCTGTCTTCTGAACAGGCCAAATAGGAGAGTTAAAGGGAGATGTGGTGGGAACCACCACCCCTGCATCCTTCAAGTCCTTTATGGTGGCATTAATTTCTGAAATCCCTCCAGGGATGCGATATTGTTTCTGATTCACTATTTTCCCTGGTGGTGGGAGCCTAAATGGCTTCCATTTGGCCTTTCCAACCATAATAACCCTTTCTCCACACGTCAGGGAACCAATGTGGGGGTTCTTCCAACTCCTAAGTATATCTATCCCAATTATGCATTCTGGGACTAGGGAAATAACCACAGGGTACATTCGGGGACCCACTGGACCCACTGTCAGTCTAACATTTGCCAAAACTCCATTGATCACCTGACCTCTGTAAGCACCTACTTTAACTGAAGGGCCATGGTGCTTTTTGGGGTCTCCTGGAATCAATGTCAATTCAGAGCCACTGTCCAGTAGGCCCCAACATGTCTGATTATTTCCTTTCCCCCAGTGTACAGTTACCCTAGCAAAAGGTTGCAGGTCCCTCTGAGGAAGGATAGGTGTAAGTTTAATACTGAAACTTTTGGCAGTTGTAGGAGGGTCCTTCCCCAAGGGAACTCGGCCAACCCTTCAATCAAGGGGCTCAGGATCTATAAACTGGCTCAAGTCTGGAAACTGATTAAGAGGTCTTGATTCTTTGTTGCTATAATTCAAAGAGGCTTTATGTCCCCTTGCTCTGGAACTTTTCTGCTTATACAGATCAAGAAGAAACTCAGTAGGCTTCTTATCTATTTGACTTCTGGGAACACCATGATTAATCAGCCAATGCCAAAGGTCCATACGAGTCTTACTTTTATGTGCATAATTTTGCCTACACTGTCTATTATGAAAAACACATTCACCCTGCCTTTGGCAATTCAGCGCTGCCACTTGGCCCTTGTTACCCCAAGATCCAGTTATGCCCATTGCATCTAAATCACCTAATGCAGCAACTGCAGCTCCCACTGTGAGGTCTTCTTTACATAAAAGACCAATGATAGGGGACTTTAAGTATGCTGGAACTCCCCTCACAAATCTGTTTCTTATGGTATTAGTGAAGGGCACATCTTCTGGTCGCTCCCATTGTGGGGGCAAAAATGAGTTTACATGGCAAATACACTCCAGCATTCCAAGTTTTCCGAGCTTTTTAATCCCTTCATTGACATTAAGCCAAGGGATATCAGGCAGCTCAAGCTCATGCACAGTAGGCCATCTTTGGAGCCATACTTCAGTCACCCAGTCAAATAAACTCTTGGCACCCTTCCAACTGCATGAGCTGCATTGTTAAATCTAAAGTCTCTGTTCAATGGGCCCATTTCAGTAAATTCAGCCTGATCCAATCTTATGTTCCTTCCTCCATCATCCCACACCCTTAAAATTCATTCCTACACATATTCCCCATGCTTCTGCTTGTACAAGTTAGAAAACTGAAGTTCCTTAGGAGTGTACCTCACCTCCTCCTGTGTCACACTTTCTATCTCACCTTTAGAAGCCTGCCTAGCCTTTCTTCTGGTTAGGCCTAGAGGCAAAGATGGGGGGGGGGGGGAGACGACTGAGAATCACCTGCATTTTCTGCTGATTCCTCAGACAAAGAGGGATGAATTCCCTCAGGCAAGGGTGGGGAGGATAATAATACTTCAGGATCTGGGGGTAGGGATACAACTGCTGCTAAAGGAGGGCAGGTCATATTTTCATCCAAAACATCTTCTTCAGAATCTAACATTGGGCATGTATTTTTGGCATCAATGTTGAAATAATTTTTTAAATGTACATAGAGGATCTTGATTTTTTTTTTTTTTTTTTTTTTTGTGGGTCAGGGAGAAGAGCACAGATTCAGAATGAATCTGTTGATAGAGCAAAGCCCATAAAAATATTACTGGAAGCAGGAAGAACCAGGAAGTATACAGAGAGCTGTCCCTGTTTATCATCTTGATGAATTAGGTTAAGGTTCAGTCTTTAATTGCCTTTTCATCTCACCAGGATACTTTAAAATATATATTTTTATTTTATTTACTTATTTGAGAGAAAGAGGGGCTGAGAGAGAGAGAGAGAGAGAGAGAGAGAGAGAGAGAGAGAGAGAGAGGGAGAATGGGCACACTATGGCCTACAGCTGTGGCAAATAAACTCCAGACACATGTGCTGCCTTGTGCATCTGGCTTATGAGGATCCTTGGGAATCAAACCTGGGTCCTTGGGCTTTACATGCAAGTGCCTTAACCACTAAGCAATCCCTCCAGCCCTCACCAGGATATTTTGATACCTATGTTTTTGGACCTGTTCCCCTATCTAACTACCTGCAAAAGAAGGCTACTTTGCTCCTAATCACTATCACTACTTTTCATTACCTCCCTGTAGAGTCATATTATGAATTTATCAAGAGATAAATCCATTCATAATGTCAGATTCCACATGACCTCATTTTTTCTGGAAATATTATCAAGGACCTATCCAGAGACGTGCTTTATTAATGCTCTGAACATTTTCCAATACATTCAAGTTGACAATTAAAATTAAGCATCACAAGGCCAACACTTATCAACTTGATCTCCAAACACATTACTTTAAATCATGATATCCCTTTCCAAGCCTCCAAAAGCTCATAGTCATCTCATAAGGCAAAATTAATTTAGTCTATGATCAAGAATACCAAGTCTTAATAGTACAATTTTTCTTTTCAAAACTCTAGGGCCCAAGGTAATGTTTGAAGTATAAGTTTTTAAAAATTAAAAAGAAATTATAAACTTCTAACACAATGGAATATTCACTTTCTGATAGAGAGAAATGTGAGACCAGAAGGAAAGGATTGGATAAAAGTGAGATAAAACCACAACAGCCTAAGGTTTAAATCCTGGAACAGTATGACTAGCATGTGGACATATTAGGCATTAGGTGTCTCCCAGATTGGCAGCTCTGACTCTCAATCCTGGCCTACTAGAGCTTGCATCTTCTGTCTCTGGCTGACTTTCCTCATTGCTGGAGCTTTTCTGTTCCAGACATTCTATATCCTTGCCATCTCCAAACAACATTGGCTTTCCCTTTCCACTTAAGGTTCACTCTCACAGCCACAATCATCACCTCCTTATGAGCTTCTTGTCAAGAATCTGACTCTGCCTCACAGTTTTGGGTTATAGGCATTCCTGATAAATACAGGCCAAAGCCTTCATGACCTCATAACTCTTAAATACTGTGTTCATGGGAAACCATCCCTGTGTGGATCAAAGAGAGGTCTGCTAGCTGGGACCCTATAGACTATGCTTGCTTTGTTCTCTGAGTGTCTTGAGGCAAAACCTGAAAAAATAGTTCCCAATGTGACCTTGGGCAATGAGGTCATCCTGGGACACTGTCTTCCACAAAATTTGATGCACACCTTTTCTTTACAGACTGCACATTATAATAATCTTCTGATGTGAGGCTGGAAAGATGGCTTAGCAGTTAAGGCATGCGCCTGCAATGCCAAATGACCTCAGTTTGATTTCCCAGGATGCAGGTAAGCCAGAAGAACAAGGTGGCACATGCATCTGGAGTGCATTGGCAGTGGCTAGAGTCCCTGGCATGCCCATTCTCTCCCTCTTTCTTTCTTCCTTCCTTTTTCTATCTCAAATAAATTAATTAATTAAAAAATTAAAAATCTTCTGATGTAGTTTTTCTCTGTATTTTCACTGAAAACCTGAATAAAAGTGTCTAGTAGTAACTACTATAGCCTATGTGCTATGTTGTTTTGATTTTTTTTCTTGCAAATTAATTAGGTCACTAATTTTGAATTAAGCTTCCTTTAATCTCTTGGACACAGATAAGATATGAATTTTCTGCCACAATGCAACATGAATATTTCTATTCTAATTCCAACAGAGTCCTTTTAGACCACTTATTTTATAAGGCCAGTGTCCTGATACTGGATTTCCTTTCTTATTTCTGTTGGTATTCTGGTGCTCAGAGCTCTCACCAGAAAAATACATTAAGTTCTGTTTACATCATTCTAGAACTCCTCTAAAATACATTTCCAAGCATTTCCAACTTCCTTACACAAAGAAGCTCAAAAATTCCAAGAACCACATGGTCTGGTTGAGACATGGACTTGGTACTTGCAACTAAAGATGCCTTCCAGAGAGTTAAGCCAAATTTTATGGACTACTCTTGTGCTAGTCTGAAAATGCTAAGTGCAGAGAGAATTGTATTTGGAGGCTTGCTTATGAACTTTCAAAGGGGAAGGAAAGACTGCAAAAAACCTTGTGGTATCTGTGCTACTGGCATAAGGGCTGGCTACATTCTGCTTCTAATACCCAAAGGGTTGGATCAAGGCCAAATTTGTAAAGGACTGATGTTCTTGGCTAAAGATATAGAACAGAGAGATATAAGATTGAAAATTAGAGAAATTTAAACAAGTGTTAAATTAACTGGCTCAGAGACTGGTTTTAGGCTACTAAAGTTTCTATTGTCAAACACTTTTGCAATTGTAAGGTTGATGGCCCAACTACTTAACATTGAATCAATGGAAAGCATGCCTGAGGTGTTTTTACCCCAAGAAAACTGAATGACAGAAATGCAAACTCTTTAGAAAAGAAGGAACATGCACTTCAAGGTAATAACTGATTTGTTTCTTACCTTAATTTAGAGGATGACGACTCACCTGATATTGTATTCAGAAGCCAGAAAAATGCATGGAGTTGGTCACAAAGTGCACATAGTTCCAGAAACCACTGTTCAGACATGCCATGGGGCAGAGCATGACGACCCTGATCAGAGAGGCCAGTGAAACCATTCAGATATGGACTGTGGTTTGCATGGAGACCTGAAGATGTTTTTGATATACCAGGATTATGCAAGTGCTACCATGGAGTGCTGTTGGCTCAGAATGGAATTTTTCCCTAGTTACTCAGCTTAGCTGCAGTGGTGGAATTGGAAAATCTGGAGAGTATCTGTTAGTAGTATCAGACTTGAACCATTATAGGAATTAATGAGTCAATGAGACTAACCAGGAAAAATTCACTCTAGAGAGAGGGAGAGAGCCTTTATTCACAAGCAGACCTTTGCTGGCTAATGCCAAAAACTTGACAGAATCCCTGAACTCAGATCATGCTGGAGTTATATACCTTTTATAATCCTCTGTCTGAATTATCAAGCACATCAGTCCATTACAAATTTAACCTTGATCCAACTCTCTGGGCCTGGGCAGCAGGATGCAGCCAGCCCTTATGCCAGAAGCCCAGTTACAACAAAGTCCTCTGCAGTCTTTCCTTCTCCTTAGAAAGCTCATGAGCCAAGCCTCGAAGTTCAATGCTGTCTGCACTTAGCATTCTCATACCCCCATCAGAGTAGTCCATAAAACTTGGCTTACCACTCCAGAAGACATCTTCAGTTGCAAGCACCAAGTCCATGCCTATTCCTCCAAAACAAAGGTTCCAAAAGATCAACATCCACATAGTCAGGTTCATCTCAGCCCATTCATCGGTACCAAATTCTGTAGCAGACAGCTTCAGGTTCACTGAGATGAACTTTCAGACCAGGCACAGTTATGGAGGAAGGGATTTATTGAAGCTTACAGATCCAGGGGAAGTTCCATAATAGCAGAAGAAGGTGGTCTGCCTTCACAGGCCCAAGCAGACAGAGAGAAGCACAAGCCCAAAAGCCAAAAGCCACAGAACACTTCAGGAAATCCAGCTAGGCATACTTTGCATATCTTTAGGTTGAAATCAGAAACCCACCACCACACCTTAAGATCCACCCAGTGACATTGCCTCCAGCCAGGTAGCCAGCAGATGAAAACTACAAACAATAAAGAACTGAATATACTGGGGACCATCTATTCAAACCACCACACCCACTAACAATGCACTGACTCCATGAGGCATTAATTCCAAAATCCCCATCAGCTGGGAATCTAGCATTCAGAGCACATAGTTTATGGGGGACTGTTGGGCACTGCCAGGCACAGGCTTGGTTGAGCACTCTAAAGCCAGTTTGCTACAACCATTATCATGACCAGATTAACATCAGCCAGGGTCATCCTTAGTTAATGTGATATAAGCCCTAGGTCAATAGTCATCTTAGATATCTCAAAGGAGTCTGTAATCTGATCAAGCACTTAAAGACTTAATCCATTGTTTCTTTAAACTTTTTGTTTAAATTTACTCATATTTTTATCTACATATTTTAACCTTACAATCTATGTAACCATTTTGTAACAAGCTATTTTTTTTATATTTTTTTTGTTTACTTTATTTATTTGAGACTGACAGAGAGAGAGAGAAAGAGGCAGATAGAGAGAAAGAAGGATACAATGGGCACACCAGGGCCTCCAGCCACTCAGATATGTGTTCCCCTTGTGCATCTGGCTAACATGGGTCCTGGGGAATCAAGCCTCGAACCAGGGTCCTTAGGCTTCACAGGCAAGTGCATAACCATTAAGCCATCTCTCCAGTCTTGTAGCAATCTACTTTTATCAAATATTTAACATTGAAGATTTAAGGTTTCCTCTCAAATATATTTTCTTTAGCTACTTTGTCTCATTGCCAATACCAAAAAAATTTGCTTTTATCATAAATTTTTTTTTTAATTTTTTAAAGTTTTATTAGCATTTTCCATGATTATTAAAAAAATCGCAGGCTGGAGAGATGGCCTAGCGGTTAAGTGCTTGCCTGTGAAGCCTAAGGACCTTGGTTCGAGGCTCAGTTCCCCAGGTCCCACATTAGCCAAATGCACAAAGGGGCGCACGTGTCTGGAGTTCATTTGCAGAGGCTGGAAGCCCTGGCACACCCATTCTCTCTTTCTGCCTCTATCTGTCTTTCTCTCTTGTCTGTCACTCTCAAATAAATAAAAAAAAAAAAATCCCATGATAATTCCCTCCCTCCCCCACACCCTATTTTCCCCTTTGAAATTCCATTCTCTATCATATTACCTCCTGATCACAATCATTGTACTTACATATATACAATATCAACCTATTAAGTACCCTCCTCCCTTCCTTTCTCTTCCCTTTATGTCTCCTTTTTAACTTATTGGCCTCTGCTACAAAGTATTTTCATTTTCACACAGAATAACAATCATCTGTAGCTAGTATCCACATATGAGAGAGAACATGTGGCGCTTGGCTTTCTGGGCCTGGGTAATCTCACTTAGTATAATCCTTTCCAGGTCCATCCATTTTTCTGCAAATTTCATAACTTCATTTTTCTTTACTGCTGAGTAGAACTCCATTGTACAAATGTGCCACATTTTCATTATCCACTCATCAGGTGAGGGACATTTAGGCAGGTTCCATTTCCCAGCTATTATAAATTGAGCAGCAATAAACATGGTTGAGCATGTACTTCTAAGGAAATGAGATGAGTCCTTTGGATATATGCCTAGGAGTGCTATAGCTGGGTCATATGGTAGATCAATCTTTAGCTGTTTTTGGAAACTCCACACTGATTTCCACAATGGCTGGACCAGATTGCATTCTGACCAGCAGTGTAGAAGGATTCCTCTTTTTCCACATCCCGCCAACATTTATGATCATTTGTTTTCATGATGGTGGCCAATGTGACAGTAGTGACATGGTATCTCAATGTAGTTTTAATCTGCATTTCCCTGATGGCTAGTGATGTAACACATTTTTTTAGATGCTTATATGCCATTCATATTTATTCCTTTGAGAACTCTCTATTTAGCTCCATAGTCCTTCTTTTGATTGGCCTGTTTGACTCCTTAATATTTAACTTTTTGAGTTCTTTGTATATCCTAGATATTAATCCTCTATCAGATATATAGCTGGCGAGGATTTTTTCCCATTCTGTAGGTTGCCTCTTTGCTTTTTTCACTGTGTCCTTTGCAGTGCAAAATCTTTGTAATTTCATGAGGTCCCAGTGATTAATCTGTGGTTTTATTTCCTGAGCAGTTGGGGTTGTATTCAGAAAGTCTTTGCCAACACCAACATGTTGAAGGGTTTCCCCTAACTTTTCCTCTATCAGTTTCAGAGTTTCAGGTCTCATATTAAGATCTGTATTCCATTTGGACTTAATTCTTGTGCATGGAGAGAGAGAAGAGGCTATTTTCATCCTTCTACAGATATATATCCAGTTTTCGCAACACCATTTGCTGAAGAGGCTGTCTTTTCTCCAATGAGTATTTTGGGCATTTTTATCGAATCTCAGGTGGCTATAGTTACTTGGGCTTACATCTGGGTCCTCTATTCTGTTCCACTGATCTATGTATCTGTTTTTGTGCCAGTACCACTCTGTTTTTGTTACTATGGCTCTGTAGTATAGGTTAAAATCAGGGATGGTGATACCACCAGCCTTATTTTTGTTGCTCAGAATTATTTTAGATATTCGAGGTTTTTGGTGATTACAAATGAATTTCTGGATTGTTTTTCTATTTCCATGAAGAATGCTTTTGGAATTTTAACAGGGATTGCATTAAATGTGTAGACTGCTTTTGGTAAGATTGCCATTATCACAATATTGATTCCTCCAATCCAGGAACAGGGGATGTTTCTCCACATTCTAGTGACTTCTGCAATTTCTCACTTGAGTGTTTTAAAGTTTTCATTGTATAGATTCTTTACTTCCTTGGTTAGGTTTATTCCAAGGTACATTTTTTTTTTTGATGCAATTGTGAATGGGAGTGATTTTCTGATTTCATCCCCTGTGTGGTTGTTGTTAGCATATATGAAGGCTACTGATTTCTGTGTATTTATTTTGTATCCTGCTACCTGGATGTAGGTTTTGGTCAGCTCTAACAGTTTGCTAGTAGAGTTTTTAAGGTCCTATATGTATAGAATCATGTCATCTGCAAATAATGATAACTTGATTTCTTCCTTTCCAATTTGTATCCCTTTTATGTGTGTCTCTTGCCTTATTGCTATGGCTAAGACTTCCAGAACTCTATTAAATAAAATTGGGAACAGTGGAAACCCTAGTCTTGTTCCTGATTTTAGTGGAAAAGCTTCCAATTTTTCCCCATTTAGTAATATGTTGGCTGTAGGCTGGTCATAAATAGCTTTTATTGTATTGAGTTATGTTCCTTCTATTCCCAGTCTCTGTAGGACTTTTATCATGAAGGAATGTTGGATTTTTTCAAATGCTTTCTCTACGTCCAATGAGATGATCATGTGATTTTTTTGTCCTTCAACCCATTGATATAATGTATTACATTTATAGATTTGTGTATGTTGAGCTATCCCTGCATCTCTGGGATAAAGCCTACTTGGTCAGGGTGAATGATCTTTTTGATATATTCTTGTATTCTGTTTGCCAATATTTTGTTGAGAATTTTTGCATCTATGTTCATGAGGGAGATTGGTCTGTAATTTTCTTTTTTTGTTCTCTCTTTGCCTGGTTTTGGTGTCAGGGTGATGCTGGCCTCATAGAAGGAGATTGGTAAAATTCTTTCTTTTTCTATTTCCTGGAAAAGCTTAAGAAGCAATGGTGTTATCTCTTCCTTAAAAGTCTGGTAAAATTCAGCAGTGAATCCATCTGGGTTTGGGTTTTTTTTTTTTTATTTGGGAGATTATTGATAACTGTTTGATCTCCATGTTTGTTATAGGTCTCTTTAAGTGATTAATCTCATTTTGATTTAATTTAGGTAGGTCATATAAATCAAGGAAATCATCAATTTCTTTCAGATTTTCATACTTTGTGGAGTATGTGCTTTTATAGTATGCCCCCATGATTTTTTGAATTTCTCTGGAATCTGTTGTGATGTTACCTTGTTCATCTCTGATTTTATAAATTTGTGTTCTCTCTTTCTTTTGGGCAGATTTGCTAAGGGTTTATCAATTTTATTTATCCTTTCAAAGAACCAACTCTTTGTTTCATTAATTCTTTGCATTTTTTTTGTTTCTATTTCATTAATTTCTACCTTAATCTTTATTATTTTTCCTGCCTACTGATTTTTGGTTTGCCTTGTTTTTCTTTTTCCAAGGCTTTAAGGTGAAGCATTAGGTTTTTTACTTGTGACCTTTCTAATTTCTTAATATAGGCACTCAAGGCTATAAATTTACCTCTTAGAACTGCCTTCATTTTGTCCCAGAGATTTTGGTATGTTGTGTTCTCATTATTATTTGACTCTATAAATTTTTTTATTTCCTTATTGATTCCTTCATTGAGCCATTCATCATTTAGTAGCGTATTGTTAGTTTCCATGATTTTGTGTATGCTCTATATCCTTTCTTGCTACTGATTTGTAGTTTAATTCCATTGTGGTCAGATAGTATCCAAGGAATTATTTCAATTTTCCTGAATTTGTTAAGATTTGCTTTTTGTCCTAATATATGGTCTATTTTAGAGAATGTCCCATGTGCTGCTGAAAAGAATGTATATTCTGCAGCCTTTGGATGAAATGTCCTGTATATATCTGTT